>NC_134717.1:58727500-59352500 GCF_049634645.1 Pelodiscus sinensis | reverse complement strand
AGGAGTGAAAGCTTTGCAAATCCAAACTAGTTTTGTGAACTTAAAAAAAAAAAAGTTTGCATTCTCTAAAATCCATCCTTATGTCTCATGTATTACAAACACAGTGTTGATGAACTGTACCTTAGGGAAACCGATCTTTTTTTTTTTCTTTTTCAAAAAATTTCTACTACTGAAAGAGACTCTTGTATGAAGCACGTAGTGCAGGGCAGAATTTGCCTAAACTCAAGAAAACCATAATAAATGGAGCTAAGCAGGGAAAGCTGAATAAGCCAGTTGATTGTGAACTTTATGCTTACGCCAGACCTTTTGTCCTGGACGTGTATATCTGACAACTGACAAGGTTTTTCATTTTTCAGTGCCTAGGTACTGAACATTATGCATGACATCTGTGCAATATTCCAGCAAGATATTCTTTAAGTAGAAGCAACACACTAACAACTCACAGGGAAATGGTCGGACATGCAAAAAGCAAGTCTTGATTGCCAACATATGTAATTAAAATCACATTATATATGTTGACATGAGGATTCATTCTGAGCTGCCTCTTCCTGTCCTCCAGGAAAGAAAAAGATGCACATTGACAAACCACTGAGAGTGTCTGGTGGGCACTCAGGAGTCTAATATCTGAGTGACAAGAGCAGCTGGTCAAAAGAGAATTCAAACACTACGAGTTTCTTCAAGGATTCTGTTTACTCAGGCATCCATCTGAGATGAGGATTAGCCTTCAAAATGTGTCTCAGCACATCCCTTGTTCTAATTTGACAGAATACTCCTCTTATATTGGCAAATGGAGAGAGTCTGTATAGCCCTGGTTTCCTATCTGTATGAGCAAAATGCTGAACCAGCACAAGGAAAAATTAGAAGAGTAAAATGTCAGACTCTAGTGGAAGAAAAGTTTGCTTTTTGCTCTTGGAAAGCTGGCTAGTTTTGCCTTAGATAAATCCATAATGCTATCTCTGTGTTCCCCATAATGATGCCTAAAGGAATGTGCAAATCTTGGGGCAACTGGAATTTTTGAAAGAGGAACTACAAGTTGAACCCCTCTAGTCACGCATCCTCAGACCTGACTGATTCTGAACCAGAGAATTTTTCTGACCATGGGAGGTCAGTATTATGTAACAGCATTACCAGCACTGCCACTGCTTACTGGGCTGCTAAAGGATAGTTAGGATTAAAATAGAGCTAAATAACAGCACGGAGTGCTGAGAACCAGGACTGGTGGTTGTGAACAAACTTTGTGGGACCATGGGAAATTTAGCCACACCCACGAAAAGTAGACATCTGGCTAACTAAAATAATTCTGAATGACGGATGCTTCTGGATCAAAGTTCTAGACTAGAGAAGTTCTACTTGTACTGTATATATAACAAAATACTGAATAATTTTCACAGGGGTAGCCATGTTCATTTGTTTCAACAAAACCAAAAAGGAATCTGATGGCACTTGAAAGACTAATGAATGCATTAACATAGTAGGGCATAAGCATAACCCAAATAAATTTGTTAGTCTTTAAAGTGCCACTGGACTCTGGGTTGTTTTTACTGAACAGTTGTCTGTCCTATGCAATAACTTGTATATATTCTCTGTAGACCTGACAGATTTGCAAGATGATTCCAGTTCTCAGATGTGGAACTACAGTTTCTATTGAAGTGCACTTCAGTTTTGCTTTCATGTTTAAAAATACGGATAATCCTTCATTTTTCATACCATTTTCATGTGTAGGCTATTTGGATTGTAAGGTATTTGGGGCACAGACACTCTCACTGTGTGTGTGTGTGTGTGTGTGTGTGTGTGTGTGTGCGCGCACACGCAGTGGCTAGAAGTGATGCCTTGCCCTTCATTGGGTCCTCTAGATAGACAGCAATGCAAATAACAATTTGAAGTATTAATCGTTTTTAGAATTCTGAAAAGTCTGTGCTGAATGTGCTTTTTTTTTTTTTTGAACAGAAATAGTCAGGTGTAATTCTGGAAAGACACATTCTGTGTTTCTAGGGAACACCCAGAGGCCACAAGCTTCATTTTTGCATGCTCCCTTCCCTGAAGTGTGTCCAGCAAAACCAGATACCTTCACTTATGGTTATTCTGAAGCTTTTTGTCAGTTTTTGAGTAAGTCAGAGAAAAGGTGGAAGGTTCTAGTGTATAGTTTGGACGAAAGGCTTGTGTTTATATCAGCTGTTAAACATCAGTGGTGGTTGTCCCACAATAAAAATATCCCTTTTGCTCTCTTCAGAGAGATCAAACCAAACTAGGATTTAAAAAAAAAAAAGGCTGAACGAGCAGGTGTTCTTCTCCTGACACTTACAAATCATTATATTTCAAGAGGAAAAGAACAGTTGCTTAACTCTCATCTGACACCAGAGTCTCCAAACAGGCAGTTTCATTCAGCATTTTATTGACAACCACTTTTTTATCACAATGCCTAGAGCTGTATGGATGCAATTCTGAGAGAGTGGTTTGGAACTTACTTACAATCCTATGCGATTCCTAGGTAAATTGGGGTGTGGTGCTCTCTGAAGCCATAGATTTGCCAAGTCAGGCTTGCTTCTGATTCAGAAAGGCTCTCTCCCCCATACATGTGTTCTTCAAAAGTAGAGCCAAGAGTAAAGCTGTCAAAGTCCAGCAATTTGCTGAGCAAGGCTATATGAGTGTGATTTGCATAGGATGGTGTGCCTAGATAACATCTCTCTACTTCTGGGTCAACAACATTTGAAGCTCCCACTAAAAGGCTAGTACTTCTAGAACTGCTTATAAAAATAGGCTGGAGCCCAATTTTGGCTCAGAATCGAAGGCTGGGAACAAAAAAATGATTATTATGCCATCTTTTCGCCGCTAGTTCTGTGGGCTATTTCCCCCTGCCTTCTCTGACTGGATCATACATCAGTCTCAGAGCTACACTTACAGCCCCTACAGATAGTAGGAGTTCAAGGCACTATGGATATGCCCTCCCATGACTCCTTGGCTACGTCTACACTGGCATGATTTTCCGGAAATGCTTTTAATTGAAAAGTTTTCCATTAAAAGCATTTTTGGAAAAGCGCATCTAGATTGGCAGGACACTTTTCCGCAAAAGCACTTTTTGCAGAAAAGCGTCCGTGGCCAATCTAGATGCGCTTTTTCGCAAAAAAGCCCCGATTGCCCTTTGCGATCGGGGCTTTTTTGCGGAAAACAAATCTCTGCTGTCTACACTGGCCCTTTTGCGCAAAAGTTTTTCGGAAAAAGACTTTTGCCCGAACGGGAGCAGCATAGTATTTCCGCAAAAGCACTGACAATCTTACATGAGATCGTCAGTGCTTTTGTGGAAATTCAAGCGGCCAGTGTAGACAGCTGGCAAGTTTTTCAGCAAAAGCATATGATTTTGCGGAAAAACTTGTCAGTCTAGACACAGCCCTCATGTTTGCGTCTTATGCTGGGGGGCTGAAACCAGTATTATATCCCCTGTGGTGACTCGCATTTAAGCCAGCTTCTCAAACTCATTATACTCCCAGAGCAGTGCAAAGAGATCTGGCCCAATATTCTCAGACATACACCCGCGGTTGTTTGCTCTGGAACCCCCGCGTCCCAAATAACTGATCCATTCTTGATGTCTTTTGCAATACTCTTCACAGAGTTCCTCTATTACTTTATCTATTGAGCTTTGCTCAGTGTTTTGCTGTAGACAGGCGAACTGATATTGCAGCATGTTGTGTATTGACAGGTATGATTTACCAGTCTAGAATGGTGTAAAGAACCTGATCAAAAGACTTCCACAAGCACACATGTTAGCAAGGCAGCCAACACTTGCTCCATAGACTCAGTCCTTAGCTGTCTCCCTTTTAACTAGTTCTTCTACGAGCACCTTATTGGCTAAATATCTTAATTTTTGCCATAACTTTAACCTTACATATGTGTAATTTATTGTTGATTTAACAAGATTTAGAACATCCAGAGTGTAACAAAGCAAACCCTGAATGAAAGAACAAGCTTTTTTTGTATTTGCTGTGCTCCTTTTTTTTCTTTGTCCGATACTTGACAGCTTATAATACCGCCAGCCTGTAGCCTTCTGTAAAGCAGGCAGTGTGGCTTCAGTAGATGAGCTAGGTGTTACGTGACTCTCCATCTCCCTCTTGGCAGTGTGTCTAATTTATGCCACATACTCGCTCCTCGCAGGCCCACAGTATCTGATCCACTTCAACTCCCTAGCGCAGATCTCCCAGTTAACGGTTCACTTACACAGTTGCCTCAAGATCGGGATGGCCTTGATAGTTTTTATTGTCCTTGAAATATTCAGGGGAAGGGTATTGGATGGTTTGCTCATGGGTTTTTTTTTTTTTTTTTTTTTTTTTTTAATTCAGAAAGCAGTATGATCAGTGAAGAGTCAGGAAGGAATGGGGGTATGCCCAATAGTGCTGAAAGTAAATTATTCTCCCATGCCCCCAGTGCATTTTTGGCTGTACTGCCCTGCATTCACTTCTTTTTATGTATGTTTTCTAATTGCTTGACGTGGCTAAATTCTTAGACAAATGTAAGTCTGCAGCAGTAGCTCAAGCCATAAGTAATCTCTTTAAAAATATGCAACAAATTAGCTCCAATTTCCCTACTATCTTGGATCAATTAATTAATTCATCCTCAGCCTGCATTATGCAGTGAGAGACGTTGCCAGTGTCCAGATGCTTGTTTGCTACATCTGTTAAGAAAAAGGCACAAAAGAATTAAATGTTGATGATGATTTATCCTGGCATCTCAAGGCTGGTGAAAGCACTCTTGGCATTGAAGGGTCAAAGACTCACCACTAAGCAATTTGGAGCAATATAATGATTTGGAAAAGGCTTTCCCCAGTTCCTCCCTTTTAAATGACCTCCACAACCAGATGAGTTTTAAAGTGCATTTATGTACTAGTTAGCTGTTTACACTTTGGTAAAATTTTGCATTTTAAACAATTTTAACATTTTAAAGACCTTGTCAGATGGAGCTTTATACCAGCTTTTAGAATTGTTCTCACTACTAGGATCTACAGACGGCTACTCAGAGTTGGCAGATATAAGGGGTTTAATATATATCAGTAAAAAGATGTAAAATTTAGTCAGTAGCAGCAAACCTTTATTTAGAACTACAGAGAAGCTTGTGTTCTGAAGGTGTGATCTGACATCCTGTGATGTCAGTGGGAAAGTTTGCATTGACTTAGAGGCATTTGAGCAGAACTTGGATCCTGATTCAGTAAGGTATTTATGCATGTGCTTAAGTTCATCCCTATTTAGGAAAAAAATGAGGTCTGTACCTAAGCATTGAGACTTTTGAGCATAAGTGTTTTGCTCAATAGAAATGGTTTTCAGTATGTGCTTAATTTTCAGCATGTAATTAGGTGCTGTGCCAAACTGGAGACTAAAAGAAGACCTACCACTTATTTGGTTAAAGCCATTCTAACTGCTTCCAGGCCTGAGGTCTAGTCAAACTCCTACCAACACTTATGGGGTTTTTACAAGTCCAAGCAGTACCGCCTCCGGGAATTGGACACAAGACCATTAGGTGCTGCAATGTTTGTTCTCATCTTCCTAATCCTACTTTTTTTCTGAGCCACTGTACATTTGTGTTCAGCTCCTTTAAAGGACTTGACTCAAAAAAAGATGGTTGTCTCCATCCAAAACTATGTATTTGCTGATGTGGGTTCTTATGTATATACATCAGTATTATAAGGTACTGTGAATACTAAAAAGACACAAATGAAAGAAACATTTATTTACAAACCCCCCCCCCCCCAGTTTTTAGTTTGTGTTGCATTTTAATTACAGAAATGCTCCAAATGTAAATGAATTAATTAATTCACCTGTAGATTACCTCCATCTAGTAACTATCAAGCATTCCTTTGTTCCTGTAGTGAGTTCAGAACATGTGATAAGGCATTGACATTATCATCTTAGTTCATGCAATCTGTTACCTTAGCTTTAATTAAAAAAAATATAGATCAACTCCGGGACCCTCTACCCAATTTAAAGAGGTTTAGTTTAGGTTGTTCACACTTTTCTCTGTTAACTGCTCTATATCTGTTCCATTAGAAAGACCATTCTGTTTCTTAAGAGATAATTATTCATAGCCTTATATAAAACTTATGATGTTTTCCTATATATATATATATATATATATATATATATATATATATATATATGAAGTCCTGCCAATAAATATATATATTGATTGGCAGGACTTTAATATATCTAAAGCTCAGTTGTCCTCTCATGGAGACTTGGAAAACCAGAGTGCTTACAGAGTTCTGTTTCTATCTCCGATATTTCCTTCGTTCCCTTTCCCAAGATTTTAAGCAAAGAATATTTACATGAAAAGAGGATCTCTGCTCTTTAAATGACAGCTCTGCCCTGAAGAATGGTTCTGTCAAAATGGCACTCTGGGGTTTGTCTCACTCTCATTGTATGTCTGCCAACATCAGCTTATAAGTAAAACAATAGTTGTTCTAACTACTAGTCTGATATTGAGCTATTCTGAGAACTGAAAGTAAAGCTGCGTGATTTCCTTCTCATACCTCACCACTAGTAACAAGGGCTTTGCAAGTTTAATGATGCCCTCAGGTGTTACATCCATTGAAATCCCATTAGTCTTCCAATATGCCCCTGTTGATTCTTGTGCAGTCTCATTTCCATCAGTGCAAGTGCACAGGTGTAATGATAGATGCTGTAACTAGAATTTGGGGCCCAATCTAGCCCTACCTGAAGCTAAGAGGAGTTAGATTAGAAATTATACTCAGGTGCTGCAAAACATTCGAGCCTGGACTACGTTAGACCAGGAAGGTTGCTTACCTTAAACCGACCCTTGGTGGCATTGGTGGGAGTGCCCTCAGCATTCCATTTAAGGGGTCTATATAAGACCCACTAAATCAAACGCCAGGTGATCCATTTCCAGAGCATCGATTTTCCATTAAGTATAGATGTATCCTCAGGTGTTACTTAAAAACACTTAAATCCATTCTTGTACAAAAAAGCACTTCAGCATGGCATCAGTAGGACATAAGCCTATCCTTGAAGTTAAGCATGTGCTTAAGTGTTGAGTTGGAGCCCTAACCAAAATAGAATCCAACTTTATTATTGGCTCTGTTAGTTCTTCGAAATTAACAGGACTAAAAATCAGAAGAAAAACACCCATATTTTAGTTAAGTAAACAGCTGTCATTGAATCTACATAAGGAAGCACATCTGTTGAGTAAGAAGATGCTATTTTTCATTCATTTTCAGTGATGTAAGAATTTATTCTATATCTACTCCAGCTGTTTATTCCTCATATGCCATCATAATCTAGTTTGACATAACAGTTTATTTCTATGGTGCAGTTACATTGCAAACTGAGAAGCCAATGCTAAAATATGCCAAGTGCCCAGAGCTGAAATTGTTCAGTAATATGAAGGATTGGGTCCTGAAGTTTGATTTTAAGTGATACAAAGCAAGGGAGCACACAAACTCATAATAGAGAGACCCTGCTTTTATGTCCCTTTCCCTTGAAATACAAAAAACATGCAAGACAAAACCGGCTCATATCTAAAAACTCTAGGAAAACTCCGACAGCTCCTTAACAGTATGGTTGTCAGGAAATTTTAATTGTGACAGATCTTGCCTGTCAGCAGTTCAACAGATGCTACTGTAAATGTGATGTCCAGGACAATGCCATGTAATTAACACTGTTCGACATGATGGTATTTGAATAAATGCAAATTGAAATGACATGAAAATAATGTCATTATTAATGAAGTCTGCAGGGGGAATAGTGACTTTTTTACATTTCACGTGTGGCAAAATACAGGAAAGTATCTCAAATTATAAGATTTACCCAGCGTTGCTTAGGTCCTTACCTTGTTTTTTTAAATAAAATGAAAATGTGCAGGCTTCATTTAAATCATTGCTCGTGTTGGGGCAGGGCATGAGGGGTTCTGTATGCAGGCTGCCTCATGGAGAGAAGACAACCCTAGCTTGGAGCCCGGTGAGAAGCACCTCTCCATGGCTACTGCAACTCCAAGAGGCACAGCAGGGGAAGAGGTGCATGACCCTTGGCTGAGGCAGGGCCAGGTTCATCTGCCCCTCTGTGTTCCCCAGTCAGAGTGTAGAATGCAGCAAACTGTGCACTTTCCCTTCACTCCCTGATGAAGGAGAATAGCCTGCAATCTCCCCGCATGGCATTCAGACTCCCTTACTCTCAGTGCAGCGCAAAGCCCCAGGTGGCTGGAGGGAGCATGGAGATGCCAGGCAGAGTGGTGTGCTGGACTGCAGTGGAGTTCCCGCCACTGCGGGGAGAGGGGAGCCCTGGGCTGCAGCAAAGCCTGGGGGGCAGGTAGATATCCCCCCATTTCCTCCACAATGTGGAGACTGCAGCAAAGCCTGGTGGCAGTGGAGCTGCCTGGGGAAAACCAGAGTCCCTGCTGCCTTGACCTCCCCTGGTCCAGAAAATTCCCTGGTTCTGGACCGCTCAGGTTCTCAGGGTGATGGACAAGGGAGGTACAACCTGTAGTCCAGTATCTGCTATAAAAGGTGGGCTACTGCTGTGAATTATAGAATTTGCTACCTATATGGAGGGCTGAAATGTAGCTAATTATGGTACTCTTATTTCCTCCCCCCCCCCCTTTTTGGCTTCAAACCTACAAATCCTTACTCATGTGAACAGACCTGAATGAAAGGAATGGTATTCATAGAACTAAGTTCTAGTCATATGCCTCTGGATTTTCAGGATCAGGCCCTTTGAGCCTGATTCTCATTTATGCTAAGGCCTCTTAATATCTCTCCGATGGTGAAGTGCAATTTCCAGCCCATTTTGAGGACCCTGTACATACTCAGAGTAGTTTAAAGGGTCCTTAAGGAATCTACAAAATATAGCCCCTTGTTTATATAGTCAGGATAGAATCTGCACAAATAGTTCAATGATCCAGTCTCAATCTGATCCATAAATCAGGTTCCATGTTGTGGAAACCTAGCCAAAATTCTTTAGTGTGCCAGGGCACTGATCCAGCCAAGCAAGTAATTAGTTTAAAATTTGTGAGTAGTTCCATTGCCTTCAATAGCACATGCTCCCATGAACCTACAATAGTTCAAAAGCGTGTTGACTACTGAAATGGAGAAGAGAGCTGATGGACCTTTGTAGGTTATCAAGGCTTAAGATCATATTAAATATTTTCAATTTCATTTGTGTTTGTGCCCTTGATTCCATAGTAATGCTGATGGATGAAATAGTTCTGAAATGGAACCAGTATGGACTTAGTTCCAAAGATCAAATAAAGTGATCCTTTTGGAAGAAGAAATACTTAACATTCAATTTTAAAATCAATTGGTCATTCTTAATCACGTTTCGGTAAGAGGAACATTTTGTGATTGAAGCCAAACCTTGAATCTCAACCCAGAAAAACTGTTCATCGTGTTCTTAATGTTAAGCCCATGAGTACTTCTACTGCAGTGAAGTTCCTCATGTCTTTATAATTTCAAAACCAGTTTATGCACTCCATTCTTGATCATCATTACTATGGGGGAAAAAATAACTATACCAGCAGAGAAATAATAAAACTAAAAAAAAAGTAGTTGTTTTATTGCTGGAAAAACCTATAGCACTTCACCCACATTATCAATTTTACATTTCAGCAGTATACCTATTTTTGAATTACTTTAGGCTTATGAAATCATGTGCCATTCTATTGGTACCGCTTACATAATTTCTGTACTACACTTCTAAAAGCACTTTATAAGGACAGAATACAAAATACATGCTTTCAGTCCAACATAAACATGTACAGCATTTAGACATGCAAGTCATAAAGCTTATTTTGAAGAGACAGCTAGTCACTCATTTATGAAATTCTTCATTATACGGTTGTGCCCAGTTATGCCACCAAGTTCATAAAGTGGAAAATTCATTCTTGTCATCAGCCCGTTTAATCTAATTCCATTGGTGAAGGGCTACACCAGAGTTAAATTTGGCCCCTGATCTGTTTCTCTCTCGAAAAAAATGAAAGAGGGGAACTCTAAAATGGGGGTGGGCAAATTCAGGCCTGTAGGCCAGATCCGGTTCGCAGGATTAGTCCCTGATGGAGGCCCCCACCTCCTTGTTTACATGCGCCTCTGCAGGTATTGGAGGATCGCAGATATGGTTGGCCATGAATTGCCATCCATGGCCAATGTGAGTGGCAGGAACTGGTGTCCCAATCCACGACACTTCCCACCGCTCACATTGGCTGCAAATGGCGATTCGCATCCAACCAGAGCTGTGATCCTCCAATACCTGCAGAGGTGCAGGTAAACATAGTGGTGATTGCCCGCCAGGGACTAACCCTGTGGGCTGCCTTTTTTTTTTTTTTTTTTTTTTTTTTTTTAATTTCCCACCCCTGCTCTAGAATCAGAAACATAGCTTATGGGAAAATAATGATGTATTGCAAATTGTTCTCTTTTTTCAAATTTCATGATTACTAGTGACATGAATCCAAAACTTTATACGCGCTATTAAAATTCAAGAGAGTGTAAGGAAAAAAATTGATACATTGGATATTGGAGTATAATTTTAGTCAGGGATTGGACGGCTTTTACCAGCCCAGCAAGTCATGACAAGGAGTTTTAATAAATATTGAATAAAACAAGGAAGAAATGTGAATTTGATGAAGTTTGGGAGCAATTAGAGCAATTTATTTCAGTATGAACACGACCGGCTCTAAATGGAAATGAGCTATGGATGAAAATGCAGTTTTATTGCCCGGTATTCAGACAGCTGCATAATGAAATAATGGGAGGGGGTTGCATTTGTGACTAACTCTTCCAACAAGGTATCCATCTATCATATTCCTGCCAACTGGGTGTCAAGTTGGTGACTGCATCTATACTTTTACCTTGCACAGATTATTTCCCCTGTGGCTCAAAACCCAGGGTTCTGCTGTATTGAAAATGCCCATTGAAAGTTTGTGTGTTTAAGCATGTCATTATTCTGGCTGCTGATAAGCTAAATACCCCCCTCTGCTTTTGTTAGTCTGTAACTTTAACAAAACCCAAGTAGTCCTGTGGTACGTTAGGGGCTACAAAATATACAAATAATATCAGTGTCAATGAGCTTTCGTGGGTGCAGCCCACTTCATCAGATGAGCTGGAGAGGATTAACAGAAACCTAGTATTTTATAACAGAAAAAGAAGGTGAAAAAAGTGTGTCAATTGTAGGGCCGGTGCTAATGAGGCTAAGTAAGTGGGCTGAAAGTGTCCCATACTTAGCTTTTGATGTAACAATATGAGGTGTTAAAAGCAGGGAAGGCTGGCTTTATAATGCGACATCCAGTTAATGTCTTTGTTCAAGCCCAGGGAAACCATGTCAAATTTGCAGATGAATGTCATTTGCACACACACTTTCTGTAACTGGCTGATGAAATTCCTTTGTAGAAGGGTGGCTATTTTTAAACCCATGACTGAGTGTCCGGGCAAGTTAAAATGTTCCCCTACTGGTTTGTGTGTTACCATTTCTGATGTCTGATTTGTATCCATTTATCCTTTGTTGTCAAGACTGTCTGATTGGGCCAATATGCATGGCAGAGGTGCATTGCTGGCACTTGATGGCCTAGATTACATTAGAAGACGTGCAGTTGTATGAACCCCTGATGTTGTGGCTTTTGTGGTTAGGTTGTTGTTTATACTACAGCAGCACCTAATCTTATTACTTATAAATACATTAAAAATGTTGAAGTGCTCAGATTCTACAATAAGGAAAACAGATAGATGCTGATTTTTTTTAAGTCCACTGACACCAGTGCGGATTTCCAATATGGCTTAAGTGACAATTCTTTCCGACTGAAACGTCAGAGTTCTGAGCATTTTGAGTAAAGGCATCCATTGACTTGAAGAAAAAAACTGGATGATGTCTATGTACTTTTTTCTGCCCACTTTTTACAGGCTTATGGCATGAGAGGCCCTAATTTCTTCCCCTTTTATCCCTCTTGGGGGCCTTTTAACTGGTGGGAGCATAGGATAAGCATATAGTAAAAGCGAAAAAAACATAAAGGAAAATATCCAGGACCGTATACTTATGAATCTTAAGAATCTTAACATCAATGCAACCTAATAAAAACATTTTAGCAGTTCTTTGTAGTTTACCTTTAAGGATAAAATCTCACCCCTGGTCTACTTTAGGGAGTTATTTCAGGGGAAAAAAACCCTTATATATGTATAAGTAGAGTGTATGTATGTAAGCGGCACATCCATGCTATGAAGACAGTTATTTTAAAATAACGGGCTCGTTACTTCAAAATCTGTCCTCCTGCTTTCCTTGGAGAATAACGTTTATTTCAGAATAGTTATTTTGATATAGCGTTAGTGTGCATGCTCCAGTGCCGCTATTTCGAAATAACTACTTCCCAGAGTAATTGCAAATAAATACTCCCCAGTGCTTGCTGGGGCTCTAAGTCAAGATAGCATGCCCACCTCAGACTACTTTCAAGGCTTCCCCATAGTGTGGAGCCACTGTTTTGATTTTATTTCAGGTAGTTATTTCAAATTTAGTTTCTTGGAAATAATTTCCTAGTATAAACATGCCCTTAAATACCTATCCTATTTTGAGGACATTTTTTACTGCATCAGAATTAAACCGTTCAGTGTGGCCAGAGTTCCCTCCACATTCTGACTGGAGAATGGATGGTGGTGTTTTAACTTCATTTAAAAATTGTGATGTGTGCATTTATTAATGCCATTACCAAATGTTTGACACTACAAGGGAAGGTCTTAGCTTTTCATGTGGGAATGGCTTTTATGAGAACACCAGTGGAATCATATGCAGCCATTTCAGGTGCTTGTCACACTTCAGGGCCAGCAAGTCTGTAACAATAGCACAGATTCATTGAAGGAGCTCTTGTGTGTTCTTTTAAAAAACGCGAAACGATTTGAACGAAAGGTATGAATGTATAAGCACTTATCAACAGGAGCAGCTTTCATGTTTATTCATCCAAGGGCAAGAGACACATATTTTAGCATCTGAATGATTATAAATATGTTTACTAGCTATCAAAATCAGAGCTATTTAATTTGAGAATATAAATTCATATTCAGATGTGTTTTTGCTTTTCACAACTACTGTTAGTTATTCTGGGTAGCAGGTTCTGGAACTTAGCATTTCTAGCTCACAGATGGAGACAATGAAGGAACATTGTCACTGGGGCTAACGGGTGTGGGTAATATGTTTTGATAACTCTTGAACTGTCTTATCAGAAAAAAGTCTGAGGGGTTGCTGTGTTAGTCTATGACTTGGAAAAAAAAAGAGTAATCCCGTAGCACCTTAGAAACTAACATATATATCTCGAGAGAAAGAGATAGTGAATAAATATTATGAGCTTTTGTGGGCAAAATACACTTCCTCAGATGAGAATGGGGGAGGCGGGGGAAGGAGAACCTCCTAATTTATAACAGAAAAAGAAGGGAGAGGGGGGAGAAAAAAACACGTTATCTTTCACATGACCTTTCAACTGTAGTGTCAACTGTAGTGCTGTTATCAGAAAAAATGCATAGTTACGTACTATTAATATGTAGGATGTGACCCAGCAGAGTGTGCATTGTTTCATTGTTCTGGTTTCTGCAGTCCTGTAGTGTATGTGTCCAAGAAGATGTGATGTGCAGAGTCAACAAATAAAACTGACCCAATTAAAAAAAATGATTTGATGCTTTTTGTAATGAACCTGTCTCCAGCACCAGTCTGTTTTGTGTCTGAAACAAAACTGACGTTAACAATATTGAAAGGAAGTCATACAATTTCAGTTTGATTTTTCTCTTTAATACACGGTGCGTTTGCTGGTTAGTGACTTGCCTCCTTTGTTTCATACCTAGCAATGTGTGAAACCCAAGTGGACAGAGTTTGGGGGAAATTGTCTCTGTCGTCAACAATCCATTCACTTTTCCTGATGTAGGAGAAAACAAAAGAGCAGATGAATGTGGATTGACAGGGGGTGTCACGAAAGCTTAGTAATTCTAAATCAAGCAGGACAGATTCTGCTACCATCACGCACTCTGAATAGCATCTTTATAGGTAAAAGGATTGTTGAGGGATTCGTTTCAGTTCCCTCTCAACTCCCTCTGCTTTTTTTCTTCCCTCTGTCACAACATATATTATTATTACATGCATATACAAGTGAGATTGCCTAGTGGTTCGCTTTCTCTCAGGCCCTTAGCTCACCTTACACATCAAACCAAATCCTAGCTAAACGGAGATCATATGACAGTGATCTATTTCTGAGCATTGTGTTTCATTTCAATAGCTATGTCTTGGCACCTGGGATAGAAGCTGTTGGCAATTCCTGCTGTTACAGTGGTGATTTTCCACTAATGTTAGGCACTGCTATGTTTGAAGAGCTAGGACAAATGGCTGTTAAGTTTGCCATGGGCCAGTGTGATTGTTCACTGGTGTTAAAGTGGCTGGAAAAGGACTTTGCATGATGCCAAATTATTTTTAATGACAGAAAATTCCTATTAATACTGTCCTATGCTTCTACATTGAACTAACTATAGGCCTGCTCCTGGGCTAAGGACAGTATTATGCGTACACCTGCCAGTGCTGTTTGTGGACACAGAGCCCCTTACAAAAGGTTTGTGTCTGAGAGAGGCTAAAATTTACCCTCCAGTTTAGAACCATTCCATAGGTCCCACAGAAGTGAACGGACGCTTTGCTTGTGCATATGGGAGTTGAATTTGGCTCAACTTAACATGTGAGCTCTGGTAACGAGTGGTTTCATCGCTATGAAATTAAAGAAAAAAGTTAGTTTACTGAAAATATTTTTGGCCACTGAGAGTTTATACTTAAAGATAAACTGCAAAGACCCGTTCAACCGTGTTGAATAGGTACACTGATGTTAAGACCCGTAATAAACTGTATCCATAAAAACATAGGTCCCTCTAATTAGCCGCAGGTGCTCTGAGCTGGAGATGGCCATTTTTGTTCTTCAACTCTCTGCATATGCAAAGGAGTCTTTGAGTCGAGCTGTTGATTTGCATTGGCCCACTGTGCGACACTGCTGAGTGTTGTCAACCGTCTCTTCTGAACGGTGACCAGCACCCCTACCCTGATCCCATCAATCCACCCGCCTGTCCTGCAGCTCCCATTCCCAGATACTTTCCAATTCACCATTCTTGATGAAAGACCCCTGTGGTGTTTCATGCTTCATTTTGCCATTACTGCCAGAACTTTCTGAAAAGCAGTTATGTATAACTGATTGATTTTTGACCCACCATCACTAACCACTTTGGAAAATTTAGGAAACATTTCAAAACTCTGATTTTTTACTTGGAGTTGCCCCTTGGAAGAGAAACACATGAGAAAAAATCTTGAACATTAGTTCTTCCACCTGTTTTTAGGTTAAAATTGGACTGGGAAGGAGCCAGCATTTGAGGAAAGATACTTCTGTATCCGTGCCGCAGAGAACTGAAGCAAAGTATTGTGCAAGGAGATATTCTCAGGAGATCTGTTCAGCAGAAAGGCACTGTGTAAGATGTAATTTGTTTATTGACAGTCTCTCCAACAATGGTGCAATAGACCAGCAAACATGAGAAAAGTAATGACTCCTTTCCCTTTTCAAGTAATTATATTTGAACAGTTCAAATTAACCTGTGGTTTGAGGCTACTTCTGGGGTGAACTAATTTACTCATGTAATGACTTCCCTCAACTTGGCTTCAGCTATTCAGGTAGAAGATGCATGTGTGTGCATGCATAGGAGAAAAGCTCTTCTTGTCTGTATGCGAATATTGACTCCAGCTGATCAAAGCTAGGACATACGTTTTAAAAAAACTAACAATTTATGTTGTGGGTTTGAGAAATTATTGTAAATAAATTGAGTGAATAGAATAGTTTGTAGGGGGAATCCACTGGTCTCTTCTAACGAGAAATTTCTTTTTTCAGATGTCCCTTATTAGTGCGTGGAATCTAAGCTTTCAAGGGCCCACTGTTAGCTCAGTACAGTAGTTACATACTGATTAGTATTGGGGATGTTAACTTTCAGTAGCTTCAGGGGGTAGCCGAGTTAGTCTATTACAGAAAAAAACAACAAATGGTCTGGTAGCACTTTACAGACTAACGAAACATGTAGTTAGTTTTCATATCCCCAACTCATAACTCCGGTAATCTGAAGAAGTGGGCTGTGCCCACGAAAGCTCATGATACCATCTACATGTTTCATTAGTCTATAAAGTGCTACCAGACCGTTTCTCAATAGCATGATACCCTTTCCCTGTGTAGCAGAGGAATTGTTTTAAGTAGGTTGGAATAACCAAGGCATGATGTGATCACTGGTAAGCAGTGTGCAGTTAATAAGTTAATATGTGCCATGGTTCTATAGAGGGATTTTTACCTGACCACATCTGAAATCTTCATTGGTGGTTAGGACTATTACCAGATCTGATTTTGAACCATGGAGGGGAGGGGAGAGAAAAATCTACATTTTCTTTTGGGGGAAGTGTTTGTTTTCCTCAGATTGCCTGAAATATTCAAGTTTTAGTAAGAAAAAATATGTATGTACCCTTCAAAAATTAACACAAAAGAAATCTTTGACATCTAGTGTAGCTATAGGGAGACTTTCAAAGACACACATGGGGGAATTGGAGGGAAAGTGAATGGGAATTTACTTGCTCATTGTCTTTTTGTAAAATCTTCCTATATAAAAATGAGGGCTTCCACCAGTGAACAAACACTGTACCTCCTCCTTCCTTGCTTTATGAAGTGTACCTTTGCCTGAACAGGGAATTTTGTTTTGGCTATTTAAATGTGGACCTTTATAAAATCACTCTGGGTTTTTGAAATCCTGAACTAGACCTGAGATTAATTATTGAAGGCAAATGTTTAGCATCTTCAGATACATAGTTTTTGAGCATCTGGAACGGTGGCACATGTGGGTGAAGGAGATCTTCATAAAATATTTTGTAAGAAATAATTGATATTGATGGACTCTCAGAGCAGAAAGATATTATTGTGGCTCTCGGCACTCAATGTCATCCAGTGATTCCCACATGGAACACAAAACGTGAACCCAAAACGTGAACCTTCTATACTTCAGAATTCATTCAATCTATTTTAATTAATGACTTCAAATGATGGAAAATCTAACACCTCTCTCTACTGGCTTGTACTAATGACTAGTTGCTCTTGTTATTAAGAATTCGTACCTTACTTCTTTAACAACCTCCTTTGATAGAATATAGTTTTTTTTTCTTTTCCTACAGATGTTGGGAGGATAGTGGGGTTTTTTTTCAATCTAAAACCATCACAGCGTTATCCATGACACATTGATATGCATATTTTTCCAAAGCAATTGAAATTTATATATGGTCAATACTGCAGCTTCTGCTTCAGAATTGGAAAAAGTCAAATATTTAATGCATCATCTTTTCTTCCTCTTGGCTGGGCTACAGAAGAGAAACTGGAAAACTTTAGATATATTTGCGAAATAAACATGTGAAAATGTTTTACTCCAAAGCAGAACTAGTCTCATCCAGCTGGCATTCGTAAGATTAGCTCTCAACACTATTCAGAGCACTCAATGACATTTAATGTACAATTAAAATCTTTGTGATTTTTGCCTTTGCCAATAGATGACATTTCCACAGTGTTCCCTATACTTAGCATAGGGACTGTTTAGGGAATTCCACAAATAGCATTGCAATATTAATTGTTTAGAATGGGTTTGAGAGCTGGTTATCTTATAACCACACTGCTAATACCCTGTATTACTAATGTAGGATCCAAGTTTTCTGGGGATTTTCATGATTCATGACAATATTACCCCAGCACAGAAATAAGGATAAAATACATGAGAAAACATGAAGTCAGCAGAAAAGATTTCCAGGCAAGAAGTCAGAAACATTTAAAAAAAAGGGGTGGGGAAGCCATCATCCCTTCGTTATCCTTCTTCTGCTCATCTTCTTTTCCCACTCTTTGAATTTCCACCAACTTTTCTTTTTAATAATAAATCGTCACAAGATACTTGTAAAAATTTCTACCCTCATTTTTTAAGTTTCTGACATCCAGTTCTTCCCTGTCACTTTTCTATTATCTCTTTTATGGCATTGTGGTTTAGAAATTATTATTTTTTTTTTGGTTTTAAAACACTGACAAGCTAGATCACGTAAGCTATCAACTTTATTTATTTTGAAGAAAAAGTTTCATACGAGTTTTAAAGAGCTATTGTAGATCATACTTTCAAAAATCATCTGTTCATTTTAAAGTTGCCTTTTGTATTCAGCTGTTGAATGCAAATGCACTTGAATTTTTTTCCTCCTCTGAAAAGAACGTCAGGGCAAATTTGTATTCAGACATGACTGTAATCAAATCTAAAGTTGAATGCAAAGATGATTCTGAAATGGAAGGGTAGATTGTTTGCACCAAAATGGTAGATCTTACATGCCATAGAAAATGTTCCTATTGAAAACAGTGAAATTTCACTCCTGAACTTACACATCTGGAACTTTGCATGAGCTCTGAATTTTAGGCATTTTTTTCTGTCGACTTTTGTTGGTTGGACTTGATGGTCTCCTGAGGTCTCTTCCAACCTTTTGATTCTATTAAATAAATGAACGGGAAAGAACCCCTGATATTTCTCCAAAAGGAACAAACTAAATTCCTGGATCCTACAATGAGTTTTGAGCAGGTGGCCCTCAAAACCCCGGAAGGCACCTTCAGTGAGATGTGAGTTTACTTCTGCCTTCACACTAACGCCTTGTCTACACTTACCGGCACTGTCAATCTATTTCAGCTACACAAATAACGTAGCTGAAGTCCGCATCCTGTGGCACCTTGCATGCAGTCAGGTCAGTGGAGACTGCTCTCCCATCAATGCTGGCTACTCTTCTCATCTTGGTGAAGTACCGGCATTGACGAGAGCGCACTGAGCTCAATTGGTTATGTCTAAGCAGATGTGATAAATCAATGGCAGATGTATTGATTGCTGCAGCATTGATCCACGGCATAGTGTAGACAAAGCTTAATGGAGGCCTTTCCTGGTGTTCAGGCAACCAGAGGTATTTGTGTTGCAAGCCAGAAAGGCTGGATTTAATCCCACCCCTCAGACAACTCCATGTGGATCATTTTTACATGCAAGAGTAAACCTACATATATAATCAAAATATGTATTTAAAAAGTTGTCTGGTTTTTAAAGTATATAAATTCCCTAAATAGTTTATCTTATTATATAAAAATCTTAATTCCCACTGCAGATGGCAGAACTCTTTACAGGTAGCACACATTTATGAGTTTACCATCTCACAACATAAAAACATTGTATCCTAGTGCCTTGCATTAACTTACAATGTCTGTTTAGGTCTATTTAGTCTTAAATGGTCCAGGAACAAAATGCCTTCCTCTGAATCCAATCAGTTCTTCAGTCGGGGATGCAAAGGAACAGGAGGCCCAGAAAACCAAAGCAAAATAAATCAAAATATTTGATTTGTTTCTTCTGCAAGAAGACCAAAAGATCTCAGTTACTTTTTGAGATATGATGATTTCTCATTCAAAGGGGACCTTGAGATCAGAGTACCATTTTAAAATTGGATTATGCTAATTGGACTCATGCCTGAGTAAAGATTTCAGGAAAAGCGCTGTTTTTCTTCATTTCTTGTGTATCTCATTTGCAGGCACAATATGGGGAATCAATAGCTCAGTGTTTTATGTACCATATTTTGACAGGGAAACTTGAGATTCATAGTACTGTACCTTGACCTTTTCAATGTTTTGTTTGTTTTCATTTGTGAATATTCTTTCTGTCTCCCGTGTCTGGTCCCATTAAATTATAAGGAAGAAGATAGCTGGATATCTTGAAGTTCTATTTTTTGCCTTCTGAGTTTGAACTCTCTTAATTGCCAGTACAAAATAGCACATGTGATCTTTTAGCTGTCTAGCTAATGTATCAGACACTGAAGTTGTTATTATGGTTGAACTCCATCAAATAGTAGTAGTTTCTGTTTAGTAACCATGAGGTGAAGAGTTTGCATGGTCTACTGACTTTTCCTTGACAGAAAAAACTCAACATTATCATCTGGGGAAATGCAACAATGACAAAACCGGGGAAGAAGTCAAGAAGTGGCTGGCAGCAATAGTCGGATTTTGCTCTAGGGCTTCAAAGCAAATATACCATCCACCGTGCATAGTAGAATAAGGAGAACAGTCCCAGTTTAGCCTAGAAAATGCAGTCAACTTCAAGAGGGAGGTTATGGCAGTGATCCCACAACTGCAAAATAGTACAAGTGTCAACAGAGGCCACAGTACTACCTGGGAAAACCAAGTATCTGTTTTGAGTCAATTTAAGAGAGGCTGATTGCGAAGACTTTATCTTTGAACTGGATGAGTCCATCTATAATAGTGCTGTGACACATGAGCATTAAGAAGAATTTGTCTCCCTGGTATGGAAAACTTCCCCAAATTATATCCCTAGGGTATGCTGATGCTTTATTTACCTGGGCTTTGAAAAGAGATGTCAACTGGATAAAAGGTGTTTAGGACAGTTTGCCCAGGATCCACTAGGTGAAGAAACCATCAGGTTTGTGGATAATACTTGAGAGGGATTGCAAAGTAGTAGTGCAGCTAATTACATTAATAAGTCTCGATAAACGGGGGGCTAAAATTTTTGAAAAAAAAATAAAAGAAATGGGGGGCCTTCGTCCGAGAAAACAAGCCGCAATTACTGGACTGTCTGGGCCAATATCAGACACCTAGCAACCTTAAGTCAGAGGGGAACGTCAAAGATTGGTGACCGCATCACAAAACAGAAGCTGACAAATGACATTGATATGAAGAGCCTAGGCAAACACTTGATGCAGTGCCTCCTGTCAACATGCTGTCCCCCAAAAAGCTTGTCAAAATAAGTGACAATGTCAGGTCTCGGCGGTGGGTTGGGGAACAACCAGAGATGATGACATACTCTGAAGTTGAGTAGGTAAGGCCTATTGCTTATACCTGTAATCTTGTTCCTCTGTCAAGTTCTATAAGTCTAAGACTTGGTAGTCTTTCAGGAATTGAAAAACATTCATACTGACAACTCAGAAATGAATCCAACCTCATCACAAACATATGTTTAAAATTTGTGCATGTAGCTATACTGTTTTGTTCTGAAGGATCTTCATGTCTATTGCAATCTTCATACCACACAGCAAATGAAGCACTTGAAACGAATGACTGAGGTAGAAGACAGTAACCACATGACACCCTAGTAATGAGAGAAGGGCAAGTTGAACAAATTTGACTAGGACAGCCCCTTGCTCTGAGATATTTTGCCATACGTCCTTTAATGCAATTTGTGGAGCTGAATGGATTTGGGCTTGAAAAGTTTCATTAAAAATATACACAGAGAGACATGCAGGCAACTCAATTTATTCCCTTCTAAAGGCGGCGGGAGCTGACTCAAATCAGCCAGGATTTAATCTTGTGGTTCAAACCTGATGCTTAAAGTTATATTCTCCTGAACGCTATGGTACTTACTGCTACACAATCAAGCAGGCATCTTTAACAATGACTGTAACTGGAAAAATGGAATAAACCTAACCCATTCTCCCAAGAGTTATAAAACTGTAATTGTTCTACCATATTTGGGTCTGCCTAAGATGCCTTACTAAGGGCTCTTTTTTTAAAACCAGTCATGATGTTAGCCATGTCACTTGGGATGCATTAGGACTGCTCTGATACTAAAAACTTGAGGCTAATAGATAACCCCTGTGGTGGTACCCTCAAATGCCATATTCAAGGTGCTAGAAGTCAACGAAGCATCTCGGACATTCACTATTCTAATTGACAACACGTAAGACCAGTTTGTGATTTATAGCTCTGTTTTAAGGGACGCACTTTTTATGCTCTGCCAGTGAAATTGGCAGTATTTTTTAGGTACAGATGGTGCTTAAGCCTTGGACAGCTGGTTCACTCCATGCTGCCGCTTCATAGGACCATCTAACTAATACTCTCACACATGAGCCAGTTCGTTGGTAACTCAGGGAGGTTCTCATACATGGCTTTGTCTTGGCCTGGAGGCACCTGAAAATGAATCTGCATACGACTCACCGTAAGAGTTTACAAGGTTTAATACCTCCCATTCTCTCATGAATATTCACTCTCTGACCTCTCTTTGCTGCCTCTGCTGAGTGTAACCCAGTAGTTTTTCTACTTGTGATGTGCAAGAGTATGGATTACAAGTTGTGGTTTTCTCCTTGTTATGTTCTCTGTTTCGCATCTGCAGGAACACTCCTTTTCCTTTTCCTTTTCCTTTTTCT
Source organism: Pelodiscus sinensis (assembly GCF_049634645.1). Lineage (NCBI taxonomy): Eukaryota > Metazoa > Chordata > Testudines > Trionychidae > Pelodiscus > Pelodiscus sinensis. The sequence goes on along the minus strand of NC_134717.1, from coordinate 59,330,295 downwards.
TTTTCCAAGACAGAAAGTAAAAGTTACATAGCACATGCTTCCCTTAAAATGGGAAGTCAGTACAAACCACAACGAAGGTGCTAATTGTGAAGAAGGCATTTCTAACCCTTCAAAACCAGATGAGATAGTCACTGCAGAAGAACTCATAATAAATATTAGAGCGGCAGTGAATAATGGCAGTTTAAATTGTCTACAGATGGTGCCAAGGACAAAAAGTATGAGGATGGATGGAGGTAGAATTATGTGTTTAAAAAAAAAAAAAGGTTTGTGGAGTATGTACAGGCTGTAAAATGTCTGAGAAAGTAAAAGGCCACAATTTGTCAGTAGATGAAACACATTTTCTATATCAGAAACTTTTTGTTTCAAAGTATGGTCCTAATAAAATATAACGGTTTTATTTTTGCAAAACTTAAGAAATACAAGAGCCATAATTTCTTTCTTGTTCTATCAGAGCTTTACTGGCTTTCCTACACACAGTTGGTGAAAGAAAACCTTGAAAAATGTCTTGTGCTTGGCTATGAAGTCTGGGAGAGGCTTGGCAAAAAAAAGTCATTTGGAGAATTTTAGTTTTTGTGTAAATCCACAAGTCAGTAACACATACTGCAGCGTGGAATAAGACCTTTAATTAATCTTATTTTCAGAGGGGAGAAGGGAAGTTCCCTTGAAATCTTTGTGAATGGACACTGCATAAATAATCCATAAATATCAAGTGGGGGAGAGGTGCATTTTTGGAAGCTCTTAGTGCTTTAGGTCTTGGTTTGTATCTTTTCACGGTATTTCAACATGCTTGGCAGGTCAGATCCAGCCAAAACAGATCCTGTGGCAATTCATGAAACAGGAGATGGGAAGATACATGCAGGCATTGAAAGCAGAGGGAAGAAGACTCCCAGCTCCCCAAGTACTCTCAAGTATACAAGGATTTTGTTCGCTTGATCCCAGAATCCTTATGCAAGTAAAACTTCCAGTGATTTTGCCGTGCACTTTACCTGTAGAGAGCGTGCTGTGTTGAGTTCTAAACAGCTGATGGAGCCTGAAATCCATGCAGTTTTTAAATGATTTGTTTTCATCTTGCATTGTTTAAATCTGCCTCTCTTTGGTAGATGCCAAACAGAGGGAGGCTGAAGATTCACTTTAGTTCAGCTCCAATGCTGAATCTGGGCTAGAGATTCAGGCTACCCAAGTAGTGGGGCACCACACTTGTGACAGTTCAACCCCCAAATGGCAGGAAGTGTGTGCAGTGTCAGGGAAGGGTGGGGAAGACTGGGAGGAAGAAAGCTTTGGCCTTCTGTGTCCGATATACTTTGCATGACAATACGCAATGGATGAGACTTTCAGAAGCCCAGAGCCGACTCTGCTCCAAATGAAGTTAATATTCTTTGACTGAGGTGAGAGCAGAGTCCGACTGGCTCTTGGAGGGTTTTTTGAAAATCCCACTGACTTTTAATTTATCTGCTTTATTAAAACTCTATCCTGCAGCAGCTGCTTCAGTGGAAAACACGTGTACATACGAGCTGTATGGTTAGATCCTTTACTGAGCTCTGAAAACCTCTATTTGACTTCTACAAATACTAGATACACCAGTGGTATCTCCCAGCTTTTTCCCACCACATCCTCCCCCCCCCCTTCTTGTTCATGCCCCTGAAGCACAGCTGCACCCTGGCTGGGAATGGGGCCATGGCTGGGAGCAGAGTTGCTGTTGGGGCCGAGGCCGGGGTGCCGAACCCGCAGTTGGACCGGAGGATGAGGCTGGGGCACCAGACTTGCATTTTGGCAGGGATCCAAGGGTTGGAGCAAGAGCTCCTGGTGGTAGGGGATAGAGACCATGGCAAGGCCAGGAGCAGGGGCTGTAGCTGGGACCAAGAGCATATTTGGACAGCGAGGACAGAGTGAGGCAGGGCCGTCTCCCTACTAGCTTACCATGAGGGCTGGCCCAGTTCTGCGTCACCCCCACAAATGTTCCTCTGAGCCCCTCAGTTTGGAGATGACTGAGCTAGACCACAGAGTGCAACTGTGATTCCATTTGCCTCTCTTCATACTTGCAGGAAACTACTTGGGTAACAGAAGTAAGAGCAACTTGTTAAATTTTCCCATATGTTGTGTAAAGGTTCCAAAATGTGTTTCTGCCGCATTCTCTCTTGTGCCATGTGAATCACTGACTTCCTTTATCAAAGCAGATATATTCCTGAAGGGTATCTGTGTCAAATTGTCTTCAAAAGGCTTCATAATATTACAAATTAAAGCCCATCCCATCGACTTTGTAATCACAACAGTCTTGATCATCTATAACTGCCGAATTAATGGTAATCAACAGTGTGTTTCAACATTAGGGATGAGCTTTATAGATGGCTCAGTTATGAATCTTATAGGTCAATTTGTAATGTTTAAAATTCATTTTTTCTTCTCTCCCCTCTTCCCTCATCCATTTATGTATACAGTGCAAAAATAGTTTTTAGAGACGTCAGCTGTGATGTGAGAGAGAACCTCACATCAGACCTATAACATCCCAAGGTGTAATGCAGACCAACTTGTAACTTAGTTTAACTGCAAAGAGAAATATTTTAAGCGAGTGCAAGTAATGAAGCATTAAAGTCAAAAAAAGGTCATATGAAAAAGATAAAACACTTTTCTAAATGTAACAAACTAGATTTGGCTCAAAGTGAAGTCCTTAGACACATGTTTTCAGTACACTAACAAAATTCTCAAGCTGGGATCTGTTCCCAAGTCCAGTGGCTGTTTCTTCTGTTGTCTTAGGTTTTAAAAAAAAGGCAGTGAGAGAAATGTATAGGGAGATATAATTTGAGGTGTTTTGCCCCTCACTTTTATAGTTCAATTGCCCTTTCCAATGCATTTTCTTGAGGGTTTCCCTCAGTTAATGTTCATTCAAGCTCTAAAGAGGTGTCAGATGCTAAAATAAATGTCATGCCATTTCTTCTCTGTTTGCTGAGATACAGATTTTCCTTGTCTCCCATCTTCCCCCATCACTGGCTGTGGACCATATTTAGGTCTTATATGTCAACTGAGGTAAATTCCTTTAAGATCTGTTTGACCAGTACTGCCTAATTGGGGCTTCCTGTGCTACAACCATCGTTTGAGAAAATTCATAACTTTATATATAATGTTATCTACATTATGCCATATTATTGACCAAAAGGTTATGTTGCCAGATGCTACCTCACAAGGCTTATTTTGTACAAAGATTATTACAATTTCATATAGGGTCTGGATACAAGGTTGCATTCCGTCAAAAATCCACTATCCAAAGTGGAAACGTATACGGCAAAGAATTTAGCAGTCTGCCACACAAGTTTATATGTTTTCATTTCATGCACCCTGGTGTTTTGATCTCTCCCAGTTACACTGTAACTATCTGCAAAATTAAGCAATATATGATAAACATTGGTGAGTGCTGACTCAGATTTCCTTGAGTGTGTTGGATTATTTCTAATGCCCAGAGTTAACCCTGTGACCACATACAAGAACCTAAACCATGAGATTTAATTACATGAATGGTGTTCGTGTTTGCATGCCAATAATAGAGAAATCCATTAATAAATAGATGCACATACATACCCATATGTTTGTTGTTGTTGATATTGTTTCAGTTCATGGCATCCTTCTAGAACATGGGGGATCACGGAAACCCTCGTCTCTTCAGCTTTTATTTTCAAAGCATGTTACGGTCCTCAGTCTTGAAAGTGCATGGGAGAGGGACTCTAACTATTGTAGGCTACTTTGAAAGACCTAGTGTTTGTGTTTTACAAATCCGTTAGAGCACACTTAAAAAAGCTCACTCTGACTTTTCAGAGGCTAGTTCCAATCCTATTCTCTTGGCTTGAATGAGAACAGTATCACAGGAAATGGTACTATCTCTAGGACCAGAATAAATTTTTCAAGGATGCTCATGTTCAGTGTTTCTCAAACTTCCCCTCAGTGATACCTTAGACATTTGCACTCAACAGTACTTTGCTGAGTCCAGTTCTCCTAAGTTAAGATCATGCCACTACGTTCACATGGACTCTGTAGTGAGTACATGTCTGATAGGGAGAGCTCACTAAAGCCATAGAGCCACAGAACACTAGAACTAGAAGAGACCTTGAGAGGCCAAGTCCAGTCCCCTGCCCTCATGTCAGGACCAAGCCCCATCTAAATCATCCCTCATAGGTGCCTGTCTAACCTGCTTTTGAATATCTCCTGTGCTGGGGATTCCACAAACTCCCTGGGCAATTTATTCTAATGCTTAACCACAGTGACAGTTAGGAAGTGTTTCCTAATGTCTAGCCGGAACCTCCCATGTTGCAATTTAAGCCCGTTGCTTCTTGTCCTATCATTAGAGTTCAAGGAGAACATTTTTCTCCCTCCTCCTTAATCCTAGAACACTAGAACTGGAAGGCATCTCGAGAGGTCATCGAGTCCAGTCCCCTGCCCTCATGGCAGGACCCAGTACTGTCTAGACCATCCCTGATAGACATTTATCTAACCTACTCTTAAATATCTCCAGAGATGGAGATTCCACAACCTCCCTGGGCAATTTATTCCAGTGTTTAATTAACCTGACAGTTAGGAACTTTTTCCTAATGTCAAACCTAAATCTTCCTTGCTGCAGTTTAAGCCCATTGCTTCTTGTTCTATCCTCAGAGGCCAGGAAGAACAAATTTTCTCCCTCCTCCTTGTGACACCCTTTTAGATGTCTGAAAACTGCTATCATGTCTCCTCTCAATCTTCTATTTTCCAAAGTAAACAAGCCCAATTCTTCCAGTCTTCCTTCATAGGTCATGTTCTCTAGACCTTTCATCATTCTTGTTGCTCTTTTCTGGATCTTCTCCAATTTCTCCACATTTTTCTTGAAATGTGGCGAGTAGAACTGGACACAATATTCCAACTGAGGCCTAATCAGCGCAGAGTAAAGTGGAAGAATTACTTCTCATGTCTTGCTCACAACATACCTGTTAATGCATTCTAGAATCATGTTGGCTTTTTTTTTTTTTTTTTTTTTTTTGCAACAGCGTCACACTGTTGACTCATATTTAGCTTGTGGCCCACTATAACCCCTAGATCCCTTTCTGCCGTACTCCTTCCTAGACAGTCGCTTCCCATTCTGTATATGTGAAACTGATTGTTCCTTCCTAAGTGGAGCACTTTCCATTATGTCCTTATTAAACTTCATCCTGTTTACCTCAGACCATTTCTCCTATTTGTCCAGATCATTTTGAATTATGACCCTATCTTCCAAAGAAGTTGCAACCCCTCCAAATTTGATATAACCTGCAAACTTAATAAACGTACTCTATGACGATATCTAAATTGTTGACGATGATATTGAACAGAACCGGTCCCAAAACAGACCCCTGCAGAACCCTCCTTTTTACTCCTTTCAGCAGTATTGTGAACCATTAATAACTAATTTCTGGGAACAGTTATTCAGCTAGTTATGCACCCCCCCTATAGCAGCCCTATCTAAGTGATATTTGCCTAGTTTATTGATAAGAATATCATGTGAGACCGTATCAAATGCCTTACTAAAGTCTAGGTATACCACATCCACCGCTTCTCCCTTATCCACAAGACTTGTTATCCTATCCAAGAAAGCTATCAGATTGGTTTGACATGATTTGTTCTTTACAAATCCATGCTGGCTGTTCCCTATCACCTTATTATCTTCCAAGTGTTTGGAGATGATTTCCTTAATTACTTGCTCTATTATCATTCCTGGCACAAAAGTTAAACTGACTGGTCTGTAGTTTCTTGGGTTGTTTTTATTTCCCTTTTATTATAGATAGGCACTATATTTGCCCTTTTCTGATCTTCTGGATCTCTCCTGTCTTCCATGATTTTCTAAAGATGGTAGCTAAAGGCTCAGATACCTCCTCTATCAGCTCCTTGAGTATTCCAGGATGCATTTATTCAGGCCTTTGTGACTTACAGACATCTAACTTTTCTAAGTGATTTTTAACTTGTTCTTTTTTTATTTTATCTTCTAAACCTACCCACTTCAAACTGGCATTCATTATGTCAGGGATTCCTTCATCAGACTTCTCGGTGAAGACTGAAACAAAGAAGTCATTAAGCATCTCTGCCATTTCCAAGTTTCCTGTTACTATTTCCCCTTCATCACTGAGCAATGGGCCTACCCTGTCCTTGGTCTTCCTCTTGCTTCTAATATATTTATAGAATATCCTCTTGTTTCCCTTTATGACTGTAGCTAGTTTGAGCTTGTTTTGTGCCTTTACCTTTCTAATCTTGCCCCTTCATTTCTGTATTGTTTGCCTATATTCATCCTTTGTAATTTGTCCTAGCTTCCATTTTTTATGACTCCTTTTTTATTTTTAGATCATGCAAGATCTCCTGGTTGATCCAAGGCAGTCTTTTGCCATATTTCCTATCTTTCCTATGCAGCGGAATAGCTTGCTTTTGGACCCTTAACAATGTCCCTTTGAAAAACTGCCAACTCTCTTCAGTTGGTTTTTCCCCTCAGCCTTGCTTCCCATGGGACCTTACCTATCAGCTCTCTGAGCTTACCAAAATCTGCCTTCCTGAAATCCATTGTCTCTAATTTGCCTTTCTCCCTTTTACCCTTCCTTAGAATCATGAACTCTGTGATTTCATGATCACTTGCACCCAAGCTGCCTTCCATTTTAAAATTCTCAACCAGTTCCTCCCTATTTGTTAAAATCAAGTCTAGAACAGCTTCCCCCCAATATCTTTTTCAACTTTTTGAAATAAAAAGTTGTCTTCAATGCAGTCCAAGAACTTATTGGATAGTCTGTGTCCCGCCGTGTTAGTTTCCCAACATACATCTGGATAGTTGAAGTCCCCCATCACCACCAAATCCTGCACTTTGGATGATTTTGTTAGTTGTTTAAAAAAAGCTTCACCCACCTCTTCTGCCTGGGTAGGTGGCCTGTAATAGACCCCTATCATGACATCACCCTTGTTTTTTACTCCTTTTAGCCTAACCCAGAGGCTCTCAACACGCCCGTCTCCTATGTCCATTTCCACCTCCGTCCAAGGGTGTACATTTTTAATATATTAGGCAACACCTCCTCCCTTTTTTCCCCACCTGTTCTTCCTGAGTAATCTGTACCCTTCTATACCAATATTCCAATTGTGTGTATTATCCCACCAAGTCTCTGTGATACCATCGATGACAGTTGTATTTATTTATTAGCACTTCCAGTTCTTCCTGCTTATTACCTATACTTCTTGCATTTGTATATAGGCATCTAAGATACTGATTTGATCTTGCCTCCCAGTTCTGCTTTGTCCTTCCTTTATCTCTGCTATTATAGCCCACACTCCTTCCCATTTCTGACCCATCTCCCAGGTCTCCATTTTCTTCACTTACCCGTGGGCTTTGGTCACCTGTCCCCATCAAACTTAGTTTAAAGCCCTCCTCCCGAGGTTAGCCAGTCTGTATCCAAATACGGTCTTTCCCTTCCTCAAAAAGGGAACACCATCCCTGCTTAGCAGTTCTTCCTGGAATAGCATCCCATGGTTAAGGAAGCCAAAGCCCTCCTGGCAATACCATCTTCGCAGCCAAGCATTCACCTCCAGGATGCACCTGTCTCTGCTTGGGCCCCTATCTTTGACAGGAAGAATCGAAGTGAATACCACCTGCGCTCCAAACTCCTTCACCCGTACTCTTTGTAACACCCTTTTAGGTACTTGAAAGCTGCTATCGTGTCCCCCCTCAGTCTTCTCTTTTCCAAACTAAATAAACCCATTTCTTTCAGTCTTCCTCATAGGTCATGTTCTCTAGACCTTTAATCATTCTTGTTGCTCTTCTCTGGACCTTCTCCAATTTCTCCACATCTTTCTTAAAATGTGGTGCCCAGAACTGGATGCAAACTGATGCAAATTCATGACACTCTGGTAAAGTGAATTGAGCCATGCTGATTTAAACCAGCTGAGGATTTGGTTCAGAATGTACAATCCAATGGGAATTGACTCATTTATTTAATTTCCCCAATTTCCTTCTTTTCAAATTGAGAAGAGAGGGCATTACAGTATCATACAAAAGCTTCAGGGGGGTAGACGAGTTAGTCTGTAATAGGAAAAAATTAAAAAAAAATAGTCTAGCACCTTAAAGACTAACAAAACATGTGGATGGTATTATGAGCTTTCATGGGCGCAACCCACTTCAGATGAGTCCTCTGCAGAAGTGGGCTGTGCCTACAAAAGCTCATACCACCATCTAAGTGTTTTGTTAGTCTTTAAGGTATTGCCATCATACAAGTCATAGTACCAGACTACTTAGCATTGCAGGAAGAAAAACCAGTGTCTCCTTCAGGCTAGTGCTGCATAGAATATTCTGAAGTGTACCCTCTGTTCCTAGATTAGGCAGCATCGTCTGAGCCAGCAATCACTCAGGCTGGAGTTGACGGGCAGCCAGCCTAATTATTGCTAGACGTGGCTATGAAGGATTTAGTTTTTAGGAAAGGTTCGTTTGAGGTGAAACTTCAAGTCCTTATTGATCACCTCCATGAGTTGCATACAGACTTTTGTTTTTCTCATAGTGTTATGGTAGACAGTTCAGTTAGGCGAAAAAGGTAATCTTTCCCCAAAAAGTTGATTTAAAAAAAAATGGAGAACTAATGCACAAAATATAGAACGTTTATAATGACAAGTTTAAATCATTGTTCTAATTAATGAACCCTCCCTGTGGACTCATTAGCACGAGAAAAACTTTGTTGGGCTGTGTAGTGCAACATATCGAGTTTTGAGCATTGCAATAATAGTACCCTCAAGAAACTTCAAGTCTAAGAGTGTTGCAACCTGTAAGAATTTAATTTACTTTGGCAGAAACCACAATTGCAGTGCCCCAGAAATCTTTTATGAAGTGGGACTTATTTTCACTCTTGGAAATAAGAAGGTTTTTGAGTTTTTATGCCACAGTCTAATAGGTACATAGTGACTGCTTAATGGGATTTACATTCACTCAAACAAAATTAGGCTGGTAAAAGACAGTGTAACATGCTGTAATGTAAATGGGACTGACAGCAGAATTAAATGTTTGTGGAAACAGGGCAGCAGATCTATCAAGAGCTAATTAGACAGAGTTCAGAAACAGACTTGGGAGTAAACAGCACCAATAGAGAGAGATGGGGGACCAGGAAAGGGGGGGGGGGAAGGAGTCTTTGTGCAGTGATAAAAAAGAGCTATAAACAAGGTTATTTAAATTAAAAAATCTGATGGAACCTATCCCATGAGAGAGACTTAGAGTCTTATCTGAGGTTGTTGATTAAAGCAAGTTGAATAGCAACTCTGATAAACTCTTAAATAGTTCCCTTTGTGGTAATTTTCTATTCACCGTATCTTTCTTGGATACAATTTTCACTGCACTATGATGTTTCCATGAACTGCTTTGGTCTGAAAATTTAAACGGTCAGTGGGAAGCAATCTTAAGAAAAAAGAAAGCCAAAGAACTAGACACACACTCATATGAGGAAGCTAGAATGACCCCAGCGGAATGAGATTAAATGAGAATGGTATAATCAGCACAAGGACAAACTGTATAAAATTAAAACATGGAGCTTGATTTGCCTGTCATGTAATTCATTGTGTTGTCCTTGCTGGGATTGCTGTGTTCAGCACATACAGTAAAAGGTTGTAATTGTCAGAGATGGAGGGAGCAATATCTGATAGCATGCATTAGGATCTGTTTGAATGAGATAAGAACACAGTTTCCTTTGGCAATGAGGTCCAGTTCTGGCACCGTTGTACTCATTTGAAGTTTTGCCATTGATTTTAATGTGGCAAAAGGAAAGGAAAAAAAATCACTGAACTGTTCTTGAAATTAAAATTAGAAATATTAGTCAGAAATATTAGTGTAACATACAAAACCACCTTATTCCTTAGCAAGAAGGACCACTTAAATGCTAGCTGTTAGGGCACAGTGAAAGTTCAGTTCATATGCATAACATTGATCTCGTATCTAAGTATTTCCTCATTCTTATGGTTAAGGCGTTCTGACTTCTTTCACCATCCAAATACAGCACAAGGCCATGAACTTGCATTTACCAGAACCTCTTACATGGGAGGCTAAGGCTTTTCAGCTGTTACCGTTGTTGTCTCATTTCAGTTGGGATGATTGAGCTGTCCTGGAGAAAACTGACTCTCCTCAGCGTTGCCTGTGGCTAGCGCATCATCATGTTCTGACTGTCGAAGTTGATTGTCAGCAGGGGAATCGACAACCATGCTGGGACTCTAGGCAAAGTGGGGAGGCCTGCTCCGTGCTCCTGGAAGGGGCAGGGCCTTGAATGGAAGGGGCGGGGCCTGATTAGCCTGCTCTCTGCACCACCCAGAGTGCACCATGTTGGTACTTCCCGCCTAGTCCTTAGGACTGCCAGAGCATGCCGTGCAGTGTTCCGATGGTGAGTTAAAGGGCCCGAGGTACTGGGCACTGCTGCTGCCATATTTGTGCTGGTGGCTGGGAGTCCCAGGCCTGTTAGTCGCTGGATGTTTTGGAAGTTGCCACCTTATTCCTCCCTCATCGGCAGGCCTGATTGTCAGAGATTTTTAAACATTTTAAAAATGCTTTAAGATCCCAAATCTATTGTCAGAATATTGTGTAGATGTAAAAACTACAAACGCATCTTACGGCTAAATGAGTAATACTTAGGCCCTCCTCCCTTCACTTTCCTCATAAGAATTGAGTTTAGTATTGGGAGCCATGTTGGTGTAAGCTACTGAGATGAGTTTAACTCTCAAAGGGATTCATAGAGCCGTGAAATCAGGACTTGGTGAGGAAGAAATTGATTTCCAAGTTATTTTCCCCCTCAGCAAAGGCTCGTAAGCAAAATAAGGAGTCCTGGGCTAGGAGAGAAGATCCTAATAACGGGTTAAAAGAGGGCAAAATGAAGGATAGAAATAACTGGTTAGTTTTCAGAAGGGGGAAGAGATATTTAGCAGTGTACCCCAGGGATCTGTGCAGGCAGCAGTGCTGAACACCATATTACTAAATGATCTGGGGGTGAGGGGTAAACAATGAGGTAACAATACTTGCGGATGATGTGCAATTACTCGAGATAGTCAAGTCCAAAGCAGACTGCAAAGAGTTACAAAGGGATCTCCCCAAATGGGGGTGACTGTTCAAGAAAATGGCAGTTGAAAATCAATGATGATAAATACAAAGTAATGCACATTGGAAAATATAATCCCAACTATATACATATCAAAAGAGGAGGTCTAAATCAGTTCCTACTACTTAAGAAAGAGACCTTGGAGTCCTCATGGATAGTTCTCTGAAAACCTCTCCTCAGTGAGCAGTGATAGTCAAAAAGTTAAGAGTGGGAGGAGCCATTAAGAAAGGGATAGATAGTAAGATAGAAAATAAGCATATTGCTACTCTATAAATCAATACCTCTATATAAATCACTCCTTGATCACTGTGTGTAGTTCTCATCTCAAAGAGAGTTGTTAGAATTGGAACATGATTAGAGGTATGGGACAGCTTCTGTATGCAGAGAAATTAAAAAGGCTAGGGCTTGTCAGCTTGGAAAAGAGACACCTAAGAGGGAATACAATAGAGGTCTATAAAACTGTGAATCGTGGAGAAAGTGAACAAAGAAGTTGTTGTTCAGTCCCTTCAAGTAACGTGAACTAGGAAGTCACCCAATAAAATTAATAGACAGTAGGTTTGATAAACAACCAACATGTGGAACAGATTGCCAGTGAAGGCCAAGTATATAATAGAGTTCAAAACAGAATTAAATAAGTAAATTCATGAACGATAGGCCCATCGATGCCATTAGTTCAGATGGTCAGGGATGTGACCATATGCCCTGGGAGTCACTAGCCTCTGTTGCCTTACCAGAACTTGGGAGAAGACAACCAGGGATAGAGCAATCAGTGAACACTTCTTCTGTTCATTCCCTTGAATCACCTGGCATGGGACACTGTTAGAAGACAGGATATTGAGCTCCATGGACCCATTTGTCTCAGCCTATATGTCCGTTTTTATGTTCTTCTGTTAATATTTCAGAATGGGATTTTCAAAACCACCCAACGTTGGTTTAACTTTGCTCCCTTTGAAGGTCAACCAGTGAATGGAGGGAACAGAGACCAGGCAACACTTGAGCATGTTTTAAAGTGAACAATGTAATTTTATACAAATATAGGATGGCTTGCCATCAACAACAGTAGTTATTGCTGTTCCAAGTTTCGGACATCTTATTTTCCCTCTAGCTCCTAGTAAAACTTTCCCATGCCAAAGCTTGATTTTCAAGCATAACACGAGGATCAAAAATTGTCATTTACCCCATAACCCAAAGAAGGTGGTTGTTTTTAAATAAAAAATGTTTGCAATATTTTTGTGAACCTATGCATTTTGGAAATTTTCATGAAGTGAAATACATTGCATTACATAAGAACATATGCACGGCCATACTGGGTCAAACCAAAAGTCCAGCTAGCCCAGTGTCCTGTCTGCTGACAGTAGCCAATACCAGATTCCCCAGAGGGAGGGAACACAACAGGTAAACCTCATGTGATCCCTCCCCTGTCATCCATTTCCAGACAAACAGAAGCTAGGGACAACATTTCTACCTATCCTGTCTAATAGCCATTGATGGACCTAACCTTCATGAATCTATCTAGCTCCTTTTTTAACCCATTCTGCTTGTGCTGATGGAATAATGCTTTCTGAGGGCTCAACATTTTAATTTTCACAGAAAAAATATATAACACAAATTACATGTACACACGGCGACTGTGTTTGTGTGTGTAAGTGTAAGTAACCTTGACCAATATGTATGTACCTATCAGATATGGTAGGGGCTAGTTGTTAATCCTTTGTCAGACTGGAGTAGAGGTGTTTCATTGAAATGATCTGTCCAGAAAATATTGATTTTTTTTTTGTGTTCGTTTTCTTTCTATTGAATTTAAAAATGAAAGATCTGCATTTCTGCCTCATCAGTAAAAACAGAAAGGCACTGCCCCTTCCTGGGAGATGGAAGGGGGAGAGAGGCAAGTTTGCATGTTGAAAGGCAGCTCAGAGGGATTCTGTAGGTTGAGCTTTGTCTTTGATTAGCTAGATGTGCAGAAGATCTCTGTGTCAGTTGAGTGTAGAGAAGGTACAGGCGATGGGGAGCAAATTTCTAAGGCTGGGAGTTACCAGCATCACCCAGGTCAATGCGGCCACACATCGATGAAGAAATTCCACTAGGAAAAGACTGTACTTGCACAGCAAGAAAGAGGAGACTCCTCTCAGAAAGTGAACTGATAGATCTGATAAATCTTCCTCTATAATAATAGATTATACAAGTGGATAATGCTAGGAGTACAGTATAAATTTGGCAGAGACCCTAGCATACGTTACCACCTCCCTGGTAACAGTTGCCAAGCTGCCGATTTACTAAAGGACTCTAAAAATCTCACACCCTTTACCCTTCTCTACTCCTGACTGAGCGTCAGACAAAGAAGCTCTTTGTTGCACTTAGACGTACCTCCGTAATATATGCAGGCTATCCAAAAGGCATGTAGGCATGTTAAGAGCAATAAATTGTTAGTAACACAAATAGTTCCATGTTTTGTTTTTCCTGGGGGGGAATTGTGAAGCAAAATATGGGTGATTTAGGGGGAAGGGAGCTGCTGCTTTTTTTTTTTTTTTTTTAAATAAAGCCCACAACTTTAAAAGAACCATTTCTCAGAGGAATTTGGCACTCCAATTATTAATATTTTAGTTATTACCTACGAGAGGTCTTGCTGTCCTGAAATATGTGCTGGAGAGCGTGGTTCTATATGATGACCCAATGGAAAAATGCATACGGTGCAAAACCTCCTTAACGCTTCACAATGAAACTCAAGAGCCGCTCCTACACCTTGTTACATTTCTACTTGTTTATTATTTATGAACACCTACTCAGTGAGGCTTGTTTAAAGAGCGCAGCATAAAACATGAAGGCTTACCCACCCAAGAATGAATACTGTTTTTTGCAAGATTTGGCCTTTGAAACCTGTTTTTAAAACACTACCTTACTGAGTCTATCGCATTGGCATTGAAAACTCTGTTAACATGTGGACAGAGAGAACACAGTTGAAAAAATTTCTTAGCTCCCAGAGGTCCACTTATCTTCTGAGTCTAAAAGAGAGACAGATTTCAAGTCTGGAATGTCACCAAATAGTATGTGTTTATGTATATATAAATTTTAAATGAATTCCTTCAAGTAGCCTATTATCCTAGAGAGAGCATGAAAGAACCAAATCTCCAATATATGTCTCATCGCATTTGCCTGGAAAAGCTGTGAGGGGAAAAAAAACAAAAAAACAACAACAAAAAAAACACTTCACAAGGCAAACAGGGAAGTCCCCTGTCCCCCCCCCCTTAAAACTATCTGTGATAAAAGGGATGATAGGGGGATCTCTTCTTTTGAAAAACTTGTCTGTTATTCAGCCGTTCTTTGCCTTATCATATTTAGGAGCATTTAAAAAATAAAAAGCCAGCTGTAGTACACGAGCTGATGTGACAGAATTTCTACCAACAAAACTGGTCACAGGCTGCTCAGAGCTTCTAGGACTTCTGTTTGTGTCACTGGCTTCAATTCTGCTAGGACACATGAGAGAGACGTTGTTCCCTATTGATTTTTTTTTTGAAGCGCAGTGATGTTTGGTAAGATGAAGGGAGATGATCTAGCAGGTAAAACATAGACCTTGAAATTGGCTTTGGAACAATTCCCTGGTCTGCCATAAGCAGTCTCTGTACTTTGGGCAAGTAAATTAATGTGGCTGGGCCTTAGTTTTTCCATCTGTAGAATGGAGATAATATTGTTCTCCAAAGAGAGGTGCATAGACATCTTGGGCCAGCTCCAGAGAACTGACAGTGCCTATCAAGTTACTGAGATCTAGATACATTCACGAAAGTTAGGGTCATTAATACTTATTAGTCAGGATGGGTAGGAAAGGTGTCCCTAGCTTCTGTTTTTCTGCAGGTGGGTGACAGGGGAGGGATCATGTTAGGTTTACCTATTGTGATCTCTCCCTCTGGGGCATCTGCTATTGGCCACTGGCAGCAGAAAGGATACTGGGCTAGATGGACCTTTGGTCTACCCAATATGGCCCTTCTTATGTTCTTAGGTTAGTTTCAGGTGTTCGGGGACTCTCAGGATTTGCCCTATTTATTAATATTTATAAAGTGCTTTGTAAATTTAAAAAAATTACATTGTCAGTTTTGCTGTTTCAACATAAGATTGTTTTTAATCTACTGAGTAAGAGAACTTTGATCACTTCAGGGCAGGTCCTTGGTGGGTACACATTGTGGTAGCAGCACCCCTGGAAGTCATTGTATCTATGATACTATGAAACTTACATGGACTGAGAATCTACCTCCTTAGAATTTCAATTTTCCAAAGACTCTGATTGCTCTGAAGATGAGCCCTATTTCACCATTAACTCTCCTTGAATTCCAGAGGTTCACTGGGATTGATTGATTACAGATGTCATGCACAACTACTGTACGGTTGTACTTTATGTAGCATCATCAAAGAATGCGCCTTTTAAAATTTCAAGTGTAAGCAGATCTTAGTCCAGTGGCTTCCCACCTCCTTCCCAGCTCATTTCTCGCCTACCCTTTCCTATCTCAACAACCCTGCCTGTTCCCTCGCAAGATAAATAACACTGTCTTATCAAGGTCAGTCAGAAAGGCCCTTTTTACATATCTCATAAATTTTAGCCAGGTGCCACTGATGTGAGATTAATGTAATGGCACTACGGCAAGCATTCAGGCTTGTCTTAATTATGCTAAGGTTGCCGGTTCACCGTTTCTCTTCATCTGTCTCCCGCTTTAGGGAACACTAAACACTATGTCATTAGATTGTCTGTTCCACAACATTGGCCCTTTGCATTTACAAAGTCATCAGATGGCTTATGACCTAGCTTTTCTAAGAAATTAAATTAAATAAATAGTGAAAACAAAAATTAAACAGAAATAGTGCCTGCCAGCAAGGAGGAGTGTGAGGAACGGAACCTCGGCAATGTCTGTTTTTTAAACAGCTGACCTGTCCCTGCTGAGCATAGTTTAGTAGGAGCTCCCTGAAGGAGCGTGATGGTGGCAAAGTCTGATGCGGGTCCCTGGTAATTTCAGAAATTTGTGCCGAATCACACCTACTGATAGCCATCACCAGTTCTTGGTACAATGTGGTATCTTTCAGCATTCCTTTTTGCCTCCCATTTGTCAGCTCAGAAGGCATAGCTAGGATATGGGAAAGTTTGTGTGATGTAGATGAAAGATGGAGATTATGCCATTCATACTTATCAAGTAGTACCTTTCCCCAGGGGTAGATCAAAGTATTCCTCCATATGAGGAGGTAGCAGAACTAGATCTTGTCTCTTTCAAACCCTTTTCATTTTGTGTGGGTTAAAAAGAGACTTGCAGTTTCCTTTTCTGCAGCTTGAGTTCCACCAAGCTAGACTGATGGGTTGTTCTCATTCACCAGGAGTAACATGCCCCCTTCTTTCACCCCCCCCCCCGCCCCAAAAGTTTTTACAACCTCTGTGTTTATTCCGAAGGAGGGAAGACCCTGCAACATATTTTTATTAATTTATTTTGGTTACCATTGTATAACCCATTGGCCAATGAAGCATTGTGGTCCCTGATCCACAGAAGTTCTAGGCCTAGGTTTGGAGCCTGGCTCTTTAGCTCAAGCTGTAGCAGTTCATGCTTTATACTGCCATAGCCCTGTTGGGCCCCTAGCAGCAGTTTCAAATTTAGTTACTTGCGTTTGCAATACTGAAGTGAAAAAGAAAGAGCCTTTCTGTTCTGCCGATTACCCTCTCTCTCAGCCAAACATTCCCAGGACACAAGGGAAGATTTCTTTTTAGCTGTGGCCATGAGGTTTTGGGAGGGGCCAGCCAGATAATTCTTTGGGGGGTATTGCTCCAACTGAACAACTCATTTCCCATAAAGTGTGTGTTGTGGAGCCAAGGGGGTGGGAAGAATCCACAAATTGACCCCTTCTGCAGGCTCCTGCTGTAAAAATAAAGGTGGGTGATGGAAAGGCCCAGAGACTGGTAGCTCAGGTCATCCTTCATGTATCCAAAAGTAGAAATCCATTCAAACAGGTTCATGGGAGCTCCTTCCAGTTTATTACTGAAACTCGAATTTTCCCCTTTCAACTCACAGGAACTCAGAGAGATTCACTGGATCCTGACTGACTGATGACAAGTACACTTCATTATGAATTAAGGTGTTTAAGGAGAGTGATAGTTTTTAGGAGGAAGTTGTTGCCAGCCTGAAGATTCTGTATGGATATTCCTTGTTTCTGTCCTTAGTTTGGCGAGGCAGTTAGGTGAAGTTTGATGGGCATCTAGCCTCTGGATATATGTGTTAATATGTAAACCAATCAGTGAGTACTCTAAGACCTTGTCTACACTACAGGGGAAGATGGAAGTAAGATGCGCAACTCCAACTACGTAAAGTTAAGTATCTTACATTGCGTTTCCGTGCCTTCCATACAGCGGGAGGTGGATGGGAGCAAACGCTCCAATCAGCTTCCTTTACTCCTCATGAGGAGCAGGAGTACCAGCACTGATGGGGGCACTCTTTGAGTTCAATCTAGCATGTTTATACAACGTCCACTGTATCAAACCCTGGAAGATCAACCATGGCAGCATCCATTTTCTATGTAGTGTAGACGTGCCCTAAGATTTTTAATTTGCTATAAACTTCTTTTGGCCCTATCGCGGGCACAAGTAGGGAGAACCATCCACCTATTGCTTCCTCCCACTGACGCCTCTCAAGATGCCCTGTAAGTACCAGAGCTAACAGGAATAATTGCTGAAATCTTAGGATATGTCTAAACTGCACTCTAAAATCGAAATAAGATACGCAATTTGCATTATGCAAATTGCGTATCTTATTTCGAAATAGGCTATATTGAAATGTTGTGCATCTATGTCAAATTTCAAAATAACGCACTATTTTGAGACATCCCTTATTCCTCGTGGAACGAGGTTTATAGGGATGCTGAAATAGCGCATCCGTTATTTCGAAAATTATTTCAAAATAGTGGTCATGTTCCTTGGACATGGGATAGCTATTTAGGGATACTTCCAGTATCCTGAAATAGCCTTCAAGTCTAAACGTACCCATAGTTTCATCTCAGGGCAACTACTATTTGGTCCAGGCATGTATGTATTGCTCATAGCCCAGCCCCTTATGTTTCAGCTCCCCTTTCATACCTCTTAGTTGTCCTTGAACATGGACTGAATTAAAGAAACAGCTGAAAGAAAATTGCAGAATTCAACCAAAACCCACCAAAAAAGGAACATTTTATCTGAATCCTCAAAAGAGGAATCAGACACCAAGGAAGCTGCATATCAAGGATTTAACTGTTCCACTATATGTTAAAATATAGACTTCAGGCCAAAATCAGCCCTGAATACTTTCGTGTAACCCACAAAAATCTGAATGGACTTGCACTTCATGGATGTTGCCTTTTTTTCTCTCCCCCTAAAATAATTAGCAGGTGGGGAAAGGGAGAAAGTAAACCAATTTTAGGGTTAAACATTTAGTTTACAAAAATAAGTTTCAAGTGGAGTGAATCAAGGCTATTGTCCTATGCATTTTAAAGATGTGGCCACATTGCATCTGCAGGATCCAATAGGTATATTCTGATACTGTTTGCATTGTTGACTGTGGCTACATCTAGACTATAGGCTTTTGTTGACAGAAGTTTTGCCGCCAGATATTGTTGACAAAGCTTCTGCGGACAAAGAGCGTCTAGACTACATCCAGTTCTGTCGACTAAGCAAGCCGCTTTGTCGACATGACAGTATAGACGCAAAGGACAGTATAGATGCAATAATGCCTTCTGTCAACAGAACTCTGTCGACGAAGGGCATTATTCCTCGTAGAATGAGGTTTACAGCCATAGACAAAACTGCTGAGTTCTGTCAACGTTATGGCGACAGAACTCGGCGGCAGTGTAGATGCAGGTATAGTTTTGTCGACAAAAGTCCACTTTTGTTGACCAAACCCTGTAGTCTAGACACACCCTGTAGGTATATTGCTGTTAACAACAGCATCAGAAATGTTCTCTGATATAAGACGTTCTTCAGACACTCTTTCCATGAACTAAAGTCAAAGGGTATACATGAGTAGACTTTTAATTGCAACCATTTCAAATCTAAACCCAAATCTGAGTTTCCCTCACATTATGTAAAAGATAATTTTAATATTGCAGAAGAGACAAGTTGCTTGAAGGAATGAATCCACCCTACAGCATCAGGCAGGTTTTTCCATTTCATCAACCAAAACTAAATTAAAGGAACATGTTTCAACCTTTCTGCTACTCTGCTGCCGTACTGTGCATGTGAAAAGAATGCATTATGTAGAATAACATTGTGTTCAGGTACTGCCTGCCAGACAGAGAGAGCCTGACATGCCACTGAATAACACAAAGGACCCAATCTATTCCAAATCGACTAAACAAAGACAAAAGACCCGATGAAGAGGTAACAAGAATTGATTTTTTTTGAGTGTTGCGCAGAGGGCTTCCAAGTGTTTTAGTACCCATGTGATTGAGATTCTAGCCAAAAATCCCCCATCCAACTACACAAAAGACTCAGATTCAGAAGTGGAAGAGAGTAAGGGAGAAGGCTTAACATATAAATCTGGGTGTTTCTTCCTTTAGTGTTCCAGCTATCAGAATAAATTCTTATGAAACTCTTCAGCTCTGTTCAGATTCTTAGGCTATATCCATCGCCATGGTATATGACCACCTTACCCACAAGCCACTGAACTCAGTGAGAATCTTTGTATTGATTTTAATGGATCAGATCCTAAATGATGTGACTAGTCTATGTCAAGTGCGATTTCCTCTTCCTCGCCTTAGGGGACCTGGCAGGAGTTGCCTACCTGACTTGTTGAAACTCAAGACACAAGTTTTCTGCTCATTCAAAATATACAAGCTAATCCATCATGTGTGACTCTAAATGTAATAAAACTTTTCACTGTAGAATGTAAATTAAAAAAAAACACATTTAACACCTGTAAGTCTATCCTAGATGTTTGTAAGATATTTGGTATGCAAATGTCTTGTCAGTAACTTAGATATAGAACGTGAAAAAGTTTTTTAGATTATATGTTCAGCTAACCAGCACCCATCTTATGTGTGTTGTTATTTCTATTTAAAGTGTGATTGTACACTTGACATTGAATATATATATATATATATATATATATATATAATTTTATGTATGTATGTTACTAGCTTAAAATAAGGGATGAATTTGTGGAATGGGTTTTTGCTGTTTAAAGCCAACAGGCTTTCTGCAGCAGAAAGCCAAGGCAACACTTTAAAAATACTCTTAAACGTGCTTGGGGGAACTTTAAATTGAAAGTGTTATTAAAATAATTGTATCAACAGTTCCATTAAGGTCTGGTATTATGCCAACGGAATTCCAGTGAAACCTTGTGTGCGCGAGCGGGTTGGCTAGCTGTTTTGAGACCGGCTGACTGGAGATGTGAAGTCTAGCGATGATGAATGCTATCACATTATTACTGAATTATGTTGAAAATAACTCCTGTCACTGCTGTAAGAGACTTTTGCAAGACACAGTTTTGATTCCTTCAAAAATGTCATTGCAATATGCCTGGCAGTGATGTTGGTATTTTGGTGAATCTCGATCACCTGAGTGAATCCTTTAACGGGGCACTATAAAAGTGCACATCCATCTCTAACGGCATGTTTCAGCACATGTGAGGCCTCATGATATTAGAATCTGTCTTCACAGGGAAACATTTATTAAAGAAAACAGCCACTGACTGGAGACAAATGATCACTGCCCCCACAGTTTGAATTCCAATTTTGTCCTATTTGCCAGGGCCCACGCCTTGTCTAGGATTCTGAAATGCTCAGAAGTCTAGATGTTGAATAAAATTCTATAAATCAACATATCATACCCCAGGTTACCACATGTAGAGTCAAATTCAATTCACCACCTTTAGGCAAGCAGTCCCACTGACAGCAATGAGCTATTTACGTGAATAACACACAGAGGATTCGGATCCTTGCCTGTCGCTCCTGCATCATGCCCTGTTCTTAAAATGGGCAGAGGTCCATCCTTATCGATTGGCAGGACTGGGCCTTAACCTGGACTCCAAAATAAAGTTTTGGCATATTTTCTAGCACTATATTGAGGGGGGGAAACCATGAAGACTAATACCACTATGAAATGAAAGAAAAATAGCTTTTATTTTTGGAAGAAGCAAAAGTGTTTGGCAGCCGAATAGAAATATACTGTGGAGGTGTGCTATAGGTAACTTTCAAGGGACATTGCTTTTTATATTAAATTTCAAAGTCTTGTGAGCTTTTTTCTGTTTCCTCAACCAATTTAGTCTTCAAACCTCGTCCCTTAGAGGAAGAAGAGATGGAAGACGAATTCCAATTCTGAGGCTATGTCTACACTGCAAGCTTTTTGTGCAAGAACAGCTGTTCTTGTGCAAAAACTTGCAGAGTGTCAACACTGCACGTGCGTTCTTGCACAAGTAAATTTACAGTAAGGTGTCAGAAAAGAGTGCTTCTTGCGCAAGAGTTATTCCTTTCCATGAGGAATAAGCCCTCTTGCACAAGAACTCTTGCACAAGAAGGCAGTGTGGGCGGGCAAAAGGGGTTTCTTGCACAAGAAGCCCCTATGGCTAAATTGACCATCAGAGCTTTCTTGCACAAGAGAGTGTCCACACTGCCATGGATACTCTTGCGCAAAAGCACATGGCAGTGTGGACGTGCTCTTGCACAAGACCTTTTGTGCAAGAACTCTTGCCCAAAACAATTCTTGCTCAAAAAGCCTGCTGTGTAGATGTGGCCTAAGTCTCTCTGAGTATGAGAGGGTGGTTTTGAAAAAGAACAGTTCCTTTAAAGGGTGCTCTAGTTACTAAATGAAAACAGTGTTTGTGTTATAGTGCCCTATTAGGTCTGTGGGGACCAGTTAGCACAATGGTTCTGTGTCCTACATCATCTGTGCTGCTTCAGGGGTTCCTGTATCATAGAACACGAAGGTGAGAGAAGTTGGAGTCTCTTTTGCCCATGTGATTCACTGTTACCTTTACATGAAATTGTGGCTTGAGCTGTCCTGTTAGACAGGCTGGACCTCCTTGGTCTGGCACCATGAGGACCTGACTGGTCCTGGAGGATGCCCCCTACCATGGCTTCCCCTGCCCTGGCCCGGCCCAGCCGCCTGCTCTTAGCCCCAACAACGCTGTCCTGCCAGCCCCACTGGGCTGTCTGGTGAGTGTGTCTGACTCCCAGTCCATCTGTGGCATTCCAGACTGCTGGCCCCACCCGGCAGCCCAGGTGCAGCCTGCCAGGCTCCCAGCCACCAACTCTCCACTGGAACTCACTGATGTTGCCGGACCAGAGAGTCCTGGTATAGAGAGGTTCAACCTGTATTTGATTTCCAGAGACAGTTTTTGATCATTTGGACACAGGATAACTAGTGCAGAGGCTGGTTTGTCTCTGATGAAGAGCTTCTTCCTCATCACAAAGCATTGTTATGATAAGGTGACTTGGAAATCCATTTTTCCTACTGTATTGTGTATTTTGTTACTTTTACCTGTACTAAAGCATTCATTGCGTAATACTTAATTGCTGAGCAAAACAGAAGAAGGTGTTAGTTTTGAGCTGACGGGGAAGAAGCAGAGAAAATAGGCAGTAAGATGTCAAATCTATTTTGACTAGGAACTACTTTATTTTCAGTTCCGATGATGCTGAAATTCTCTCCTGTCAGCACTAGGCCCACTTAATGTTCTCAAATCAAGGGCTTTGTGTAATTGTTTACTTCTTGTGGGAGTGGAGAATTGTCTCGCCAGTATCCAATTTTTTAACACAATTACTGTTTTAGAACTACTTCATGCAAACTCATTGACTTCAGTGGGAGGGCTGCATACAGATAACTTGCAGGATTGGACTTTATTATGTAAATATTGTCTACTCATAGTTTGTACTGGATCTTTAGCAACACAAACTTAACATCAGCAGGAATCATATAGTTCTTTCTGTAAATAATGGGGGCTTTGGATTATTTCTTGAGACATTCATCCAAAGCCAAGATGGACCATGTCATTCTCTAATCTAACCTTCTGTATAGCATAGACCACAGAACTTCCTTCAAATAATTCCTGGAGCAGATAGATCTTTTAGAGAGAGAAATCTTGATCTTAAAAATTGATACTAATGGTGAATCAATGTTTGCAGTTCAAGTGGATAGGTCATGTCATCCAGTCATGAAGAAATGTCAATTTACTGTCAAAGTCTTGTCTTACAAATGAGCCCCAGATGTCCAGACATAAAGGAGCACAACAACTTTATTCTACTTTTGGCATGGGTTCCAAACAAGGCTTTACCCATTTGCTGTTGAATGTTATAGCTCTTCTTGTGAGCTTTTTCATTGTGATTTCCCTTTCATTATGAGTTATCTGCTTATCCCTCTCCATTGGTTACCGTTGCAATTTATAAATACTTATTCGTATCTTACCTGGCAAGCACATATGCGATGAACAAAAAACTTCTGCAGCTATGACAAAAAGTCATGCATTTTCACACTTTGGGCCCCAGAAGCTTTGGGCCCACACTCAGTCATGGTCACTTTGGTTTCTTGACAGAACTTAAGGGATTCTGGGAATTTTTAGATGTACATGGCAATATTTCACTAAAGGAAAAGTTATCACAGAACCATGAACTTATTGAATAAGCCTGGCAGAATTGGGTTGGGTTTAATACATTTTTTTTGCATTTAGAATCCTACGGTGTGCACCATTTTGCATGCAGGTGTCTGCATCTTAGTGACAGACTAAGCAGTTTCATTCCCTAAACTGCTCTACGGTGCTTGGAACCCCTTGCTGAATTTGGCAGCGGATCTAGTAAGCCTCTCTTCCTCCTTCAGCTCTGTTGCTTCACCTTGGTGAATGTGCACAAGGGCTGGAAGCCAAGAGGGGTGTAAATTCTGTTTCCGTGTCTTGGAATGTCTGACCTGAGTCTGCAGCACTCAACCCTTACTTAATAAAGACTCTCACCAAATAACGTGGAGTAGGCAAATGTCATTACTCCCATTTTACAGAGAAGGTAACGATAGCAAAGGAAGATTTAGGAGGAGATTTTTTTCGAAGGTACTCAGTGTTGTTTAACTACACTACCACTGAAGTTAATGGTCTTTCACTAAACTTCCTCAGCAGACGTTGAATACTCTTTAAAATCCCATGCTGAGTGACTAATGCAGTCACACAGATCATTTCTGGGAGAACTAGGAATAGATCTTAGATCTCTGATGTGACACATTTATCTTAGCTGCTAGACAACAGTGCCTGTAAGAAAAATTGCTTCAGAGGTATGTGCTTAAATATGTTCTCTGTATATTGAGGATAGTCCATGCTTATTCATCTTTTGCCCCGTCCCTTGAGGCTTACAAATGAAAACAATGTTATGGACCACTAGGAAATATTTTCTGAACTATTTGCCTGAGCAACATCGTGGGTTGTGAGTTAGTATTTGGCCCGTTGGTAGAAAAAAATGGTATGCTGTAGTGCAATGGTTGAACAATAATGTGATAGTGAAATGAAAGATGGTATCACAAGGAAGAAGAAAGGGCAACAGTTGCATGTATAGCCCCCCCCCCCCCCTTTTTAGCATTTTCTGACTTTAAATATTTAATGGTCTATCCTGACGGTGTCCAGTTTTTGACTGGACCTGTTGGTGTCTGGTCAGATCTATATACTCTGCTCTGACTGGACACCCAACGTCTGGTTACTGCGGGCCAGGAAGGTGGGGGGAGGCACCTTTACCAAGGGGATCATCACCTGTACCGGCCGATTCTCAGCTGGAGCCACTTCAAAGCTGTAGCTCGCAGCTCTGACTCAGCAGGCAATTCCCTTCCAAGGCATGCTGCTGGTGCCAGGGGCGGGAGGAGGAGAGCAGTGAGTGACCGAGAGGGAAAGAGGAGCGAATGGGGAAGGGAGAGGGTAGGGCAGGAGCTGGGCCTTGAGGAAAGAGGTGGCACAGGGCCAGTCCCCAGGGGAAAGAGGCATGGTAGCAGCAGGGCCTCGGGGCTGGAATTTTTGGAGTTTAATCATTACAAAGTCAACGACCCTGCATAACCCTTCATGTTCTCTCAGAAAATGTTTCAAAACATGGACTATTTGTAAAACAGAAGTATGGACAGTGAAGAGGTTATGGATTAGCTAGCTGCAAGGATTCCAGTACTCATAGGCAAGCTGATGGGGGGGGGGGGGGAAGAACCTGAGGTGGGGGGCAAGAGGGGCAGCTGCCTCTGGACTTAGAGATTCAAAAGGGCCTAGGTCTCTCAGCTGCTCAGGCTTTGGTTACTGCGGCAGCGAGAGCCCTGGGCCCTTTCAATGGTCACCAGAGCACCACGTGGCGTGCTCCCCGCAGCTTTGAGGACTGGCTTGGGGTCTGTGTGTGTGGGGGGGAGGGAGATGGCATGGGGCAGCACTGAGGGATGGCTGTTGCATCCCTGCCTCTTCCTTAGGAGACCCCCTTCCCTTCTGGGAGCGTGGAGCTGGGCCCCCCCACTTTCCCCAGGGGCCTGGCAATTCTGTCTCCCCTGCCCAAGTACATATGTGGAAAAACAGATCATCTGAATCACACATGATCAATGTAAGAACAGTCCAGATAACACCACCCTCTCCTGCAGTATCTTATATGCTTAAGCAAAATGCAGGACAATGTAGCACTTTAAAGACTAACAAGATGGTTTATTAGATGATGAGCTTTCATGGGCCAGACCCACTTCCTCAGATCAAATAGTGGAAGAAAGTAGTCACAACCATATATACCAAAGGATACAATTAAAAAAAATGAACAAATATGAAAAGGACAAATCACATTGCAGAACAGGAGGGGGATGCGGGGGGGAGGGGGGGGAAGGAAGGTAAGTGTCTGTGAATTGATATTAGAGGTAGGGAGAGTGGGATATTTGTGAGTTAATGGTATTAGAGGTGATAATTGGGGAAACTATCTTGGTAATGGGTGAGATAGTTCAAATGTTTATCTCACCCATTACCAAGATAGTTTCCCCAATTATCACCTCTAATACCATTAACTCACAAACATCCCACTCTCCCTACCTCTAATATCATCAATTCACAGACACTTACCTTCCTTCCCCCCCCTCCCCCCCGCATCCCCCTCCTGTTCTGCAATGTGATTTGTCCTTTTCATATTTGTTCATTTTTTTTAATTGTATCCTTTGGTATATATGGTTGTGACTACTTTCTTCCACTATTTGATCTGAGGAAGTGGGTCTGGCCCATGAAAGCTCATCATCTAATAAACCATCTTGTTAGACTTTAAAGTGCTACATTGTCCTGCATTTTGCTTCAGCTACCCCAGACTAACATGGCTACATCTCTATCACTATTTTATATGCTTAGGCGCCTTACTAATTTGAGGCCGAAATGATCTCAGAGGTCGGGCCAATCCCCATGTGGAAAGATACCGATCACCTTGGGTGTTAACGAAGGGATGAAAAGAAACCTCTCCACGTCTGTAATGGAAACCCAAAGCAGTGCTACACCAAGACTGGCATTAC
Organism: Pelodiscus sinensis; assembly: GCF_049634645.1. Classification (NCBI taxonomy): domain Eukaryota; kingdom Metazoa; phylum Chordata; order Testudines; family Trionychidae; genus Pelodiscus; species Pelodiscus sinensis. The sequence continues at coordinate 59,303,760 of NC_134717.1, read as the reverse complement.
CAGGAACACCCAGCATCGGCCTAACTCTGCCCCCACTGACATCAAGGGGAAACGGTAGCGAGTCTAAAGGACTGCTTCTTACTTTCACAGTCAGAGAGCAAAAGGAATTGCCTCATGTAAACGGTAACCTTTTTCAAGTGGAAGTCGACAGCCTTCCTTGTTAGATGCTTCTTTAATCAGCTTCTTTTCTTCTCCCATTTCTGACATTTGCATTGAAATTATTGTGATTGTCAGCCGAATCCAATAGACAAGAGGGTTTTGTGAAGGTGTTTCGGTGCAGTTCAATGAATCTCTCTGCAGCACGGTTAGGCCATGCCGGTGGATCTCTTCATCAGCTGGCTTTTATTGTATTGTGAAATGGATTATCAGGCAATAGTGAAAGTCAGTAATGTAAGCATTTTGTTTAGTTTATGCCTGCTTGCTACTCAAGAGGGGTGTAATGTCAGGGAGGGTGTGTGCACAGGATGGCAAATGCATCCAAACAGAATAGATCAGTTTGGTTTACCTTATTTAAGAACAAGCTTTTATCATGCTCCAGATGTCATTGATGGATACGATATGATCGGAGTTACCATCCGGCTAACATGTGCCTTTTGTACTGGACTTATTGGATATTCATTTCCTGGGAACAGGATATTTTGTTTTAGTCTGCTTCTCACACAGCTCTCAGGGTAAGTAATGATCCAGTTGTAAATTGGATTTATTGCTCTGATTACGTGCTATTTAAACCGATAAATCATCAGCAAACTTTTCCTGTCGATGACATACAGAAGGAATACGTTGCATCGCCATAGGGGATATCTGTGTGTAGGAATGAACATGAACTCTTTCACTGAGTCAAAAGGACTTGTGTATATTGAGGGATTATTCATAGTCTTGGGGGAGGGTGCTTGACATCAGTCTTGCTAATTATTCACCTACATCGGATATGATGGCAGTAATGCAGTGGTAGGCTAAGAAGGAGGACACCTTTGAAGATTTCTCTCTCTCTCCCCACACATGGAACTATGTTTCATCATGATTCTTCCATTCCTTAGATCTGCTCTCACCTCACTGGAATAAATAACTCAACAAGCAAATTAACTTCCAGGGAATGCCTTGAAGAATTTATCAATAGTTACCATTCACTGGTATCAAAGCTTAATCACACATTAGTTCACTGTGCATACAATATGAAATGGCTTTAGTATCTCAGCTACCAGTGTATGGTAGCTTAGTGTAAGTGTTGGTATCTTAATGGTGAATAATGTATTCATGCTTCATCTGCATGAAAGGCGGATTCACCTTTTCCAAAATAAAGTCCCATACATGGAAAGCTGTATAAACTGCTTGGCTATTCATGCCATCTAAGGCTATGTCTGGACTGTAGGCTTCTTTCGGAAGAAGCTTTTCCAGAAGAGATCTTCTGGAAAAACGTTAAAAAGAGAGCGCGCACACAGCAAAAGCGCATCGAAAAAGCAATCTGCTTTTTCAACAGATAGCGTCCAATCAACGTGGACACTATCTTACATTTAAGTTGGGATTACTATGGACAGAGTGGCCTCCAGGGTACCTGTCCTTTTTCCTGGAGGCCTCTTCTTTCAGAAAAAAAACGCTCTTCCCCATCCACCCATGCCTTTTTCTGAAAGAGCTCTTTTGGAAAAAGGCTTCTTCCTCATAGAAAGAGGTTTACCACTGTCAGAAAAACCCCTCTGTTCTTTCGACTTTCTGTTGAAATAATGCAACTGCAGTGTGGACATAAGTGTAGTTTTTCCGGGAAAAATGGCTGTTTCTTCAGAAAAGCTCAGCAGTGTAGATATATCATAAGTGAACTTTTTTATACCATATTCTCTAGTCTGCCTGTTCTACTTCTGATACTCTCTCTCTCTCTGGTTGTTGTGTGACCAATTATCACAGACGAACAGGGAGCCCTAAATAATCAGAGCTAGATTTTCATGGTGGGATTCGGGGGGAACAGAATTAGGCTAACAAGAAATGCTTTTTAAAAGTTCATTCCTCGGGTACACCTTTAGTAGAGCTAGAAGGCTTCAGTTCCAGCTCGAAGAGATATATTTACACTCTCATCAGGTTAGCATCTGAAAAACTGAAAGGTGGCCACACAGATGCAAACAGCAGGAGGGAAAAAATTGCCCAGTGTATGATCCCTTTGGATGTATACTTGAGAGCCTGGCTCTTCCTGATGCTGTATTGACATGTTTTGTGTGCTAGCTCATTGCAGCTACGTCCATGGAACTGGGATTGCAAAGTGTAGCTATACTCTCAAGTGGAAACCGAATTTACCCCGTCACAAATCCGGATTGCTTGGTGGGGCCGCATTTTGCTGCATGGCCTGTGTTCTTCATTTCAGTACCGGAAAAGTCACACTGAGCATTTGTTTATTTTGATGCTCTTGGCCTTCCCCAATCTCTGTGCCAAACATTATGCGATCAGTATTGTAAACATTAGCATTTTGCATGATTTCTGCAGAAGACTATTTTCTATGAGTGGATCAGAATATTCCTTATTTCAAGACTTTAACTAGCAAATAAGTTGCTTACCAGAAAAAAATCTTTCCTATCAGGAAGAATAAAATTTATTAAGGTATTTTCTCTGATTTTTTTTCTCATAAAGGGCAATTATTAATGAAATGCATGGGATTAACAAAGTCCTGGCAGTACTATGGCTACATGAAAAGCCCAAGGCCCTACGGCATTTGAATAACTCAGGCGGTATTTAATGGATTGAAGCATTCTTGAAAACAAACAATATTCAAATGTTATTAAATGGAAACCATCCAAGAAAGGGTTCTTTCCTGCTGCAGTCATGTTCAAAACATTGTGTTTCAGCGAAATACCAATGCATTTGCCATACCCTAACTCCACCTCTCCTGGGGTCAGATCTAAATTGATGGCTCATTATTTTTCTGTGGCTTGGGCTAGGGGACATTTGGATTCTCTGACCAAAATGTATTTACCTAATTTCTGGAGATAGATTTAAAAAAAAAAATCTCTGTTGGAATGACATTCCAGAATAATTGAATCTCTTTCCACCTAGCAGGGGTGCCAGATAATGGTAGATTAAATATCCTTCCGACTTCTGGTCTGGAAGATCAAAAGAGAAAGCTTTATTTAAGGAAGGTGAATCTCCTCATTCTACTATGGTATTATTCGTGTATTGGAGAAAAGACCTTTATAATTGTGAGAGAGCTAACATTGAGATGTGAATTAAAACTGTAAAATGGAGGCCCAAGTATTGTGTGGATTTTTAATGGAGCAGGTCAAGTACTGTACAGTTATTGAATAATAATATGATTTTTGAGATATTGAATAATTCAGTTTGATTTGTATTGCTCTGTTTGTGTGTTGAGTGGAAGGAGGATATACAATACAACATTCCACAGTAACATACAACATTAAAAGAACATGAAGGTTGCCATGTCATGCACTAAAAAGTTAGAAAGCGTGGAAATTCAAGTTGTCTGTGCAGCATTAGTTCTGTCATGTGCATTGTGAAACAGTCTTTAATTACATCATCCTGTGTTTTTTATTTCCCCCAAATAACCACTTACTCTTTCAGCCTCCAATTCAGCCAAGTGCTTAAGCATGTGAGTAGATCTGCTTTTTCCATCACAAAAAGCAATGGAATTACTCACTTGCTTAAAGGAGAGTATAATTAGAGTTGCTTTAATAATTTGTTTGTTTATTTCAGTGGCCAAACTGAAAAATCCCTTCCCATAAAAACTGTTTCTAAACTAAACTGATTTTTTCTTATTTTTCTCACCTCAGGGAAAAACAAATACACAAGAAATTTATTTACATTTAACTAAAAATTTCAAATGTTTTGAAAGTTTTGTTTTAAAAAATATTAAAGTGACATTTCATTGAGAGAATGCTGATTCAACATATTTATTTCCTGTGTTTTGGGGCTGATGTTAGTATGTTATCTGTTGTGTTTATTTATAGCCTTTCCCGTGGCTGTCTTTGTACCTTTATCCTGGCAAAGTGAAAAAGCAAAACAAAACCACCACAAAAATCCACATTGTGGATTATCTTCTATAATTGCTTCTTGTTCAAAGAAATAAGATCACATGTGAGATGACATTCCAGCAATGCTGTAGCCAGAGCATTTTAATCATATGTGTTGTTCAGAGACTGAATTTCATTTTGCTTCCTTTTCTTTTATGTAAATGTGTAGCAAAAGGTTTGTTTCTGTTCTAAAACATAAGTAGCATGTAGCAAAATGTAAACTACAGCTTTGCTGCTTATTGAATTTCCAAACAAATAAAAAAAACAATCTCAAGGGAGATTATTTGTTTGAAATTTGAATTTTCCAAAATGAAACACAAGTTCAGTCTATATCTTTTGGCTACTCTGTTCAGGAGGTTCATCTAAAATGAATGTGTTAGGGTGAGGGGAGAGGAAAGAGTTGAAAATATAGACATGAGTTTTAGGAACTGCTAAACTTTATTATTTTGGCAAAGTATTTTGGCAAAGCTCCATAAGTTGCATCAACTTTTCTTAGATAAATACTTCTAAAAGACAGCCGGTGAAACATACATAGCAACAATTCTTTGTGCTATCCACAGAGGGAGCAAAAGCAAACAGCCAACAGATCTATGTTTACCAAGTCTAATTTTCCTTGATAGCAAATGAAGGGACATTACAGGATAAAGAAACAGAGATTTAGGTTGGAGTTTGGGTGATTTCTTCATTTTTAGAATAGGGGTTGACATTGAGGACTTCAGAGCCTATCCATCCAAGCTCTTTGCAGCATGAAGTGTTCAGCCTAAACTACTGTATGTGTGATAAGCAATTTATCTATCTACATGTATGTGTGTCTGTGTGTCTCTCTCTTTAGAGATTATGATAGATATCATGGGAACAAATAGAGTTTACCACCCACCTCTCATGTGGAGTTTAGTGGTCTCTGATGGGTAGTGTCAGTCTGTAACTAAAAACAACGAGCGGTCCTGTGACAGCTGATAGATAGATAGAATCATGAGATTTTGTGGGCAAAACCCACTTCTTTGGATGACCTAGAGTAGGAAAAGGGGCACCCAGAAGTTATAAGAGAAAAAGAATGGCGAGAGAGAGAGAGGAAAAAGTACCTGTCGATTGTAGGACTCATGCTAATAAGGCTAATCGAGTGGGCTTTTGAGTTGAGTTTAGGCTAAATTCCCACTTCCGTTTTTTTACCATAATCCCACTGTTTAATCGGTACCAGCCCAGACCACCGAATATCTCTCTGCCACTCTGGGGCAGGGGAATTCACTCCTGTGTAGAGGGCCATTAAAAATCCTGAGTATCAATTAATCCCTGAAACGGGGTTTAAGCGGTGCCATGTCTTTTGCTGGTGCTCTTTACAGAACTGATGTTCAAAGTACTTGCATCTCTCACATACCTTCCATTGTATCATAAAAATGTCATGTCTATAAATACCACAGCTATATTCTGTCTGCAGAATCCCTCCTTTGTTGTTTCTGCTTTCCTGATAGGACTCCCTTTAGGGGCATCGAGCCAATCTGAAGCCGTGCTACTGGGAAAAGAGTTCAGTTCTTCCACATCTTAAAGGCAGTCTGGTCAATAAGAAAGGACTGGTGGTAGAAACTGGTAGATCTTAAGGAATCATGTACCATGATAAGCAATCTGCTGTAGCTGCCAAGGGTAGAGGGTTTCCGTGTGAAAGTTTTGAATCTTGCCTAAGAAGGCCTTTCACAGCGCTAGTTAGTAATACATTCTTTCCCTATATTGCAGCTAGTCGGCCTTTAGAAGAACAAGCGATAGAGAAGTTCTGAGCTCCAGTTTAGTATTAAGGTGCAAAAGATAGTTCCACTGAAGCTATGCTGCACTTCCTATAAAATATTAATGCACCTATCCTAAACGGGAAATCAAGCTACCGTATAGTTTCTATCCATCCCCACAAAAAGTTTGAAGGGGAGAGTACACCTCAGATTTAAAGGTAATTTAGAGCTTCACTGACTTGTAAGATAAACTGATGATTTCAGTTTATTTCATTCCCCTGGTCACTAAGGGTAGGCGAGCCAGCACAGAGGAATATGAATGAACTCAACCTACCCCACAATCTTTTCTGACAGCTTGTGCCCAGTTATGGCTCTGGAAAACAACCCTGCCTTCAAGATGCTGTTAAGGAGAATAACTGAAGTAAGCTTCATTCTGTCTTTATGGAAGTCAGTGACAAACCTCCCATTAACTGCTGTAATAGCAGAAATAGAGCCTTATGGGAGAATAGTTCCTAAGTCCTATTAGAGAGAGTCAGCTTCTATTGCAGTTAAAATATAATTAGCCACATTGGTCCGAAAAGAGGAGAAACATTTTTTGTCATAGTCCCTATCCTGCAGTATCACCCTCTTGCGATTCTCTCTCCAAATAAAGTTAGAGTAGGAGCAGATCAAAAAATTTCCACCATAACTTTTTTCAACAAAAAAATTGGATTTTTGACTCAGTGAAAACGTTTGAAGAAAGTATTTGATTTCTGCTTTCTCTCTCTGCCTGTCTGTATATTCCACTAGAAAACTAAATCCTGAAAAGCAAAAACATTCCTGTTTTCAGGTGGAATGTTTTGTTTTCCCCCAGTTATTGCTAAAAACCAATGTGTTTTTTTTTCTGCTGAAATATTCTGTGAAAACATTTAATTTGCGGGGGGGGGGGGAGGGAATTCTGGAAGGAGGAAAAAAAGAATTTTGATAAGCACAACTTGGAATCAATTGAAGGGGTTGTAGTAAAAGAATATTTAATGTGCAGATTATATTTCTCCTTTCCACTAGTTTTAGCACATTTATAAAATGATTTCCTTGCTTTCCTGCTCTCTTAATACCTCCTTACGATGAGTATTAGTGCCACTGGACCGAAGCCTTCTCAAAGGGAGTGCAGTTATGAGAGCATTGCATAGCCATGAGTTTTCTTCCCAAGAGATCATGTCTCAGTTGTCCGGCATTTATGGAACAGGCAGGTCTTCTATGTCAATTTTTGACAATTATTGACAATTTCTCCCCCTTCTCTTTCCCTCCCCATCCCCTCTTTCTGCTATGTTTTTGCAACTCTGGACTCCTTGCTCCATTCATCTGAAGAAATGGGCTGTGCCCACTAAAGTTCATGATACCATCTACCTTATTGTTGGTCTCAAAAGGTGCGTCTACACAGCAGGGCTTCAGTCAAAATAAGCTACGCAAATTGAGCTACGTCAATTGCGTAGCTTATTTTGCAATGTCTACCCAGCACGTATTTTGAAATAAAGCACTCTTCCTCTGACTTCCCTTACTCCTTGTACAATGAGGGTTACAGGAGTCAGAGTGAGAAGTCCTTTAGCTTGACAGTGTTTCGATATTTATTTCGAAATAACTGCCTGCTGTGTAGATGTGGACTAAGTTATTTCGGAATAACGCTAGTTATTTTGAAATAATGTTGCTATGTAGATGTACCCCACAAGGTGCTGCTGGACTACTCGCTGTTTAAGGTCTTCTGTGGTAGTCCTCGGATTAGCCTCTTTGTTACATTGCCTTTCATATGAATTATGCCTATATGGCCGACCCTGGAGACTGTTCAAGTGAGGAATCCTTACATGCATGCCTCGTGACTTAGCTCTCAGTTCACTAGTCCTATTTAGATTGTAGACTCTTCAGGAAAGGGACAGTTGTTTTCCTGTACATGTAGAAACACAGTGGGCCTTTGATTAGGTTTTTGTGGCATTACTTCAGTGCGGAAATAAATAACTACTGTAACTATTGGCAGAGCAAAGCAATGCAAGATTAGGCCCTCAAGGCCAGTAACTGTAAATTGGCATATTGGCCTTTTACTGAATGACCCCCCCCAAAAAAGAGTCATTAAAAGGCGTAGCTTAGATTACCTAAAACTGTTTCGAGAGACAATCAAGGTGGGCAAGCTACTGGTATTATATTTCATTGGACCAACTTCTGTTGGTGAGAGAGAGAGAGTCTTTAGAGCTACATAGTGCTCTTCTTCTTCCTTGCTTCTCTTATATTCTGGGACCAAAAGGACAACAACAGCATCAGATACAACATTGAGAGGAAGTGATTTCTTTCTTTATTTTTTATTCTATTTTCAGGTTTGTTGGCATTTTGTTCCCCCAGTATGTAATCAAAGGGGCTATGTAGAAAGCACTGCTTTACCTGATTAGGAGTGGCAAAATCTCTGGGTTTTTTGGACATGGCCTGTTTTGATATACAGGCAGTCCCCGGGTTACGTACAAGATAGGGACTGTAGGTTTGTTCTTAAGTTGAATCTGTATGTAAGTCGGAACTGGCGTCCAGATTCAGCCGCTGCTGAAACTGATCAGTTTCAACAGCAGCTGAATCTGGACGCCAGTTCTGACTTACGTACAGATTCAACTTAAGAACCCCAGGCATCCCCAAGTCAGCTGCTGCTGAAACTGATCAGCGGCTGATTCCAGGAAGCCTGGGGCAGGGGCTTCCTGTAGTCAGCCACCGGTCAGTTTCAGCAGCGGCTGACTTGGGGACGCCTGGGACAGAGCAGCTGGGGTGCTGCTGGGTTGGTCCAGTAGCGCCGCCGCTCCTCGGCGCTACTGGACCAACCCAGCAGCACCCAAGCTGCTCTGCCCCAGGCGTCCTGATTCAGCCGCTGCTGAATCTGACCAGCAGTGGCTGAATCAGGACGCCTGGGGCAGAACAGCTGGGGTGCTACCCGGTTGGTCCAATAGCGCCCAGAGCGGTGCTACGGGACCAACTGGCAGCGCCCCAGCTGCTGTACCACAGGTGTCCGGAGCAAAGCCACGGAGCACGGGGGCAGCGGGACAGCCTAGATGCGCCGTGGCTGTCCTGCTGCCCGCGTGCTCCGCGGCTTTGCTCTGCTTTGCCCCCCGTCCCCCTGGTCTGCAGACCAGGGGGACGGGGCGGGGGGGCAAAGCAGAGCCAAGCCGCGGAGGACGCGGCCAGCTGACAGCTGTCAGCTGACCATGCACTCCGCGGCTTGGCTCTGCTTTGCCCCCCCCCCGTCCCCCTAGTCTGCAGACCGGGGGGGGGGGGGGGCAAAGCAGAGCCAAGCCGCGGAGCGTGCTGCCAGGGGACAGCCCAGACGCATCTGGGCTGTCAGCTGACCGCGCGCTCCGCGGCTTGGCTCTGCTTTGCCCCCCCCCGTCCCCCTGGTCTGCAGACCAGGGGGACGGGGGGGCAAAGCAGAGCCAAGCCGCGGAGCGCGTGGGCAGCGGACAGCCCTGTCCGCTGCCCACGTGTTCCGCTGCTTTGCTTCCTCTCCCTGGTCTGCTGGAGACCAGGGAGAGGAACGGCCCCGTTCGTAACTGCGGATCCGACATAAGTCGGATCCGCGTAACTCGGAGACTGCCTGTAATCGATTAGATAGTCAGTTTTCCTTGTTTATGCCTGCGTCTTTCAAGCAACAACAAGGGAGAGAGACACTTTTATTTTTTAAATACAAAGCTGTGATTGTGTTTTTACAAACACTTAGAAGACACTTAGTGCCCAAAAGTGACCATCTTTCAAGCTGATGGTGTCTTTTATAAAAAGACTGTTAATCTCATATGTTGTTTACATATTACAAACACATTTAGTTTTTCAGCACAATAGTCAGTGTCCCACTTTTAAATCAAGTCATTTCAAGGTGACATCCTATTCTTATTTTCTTAGGCAGGAGCTATTGTTAGGGCTGTTGGTGTCTCTGATATTAGCTTGGTCCTCTACTATGCAATCACATTAATATGAGGAAAGCAGGTGCATTGGGCACTGCATGATTCTTCCGTTTTAGTTAGAAATCCTTTTTCTTTAAGAAGGAAAATAGATTAAACAGCTTGACAATCAGTAGTACATTGTCATTCTCCTGGGTGATAGCCGCTAAATAAATAAGATTGTGAATTTGTGAAGAATCAGTGTCATGAGCTGTTCAGAGACGTTATTGGCTGGCTCGTATATTACTGCCCTTTGGGGTTTAGTTCAAATTATTGATTCCACGCAGAGCAAACTGAGCTAGCAAAACCTGGCACAGGACAGCTGGTGAGGGAAAGAAAACACAGCAAGAAAGTATGTGATGTTTATTACCATTTAGCAAATTGCAGTTTTAAAATAACGTTTTGAGGGTTTGTTTCCTTTGTGCCACATGATCTATTAAAGCCTCCAGGATTGATTTCAGTTGTCACTGGGAGATGGATGCTGATTTTGGGAGACTCCAGTCCAAGTAACCCCATTGTACAGTGTTAATCTAGTTCTTTAATGAGTGGATCAGTGTGTAATCAGCCTTTGGGCTTCCAAGTAGCAACTCTGCAAACACAATAAGCAACAACTCTCCTGGAGGAGGTGTTATGGCTTCTTTTATGCTGTTGCTAAAAGAGTGATTGGAAAAAAAAAAACAACCTTCTACCCAAGTGGTATCTGTTTCAACCAGACAAATATTGAAACTCTGCACACTGCTGATTATTGGATGATGATGCAAGCGTGCGTGATAGACACGTGAAAAGGTTATTACTGGCATTGATGTTGCTGAGCAGACATAGAGATACGGTGAAGATGATTAGTAGGTATCAAGTGCTGATCAGAAGGTATCAGCAGGTAACTGTAGCTGAAGAGTTGGTTGTGAGTGGGAACTAACTGAAGTAAAAAAGCCCCGTATTATCACTGCTGCAATCTGCTGGATTAATTTTGGAGGCAGTAACTGTCATCTTAAAGAAACACGGGGAAACAATGGTGTGGTAACCAGGAAAGCTGTGTACAATACCGATGCACAAACCTTGCCAACTACAAGTTGGACCTCCCTGGGCACCCTCGGGACCTGATAGGTCCCGGATGAGGGATTTTGCTGGACCACGCTGGCCTCCTATCCCCCCACAGCGTGCCAGGACTCTGATCCTGGAATATCCATGGTCCTTCCCGACTGCGGATGTTGCTGGACCAGAGAGTGCCAGTTTACAGAGGTGCAACCTGTACCGCTAATTTACTTTAACACCATAAACTCCTTTGGGAAGAATAGAATAAAATGAAATTGCTTAAAAATATTTCAACCATTGAAGAATATTTTGAGTTGATTCTTGCCCTATGTTGTTGGGGCAGGTTAGACAGGAAAGGGGCGCAGAAAGCCCCTTCCGCCTTTTTTATTAGACCCTTGGTGTGATCAGTCCCAGCTGAAATCAGGGCTGCATTTTGCTGAGAGCTATAGAAAGACACAGAAAGAGGCATTTTGTGTCCCTTAGAGTTTACATGCTGAATAGACAGAACAGATGTAGCTTGGAAGGGAATCAGTGATGGGTATAACCAAGGGCAGATGACCGTTTTGCGGGGCCCCTGGCAGCATAATTCCGCGGGGCCCCCCTTTGCCACAGCGCATGCGCAGTGACGCCATGCACATGCGCAGCGGCGCCACGGGGCTTTCTGAAGCGCGGGGCCCGGGGCGGCCACCCCGTTCGCCCTACCCTATATCTGCCCCTGAGTATAACTCAAGTGTCTTGATTCCAGCACACTGGACCGTGCTACCTCTCTAGTTGCACATCACATCACTAGTGCAAAATATCAAGATAACACTGTTGGCAGGTCCCACCTTTCACAACAAACTTTGCTGCATGGTCCCTATGGCCTGTGATAGGGGGCATAGAACCCGAGCCTGGTAGTTGATAGAATCCTAGGGTTGCAAGAGACCTCAGCAGGTCATCGAATCCAAACCCCTGCTGAAAGCATGCAATACTCAGCTGGTCTCTTTTAAAGAGTATGTGTCACATGTGTCTCGACTTGTATGTTCTGCCCTGCCTCTCCTGACCCATCCTTCCCTATACCTATGGTTATACTAAGCCTATCCTAAGATAAGTGGGTGTGGGCAAAGTTTAATAAACCTGAAATAAATTGGCCCTGACTCATAATTAACTTATGCACTTTATAAAGTGGACATACAATGCTACCGCCAGTGTGAGGGGAAAATTCTGACTGGGCAGCTGTAACATGATGTCACTCACCTCAGGCGAGTGGCCCCCTTTTGGCCAAGTGCCTGAGTCTGCACTGCTTGCTGTGGCAGCCCTCCTGCAACCCAGCTCTCCAGCCCTGTCTGAGCATTTTGAGTTACAAGGAGGAACTGCCTCACTCTGGCTCAACAGCTTCCTTTTAATGGCCTTGCTGGGCCCTGATTGGTCCTTTGTGCTACTCCAGCTTTCTTGGAGGACTTCTCTATGGTTTGCTGGGTGGGGTGTGGCAAGGACACAGGCCTTCTCCAGCAGAGGGCTTCAGGGCCTGGTCCACCCCATCACAATAGCCTTTTAAGACTTGCCAAATAAACACACACACATGGCAGTGGAGAATCAGGCTTCTAACTTTTAGAGATGGGCCCAACCACCTGCCTGACAACAAATCATCATCATTCCACTCAGCCTGTTGTGTTGCTAATTAATTGAAAGGGAGTGACTGACTGGAAAGCTGTTGCATAATGACCTGACTCAGCACGGTGGGGAACACTCCTTGCTCCAGAGCAGTGAGTTCGCTAAACCTGGGCGTAATGGATAATCCCTTTTGCCATGTCTCAAGAGCACCATTCACTGCACTACGCAAACACAAATACAGGATAGATGCTGGCTGCTATTAAAATTGGGTAACGGACCATGACATCCATAAATGAGGTCTTGTGATATTAACAATAAACAAAGTATTTCAGGCAGATGAACATAATTCTGTCAGTGGTATTAAAGGAAATGAATGCAAAATTGCACAGATGGTTTTCAAGGAGTCATAAGAAGTTAATTGAAACATTTTTTAATTAGTTCTATTGTGATGGGATATACACACAAAGCAGTAGGCATAGGGAGGGTGAAGGTAAGTGTTTGTCTAGGCAGACAAGGCTGAACAGGAAGTGGTCAGTGGAACAATAGACTGGTTCCTGTTGTCTTTGCAGGGATCCCCACATACCCAGGAGAAGAGGGAGATGCTATTCTAAAGTAAAACTCCAAATAGGGCAGGGCAATAGTCTCACCCTGAGAAAAGGGTGGCATGGCTGAGGTCCCTTGTGGAAATGGCAGGGAATGATATTGCGATGCTGCCCTGGGGGAGGGGGAGGGGGTAGAGGACAAACTAGTTTCTTTCAGACTCCTTGATATCTTGTTGGTTCTGTGGAGCTAGCCAAGCTTGGGAGGTGGGTATAATAGGCAGGGGGAAGCCATTCCTTCCCAAACTGCTAGTCCGGCCGTGCTCACACTCTGCTTCTCCCCTGAGTGCGTCTACCCCAGGCTGTGAGGGACTGAGCTCCACCAAGGCTTGGGCCGTGCTGCCTGCTCTCCAGTTTGATTTGATATGATGCCCCTGTTGTGCACAGAAACCCAGAATTATTTTAACCACTTTCTTCTCAAGATGGTGACAGTATAAAAGTTTAGACTGCCCTTCAGCCTCTAGACCGGTTAGGCCATTGGTTAATGAGATGTTGAACTAAACAAGCTTGTAAATGAGAACTCTGTCCTGCAGAGTTGTCTTTTCAGTTGTAGAGGTTTCAGTCTCAACGACTGGATCCCTTTCTTGACATGTCAAATATAGAGAAAAAGAAAATAAAATTGCACTATCCATTTATTCATAGCATTTAAAACAATTAGCTTTTTCTCTCTCTACTTCCTGATCCGTTGGACTATTAGGGTGTGTCTAAAATACATGGCTCCATCAATGGAGCCATGTAGATTAGGCTGATCGGCAAAGGGAAATGAAGCCGCGATTTAAATAATCGCGGCTTCATTTAAATTTAAATGGTTGCCGCACTGAACCGACAAACAGCTGATCAGCTGTTTGTCGGCTCAGCGCGCTAGTCTGGACTCTCCCGCACTGACCTGAAAGCCCCACTATGCCTGTAGGATGAGGTTTACCAGGGAGGTCGATAAAGGGCTTTCATGACGGCAGGGGAGCATCCAGACTGCCCCGATCTGCCGACAAACAGCTGATCGGCAGAGCGGGGCAGCCATTTAAATTTAAATGAAGCCGCGATTATTTAAATCGCGGCTTCATTTCCCTTTGCTGAACAAACAAATCTACATGGCTCTGTCGACGGAGCCATGTAGTCTAGATGTACCCTTAGAGTGGACTAAAACAGTTCACTGAGAATAGAGAAGCATAATTAATAGTCAAATACTGATTTGTAACTTTTTCTCCTGGTTTTTAATCCTAATAGCCTCATTGGAACAGATCTTGGCACTGGAATGATCATAATTCTAGTGGCTTGGAAGCGACTAATAGTTATCCTGAAAAAAGCAGCCAGCATTTCCCAGTAAGGCATAGGAATTTCCCAGATGGCAAAAAGTTATTTTCACTGGTTGTATAACATATACTCTCTCACTATTATAAGTAGAATTGTTACCATTTTAGCTAGCATAATTTAGAGCATTGCAAAGATGTTCTACAGTACCCCAAAAGAGAACAGGAGTGTGACTTATTATCTTTTTCACACCCTCACTCTGATTGCAAAACTGACCAAGCTTGGCTGGATGTGGTGATCTGAAATGCATTTCTTAAGGAGTAAAAACTTCACTGTCAACTTAAAGCATAAAATTATCTGGCAATATACTTTGATTGTATAATATGTAATTTAAGCGCAGTTTTGAATGACATAATTTCAAATCTAATCCATTTAAAACATCTAATTTTGACTACTTTTTGGCATGTTGTGAACCCAGCACAATAATATTATGCAAGTGCCATGTAACCAGGAAATGAACTTAACCGTAGAAACTTGAGTATAAAATAAATAAATAGATAAAAAAGAAACTGAACAATTCAATGTTGTTATCCAAGCTGAGTGGAGTAGGTAAAACAGAGTTTGAAAAAGTTGCATCATGTAAAATTATTAGCTGAGCTGTATGTGACCGGAGGAAAATACAGGAGTTTTCCCTGAATATGATGAACATGTTAAGATGCATAGTTGGAGTTACGTGGTGGGATCATGTTCAAGGATGGATCGTGTTTGGAACAAATGAATTAAGGGACCCGTTGTGGATGTACCAAGCATAGAAAATCTTAGGAAATTCAGGATTCGATGGTGTGAGCATGTGAAAAGAAGTTTGGGGGCATATATAGGACACAGGGTTTTAAACTTAAAACTGGAATGTAAGCGTATGTCTACACTACCACCCTAGTTCAAACTAGGATGGTTAATGTAGGCAACCAGAGTTGCAAATGAAGCCCGGGATTTGAATTTCCTGGGCTTCATTTGCATATTGCCGGGCGCCGCCATTTTTAAATGTCCGCTAGTTCGGACTCCGTGCCCGTGGCTACACGCGGCATGGATTAGGTAGTTTGGATTAGGCTTCCTATTCCGAACTACTGGTACACTGCGGGCACGAAGTCCGAACTAGCGGACATTTAAAAATGGCAGCACCCGGCAATACGCAAATGAAGCCCGTGAAATTCAAATCCCGGGCTTCATTTGCACCTCCGGTTGCCTACATTAACCACCTTAGGTCGAACTAGGGTGGTAGTGTAGACATACCCTAAGAGAGTGGTCGGAAGTCCCAAATCTAGATGAATGAATGTCCTATAAAAGGATTTGATTACCAAATACATTTCTGAAGAACTGCTTGTATGGAGTAGAATCAAGAAGGACTCAAAAACCTGATCCCACCTAGATGTGACAAGGGGCTTAAGGAGAAGAGCTAAATCATTGAAATCAGCAACTGACCAAAACTCAGTGTTCTAGGATTTCCTTACAAACTCTGAACGTTGAAAGCTGCATGAATGTTTTGGGAAAAAGCTTGAGTCAATGTTAGGGTTTTGCAATATTTGGTAGTTATATGGTTTTGGGGAAAGGAAAGGAAAGGAAAGGAAACAAGTGTTTTTGATACAAAATTGGAAGTAAAGTTACTTTCAATTATTTTGCTTCAAGATTTCGGGTTCCTTTCAACTTTAAACTGAATGAAAGCAAAATGCAGGGGCAAGGAAGAGTGTATAGATAACCATTTGCACTAAATAAATTAAATTGGTTGACTAACACATCCTATGGTATGCAACTTCTGAGTTTTCATACAGTTGTAGCTATAATCACTAAGGTAGGGTTTTTTTAAATGACTTTATTAATCTTGCATATTCCTTTCAATGCAGGGAAATATGGTATTACATAGAAAGTATGTGCATCAAAGTCTTGGGAACATTACTCCATAAATTACCTAATTAACTTTTGAAGAGGGCTGAATACTCAAACATTTGAAAAACACCCAGAGAAGGATGGAGTGAAATGTCTGTTCTCTATTTTTCTCCCTCCCATAACATGCACGCGAGCAGACTTGACTGTCTCATCTTTGGTAGATGTCCAGGTCATGTGTCAGTCACCGTAGTCACACTCAAGCTGCTTTAAATGAAAAATTAATCCAGTTAATTGGAATTTCTAAAACAAAGTAATTTGTGCTACTTTCTTTGATGAAATGATCTCATTAGCATAAATTAGCCCTTACTTTTACTTTTAATTTCTTCCACTAAAGCATTACAGGCTCATAAACATTGTCCTTCTACTAAGCGTATTTTTTATATGTGTGTCACGAATAAATGGCTACCATGAAAATGGGTCTATGGAAACCGTGCCTTGATTCATGACCGCGTTGGTCACAGTAAAAATCAAACTGACACATTGCTTCTTTTCCAGATCTCTGAGGAACTAAAGGTGAGAGCCCCAACTCAGTGACCTTGACTTGATGAAACAGTCTTGGCTTTGGGGCAAGTACCGCTGGTAGAGTACGGTATAGGATGTTGCGGTCCTAGAACGCGTAACAGAACATAGCAGTGATATTATGGGTGCAGTGGCTACACGAAAGTGAATCAGACTTTGTGTGCTCACCAGCCACTCACATAGGATGAAATCACTTCTGTGCAAAGAACTAACAGAAACCCCATTCACCTCAGACTGTAGTTTACATAGCGTGTCAGCCTTCTGCTAGTCGATTCCATATAGGGGTAACTTTTTACAAGAGCTGCTGGCATTACGAGATATTTTATTGAGACAAAAGTACATTGGCCGGGAATTTGAATTCCCCATTTTAATTTTTGTGGGTTTTTTTTGGGGGGGGAGGGGGGGGGAAATCTGTGGGATCTTTATCACAGGGTGGGGTGAATGCAAACTGTGCCACTATCAGTATCTGAGGAAAGATTCATCTCATTTGGCACACACCCTCTTGGAAGATGTGAGGCCCGAGAGTGCCTCTGCTATGTGTTGCGAGAAATGCAGTTCTTGATTCCTTCTGAGTGAAGATCTCAGTCCTCCTAGGTTTGATTCTTCTTGAGCATGTGGATTTAATCTGCTGGGAGAGGGTGTAGGCTTTATTGTTTTTTCTAGAAAGAATTACATTTCTAACTCAGGCCGTGGTGCCGTCAGAGGGGCCAGCAGATTCACTGTGGCATCTGGAAAGCCCGGAGTAATAGGGCCTTGATTCATCCAAGGCAGGTAATGCTAACCATGTATCCCCTCCGTGGCATCATTAGCATTGAATAGGAGGCCAGATCCCCATGGGGGAATTGAAGCTGTCGCTATCTGGCTAAAAGGCAATAATGTTGCCAGCAGTGCTTGGCTGATGCAGCTACACTCCTTTTTGGAAACCAGTACAAAATTGACGGGATTGTTGAGCTATCAACAAGAAATAACCTAACCAAGTTCCCCACAGAAAATCTTCTACAACTCTCTCACTTGCCATTGAATGAGTGTGATTCTGTGATTTTTCTCAGCATTTAAAGCACTTAAATTGTACATGACTATCCTCTTTCCTCATCCAGTGGCTTTAATCTTCGCTATTGTCCACTGTCGAGTCCCAGCCTTTTGCATAGCGATAACTAAACTCTGAGAGACTTGAGGAGTGGGCAGGAAAGTTGAGTGATGGTCTGCTCCCAGCTCAGAAGAAATTGGCAGTGAAGTCAGAATGCCAGATGCTTTTCTTCTAGTATTTTCAGCTCTGGGAGATTGTATTATAGACCATAATTGTTATGTGCTGTCTAGATAAGGTTGAAAGAATTTTTTTTATTTAAACATTACGGCCATACTGCCTCAGACCAAAGGGCCATCTAGCTTATTGTCCTGTCTTCTGATGGGGGCCACTTAGTGGGACTTAGTGCGCAGGTGCTCTTCAAAGAATCAGAGAATTGGAGGAGACAGAGCCAACCTCAACTAAATCATCCCAGCCAGGGCTTTATCAAATTGGGACTTAAAAACCTTTACTGAGGGAGGGAGATTCCATCACCCTCCCTAGGCAACCCATCCCAGTGCTTCACCATCCTCCTAGTGAAATAGTAATTTTCTAATACCCAACCTAGACCTCCCCCACTGTAACTTGAGCCCATTGCTCCTTGTTCTGTCATCTGTTACTACTGAGAACTGCCTCTCTTCATCCTCTTTGGAACCCGCCCCCTCCTTTCGGGTAATTGAAGGCTGCTATCAAATCCCCTCTCACTCTTCTCTTGTGGTGACTAAAGAAGCCCAAATCCCTCAGCCTCTCCACGTAAATCATGTGCTTCAGACCCCTAATCATTTTTATGTCCTCCACTGGACTTTCTCCAATGTGTCCACATCCTTTCTGTAATGGGGGCCCAGAACTGGACGCATCACTCCAGATGTGGCCTCACCAATGCAGAATAAAAGGGAATAATCACTTCCCTAGATCTGCTGGCAACGCTCCTCCAATATGCACTCCAATATGCCCTTAACCTCCTCCAATCAGGACTTGTGTGGCTGTTACCTTTAGTGCGGCAAGGAGACCGTTCGCTGGCTTAGGTGCAAAGGCTGCATGGTGATCATGCCCCCTGTTCTCATAACTGATGGATCTTCACACCTAAATCAGTGATAACTTGCTGCTGATGGTTGCATGCTTAGTTTAAATATGGAGCATTTCTCTCTAATGCTCTTCGTTTACATAGTTACTGATAAAAGATTCCCATAAAACTGAAATGTGGCACAAGGAGGATCATGCCTCTCTCCCTATAATATAAAATGCTTTACCTTTAATTAAGTCCAGTACCTCTTGGGCAGCCGCAACCTAGTTAACCCCATTCGCTATTGTGCTGCTGTAACTAAATTGTCATTTAGTTTTTTTTTTTTAAATCCTAAAGAGTTGCGGAGAAGGAGCATGCACAGCACTAGACCCCCTGGCATTGACAAATGAGCCAATGTAGAGCGACGAGGAAATAACATGGCAGATTGGGTGCGGAGTTTGAACTCTCTAGGAATGAAGCCGAAAAGAGCGCTCAGCGCGCCATCTGGATGATACAGCAAGTGGCCGGGTTTCACACGAACGCAGGGAAGGGAGGGTGCTTTTCCATGATCTGATATCAGAACTGACACTAGGATGCATTCAGGATGCCATCTCCCCTGTCTAAATATTTATTTCTTTTGCTGTGCTCAGTCTAACGCAATTAGACGACAGCATGGAGGTCTGCCATATCCTTTTAGCTCTGATTTTTGTCTTGCAGTAACAAGCCGCGCTGCCCCCAAACTGCACAGACTGCAAGTGAGAGGGAAACTTGGAACACCAGCTTATGTTGCAGGATCCAATGCACTTGCACCATTTATATTAATAATTAGCTCTGACAGCCAACACTGTGTCATAGAATCACAGAAAGGCAGGGCTGGAAGGAACCTTGAGAGGTCGTCAAGGAAGAATTTTTCATGGATGGATGCAGAAATACCGACGATGCTTCACATAAACGTGATTCCTTTTATATTGTTGGGTGGGAAGATAGGCCATCTGTGGGGTTAGCTTTTTTTAATATAAAAATGTCAATATGGCTATTCACTAATATTGACTTTCACTGGTATTCAATGGAAAACTGAACTAAATTCAAGGGAGTCATGTTATCCACTGAGCCCGTTCACATGTTTGCTACACAGCACTACCAGAGCACTCACAATAAGCTCCCTGCTGAGCACAAGTGCAGATCCTAAAATTAAGTATCATTGCACATCTGTTTTGGGGGCTTTTTTTTTCTTTTGGTGGCTCAGCTTTTTAAGTGCATTTCATGTTACACGGGGAGTCTTTTATCATCCTAGATGGGTGATTGAACCTGATCTGCTAAATTTTCCATTTGACCTATCATGGCAGTTACATAAACCTACATAGCTGTGGTTTCTAAATAAATACATAAAAATGCCCCAATCGTAGAAGAGAAAGCAAGTGCATCTTTAAAAATATATATATTTCCTCTCAGTGTAAACCATAATTCAGTGTTTGGTTCAGTTTCTGGCTCTGCTGCTGCTTTGTGATGGTGGACAAGTCGATTTCTTGCTGCCTCCATTCCTTATCTAAACGAGCTTGCTCATCTCTTTAACGGTGGTGGTATAGTTAAAGTAGCCCATATCCTTAGATATGGAGAAAGAGGTACTGGTATGAAGGTGCCCCACACCAATACAGTTGGTTGTCCTTTTTGTTTGGATCAAGCTATTCCAGTACAAGTACCTTTATACTATATAGTATTCTATTTCCATACAGGAAGGCAATAACCTGTCCCAGTATAATAACCTTTATATCAGTATGTGTCCATGCTCAGGGTTGTAGAAAAGTAGTGTCACTTAGTACATAGTCACACCCCTAACTGACATATCTGTATGGTAAAGAACCGTGTGGAGACTAGGTCTCAAATGGGAATGATACTCCCTTAGGTCACAGAGGTTTTGTGAGGGTAAATACAAAGTGTATGAGGTACTCAAGGTATTAGGGCATTTAAATACCCACAAAGGTCTGAGTTTACATCCCAGCTCTGCCACAGATTTCCTGAGTGACCATGGGCAAGTCACTTAACCAGCTTGTGCTTCAGGCCTCCAGCTGTAAAATGGGGTAATAGTGCTTCATTCCTCCCATCATTTGTCTTGTTAATGCAGATGGTAACCTCTATTGGACAGGGACTACATGTGCCTCACTCAATGAGGTCTCTATATTGGTAAGGGCCTATGTTTATATTGTAAACTATTACCACTGCTACTTGTAAATAATTACAGTTTGCAAGATTAGCTCTTCTGAGGTCACAGCTGAAGGAGCCCAGAAGGTCTGATGGCTTGGGTCCAGACTGAGCGTTCAAAGTTTGGCTACTATATAGGCAGCAGCACATTCTCAGGCAAACAACTCCGGGGCACACTAATGCTGACAGGACTCAGTAGAGTAGACATGTTCCCGAACAGTGTTTCTCAGAGTGGGCAACGGCCCCTTCTCCCATCTTCCCCTGGCTGGAAACAGGGAACCGGAGCCGTGAGACTCAGTGACTGTGGATGCTTTAGGTAAACAAAATGGCACTGGCCTGCTAATGTGTGGGGAAGGAGGCAATCATTTTCAAAGGGGACCACATAAAGAATTTTGATACGTGGTCATGGGCTGGCTCCTCCCTGCCCCCCACCTCACGCCAGAAGGAGCAGGGCCTGGGGTTTAAGGGGCGGGGCTGGAGCTAGCCGCCCTCCAGAATTGTCTGGGGGGAGATGCTTTGAATTAAAAAACACAGCAAAGGGTTCGTGGCTCCCAGTTCTGCCACTACCGCGCGGCCTGGCAACTGCCCAGGGTTACTACGTCTAGTTAAAGCGTAGTCAGGGTGGAGCTGTTACCAGGAGCCCTCTAAAATAGCCTCAGCAAACTTGGACGACTCCCAGGCAATGCAGTAGCGGCAGGACAGGGAGCCCTTGAAATTGCAGCTATTTAAAGGGCTCTTGACCCACTACTGCGTTGCTTGGCAGACGACTGGGGTTGCTGCGGCTATGTAAAGGGCTCGCAGCTCCGGCCACGCACAGGATAGCACCGCGACTGGGAGCAGCGAGACATTTAAATCAGATCCTGCTGTTTGAGTCGCTGCCTGGAAACTCGGTGGCACGAGCAGCAGGATATAAATCGAAAGCGGCCAGATGCAGTCTGCAGGCTGGATCCACGTGTTAGAGGGCCAGATCTGGCTCTCCGACCACGTTTTGCCCAGCCATGTGCTAGTGGCTTTCCCAAAGCAGGCCCCCTGGCTCACTTTGAGAGACACTTTTCTAGAGTGAAAGCTCGTTGACATAACGTAAACGACACTCGTACTGCACAGTTTTTCTTAATCTTTTTATCAGTTGTCGTTTTCAGCATAATTCTGATGAATCCACGCAGAATCTGAGGTGTTTTGATGTAATAAACCTCGAGCAGCATTAGCGGGGAGAACGTTAGGATTTTTTTCCCATTTTGCAGACTAGAATTACAGAGAAATATCGATATTAAATTTTAAAAGACAATGTTGACAGATTCATGGCATTGAATTTACACATTTAAATGTGTTGAATGGAGAGTAAGTTATAGTTGTATTTATGCCAGATAAGTAAACATGCTTAATCATATATAAAGGTTGCACTATCTGAATGATGAATGATCAGCTCAGCAAAGAGGGAAAGATGTCAACTTTGCACATTAGGCAAATTTTATTTATACGCATGCCCTTGTGATCTTTGAGGTCCGAGGGTGCTCAGTGAAAGATAATCTTTGATCATAGTAAAATTGCCATTGCCAATAGTCTTTATGAAACTTTCAAAATGCACCATGAAGGCAACAGGCTTTTCTTAGTAGCTTTTCTTTTACCAGGAGAAATCTCCCTGAAAACACTTTCTAGACCAGGGGTTTTAAAACTCTGGGATGCGACTTGTAAGCGTAAGCCATTAGCTGGCTGTCAGGCACTTTGTTTATTTGATTGTCGACAGGCATGGCTGCTCTATGGCCATGGTTCACCATTCCTTGAGTAGTCGAAACTGTGGGCAAGCAGTGCAGGCTAGACTGAGAGACAAGATTGAAAGAATTGGGTTTGTTTAGCTTGCAAAAGAGAAGACTGGAGACATAGCAACTTTCAAGTATCTAAAAGGTTGTTACAAAAAGGAGGGAGAAAAATGATTCTACTTAATCTGGGAGGATAGGACAAGAAGCAATGGGCTTAAATTGCAGCAAGGGCAGTTTAGGTTGGAAATTAGGAAAAACTTCCTAACTTTCAGGGTGGATAAACACTGGAATACATTGCCCAGGAAGGTTGTGGAATCTCCATCACTGGAGATGTATACGAACAGGTTAGACAGACACCTGACAGGGGTAGTCTTAGATGGTGCTTGGTTCTGCCATGAGGGCAGAGGACTAAACTTGATGATCTCTCGATGTCCCTTCCAGTTTTAGTATTCCACGGTTCTATGAAAGTGGGATCAGGAACCCAATTTTTTGTCACATGTGGATGGATCGGGATGAGGAGAGAGAACTACAAAAACCAGCTAAATAAAAATGAGATTTGTTCATTTGAGGCATCTTTTTTTTCCTACTTTGTGTATACAATGTAGAGAGTTACTTAAAAGTAAGCAAAATGCAGGACAATGTAGCACTTTAAAGACTAACAAGATGGTTTATTAGATGATGAGCTTCCTCAGATCGGAGGAAGTGGGTCTGGCCCACGAAAGCTCATCATCTAATAAACCATCTTGTTAGTCTTTAAAGTGCTACATTGTCCTGCCTTTTGCTTCAGCTACCCCAGACTAACACGGCTACATTTCTATCACTTAAAAGTAAGTGAGGCATTTCCACCCCATTATGGAGTTGATAAACAACAAAGAGTCTTTATTGGGTAAAAGGAAAAGAAAGAATATTAAAAGGAAAAAAAATTCGTATGGTTATGTGGCTAGTGTCCTGGCTGCTAGAAAAACAGTATCTCCTTCCACAATAGCCACTGCAGGTGAAAGAAACTATTCCACAATTGGATCAGGGTCTTAGGACTGGGTAACAAGCCCAGGGAGGTGTAAAAGAGACTTTGTCACCATTGTTGTCCCTGATTCATGGACAAAGGATCCAGCCCAGATCCTCCGATAAATTCCAGGAGCTCTCAATATGCTCCATACTGGGTTCCAGGTGCCAGCATTCCCCAGCCCCGGTGCCGAAACTGTGGTTGCATGAGGATGAGTCCAAGGGAGGGTGCACTAGCTATGCCCCATTGGCCAGTAGGAAAGGGGAGGAGATGGGGTGAATTTACACTAGCTCAGTGCCACCAGAGTATTCCCTTGTGAAGCTGTGCGGCTGTTTTACCCTATTGGAGTGTCCAAAGAAACAGTTTTAGAAACAAAACCTTTAGGGCAATCTCTCTCTGCTTGTTGGGGTCTGTAAATGGGCTTATGAAACCATTGGTCATATTGTGTGTGATTCACACCCTTCTCTGCTGGACCCACAAAGGATAGGAGCCTGTTACAGCTCTCAACCTGAGACATGTCTCTCCAGCTTAGGTGATAGAGACTCACAAACTTTGCCTAGTTCAATCCACAACATCCGCCAAGATGGCGATGGTCACACTTACTCTAGCCCTGCCATTCCGGTAAGCCTACCTGACCAAAGAAGATGGACCAAACAACAGGACACAAGAAGAAGAAATTCTAAAGTGGTGGAAAATGAGGGAGCCATGTACATTTGGGAATTCTTTTCTAACTTTATACTTTTACACCTTGACTTGAAAATCAAGTGTATAGGATGACTTAACATCAGATATTTTGTTTTGCAGAAGGCCCTGTTTGCGTAATTGCTTAGATAATTATAGAAGCCATGATCTTAGTGAAAGAAAACTCTTAGCCATCAGAACTGCAACAGTAGTGTGTTGCTCCTTGCTCCTTTTGTCTTCCAGGAAAATTGATGATTAGTGTAATCTAACATGTATTTCGCTGTTCTAGCATCTACATATTATGTTCACTTAGTTCAACCCTCAAATATTGTTTGCAATTCTTAGCTCTGCTTGCATATTAGGTTTCTTTAAAAGTGTTATTCCTAGCTCTGCATGAGATCTCTTTGTTTGTGAAATTGTACCAGCTTGATACGTGATTATCACAAATAATTGCCAAGAATACTTATTGTGTAATCCAAACCGATTTTCTGGTTGTTATTGGCAATGATTTTTATGTGCTAGGTTGGCCATTTAAAGCTGAAAATTATGTTATCAAACTTGGCAATCAGAGCCTGAGACTATGAGTGCGAAAATAAGATCTCATTTTCCAAAAGTGGCATTTTTTAATCAGAGAAATGAGAGGCAAGACGTGCTAGAAGCTAAGATCCAGAGGGCACAGAGCTTTGGAGTCACTTCAGTGTTGTTGTTTTTTTAAACAAATGAGCCCTATTCTGTTGACCTTCTGTACACATAACGTATTTTCCCACCCCGGTAGAGCTACACCTGTTCTCTTTGTATTGGAACTTCAATGTCTTAGGTGGTGGGGACAGAATTTGTACCCTAAGCAATTTTGCATGGAAGAGAAAAATGTCTGTGACCTTTCCCCCAGTGAACCTTGGCCTTCTGAGCTTTTGTCAGCCATGTTCCCTATCTCCCCTAACTGTCTTCACCGTCTCCCAAGAGAACAGTACATTGCAATGGGAATCCTGGATTGCCATGAACCTGTATTCCGCTGTTAACATTGGAAAGTGGGGATGGTCCATCCCTTTATTTATCATTACCATGGGTATGTGTTTAGATATTTTTCTGCAGTCCCCATAACTAAGGTGCCACTTGAGTCCCATTGCTGCAATATAAGTGTCTTTTCCTTTATGATTACACTCTTGATAGAGCATGTTACCCAACATTTCCATGCCAGCTTGGCTGAATTATCAGGGCTAACAACAGTGCCATACATGGTAGGGATTGGTGCTGGGGGATGCGAGTCCTACTTTGGGCAAGCTAGTTCTCAAAAGGTTTTAGAGAAACTGACTTTTACTTGGTGTTTTTTTTCTCCTCTTTAAAACTGACCTTTAATTAAAAGCACAAGTTTGGGTGGGACATACACATTTTTAATGAAATATGTTCATATTTTCATCATGGAAAACCAGAAAATAGATCTTCCTAGTCCATTTTCAGCAGCCAAACCCAAACCCATTGAAAGTGGGGTTTTCAGTATTTGGAAGAAAATCAGAAAATATTTGAAAAACCCTGTGATGAAAACCCTTTTATCTCCAGCAACATTTTTTATGGTTTTTTTTTTTGTTTGTTTTTTGGGTTTTTTTTAAGGAAACGCTAGGCAAACTTCCTGAACAGTGCTAGGTGAGAATTAAAAAAAAAAAAAAAAAAAAAGTCTTGGTTTCAGTAAAATGGAAAGCATAAGTGAAGCCTGCCACCACAACCTGAGAGCAAACAGATCCTTGGGTAAGGAGGAGAGAGACCAAGCCAACCTTGGAGTGAAGGAATTATTCTGACACTATATAATAGTATTGCAAGGAAGATGTGTGCTGTGTAGATATGCTGAAAAAACATGATTCCACTGGTATTTGCAAGGATGTGTTTGCACACACCATAGTTCCCCTTTCTCCCTATATCAAAGGACCACAATTTTAATTGCATTCTTAAAAGAGATGTATTAATAACCACCATAGTGCCTTGTTATATGTTTTAAACACCAAAAATTAACCCTGTGAGACTGAGCCATGTTCTCCCACGTTTCGTGAATTGAAATCCAGCTGAGAACAAAGCAACCTTTCCCTAGCACTTCCCCTATTCCTGGCATGTGATTTTTATTTTTGCAGGATGTTTTGCTACACCGGGGCCCTTTTTTTTTTTTTTTGGCCACTCCTCCTCAAAACAGCTACAGCTTGTTTAAAAAAAAAAAAAGCCCACGAAAGAGGGTTAATTATTTCCAGAATAAAAGAGAGTGCAATGGGCTGTTACTGATGGGGGGTTAAGCTGACATTTAAAATGTCTGGTTTAAGAAAGGACATTGATAAGGGTCAGGAGACTGAAGAGAAATGAGAGGCCATTAGAAACATCCAGTTTGCTTTCCCGCAGTCATGCCTAATGCCTCGGACTTACCACCTGTGAGTAATGCCGCATTAACCTGTCCAGCCCACATATTCATTCTGCCATCTCATCACTATAAGTAATGGCTTCTCTGTCTCCCTCAGTTAGAAATGCTTCTAGTACTTTCTTTAAGAAAAGGATCTCTTGGAATGTATTGGTGATGAAAGGCTTCTGTCATTTTCAGTGTCTTCAGAAACGACTAGTATGTTACATTTTTAAAATATTTACTTTCAACTTTGCACACAGACCCCAAAAGGTTTATTTTTGAACTCTGCAGGCCTACTCCATTCGCCCTTCCATCATCTGAAAGTACAAAGAACCTGATCTTCAGAAATACTCACCTTCGGCAGCTCCCAGGGCTGGTTCTCTTTCTCTGAAAGTCTGATAGGTATGGGTGTTTTTATACCCCAGGTCCTGGAGTCATGTGATAACGAAATTCTCAGCTTTCATTAAAAAAAAGTTTCTAGTCTGCATTGTGAGAGAAAAGCTTGAAAGCATGAACACTGCAAGTCCAAAAACAAGCACCAAAAAAGAACTTCCAATGGATTATTTTCCAAAAAACAAACACCCCCCCTCCGTATTTTTAAGCCAGTGTTATGAATTTTTGGTGCCTGCTTAATCATTTTTGAATGCTAGAGACAGGCAATACTGTAATCAAGTCCAACTCAACCACAGTGGTTGAGCTATTCCCCTTGCATTAACCTCCCAATGAAACAATGCTTTGTTTGTTGATCAAAAATCCAAACTGCTTTATACTGACAAATATTTTAGAGGCCCTGATGTTGCATTCAGTGCCAGGTGGATAGGGCAATGTGTGTCCAGTGTTTGAATCAGGATCTTTGCTGGAAAAAAACATTTTAAAGCAGTCCTTGAAGGATGGGCAAGTCTGTTGTTTGGAAACTTTTCTGCTGTCCAAAGCTCTTAGCTTGCAGATTTACTTTTTCCTATCCTGGTTATACAGGTGCTAAAAACTCTGATATGCAATACTATGAAAGGAGTATTTACCGTAGAATTTAAATGTACCACAGTTGCCCTTAAAGCAGGGCTTTGCAATGAATAATTAATAAGGTTACCTCAGAATTTCCAGTTCTTTCCACAAGGAGCATTGCCCCTCTTGAGGTAACCTTATTTAGTCATAATAGGCGATTGAAAACCTTTTCAGAATGACTAATGTACTGCAATATGACATTTAAAGTCCAGTTTTGAGTGCTTACTGAATGCCCTTCATACCCTTGGAAGCCAGTGGGAATTTGGGGTGCTCAGAGCTCTACAGGATCAAACCCACAAGGCATGTCCTCTGTGTTAATTTAGGAATATATTTGCTATACTAGTTACATTATAACCAGGAAAGATTAGCAAGTAACATATTAACTAGTAGTTTTTCTCTGCTGACTGGTTGCAGATTCAGGGTGTGAGCGTTAAACGTTAAATCTCACGCATAGCTCTACATACATGAGTAATCCCATAAAAAGTATTCATGCGATTAAAGGACTTCAAGTGTTAGCAGGCGTGGGTGCTTAGCAAAGGCCTAGACTAATTAAGGACCTAGTGTTACCACTGTTCCTTATGTTAGGGGTCTCTTTACAGTGAATAGGAGCTTGTGTAAAGTGAGGTTCCTGGGTTTGAATCCAAATGGTGAGAAAAAGAGAGACAGCCAGGCTGAGATTTTCAGAAATAGCTAGTGAATTGCGGTGCCTTTCTGTTCACTTTTTAAAATCTTGGGTAAGGAAATGAAAAATGGAAGGGGAAAAACAGAGCCCATATATTGCGGTGTATGCCCCTGATGTGGGGTGTGTCCCCCTTCTAGGGTCCCGCGTCTCAGTCCTGGCCCCTCTCTCCGGGCATATCTGGTACTAGAGTCCCAGTACAAAGTCCTTGCCCATCTCTCAGGGCCTATACGGTACCAGAGTCCCAGTACAAAGTCCAGGCCCCTCTCTCAGGGCCTATACGGTACTAGAGTCCCAGTACAAAGTCCAGGCCCCTCTCTCCGGGCCTATATGGTACCAGAGGCCTAGCTCCGGGAAAAAGCCTCTCCTTGCTGGGGTGATTCCCCAGGGTGCAGGAGGGGTCGTAGGAGGACCCGGGCTCTCCTCCTCCACCGGGTCCCAGCCCAGGGCCCTGTAGGCAGGGACTTTTGCTCCTGCCTGCTCGGTGGGGAATCCAGCCGATACACACCGAGCTGTGATATGAATCCCTTGCTGTGGGCGGCTTCCTATCACCCTGGCCCCCCTATGGCCTGTCTGCCTGAGCGGCGCTCCTGGCCGGGGCCGGGGCTGGGGCTGGCGGCGTAGCGGGTCCAGTCCCTGAGGTGAGGTTGGCAGCCGGCTTCTCTCCCAGAGTCCAGTGCGGGCCCTCTCTCTGGCCTAAGCTGCTGCAGGAACACCGGGGTTATGGCCTGGGCCCTTCTACCCTCCAACTGCCCCCCGCTTTGCCGGAATCCCTCTGCCTTTATAAGCTGGCTCTGCTGGGAGCATGCCCAGGAGAGCTGGAGGGGCGGGGCTCTTTCAGCCAGCTGGGCCTGGGCTACTCCCAGCCTTTCAGTGTGGGGCCCGTTCGCCCCGTCACACCATAGAAAAAGGGGCATGAAGAGGAGGGAGTGAAAGAGGGTGATGGTTGCTGAGGAGTTTTACATAGAGAGATTGGAGTGAGTTATCACATAGTCCTAGCCAGATAGTTCTCTTTTTCTGTAAGCTTTTCATTAATGTCATATGATGTGAATGGTGTGGCATGCCCTTTAAGGTCAGGTTGACTGGCAGAAAGCCACCAGCGTATTTCTTTTACAGTAGCACGCAGTCTCATCACTATAAATCTCATTATCTGTAGTATGCTCATTGATTTGCAGTCAGAACAAGTCTCCCATGGGGAATTTTTCATGTGTCCAGCCAATAATCCATAAGATCTGCACTCCCACCCTTCCATCTCCCGTCTACATCAAAAGACGCTCCCAATATGACACATGGAAGTTGCTTTCACAGCTGTGGATAGGGGACAGAGCTGGGACACAGTTCAAAGAGGAGTTATTTAAATTGTCTGGTAATGCTTTATTCATGTCTTGGCTACTGTCTGACACAAATTCACTCATTCTATTGTCCAGCTGTGACGTGGGGCTGTGAGTTATAGACTCGGAAGGGTCAATAGTTAATATATACAATTGTTAAATCCATTGCCTATATTTTTATGTAAGGCAAAATGATGTGACAGATCCACATAGGATATATATGAGTGGTAATGTCTTCCACTATATCAGGAGTGGAAGTGTACAGATGTTGCTGTCAGCCAGCAAGTACTAACACTGAACAAGGTTTAAAGGGGATTATTTCTGCTTTTTCATTGGGAGAAATAATCTACATTTAAAAGTTAGTAACTAATGTGCCCCCTGACTTCTCATTTACCTTTATCCATAAGAACACACTTTATCATTAATACTCATAAAGTTTCACTTACGTTATAATCCAATCAACAGCAAATCTTCCACTTTCAGCACGATGGATTCAGCAGGTTTTAACAGCACACGGGCTGCCTGAAATTTTGGTTTTCAGTGAGGTAGCTCGGTTACAGTAGGGAAAGGTGTGTGGTGGGTTTTTTTTTGGTCTCTGATATCATACAATGCTTTGTCTTTATAATTAAGCAGAAATCCTATATTGCTAGTATAACTATTAGGTCTGTAATGCTCAGAGGACTGTGGTACTGAAGCAAAGCTGTCTGCTTCGGAAAGGTTTCTAAATAAGACTATGAATGTTCTATTCTTTGTGACACACAGTTGGATCATTATCAATGGCAATGGGAAAGTTATGGCTGGCTTCAGAGGGGACCACGTTTTGGCCTGTAACCAAATTGAAGAGAGGAGATGAGAGAGGAGGCTCCTCCGATGTTCAATTTCTTTTCACGGGGTTCATCCAACACCAGGAACATTTCTCGATAGTGATGGAGGAAAGGGGGTAAAATGACTCTGAAGGGGTGAGAGATCTCATCTGTATTACGATCTTGACCTTGCTTCCACTAATTCATTTGCAAAATCCCCACATGGAGCAGGATCAGACCTTATTGTCTGGTTCAAAGCCTGTAATCTCAATTTTTTGTGGCTTCTGGGAAAATTTCACCGAAGTTGCAATGACATAATAGCTGAAGTGTATTAGTCTAAAGTTAGATGACAGAGGTATGAGATTTTCAACCACCATATGCATAGGCCAACCTTAAATCTCAATCCCAGAAATCAGGGAAAAATCCCAAGTGACTTTGTCCAGTAAACTAACCAGTTTCTCTCTCTCTCTCTCTTTTCCCTGGGGGGAAAAAACCCTCATTGTTGATAGATTTGCATCTTATTCAAAGCCATGCACAGATCAGCTATTCATCACTGCCACCTTTCATTATACCTCTTTAAACTGCAGCATGCTTGCCACAGTCACTGCTTCTCTCTCCATTCAACTTGCGGGTTTAATTGTCCCCTTAAAGCCGTTTGCTAGTGCCCTAGCAGGACAGCAAGATTTAACATCCTAATTTTTTATTTGTCCCCTTCTTCCACCCCCTCACTCTCTCTCTTTTTTTTGTTTTTCTTTTTTTGTGTTACAAGCAAAAACTCTGGTCTGTGTCACTTCGCTCTCCCCTTCCTTCCCTATTTCTGCTGAACTAGCAAAATAAGATAATTATATTTTCGTTTTTATTTATACCTGCAACCTTGGTTTTATCATCATTTTTCCCTCCTGGAAAGAAATAGTGCAGTACCTCTCTTAGTTCCTTACAAGTTACTTTATTCTTCCAGATTCACGACCCACGTGAAAATTGTGCTAGAGCTTTACTGGATTCTACCTTAGGATTAGCACAATATTGAGGAAAGTGCATTTCCTCCACTGAATGAGCTTCCATTTTAATAAGGAGAGCAGGAACAGGTATCGATCTTGTTTTGCTTGTACCACCAAATTCCAAATTGTTTGGACTAAACCAAGACAATGAGATTCTTTAGAAATTTCAAGGGGCAGTGGGGCTGTAAGGTTCCTTATTATTGTTTCATAGCTTAGAATTCAATTGCTTGTGTTGACTGGCTGCAGTCATATCCAAATATTAACTAGTAATTGCAAATAAAATCAATTAGAGGTTGTGTGCGTTGTTTGTGTATATATGCACACGTGTAACATAGTATCTGACCAGGCATTCCTTTTTTGTTGTGTTTGCCATAGCAAAATCTTTATTTGGCAATATGGAAGTATTTAAAGAAGTCAGTGAATATTTCTTCTAGTAAAGGATCACGATTAAATATAAAAGGCAAAATGTGGGTCCCCTTGAAGTCCAAGGAAGTACTGTCATTGTCTTCAATGGCATCAGGATCCCATCCAAAATTTTGTTTAAGAAACATTCATTCTCAAAATGAAACATTCAGAAAGAATGTTCATTAAAAATAATGAACACCTGTACAAACTATTTATCTTGATAGTTCAGAATGGCGATAGCTAAATTATTTGACTCTGCTTAGTATTTTTTTCTTAATTCTTTGCTACTATGACTGATCTCTGAGTGAGTTATAATAAAATATGTCTGATTTGGCAGAATTGTTTCTGGGCAGACTGCATTTTTGCTGGTTTGTACAACTGAAAAAAAAAGGACACTCACTTTTTCATTCCCATTTCAATTTTAACAGTCAAGACAGCATTCAGAGATTGAAAATTGTCCGTTTGCCAGGAAAGGCTGTTTTTGCTGACACAATTAGTAGTTTGGCACAGCTCTAATTTCCCATTCTAAATATGTTGCAAGATTATAGGGTATGTTCTGAGAAATATTCAGCATTTTTCCCTTAAGTTGCTTAACACTAAGGAAATTATTAGGAATATGGCATTTATAGTGCAAGATGTACACTTCCAAAATACGACTTTTTTTTTCCTTAGTTGTCGGAAATACACAGATCTAGATCAGGATTTTGTTATATTACATTGTATCAAAATAAGGTACTTTATGAATGTGAAGAAGCTGCAAACCATTTCAGGGTCTCTGGTATAAATGAGCATCGCTCTACTGAAGTGAATAGCTATGCCAGTTTACTCCTGCTGAGGGTTTAATGTCTTTTCCTTCCTTTTATCTCCATGAAGTCTCCTCTCCCCAAACTCCCGTTCTAAGCTGTAGCCCCAAATGACAAGTCTAATAGCTGTCTGTAGTGCTGTCAGAGCATCTTGGTCCCAGGGTATGCAGAAATAAGATGAGTGACGTAATATGTTTGATTGGATCTGCTTCTGTTGGTGTTCTGCTTCTGTTGGTGGAAGAGAGAAGTTTTTGAGCTGAAACGGAGCTCTTTTTCTGTGTTAGCTCAAAAATGTGTGTTGTTCAACAACTGAGACAATGGTCTAATAAAAGGGGCTCTCCTTGTTCCTCCGCTCTTTCTGTAGCCTCTTCATATGGTGTCCCACTGCATCCACTCCATGTTTACTGAAGCAGCTGTTTCTTCTTTATCCAGTGGCATTAGAGTAACCATCCGTCAGAAGAACAACTGACGTTAATGCTGCCTGACTTTTACAATCAGAGATGACCTGGCCGGCCTTCAGCTTGTCTTTAGACTAGACTGTACCTTCCGTGCTCTTGATCTTAGCGTTGTGTACTGAAGAAAAACTCTAGTGGCCTAATGTAAAAGATTGAACGGGCCAAAAAAATCTCTTTAACGCGTCTGTCACTCAATCATAAAACTTGCGGAGAGGATGGTGAGCAAGGGTGAGTTCCTTTCTTTCTCTCTCGTTTGCTCTGAGCCATCCAGGATTGTCCTCAGAGATCTATTCATGCACTGGTGAGCTCATAAATACAAGAGTGTGATAGCCAGTGTTCTGTAGCCGGTGTTTCTGCTGCAGGGTACCAAACGCCAATCCTGTGACTTAACTAGGACTGGGAGAGGAACCCAAAACAGTTTGTCTCCCTGTGTTGCCTCCTATTAGCTCTTTATATCCTAGCAATGATGCTCAATGTTGATGTGAATGTTCTTGATGCACCCCATGGGGAGAATTAGTTTGAAGACTGCACAGCTAATGCACACTTTACTGGGTGCTAAGTGATTTGTCGGTTAATGATTATGTGTAATTTTGTGATAACCATAGTTATCTGGGTTAGGTAGGTAGAAAGGTTTTTAAAACAGCTTCTCATTCCTAATTTAATTTAGAATGCTATTGGGACATAGGAAGCTCCTTTCAGGAATACACTGACTGAAGTCCACGTGTTGTATTTTGGGATCTGTAAGTACGTAACAAATGACAGACTCTGCTGAGAATGTTCTTGCACATTTGAAAGACCAAAATCTCTGACCTATATTAGCCAGGAGGTAATGACATTACTTGTGTAGAGAATGACTCGATCATTTTCCGTACTTGTAGACTTTCCTGGCTTCTATTCTAGTTATATAGAGTCATACACACACAAAAAGTGCAAAGTTAAGCTCTCAGAAGTTAGGAAATGCCAGAATGAAGGTGGCTTGTATAACTTTTAATTCCCCCCCCCATCTCCACGCATGTATGTTGTGATCCTATCTTTAATTGCATGATCACATTGCATTTTTTCTATTGGATCCCTGCCCAGGATGGACAATGCAAGCTGCATAGACAGCTGTTTGTTATTTTGTTTGTCCTCATTCAATGGGAGGCTCCATGCATTTTTTACTGCCCACTATTCTGCTAATTCTCCTGCTCCCACTCCCAAGCCCCCCAGTCCCACTCAGTGCCCTCCTGCTATGGTCCCCATCTCAGTCTATTAGTTTTCAACCGGAACACCAAGTAAAAAAGGACCAGGCTGCTAAAAGTCCAGTTGGCTGCTGGCAGGCTTTGGGTCTGGCTCCATACAGTTCCTGGGAAGCGGGAACCATATCCCTCTGGTTTCTGTGTGGAGCTGCTCCTAACCACAGGCGCCATCCCAAGTGCTGGTTCTGCAGCTCCCATTGTCTGGGAACTGCAGCCAGTGGGAACTGCAGGGGGCAGCACCTGCAGGCGGGGGACTCCCTCCCATATTCCAGCTCCCTACCCCAACTTTGTGCACTCAGACTCCCTCCTGGAGCTTACATCCCCTGTCACAACTCACCTCCTTGCCCCAGATCTAAGCTTCTTCCTGCAATTCGAACTCTTTGGCCCCAGTCCACAACCCTCTCCTGGACCACAACCTCCTGATCTCCTGTCCCAGCCTGAAGCTCAGACCCCCCGCTGGAGCCCTCTCTCCCCAACACCCTAGCCCAGAATCCCCAAATGCCTCATTTCTGACTGTCACCCTCAGCCCAGAGCCCTCACCATCTCCTGCATCCCTAACCCAGACTAGTGAAAATGAGCAGGAAAGCAAGCCCCATGGAGAACAAGTGATGGAGGGAGGGGGGCACCCTACCACACTAGCATGTATATTTCTCACCCTTATGTATTTGAGTCAGTCTGCTTTTCTCCATCAAGATGCCTGGGTGGTCATTGATGGCACAGGAGAGATGGTCCCTTGCTTTCAGTTCTGGTACCCAGCCCACCCCCCCCAGCTCCACCAGGGTATGTCTATACTACAGAGGGGTTTTTCAGAAAAAAGGCCACTTTAAAAAAAAAAAAAAAAAAAAAAAAAAAAAAAGCTTCAGTTATATCCACACTGCAATTGCATTCTTTCAAAAGAAAATGGAAAGAACAGAGGATTTTCCCCCACATTGATAAACCTCATTCTACGAGGAAGAAGCCTTTTTCTGAAAGAGATATTTTGGAAAAAAAAGCATGTGTGGATGGTTAAAGAGTGCGTTTTTCAAAAGAAGAGGAAAAAGGAAAAAGCACAGGTGCCCTGGTGGCTTCAGTATGGACTCTGTCTTTCGAAAAAGCAGATTGCTTTTTCAATGCGCTTTTGAAGTGCGGATGCTCTCTTTTGGAAGAAGTTTTTTGAAAGATCTCTTCCAGAAAAGCTTCTTCCGAAAGAAACCTGCAGTCTAGACATAGCCCCTGCTACAGCAGCAATTGCTAGCGAAAACTTGTGATCTACCCCTGCAACCACGTGATAGAATGTGCTCAGAGAATTCAGCTGACAATTTCTGACAAGTTTCTACTGGACGTAAGTGAACTAAAATTTTTCAGAGGCTTATAACTTAGCCAAATTTCAGACAGATTTCTGATTTCACAATTATCTTCCTACCACATTTAGGGTCCCTGATGGAGTTTCTCAATAGAACAGTTGTAAAAAATTTTCTGAAAGAATTCTAAAAGATTTTTTTTTAGTTGTAAGATTATTCTCCCCTAATTTGTTTATTGGAATTGGCTGAACCATTTTGGAAGAACCTTTGTGAAATAATTCCGCCTGAGTCAGGCACCTGGCAAAGAGAATTTCAGTCTGAATGATTAAAATTTAGGGAACTTGAATGTAATTGAAATCAACGTTTTATAATACAAGGTGTCTGGCAACCTTTACTGTAAGTGGTGGAACCAGCTTCATGCATAATATCAGCATTATAAAATTAAAATAACTTCTGCATTTAACAAGTTTCCTTTATAAATGTAGACTTTTTAAATTAATATTTTTGTTTAAGAAAAATCTATACTTACTCAACAGTTTTTCTAAGCAAGCAACACGTTTCGGGGCCACTCACTTTGAGTTGTTTTGGGGGGTTGGTTTTCTTTTGAGCTATTGATGTCAAATAGTTAGAAATTTAATGCAGATCAACAAATACCGATTTCATTTTCTTTTTGTGTGCAGTTGCTATTGCAAATGTCATGTTTGCATATATTCAGATTAAAAATCAATATGCTATTGCATATGAAGAAATACTGTTTTACAACATCTGCTGTAAAAAGTTTATGGATTTCCTTGTTAACTGCTTGTTTATGATACAAATATGAGGGGGAAAAGGAGAGTCTAATTCTCACCAGTTTGCCATGCTTATCAGAATTTCTGCATTGTTGTAGTTGTTTTGGTATAATGTATCGTCCATCAGCGAATTCGTGAACTGCATTTTGTACGGCAGGGAAAATACTCATATTGTTTTGGTGTGCTATATATTTCTTTCATTAGACAAAATCTGAAATGCTCTAACATGTTGTGCGGCATATGTTGGGAAGCGTTGTTTTTATTAGTGATTATTGATCTGAATTTGGCAACGATGCAAAATAATTGTCTGAGACCGATTTCTACTCCAAAAAATGCAAGATGTAAATGCTGGAATTCCTAAACTAAACTACAACTAAAAATATTTATTTTTTTAGATCAAGCCAAGCTGCTTAGTCACAAGATTCTTCTTTATCATGCCACTGACTATATGTCAGTGTGCTGTGTGCTAAAGTGGGTTTACTTTGAAAGAACAGATATATAAATTTGTGCATGTATGGCTATGTCTACAATGAAGGGAAAAGTCGGAAGAAGGTACACAAACTCTGTTCCAAGAGGCTTTTCTGACATTTCATCCTTCTACATCCCTTCTTCCTTATAGAATTTACAGGGATGCCAAAAAAACGCGTCTGCTTTTCTGAACATTTTTTCGGAAAAGCAGACTCATTCCTTGGACGTGACAGAGCTTTTTCGACATGCCTACGTAAATGTGTGTTTATGTGTATGCATGTATTTCTTTAAGTTTAAATTTGAGCTTCATGGTACATAAATTTTTCTTGATTTGGGTCAAAGTTAAAATGATTGTGCTATGAGATATGTTTTTCAGTGTACTTGATAAGAATTATTTACGATGGTGGGCATGGAAAATATGTGATGTTCTTTTACTGGTCATTTCTTCACCTTTAGGTGTACGGGATTTGTGAATATGATGTTAAGTTCATGATATCTTAGGAACCTTAATTCTGTTGTTTTATGTGTATATGACTAAAAACATCCACAGTTGACGTGGATGGGGAAACATAGACAGGAAACAAGCCCTCTTGCTCTTGGATATAGGCAAGCTATTGACTTGGTTAGTAGCAATGTCCCCTGATGGGTTGGTTATTGCATAATAAGACGTAGTGGTCTCCGTCTGTGTAGAGTCTAGCACTAGCCAGCATCATTGACAGAACACTGAGCTAGATTGATAATGGCTGGATCCACTTTGGTAGTACCATTATTCATACAATGCCAACCCTGAGTTCTTGTTCTTGCCTATATTTTATTTAACAAGTGAAAAACATGTTTTACCACTGTGTCTACAGTTGTTTTCAAAATTTCACTTGAGTATTCATTCATTGTGCCTTTCTTTTTGTGGACCTTTTTGCACTCTATGGTTACGTCTACAGTACGAGTTTTCTCAGCAAAAAAATATGCTAATAAGGGACTCATTTGCATGAGTTGTGATCTCATTTGCATATTTTCTGCTGATCCGTTTTTGCACTGGGTTTTTGCACAAAAGCAAGCAGTGAGGATATTTTCTTTTTGTGCAAAAACTCCTTTTTCCGCAATATCCTTATTACCAATCTTGTGGAAAAGGGGGGTTTTGTGCAAAAACAAGCAGTGAGGATGTTTTCTTTTTATGCAAAAACCCCATTTTCTGCAAGATCCTTATTAACAATCTTGTGGAAATGGGTTTTTAGATAAAAAGAAAATGTCCTCACTACTTGCTTTTGCGCAAAAACCCAGCACAAAAATGGACCAGCAGAAAATATACAAATGAGATCACGACTCATGCAAATGAGTCCCTCATTAGCATATTTTTTGCCGAGAAAAGTCGTAGTGTAGACATAGTCTGTGTGAGGATAATAAAAGAGAGACAAACAGATAATTAGAATATGGTCATGTAGTAGTTTGTACAATATACAGTCTAGCAGATTTCTGTTTCAACCATCAGAGTAGGTTTTGTTTTCAAATTATAACTGACAAAGAATGACAAAGAATTATACATGAAGTCCAATCATGCTAATAAGTAAATCTGTACATCACTTTACAGGTATCAGTAATGGTATACACATTGGGAAGTAGCATCACTGCGGTAAAGCTGCACTTAGGTTTAAGCACCTGCAGTCTTGGAATCGTAGACTGTACAGTAATTATGATACAGTTTCAAAAAGATAGGGAAATGGCATGTTAGTGCTTATGTACCCGTTTAAATGATATGCTAGGTGGTCAAGAACAGCGCCACACAATAACTCTATGAGTTTAGCGATCATTAACTTGTTCTCTGTATGTTATTCAGTGCTGCTTGATTTTTAAAAAAAGGTACAAATGATTTATCAAAGTTTTTAGATATGTGGTCAAAACAAAAACCCCACCAACCCTGGAAACTGTGTATTATGCCTGTTCCTCTGAAAGAAAATATTAAGTATAGTTGTCCAAATGGCTTTGTCAACATGTGAAATTCTGCATAGCAATACAGTTTAGTAAAATGCAAATAGTTATTACCCAGAGAACTTATGTATAGACCCAGAGAACTTTGTAGACGGAGCTTGGTCCTGCCTTGAGGGTGGGGGACTGGACTCGATGACCTCTCGGGGTCCCTTCCAGTCCTACTATTCTATGATTCTATGATTCTATAAGGGCAAAACGACTGTTTCTGTCCAAGTAGAATCGTCGTCATGTAAACATCTATTGTATGCTGAACTTAGCAATGATAAAGGTAGGTAAGTAAATGCAACTCTGTAGAAAAAAGATAGGTAGGACACAGGATGAACCTTCATGTGAGGGCATATATTAATCTATATACAATGGAGATCTAGCAGCCTTTCCTGAAAATGGTGTGAAAAGGTACAACACAAGTGTTTTACACACAACACCAGCAAAAATCTTTTTTTTATTAACTGAGCTGAACTTTAAAATTATGTTATGGCCAAAAATCAATAAAGAGAAACTGATTTAAGTTCATCCAAGTGTGAAGGGGTTTATTACCAGTGCTACATCACTCTAATGATGTCCTCTTAAAAATTTGTTTTTGTGATATATTACATCTATTATTGCTAAAAGGATAAAACTGCAAAGCAACACTGGACATTAATAAATCAATTTAAAGAAAAAATGGGCAGGTAGCCAAGGGAAAACTGAATTCGACTTGCAGGTTTTAAATGGTGTACAATTGTAATATATGCAAAGGGCACCCACAATAAGGGTTTAAGTTTTAAATAGCTAATGGGGTTGTGTTGTGATGGATATATATGCATGGTAGGCATAATATAACCTCCCCTGGGTTGCTGTATTATGACAGGTTGCTGATAAGTAATATTTCTAAAGCTAATTTCCTCGCTTAAACTTCCAGGTAGATATACACTGTGAAAACACACCATGGGGCTTCCTCAATCAGCTTGTATGAAGCATTTCTTTGAAGAACGCTTTCTGCCTGTCTCTTTCCATCTACATAATTTTCCTACTTCTCTAGCATGTGCCTTTCTGAAAGACACTGAATCGCTGCCTCCTTTGTGTGTATTCTTACAGGAATAAAAGCAATAACTATTGCTTTTCTTCCTTTGACAGAAAGTAAGGACACCGTGTTTTAGTGGTTACAAGCAAAATCCAAATTCCTTTGGAGTTGGTGGGAAGAGTGCCATTGACTTCAACCCACTTCGGATCGGGTCCCATAGGAGGGGATTCAGGAATCGGGTGACCTGGGTTGTATTCCTGGCTCTGCTGTTGATTCTCTGTAACAACTTATCCTTGCCTGTGTTTTAGTCCCCCATGTGTAAAGCCAGCTTTGTAAAGTGATTTTAGATCTGTGGGTGATGTGCACTATATAAATGCAAAGGAGGAGGATGATTGCAATGAGAGCTGAACAGATACTTTTAAAGATCCCTGAATATTCATATTTTAAAAGACTTCACCTTGCCTATGTTCTTTTTTTCATAAAGAATTGAGTTAAGTAGACTACCAGGAGGCGTGCTTACAGTAAGAGACTGCTGACATTTTTGAATGTTCAAAATGTCAATACAAATTTTTTTGGCAAAACATTTTAAACTATGTTTTGGAAAAATTGCTTTTACAATTTCAGTTAATTCTGGTTGCGGTAACATATTCCTTTCAAATCAATATTGAATTCTCAGTCACAAGCATTCACATGAAAAACCTCCAAATTACTTTTGTTGTGGTCTTCCTAAATGATACATGAAATCCCGCTTCTTCTGTGACCTTTAATATTTTGATGCCTTTTATAAATGAAGAATAATAGACTTTAAGTCTGTGAATTTTTTTAAAGGAGCCTAAGGGAATTAACTGAATTTGTAACTCCTTTGGGCTCTTGTGAAAATCCAAGCTTAATTGTTTTGATCCATGATTTTGGAATAGTAAAAACACAGTGAAACAAGCAGGTACGTACAAGTGATGCACACAAAGCCAGGAACATGAAATACTCTTCTGCAACTCCCATTCTATACATTCTAATCACCATGTATTAAATGCAACTGCTTTCACATTAAAGTGTGATTATGTACAGGCAGTCCCTGACTTACGCGGATCCGACTTATGTCGGATCCGCACTTACAAACGGGGCTTTCTCGCCCCGGAGGTCGAGGTGGTGGATTGCTACCTGCGAGCTCCAGGGCGAGAAAGCCCCGTTCATAAGCTGTTCCGGTGCCCCTGGTCTGCTGGAGACCGTCTCCAGCAGACCAGGGGCACCGGGCGGGTTCCTGCGCTTCTGAGGCTTTGCCAGAGCAAAGCCTCAGAAGCGCGGGGAACCGCCGCTGCTGCGGCTTCAGTCCCGGTGCCTGTGGTCTGCTGGGGACCGTCCCCAGCAGACCACAGGCACCGGGACTGAAGCAGCAGCAGTGGTGGGGTCCTGCACCTCTGAGACTTTGCCAGAGCAAAGCCTCAGAGGCGCGGCACCCCGCTGCCGCTGCGGCTCTGCTCCCCGTGTCCCTGGTCTGCTGAGGGAGGGGGAGCGCAGCTAGTGTGCCCCCCCCCAGCAGACCAGGCTTTTGTTTTGGACCCTGGGGCAGAGCAGCTGGGGCGCTGCCGATTGGTCCTGCAGTGCCACTCTGGGCACTACTGGACCAACCCAGCAGCACCCCAGCTGCTCTGCCCCAGGTCCTGATTCAGCCGCTGCTGGTCAGTTTCAGCAGTGGCTGAATCAGGACGCCTGGGGCAGAGCAGCTGGGGTGCTGCTGGGTTGGTCCAGTAGCGCCGAGGAGCGAGGAGCGGTGCTACTGGAGCAACCCAGCAGCACCCCAGCTGCTCTGCCCCAGGCGTCCCCAAGTCAGCCACTGCTGAAACTGACCAGCACTGACTACAGGAAGCCCGAGGCAGAGTTGCTCTGCCCCAGGCTTCCTGGAATCAGCCGCTGATCAGTTTCAGCAGCAGCTGACTTGGGGACGCTTGGGGTTCTTAAGTTGAATCTGTATGTAAGTCAGAACTGGTGGTCAGTTTCAGCAGCGGCTGAATCTGGACGCCAGTTCCGACTTACATACAGATTCAACTTAAGAACAAACCTACAGTCCCTATCTTGTACGTAACCCGGGGACTGCCTGTACTGAAAATGGACTCTGAAAGGGGCAATGTCAAACTCCCTGTTTAATAATGTCCATATCACATGTGCTCAGGTTACAAGGAACAAGATTCTATTTTGTCTGTCAGCGGTGTGAATTCATCCATCTGTCAGCGGTCTGAAAGTGACGACGGTGTCTTTCTGCATATTGCCACTCTTAGTGCAGGCTCTGCAGATGACACTGTGGCCCTGGCCATGCTGCTGTAGCCCTGTTCTTTTCATAGTATGCTATCATTGATACCCGTGCAAACCCCTTGCCTTCTTGATGAGCGTTAACCAGTGTATCTGACTGGAATTAGTAAACGGTTCTGGAGGATGCATAAAAGGTTACAGAGTCCAGATGACTGTCTCCTATTGTGTTGATTCTGCAGAGAAATCAGGAACAAATTTATTTTTGAAGCTTTATATAAGTAAATACAGCTCAGCCTATGGAGAGGGATGAGATCAGGTCCTATTGTGGTGTGCTGTTCTACAACTTTGCAGGATCAGGCCCTCATAGAGCCATCACCATTCATTGCATCAGTCTTCAACTACTGGGATAATCACAAATTAAAAAGCACGGGAAATTATTTATTCTACCTGTATCTATAATCAGCTCCACCAGTGGTGAGGGTGGAATTTGAACCCGGGACCTTCTGCATCAGAAGCATTCACGTCTATACCTTGAGTTGTAGGACTAAGTCAGAAACCAGCCACTAGAGGGAGACAGAGACTCACACACTCCTTATGCAGTATTGTAATAGGCACATTAGAAATATGTATCTGGTTGAGAAAAGTGAGAACAGGCAGGAATCGGAGCACCTCAGGCTTAAATCAGGATGGTACAATGGCCAAGTTCATGAAGCTTCAAAATGAATGCCATCTAGATGCTGTATAGTGACACTAAACATTTTGACTCTGTAAAGATGTCCAAGGCAATAGCTTGAGCAGTCCTCATTTTTAATATTGCGCTACCACTGGTATTCTTAACCTAGTATTCATTACCTATTTTGAACTGGGTGAGCTGAAGTTTAATCCACATTTCTTGATGTTATACATCTCGTTCCCATGTGGCTACCCCAAAATAGTTGAAAAGCAAACAATAATTACAATCACTGCTATACAGCCAAGAGAATAGTAATCTTGGATAGTACAATTTTCGTGTCTTTTGCTATCATGCAAGTCTGTCATTCTTCAGGTTTTAATTTCTGACATCTGCATGAAAGGGGTATATTTAGTTTAATTGATGTAAGATTCCTCAAAGTGTTACTCCGATGGAAAAAGTCTGTTTTCATGTTCATAAAGATAAGTGGCTATATTCCTTTTCCTAAGGAATATAGAATCTATTTGCTAACCATTTCACTGTGAGAATGCTCAACTTTGACCTAAGATTTATTTAATTGATAACCTCATAACCAGAATACCATGAAAACACTGTGTAGCTAGAGTCTGGCTATAATGTTATCAAAGCCCCAAACTTCATTTTAAATATTCTTCATTGAAAAGTTATGAAGCAATAGTCAAATGTTTTCACCAAATGAAAGGTGGCTATCGTACGTTGTACATAGCACACATGAATACATATATGAATAGGCTACACAAATTCTATTTAATTTTTCCAGTTCAGAAGCGATTTTAATGTTCATTTTAAAGCATTTTAAAATGATGTATTGATTTAGATTATTTTCACAATAGCAGGAAATTATGGGAAGGAATTATGACAGTGGGAAGGGTCAGACATTCTCAGGACAGTAGATGTTGAGATGGAAAATGCTGAAGCTTCATAGCTTTTAACAAGGGGTGTCAACAATAATTTGTATATTTGTACATGCGGACATTTGTAAATCAAACTAATCAGTTCCCAAGCAGTCGTTTTTCTTACTTTGCCTATCAGTAAATTACTAGGCGGGTTGCATGCATGTGCATATGCAGTAGTGGATTAGTCACTGGTTGCAAGGATCTGTATGGGGAGCTGTGTTGTTAGATTCATGAATGATTTGGAAAAGGGAGTCAATGGTGAGATGGCAAACTTTACAGGTGACACATAGCTATTCAATTACTAAAAGATATCACTAAGCTGGACAACAGAGCAACAAAATAGCAGACCAATTTCAATGTTTATAAGTGTAAAAATGCCCACTGAAAAAAGCCCACCTACATACAAAATGATTGGGTCCAAATTAGCTGTTATCACTCAAAAAGGAGCCTGGTGCCATGTGATCTCTGAAAACATCAGATTAACGTGTAGTGGCAGTCAAAAAAACCAAAACAAAAAACCCAACAATTTTAGGAACCATTAGGAAAAGAATGAAGACGACAAAAATATCACAGTATGAATTCATCTTACGCCCACACCTTGAATATTGAGTGTATTTCTCTTTGCCATGTCTCAAAAAGTCTATATTAGGATTGGGAAAGGGTCAGTGAATGAGAACAAAAATGATTAGGGGTATGGAATAGCTTCCGTATGAGGAGAGACTAAAACTGGGACTACTTCAGCTTAGAGAAGTGACAGCTTAGGGGAGATGGGCTGGAGAGCTATGAAATCATGAATATTCTGGAGAAATTAATAGGGAAGTATGATGTACCTCTTCATAAAACACAAGAACTTGGCTTCGCCCGAATAAATTAACCAGCAGCAGGTTTAAAATAAACAAAAGGAAACACTTCTTCAGACAGTGCGCAGTTAGCCTGTGGAACTTGTTGTCATGCGATGGTTTGAAGGCCAAAAGTATAACTGGATTAAGAAAAGAATTAGATTAATCTTC
This sequence comes from Pelodiscus sinensis, assembly GCF_049634645.1. Taxonomy (NCBI): domain Eukaryota; kingdom Metazoa; phylum Chordata; order Testudines; family Trionychidae; genus Pelodiscus; species Pelodiscus sinensis. The sequence goes on along the minus strand of NC_134717.1, from coordinate 59,258,993 downwards.
CATGAACTTATCAGTGGTTATTAGCCAAGATGGTTAGGGAGTCAACTTCATGCTCCAAATGTCCCTAAATCTCTAACTACCAGAAACCGGCACTTGAAATTGCCCTGTTCTGTTCATTCCTTTTGAAGCAGCTGGCATTGGCCTCTGTGGGAAGGCAGGATATTGGGCTAGATGGACCATTTTTCTGACCTGCCGTGGCTGCGCATACGTTCTGATTTACCAATAAAAGCCGCACCCTGTCAAGTCTGTGTATAAACTAAGGTTGCAGTAGAATTCTGCAGAGTTTGACTTGGATCATGTTGCCCTCACCATGATCAGAAAGGAGAAGCTCCGTCCAAAAGATTTCCATCTGGATCCAGTATTTCCAAGGCTCTCAGGTATTGAAAGGACATGTATGGGGGAGAACAAAGTAACCAAAGTTTCACAGCAAGTTCAGAGTCTGTAAAACTGGGAACATACCCATGCACACTTCAGCATTCTCAGTATCCAGTATTTTCACCATACATTTTATTTGATGTGGTTTGGGAGAAGAAAACTGCTTGATACAGCAGCAAGTGAATGAGTCCCAGAAACCGTTACCAGAGCTCTGACACAGAGATAATTATGGAACAAGACAAAGATTTGACCATACCTTTAGAATCTGTAACATCATCCCAACGTGCAGTTACCTTGTGTGGATACGGAGAGAAAATAGTAAAGCCCACAACTCTCTAACAGTCTCCCCATGCTTCAGGCTGGGACTGTGTGACCCAGAAAAATGGAGAGGAAAATGAAATTTCTACAATTTGCTATCTATCCCTAACCTGCTACCTGTCCCTGAGGGTTTGAAAGCCCAGTGGCTTCTTAATGCAAATCAGTCGATTATGAGAGTTAAACCCAGCCAGTGAACAGAAGCAAATAACATCTGACCAATATAATGAAATAGCACGTCAGATTTTCAAGGTGCTCAGCATTGGCCTAAATCTATTCCCATTGTACTCTGTCACTGAACTCAGTGGGCACAAAATTAGACCAGTGCTAAGTGCTTTTTAAAATCTCATCCTAACATTCAAATTTTGAACCTCAAACAGCAAATGCTCATACATTATCGTTTTTTGCAGTCAATCTAGGGAGTAAAAAAATGCTTTCAAATAGGCTAGATTAGTCAGGACTATTGGAAAGTTGAATAAATCAGGAAATCACATTCTGTTTGCAAACATCACGAGTAGAAAAACAAAGGCTAAATTGTCTAGTGAATGTATTGGGCATGAATTATTTCCTCAGCTCTGTTTTTATTTGAGATTGTTTGTGTAGCCAATAACCAAGCAGAAAGCCAAATAAAACCTCCAAACATTTAAAAGAGCATTAGTGTTTTTACAAAACCTGTTTTTTTTTTCAATTTAGACATGGCTTCATGTGCAATAGATAAGACTTCTGTTATGACTAACTTCAGATCAACCAATCTGCTTGTCTCTGGGATAGCTCCATTTATAAAAGGTCTTCTGAAGGTCTAGAGTTGCCGCGCTCCTGTCAAGCTACTGTGTGCCAACACAGGTCCTATTAATTCACACCCTGTAACATTCCATATCTTCCAAAGACACCAGAGGCAGTTATATAGGAGGCAACCCTGACCTCCAAAAAACATAGGCATCTGCCAGTGGAACTGAACAAAATTAATAGTTTTTAAGTGCAGAAGAGACCACTATTGGCATCAAATCCGACCTGCTGGATGACATAGCCTCTGTAATTCTTCCATCAACCCGGATCAATGATGGGTGAACTAAAGCATCTGTTCTAGAAAGACTCCAGTCTTGACTTAAAGGTTTTAAGTGATGGAGGATTTGCACCATACAGTCATGTCTATATTAGTGAGAAGATCGACCCTCCAGAAGTCGATCTTCTAGCATTCAATTTAGCGGGTCTAATGTAGACCCATAAATCAAACACGGAGGGCAGCCCCTGCTGGCATCTGGTACTCCTCGTTCTGGGAGGAGTAAGTGAAGTCACTTGGGCCATGTGCTCATATTGGGCCTCCTGCTGCATGGGTACCACCACGGCTTGGCTTAAAGTAAGCCCATTCCACCTATGTATTTTGTGTCGCTGGAGTTGCGTACCATAAACCAACCTCTCTGGACTAGCGTAAACCACGTCTAGGTCTCTTTGGTGTGGCTAGCTGATAGAGGTCAAAATCAGCTCAAACAAAGCCATTAGAATAGCAGGGCAAAATTTTTCAATTTCAGCAACACTTTCAGACAATTTTTTTGGCCACATTTTCAGTGCCTCCTAAACAGAGGCAAACAAAAAGTAGCTTCGGAATTAGGTCCTGTTTTTCAACCAACTTTAATTACAGTACACAGAGGAGTAAGAGGAAGGAATGCTGGTACAGGCAGACAAGCTGGTGGTTTTTATGCATTACAGTGGCAGTGATGTATTTACATAGACTTATGTGTAGTGCTGGGGAAGAGCTGGCATAACAGTGGCAGTGACTTTTATTCATAATAGTGGCAGTGATGTATCTAGATAGACTTATGTGTAGTGCTGGGGAGGAGCCGATGGTCGTGGTATATGTAGGTACCAATGACGTAGGGAAGGGTAGGAGAGATGTCCTTGAGGCCAAATTTAGATTGTTAGGAAAGAGACTGAAATCCAGGACTTCTATGGTGGCATTCTCGGAAATGCTTCCAGTTCCACGCGCAGAGCCAGGTAGGCAAGCAGAGCTTCAGAGTCTCAATGCGTGGATGAGACAATGGTGTAGGGAAGAGGGATTTAGATTTGTTAGGAACTGGGGACAATTTGGGAGAGGGGGAGCCTATACAGGAAGGATGGGCTCCACCTAAACCAGGGTGGAACCAGACTGCTGGCACTAAACATTAAAAAGGCCTTAGAGCAGTTTTTAAACTAAGAGATGGGGGAAAGCCAGTTTGTGCAGAGAAGCACGTAAATCAGATGGAGACTTCTCTTAGAGGAAAATCCATTGATAGAGATTCTTTAAGCTGAAGTCAGAAAGAGAGGAGGAGAGAGGACAAACCATGGTCCAGAGCAGACAAACAACCACATATAAAGGAATCCAATGCTTCCACACAAATGCAAGGAGTCTGACTGATAAGATGGGTGAACTAGAGTACCTCATATTAAAGGAGGAGATTGACATAATAGGCATCACTGAAACCTGGTGGAATGAGGAAAATCTGTGGGACACAATCATACCGGGATATAAAATATATCGGAATGATAGAGCAGGCCATGTGGGTGGCGGAGTGCCACTGTCTGTGAAAGATAATGTAGAATCAAATGAAATAAAAATATTAAATGAATCAACATGTTCAATAGAATCACTATGGATAGTAATTCCATGCTCCAATATTAAGAATTTAGCAGTAGGGATATATTATCGACCACCTGACCAGGATAGCAATACTGACATTGAAATGCTGAGGGAGATTAGAGAGGCTACCAAAATAAAGAGCTCTATAATAATGGGCGATTTTAATTATCCCCATATTGACTGGATACATGTCACCTCAGGAAGAGAAGCAGAGATAACGTTTCTCAATGGCTTAAATGACTGCTTCTTGGAGCAGCTGGTACAGGAACCCACAAGGGGAGAGGCAATTCTCAATTTAGTCCTGAGTGGAGCACAGGATCAGGTCCAGGAGATAACCGTTACAGGACCGCTTGTGAATAGTGACCATAATATAATAACATTTAACATTCCTGTGGTGGGAAGAACACCTCAGCAGTCCAGCACTCTGGCACTTAATTTCAAAAAGGGGAATTACACAAAAATGAGGAGGATAGTTAAACAGAAATTAAAAGGCACAGTGACTAGAGCCAAATCCCTGCAAGCTAAATGGAAACTTTTTAGAGACACCATAATAGAGGCCCAACTTAAATGTATACCCCAAATTAAAAAACATAGTAAGAGACCTAAAAAAGAGTCACCGTGGCTTAACCACCATGTAAAAGAAGCAGCAAGGGACAAAAAGGCATCTTTCAAGAAGTGGAAGTCCAATCCTAGTGAGATAAATAGAAGAGAACATAAACACTGTCAAATCAAGTGTAAAAATGTAATAAGAAAAGCAAAAAAAGATTTTGAGGAACAGCTAGCCAAAAACACAAAAAGAAATAGCAAAATGTTTTTAAGTACATTAGAAGCAGGAAGCCTACTAAAAAACCTGTGGGTCCCTTAGACAATTGAGATATAAAAGGAGCAATCAAGGACGATAAAGCCATTGCGGATAAACTAAATGATTTTTGTACTTCAGTCTTCATGGCTGAGGACATTAGGGAGATTCCCAAATCTGCACTGTCCTTTGTGGGTGATGAATCTGAGGAACTATCCCAGATTGAAGTGTCATTAGAGGAGGTTTTGGAACAAATAGAAAAACTTAATGTTAACAAATCACTGGGACCAGATGGCATTCATCCAAGGGTTCTAAAAGAGCTCAAATGTGAAATTGCTGAACTATTATCTGTAGTTTGTAACCTATCCTTTAAATAGACTTCCTTACCTAATGACTGGAAGGTAGCTAACATGACACCAATATTTAAAAAGGGCTCTAAAGGAGATTTTGGCAATTATAGACCGGTAAATCTAACTTCACTACTGGGCAAATTAGTACAAACAATAGTAAAGAATAAAATTGTCAGGCACATAGAAGAACATAATTTGTTGGACAAAAGTCAACATGGTTTCTGTAAAGGGGAATCATGTCTTACTAGTCTAGTAGAGTTCTTTGAAGGGGTTAACAAACATGCAGACAAGGGGGATCCAGTAGATATAGTATACTTAGATTTTCAGAAAGCCTTTGACAAGGTCCCTCACCAAAGACTCTTGTGTAAATTACATTGTCATGGGATAAGAGGGAAGGTCCTTTCATGGATTGAGAACTGGTTAAAAGACAGGAAACAAAGGGTAGGAATAAATGATAAATTTTATGAATGGAGAGGGGTAACTAGCGGTGTACCCCAATCCTTTTCAACTTATTCATAAATGATCTGGAGAAAGGGGTAAGCAGTGAGGTGGTAAAGTTTGCAGATGATACCAAACTGTTTAGGATAGTCAAGACAGAAGCAGACTGTGAGGGACTCCAAAAAGATCTCACCAAACTGAGTGATTGGGCAACAAAATGGCAAATGAAATGTAATGTGAATAAGTGTAAAGTAATGCATGTTGGAAAAAATAACCCCAACTATACGTACAGTATGATCGGGGCTAATTTGGCTACCACAAATCAGGATCTTGGAGTTCTCTGAAAACTTTCACACAGTGTGCAGCGGTGGTCAGAAAGGCAAACAGGATGTTAGGAATTATTAAGAAAGGGATAGAAAATAAGACACCGAATATCTTACTGCCCCTGTATAAAACTATGGTACACCCTCATCTTGAATATTGTGTACAGATGTGGTTTCCTTACCTCAAAAAAGATATTTTGGCCTTGGAAAGGGTTCTGGAAAGGGCAACTAAAACGATTAGGGGTTTGGAACGGGTCCCATATGAAGAGAGGTTAAAGCGACTGGGGCTTTTCAGTTTAGAAAAGAGGAGACTTAGGGGGGATATGATAGAGGTACATAAAATTATGAGTGGTGTGGAGACGGTGAATAAAGAAAGTTCTCCGTAACAGAAGAACTAGAGGACATCAAATGAAGTTAATGGGTAGTAGGTTTAAATCTAATAAAAGCGCGTAGTCAACCTGTGGAACTGCTTGCCAGAGGAGGCTGTGAAGGCTAGGACTATCACAGAGTTTAAAGAGAAGCTAGATAATTTCATGGAGGTTAGGTCCATAAAAGGCTATTAGGCAGGGGTAGAAATGATGTCCCTGGCCTCTGTTTATCAGAGGCTGGAGAAGGATGGCAGGAGACAAATTGCTTGATCATTGTCTTCGGTCCACCCCCTCCAGGGTACCTGGTGCTGGCCACAGTCGGCAGACAGGCTACTGGGCTAGATGGACCTTTGGTCTAACCCAGTACGGCCATTCTTATGTTTTTATGATTTTATGTTCTTATTTACTAGGGATGTTAAATTGCCAGTAATTAACTAATTGAATTGTCCACGCATGTTGCTACGACTATTTGATTAGTCGATAGGGTGCCTCCACCTTTGAGTGTAGCAACAGTGGGCTGTTACTACACTTCAAAAGGCAAATGCACTGCTGACCCTGGGCTCCATGTGACACTGCCACTTTGAAATGCCGTGTGCAGCCTTATGACATCCCATCTGGCCCGAGGCAGCAAGTGGCATTTGAAAATGGCAGCACTGCATGTAGCCTGGGGTCTGGCCGCAGTCTCCATGTGGCACTGCCTCTTCGAAGTACCTCTTCCTCTTCCCCCTCTGCTTGCTGCCTCTTTCTGATAGAGACAATGGGGAGAGGGTGAGAAGCGATTAGTCGACTATCCTGTTGTCTCTCTGATAAGCATGTGCTTTGTTGTCATAGAAAAGTGTAGGATGTTTTTCCAAAAGCCTGTACTAATTAGAGCTGGTCAAACATGAAATGCTTTTCACAAAAGCAATAGTGTAATTCTTTTCAAACCTTCCTCTCTTCCCTTCTTTCCCGCCCCTCCCCACCTCTGATAAGCACTGGAAATTTCCTAATAAGTAATAACTATGTGTGAAACCCCAGGTACATTGAAATCAATGGCAAAATTCCTATTGATTTCACTGGGGCCTGGTTTCCTCCTGTGTCTTCTGACAGTGGCCAAGCCACATGCTCCAGAGGGAGTGAACAGAGCAGGTGATCATCAAGTGATCCCTCTCCTGTCATCCATTTCCAGCCTCTGCCAAACAGGGGCTAGAGGCTTCAACTAGACACCATTCTTACCCATCCTGGATAATAAGTATTAATGGACTTATCCTCCATGAATTTATCTAGTTCTTTTTTTGAATCCTGTTATAGTCCTAGTCTTTACTACATCCTCTGGCAAGGAGTTCCACAGGTTGAGAGTGCACTGCATGAAGAAAGACTTTCTTTTGTTTGTTTAAATCTTCTACTTATTAATTTCATTTGGTCACCCCCGCACAGTTCTTACATTATGGCAATAACTTTTCCTTATTCACTTTCTCCATAACTGTCATGATTTTATAGACCTCTATCCTATCCCCTCCTTAATCTCCTTTTTCCTAAGATTAAAGGTCATGGTCTTTTTAATCTCTCTTCATATGGCAGCTGTTCCAAACCCCTAATCATTTTTGTTGCCCTTTCCTGAACCTTTTCCAATGACTCATCTTTTTTGAGATGAGGCGACTACTTCTGTATGCAGTAATCAAGATGTGAGATTTATATAGTGGCAATAAGATATTCCCTGTCTTATTCTCTATCCCTTTTTTAAAGATTCCTAACATTCTGTTTGCTTTTTTGACTGCCGCTGCACATTGATTGAACATTTTCAGAGAACTATCCACAATGATTGCAATATCTTTCTTGAGTGGTGATAGCTAAATTAGTCCCCATCATTTTGTATGATTCATGTGCTGGCTAGCTGATTAACAGAACATCCACAGTACACACAAACAGCAACTTGTGTTTCCACTGTTGGCACACATGCTTCAGTGCATGTGATAAAAATTTATTCCACACATGGATGGAAAAATTAGAAGGGAACATTGATAGTCACCATGTATTATTTTTTCCTTGACAAAAAATAACCCTTTGCTGTGTTTGGTTGTAAGAGACCATATTGAGTGAGAGAGACAATGGAGCCAATTTGGCTGGTTTTATATAGGTGGGAGTTCAATGTTGTAGACGAGAAGTATGTTTGTTTGGGCCAAGGACATGCTGGTGCATAGAACTTTCCAATGATATTCATTGAGGTCCGTTCTTCTTGACTTTCAAGAAACTTTTTTCATCCTGTGGTAATTTAACTTTCTTGCCTGATTCTACCCAGTTACTACTAACAGACCATAAATATAAGCTCAAAAGAAGCTCACAGTGAGTAAAGCTTATATTTACCCCCGAGGCTAAACATTGGGACATTGTTTTCCATGGCAATTTATGAGTTAAATGAAGAAACCTATAGCTGTACTTGTCATGATAAATGTCTTTATTCAGGTCTGTCACTAAGCTGTTGAAGTTGGCCAATATTAAATGACACATCTGCTTTTATACCTATGAGGCTAATAAAAGTGTAGGTCTGTATCCCACTGAAAATCTTTAAGGGTGTTCTCTTGTAAGAGTACCCCACAGCTTCCTCCTTTCCATGCTAGTACAGATGATAGTCAACATTTCAAAAGTGCTTAAATTCCATTTTCAAAAACGGCTCTTAAGAGCCTACATCACCCAGTCTTGCGATGAGATTTAGGGCTGTAAGTACTTCAGTAGCTCTAAAAATGTCATTTAGTCAATTTTGAAAATGTTACCAGGTCTCTCCAACCTGAAATCTTATTGTCTCAGTAATAGCGATCCTTAGCCCTTACCTTGTGCTTTTTATCACAATCTCAACGTGCTCCACAAAGGAGATCAGTTTCTTACCCCCTGTTTTTCAGATGAGGAAACTGAGTCCTGGGGTAGGCAAAGTGACTCACCCAAGACCACCCAACAGCCCACTGGCAAAGATGGGACTAGATCCCAGGACCCTGAGTCCCAGGCTAGTGCTCTGCCTAGTAGGAAGCACTGCTCCATCAGAGTTTATAGAAAAATCAATGAGCGCTTGATATTGTACTACGGTTTCTCTGCTACCTGAATAATTTTTGTTATAGCATCGACAGAACTCAAATGAGAATTGACCTCCCATTGGGATAAGTGTAATTGGCAAACGTCAGAGGCATTCCCTGCTCTGAAGAATGTACAGTATAAAGTGGGGATAGGTAAAAGATAGGAGTAAGGAAGTGTTCATCTCCCCATTTTACAGAAGGGACTACAAGCACAGACAAACTGAGACTTCCCCAAAGTCACTGGGGCATCTGTGGCAAAGCTGAGAATTTATTTGGATTATGTAAGGGAGGAGTGGAGGGAGCTGAAATCCATCTGCTTCCGCGGTTGCTCTGCCAGCCAGTGGTGCTTGAATTGTGACCTCAGCCCCTTTGCAATAGCCATGCAATGGATTGTGGGCAGGGCTGACCTTACCATGAGGCAGCCGCTTCAGGTGCCAGACTGGGGGGGGAGGGTGTCACTAGGACCCAGAGTGTAGAAAATTGTGTCTGCTGCTGGTGCATATGTATTCTCTCTGCTCTAGATGCACAGAGATGGTGGAGGAAGGAGGGCTCAAGAGACATAACAGGCAGGCCGGAGAAAAGGAGGTATGGGGGCATCATTTGAGCTCCCCATCTCAGGTGCCAAAATGTTATGGGCTGGCCCTGATTGTGGGAACTGTATCTGTACAAACAGAGGGGTGCATTTCCTCCTCTTGTTTGGCCCCAGACTGGCTGTTATCATCCCTGACCCATTGCCACTGAGGTCAGGGGTCCCAGCATGCTGTGCTGGCCTTAGGGGTTAGACTTCCATGGGTGCCATCTTTCAGGGGCAACAAATCAAGGATACGGCTGGTTTCTGTACTTTGTGATGCCTAAATTACAACCAGGGTACAAAGACAATTACAAAGAGGGTAGCAAAGACAGGAGCTCTGTTTTCAGCATTTGTTTGCATCTAAATAGAAAACCCATAGATCTATTTGCTCTGGGCCCGGTTCTGTCTGCAGATATATAGGTGTGGTGCACCTAGGTCTCACCAGGCCTGTTTTAACACAGATTGAGTTCCTTTTCTCATCTGTGTTGCTGTATGTGAGCAGATGCTGCTTCCGATTTCAGGGCTGCTCTTCACAGAAGCAGCAACAGCTTCATTCAATTAGTTGGAAACAGGCATTTTTCTTCTCAATAGCAGCAGGTATCACGGCTGAACTTGATGCCGTCTCCTTTCCTCTCTTCAGGTCTCAGTTCCATAGCTGCGTTCCTTACAGTCTCTACACTGCTGCCGCAGGGATTGTAAGAGGGTGCCCAAAAGAATTAATCGTCATTTTAATGTCCTTTCCCTTGTCATTTATGATTAATTTTAAAGGTGACAGACTTGAAAGATGTGAGAAGGCAGTGCTGTTTTCGAACTTTCTGGTAGCCCTGGCCTGTCATTGCCTAGGAGAGCTACTTAGGTATATACAATACAAAGTGTGATATTTTATACTTGTTTCTCTGCCTCAACCCTCTCTTTTGGTGTTTTAATTTCATTCCAAAGCAGACACATTGTTTTCACTAATGCCTTTGCATCTGCAAACGGAGCTGTTTTTCTGCAGTCTAAGTGCATGGTTACACTGCGGACAACTTTTGAAATAACTCGCCTTATTTTGTCCATACTGCCAAGCCAGTTATTTCAAAATAATAACTCCTGCTTGTGAAGAGGAATATGCTTATTTCAAAATTGTTATTTCGAAAAAGCCTGGTAGTGTAGACATAGCCTAAGAGAATGGCAGAGAGCTAATTAACCTCATGTACAAATGCATTGTTAACCTTCACATCTCAACTTTTGGTGCCCTGGTTTTAAATGGTGGTGTGAGGGTCACAATGCAGCCTGAGAATCATATTTGGAAAGTTAACATCTGAAAGATATTGCCCAAAGCAAAAACAAGCATTTCCCATAAGGTCTCTCCCTCAGCCAGTGTCTAGTCACATAGGTGACATTGATTTAAAAACACAAAGCCGAATGGGGAAAAAGCAATGTTTTTAAATAACCCGCAGAGGCTTTTGTGTGATCTGAGGGCACATGAGGGAGTTTTTGTTCATTCTTTATGATTAAAAAAGACAGAAATGTTGTCTGTGTATTTTACAGGCCAATGCTGTGCTGCAGAAAAACAAAGGCCATCCGCCCTTCATCTTGGGCCTAACAGAGCATGGCATTTAGCCAGAGGCAGTACTGCCAAAATAATCTGGCTAGCCATCCAGAGGCAAGAGCAGCCGTAAATGTGCTCTTGTGCCGGTTTTCTTCTGCATTAGCTCCTGGGTGGCATTTGAAGTGGAAACTTGTGGAACGTAGCAGGTGTAATGAAATCTCTCTCATGTTCAGCGGGTTAGGAATTTGAAGCACACCAGACCAAAAATGAAAACACTGATTATCCTTGGAGAATGAGCATGTTCTAGTGTAAATCTGTTGAGTTTCAACTGGAGGAAGTACCTGGAGTGACTCTGTACCTTTAGAACATCTTCAGTCATGTTGCCAGGGAAAACCGATCACACAACCTGTGCTTCATCAGAGCTAAGTGGGACACGTGTTGTTTCTGTGTTAGCATAGGCCCTGCCAAATTCACAGCTGGGAAGAACACGTCACACACTATGAAATCGTGTTTCCCCTGTGAAACCTGGAATGTCGTGTACTTTTCCTATATACAGGTTGCATCTCTGAAAACCGGCACTCTGTGGTCTGGAACATCTATGGTCTGGCAGCATGACCAGCTGGGACGGGGCCGGACTCCCACAGGGGGCTGGGCCTAGTAGCCTGTGGCAGCACAGGACCAGGACTGGTGTTCTAGGCAGCCCCCAGCAGCATGAGGCTGAGGTCGGAGCCATACGGCAGCAGCCCCCTGGCAGCCATGGCAAGCAACCGGAGGCAGGGTGCCAGCTGGGGCGGTAGCAAGCTAGCAGCATTGATCCATGGAGTGTTTGTCAGCTCAGTGCCGCACATGAGCATTTGCAGAACATAAGAAAGTCATTGCCAACAGTTCTTATAGGAGTGATATCCGAGATGTTGCGTTAATTTCCTCTTCTGTTGATAGAGGAAATGCTGCACTTCTGGAAAACAATGTGTTAACGGTAGGTAAATGTTGCCTTATTCCATGGAAACCACTGTATAGTAAATTCTGTAGCTTGATCCATTGCTTCTGGATCAGGGGATAGTTAGCAGACCTCTCTCTGTGTGCTACATTGCAAGAATGCAGTAGATAAATTAAAGCAGCCTTAAATTGTTTCCCTTTCTTTTATTATTTTTGTCATAATTTTAAGGTTCTTTTGCTTTAGTTTTTATATTTTTACCTCCTTAGGGGTTTCAACACCACTATATGGGTATGTTTCTGTCACACAAGCTCATTAAAATGAACATTGCTACCTTCCAATTCATTTTAATGTGAGGTGCCGTCAACAAATTCCCATTAAAGTGAATAGTGATACTTTCCCATTCACTTGAATTAGTTAAAATGTGGGAGTAAGCACCATAACTAAATTTGTTATGGTCAATTTATCTTATCCCAAAACAAGGTTTGCAGTGCTGTTACTGCTTTGTAACAAAAAAGCTATAAAAATTCACTGCTGTGTGTGCTCTACCGCTAATTTTCAAATTTAAATATCTTGATAACATTTCCCCCACCAAACACCTGAAGGCTGTTTGGAACTAGCAGCCTCTGAATTTTGTTTTAAATGAAACCAGTTTTGTTTCAGAGCTTAGCAAATGAAAGAGGGGGAAAAAAACCTCATATCAAATAGAGTCCAAATTACTTTTCCCCCTTTTTTAAGGTCTATAATTTAAAATGACTTAAATTGTTTCAACCATTTTTAATTTAAATAAATTGCATTGGGGCTGAGAAACCTGTAGAAGAAACCCAACCTTGTCCTCATGGTAATTGAAATGTTCAGCGAAGAGGCATTTTAAATCATGAATTGGAATAAAAATTCTAGCACAACTGTGGAAAAATAAAGTAGCAACCTCCAATATCTCTCTGATATCAGAATAGAATTTCATGTACTGCAAAGAGGGAGGGGAGGAATCACACTTCTTTGAGTTTTATGTATTTTAAGATAATTTGACATCGTAGGAGCTGCATGCTGATTACCTGATAATAAAGAGGGAAATCAATCAACAGATATTAGGTAATTAAATATTATGACAAGTGAACAGAAAGGTGAACTTGAGGATGAAAATCTAGCACCCTTTGTTTCCTTTGTTCTGTCTTGCAGTAATTGAAAGTTGAGCACAATAAGCATGAGGTAGCTGAAACTAGACAAGCTTATTCATATATATATAATACATACATACACTTGATCATGAGTGTGTGGTTTTGTGTGTAAACAAACACACACACACACACACACACGCTCCACACCCGAGTAATTAATATTTTGGAATCTTAACGAATGTGACCATCAAGCCAAATCCTGGAATTTCAGGTTAGTTTCTCAAACATATAGTAAGTGTATTAAGGCAGTAGATTTTTATAAACATGGATTAATTTAACTAAAATTAGGATTCCCAATTAAGCTAGGTTTTATTTATTGTCTCATTTGGATTTATGCTCTAACTTTGATTTTGTGCAAGGAATCATTTCAACTGAATGCCAGATACTGCCCTCATCTTCCTTCTTAACTTTCCAGAAAGAAATATTTTGTCTGACATTTGTTTTAAAATAAAAAAAGTACAAGATGCAAATAAAATGTTGGGGGTTTAAATGAATCTGAGGTTTATAGAAAGCACCCAGTTCTGTTGTTAGATGCGTAAGCACAACTTCCATTAGAGATAATCTTTGAAAAGCATGAAATACAGGAGAGATTCCAGAAGACTGGAAAAGGGAAAATATAGTGCCCATGTATTTTTTTAAAAAAGGGAGGGGAATAAGAACAACCCAGGAAACCACACACCAATCAGCTTAACTTCTGTAGTAAGGTAGATAATGGAGCAAATAATTAAGGAATCCAATTTGTGAACATTTAGAAGGTAAGGCGATAAGTAATAGCATGCATTTGTCAAAAAAAAATTGTGTCAAACCAACCTGATAGCTTTCTTGGACAGGGTAACGAGCCTTGTAGACGGGGGATAGCAGTAGATGTGGTAAAAATCTGTACTTTAGTAAGACTTTTGGTATAGTCTCGCATGACCTCATTAACAAACTAGGGAAATACAACCTAGATGGATCTACTAGAAGTGGGGTGCATAACTGGCTGGATAACCATTCTCAGGGAGCAGTTATCAAGGGTTCAATCATTCTAGAAGAGCAGATGATTGTCATGGGTCTGGTTCTGTTCAATATCTTCATCAATGATTTAGATCAGGGGTAGGCAATATGCAACCCATGTGCTGGAGGTTAGGGAAATAAGCAGTACAACTTATTTGCTATTTCACTGGGGTTAGCCCTTGGCAGATGGCCAGTTGCTTTATTTACCTGCGCCTCTGTAGGTATGGCTGCGCACAGTTCCCATTGGCCACAATTTCTGTGAATTCAAGTTGCCATTGATCCAGTTTAGAAGCAAATACAGTATTTTTGGATCCATTTTACTATTTTGAGGCTTAACATTGTTCCCATTGATATCACTGGCAAACCTTGTATTGATTTCATGCAGAGAAATACAGGGACAACGACTTGAAAAGAAGTGCTGAGAGCAGCAATATATGGTATATTATCACAGACTAAAACTACATCAAATGGCCTTTCTTTAGCTTGATGATGTTGGTTTTGTATCGAGTTCACTGGCTCTTCAGTTGTATGTAGACATTGAATTAAGAACCATAGAAAGAAATTGGCTTTCTGTGATAGCAGGGGGAGATAGACATTTTCAAATGTTCATCTTTTGCTATAGCTCAGTCTAGGAATTTGAGCCAGTGTTGCGGTCTAGCCAAAGCTCATTGAAGACCCTGAAAAACTCTCATTGAGTTCAGTGCGTCTTTGAGTCTTGAGACAAAATATAAAATATGCATACACCTATAGGAAATAAATAGTACTCCTTGTTATTTCCCAACCCATTTACTGTCATCTCAAGTCTCTGAAATGTCATAAGGGAAAGTAAATATTAGTGTCATGAAAACTTTCAAAGTCTGAAGTGTGTTGTGCTCTGTTATTCTAGGCAAGCGTTGTAACAATAACAGCAAAGGAGTTCATGGACAAAAATAGTGAGAATTTCAACTATATCAGAATGACTCTCCTTAGCAGCCACAAAGCATCGTAGGTCATTGTTGAGACTGTAACTTGAGATTCTCTGGGCTTGTGATTTAAAGGACCTCGTGCTTCATTCCTTCACCTTCCCTCAAGGCTAGAGGCTAGCCAGCAGGAAGGGATTGAGTTCCACAGACATGGACCTCAGTCTTTCATCAACATTGCTTGTGTCAGATTTCCCTGACATAGACTTGTCTCAAAACACGTTTTTGTTTTTTTGTTGTTTTTGAGAGAGAGCCAACAGCTTTGGACATCTATGCTTGGCTGAATCTCAATCACAATTCCATTCCACCCGCTCCCTTCAGTAGGAGAGAGAAGGTGAGAGAAGAACCACTGTGGGATATGGGAGTCGTGACCATGTGAGCATTTATTCCCTCCGTTTCAGTTCGGTTAACGTTTCCTTGGCAACGTACAGTGTGTGGCTGAAGATACTTGTTGAAATAACACCTGTTGTGTCTGTGTGGAGCTCGAAAAGAAATATATGTTTTAGAGAGCTCATAAAAATCCGCTCTGGGCAAAGTTGTTTTTAAAGCTAAATTTACATGATGTGCATGGGCTTTATGTGAAGGCGAATATTCATGAGGTAACTGAAGCGTGCTGCCATTGTCTATCGATCTAAGTGATGCCGCAAGAAAAAAATATTCAAATAAATAAAATAAGATCATTTTAGGTAATTTGGACAAAATATTATTTTTAAAAGATTTATTCTTGGTAGCGTTTTTGAAAGTTCCATTTGCTTTCTTAGGCTCCATCTGATGTGGAAATGCTTCCCACCCACAGCTGCTCAGTACCTAGGAGCTCCTGTTCTGACCGATTTTGAAAGGAACTCAGCTAATAAACACTTTTAAAAATCTGTCCCTTGGGTTTGGTGCTTTCATGGGAGCTGAGCTCCTCTGAACCACCAGCTTGAACTTTTTCAACAAAACTTTGGGTAGAATAAAAGTGTTTCCTTTCAGCAAAGGAGAGTAATGAATGATGATTAGGTGGCACCCCACGATGGGACCTCATTTCTAGTGGTGTAAATCAGCCATGTTCCATTGTAGCCAATAGAAAATAGGTCCTTTTATGGAGGGTAGGCCCATCAATAGCCATTAGCCAGGATGGGTATGAATGGTGTCCCTAGCCTCTGTCTGTCAGAAATTTTAAATGGGTGACAGGCAGTGTTCCCTGTAAACTGGGAGCTCATGTGGTCACTCAGGAGAGACTCCAATGTGGCCAGCTGATTAGCAGGGCACCCAGAGCAAGGTGTTGTGTTTCTTCTGGTGGTGCACATTCACACATGCCTCAGTGCACAAAAATTATTCCACACGTAGATGAAAAAAATCTGCACATGGATGGAAAAGATTAGAGGGACCATTGGTGACAGGAGAGAGATCACTTGAAGATTACCAGTTCTGTTCATGCCCTCTAGGGTACCAGGCATTGGCCAGAGCTAGGAGACAGGACATTGGGCTAGATGGGCCTTTAGTCTTACCCACTATGGCCATTCTTATGTTCTTAAGTGTGCTGCTTTACACCAGCTCAAGATCTGGCCCTTGGTCGACGGAACTGATAGGACAGCAAGCTTAAAGTTAGCAAAGTTGCCTTTTTATGAAAAGAAAAGCCTTTTATCAGGGTTAAAACATGTCAATGCGTCGCTGCCCCCAGCAACCGAGAGATGATCTGTTCTGGAAAAGAATCCAACCAACTGTATCAATCTTTACCACTGGTTTTTTCAAGGCACCTACCCCTCATGGCATCTGCAAAATGTGAGAGAGACACTTTTTGGCTGCCCAAAACAGCTTTCCCACTGTTGTACTTTTTCACATTTTTTAATGGCATGTAGTATAGTGGCAAGCTAATTGAGGGCCTGATTCTGCACGAGAAGAGCTTCCCACAAGATACTGGGTGAGCTCAGTGGGTGGGTGGGTTGGTACGGCGCTTCCACGATCAAACATGTTTGGTGATGGGAATGCTTTCACTGTTTCCCTTTCACCCTGCAGCGACTCATCATTCCTTGGTAGTGTGCAATGGCACCAAGAGCGTCGGTACCCACTTGAACCGTTTATCCTTAAATCCTTCATCTGCAAGTATGGCTGAGACAATGCAATCTTTTTCCCCTCCAATAATTAAATTCATTTGGAAACAGACCTAACTGTCTCAAAGGACTAGCCATTTAATTTCCCTTCTACATGTAGCAATTAAATCTATGTTGTTCTAGCCTGAACAATGAGGATGCTGAATGGGTGAGTGTACTGAGTAACAGCAAGCAAGTTGTATGATTCTAATGAACAGGCATGGTTACATTGTTGGCAAGGGATTGACATAAATGGCTTATTGTCAGGTAAACAATACATATTTAACCATGCTGACCCTGGAGTAGAATCTGCTGAGATAATGCCTCCGTCATCATTTAAGGGAATAGTAAACATTTTCTGCCCTGGGTAAATACCAAACATCAATTCAGGTTTGCCTTGGGAGACAAGTATGTAGTTTTAAAGGAAAAAACCAACAACCCGCCTATGAAAAATCCCCATGATGTAATTATGTTCTTTCATTCCCTGTCAAGTATCTTTGTTTCTCATGTTAATGCTCACATGTATAGCTTTCTCATGATAAAGCTTACATCTATCGCCCTTTTAACTTTTTTTATCTTTATCACTTGATATGGATATAAAAAGTTAATAACAGATTTATAATTTTATTGGCATTTATGCTGCAAATGCTAGAGACATTCCCAACTCCAATTTAATGCACTCTTAAAGTCCTTTTTATTAGCCTGTTAATTCCCAGCAGCACTACCTTATTGAAATGTGTATTACATTTTCTCTCTGGGGAAAATAATGGTTTAGATCCAGAATATGAAATGGGGCTTGATTCCCCATTGTTTGGACACCCATCTTGCATTTATTGTTCACAGGCATGACATAAGGTAACAAACAATGGAGAATCAGGGTGAATGTTTCCAGCAAAGAGCAAAACTGAGCACTCAGCAGGTTTGAAAGATGATCTTGAATGGAACGGATTATTCAAAGTCACTAGTCGTATGAGACCTATTGCTTGCATTAGAACTTAGGTTTTCTAAGGCCTTTTCTCCACATTATTGCTGTGACTATTTATCTGTGTTATTGTAGAGCCCAAATCACAGACTGGGGCCCCACTTCACTAAGGACTGGCCAAACAGAGAAGCAAGACCGCCCCTGCCCCCAAAGAACTTACATTTCAAGTAAATGTATTTTTTCCCCAGTATAATTATGCCAGTGAGAGGTCTGACTTTTTTTGTCAAGTTGGAGAAAATGGTAGAACTACTTTGAGAAGTCCTATGGCACCTTATAGACTAACAGATTTATTGGAGCATAAGCTTTTGTGGGCAAAGACCCACTTCGTCAGATGCATCTGACAAAGTGGGTCTTTGCCCACAAAAGCTCATGCTCCAATAAATCTGTTAGTCTATAAGGTGCCACAGGACTCCTTGTTGTTCTTGCAAATTCAGACTAACACAACTCTGATACTTTTGTGGGTGCGCCTATAAAAAGATGCATTGTTTATTCACGTGTGGTCTAACTGTGTCTATTGTTTGTGCTATGGTATACCTCTAACTAGTGAATAAACCCCCCCCCCCCACTATCCTAACTGCCATAGTTAAGCCTTGTCTGCAATTTTTGTCTGTTTCAATCTCTCAGGATGCATCTACACTCCACTGTTATTTCGAAATAATAAAGCAAGTGTCTACACAGACATTCTGTTGATTCGAAATAATTTTGAAATAAGAGATGGCTTATTCTGAAATCTGTAAACCTCATTCTACGAGGAATAACACCTATTCCGAAATAGCTATTTCAAAATAAGGCGTGTGTAGATGCTCCACTGCTGCTATTTCAAAATAGCCCCTCACCAGGGCCATTCTAAGTTATTCCTCCTGGAGCTCTAAATTGAGATAGCATGTCTACATTAGGCAAGCCTGCCTCAGACTAATTTTGCGGCTTCCCTGCAGTGTAGATGTGCTATTTCAAAATAAGCTATTTCAGAATAACTATTCCAGAATATCTTATTTCAAAATAAGCATGCAGTATAGGAGTATCCTTAGATGCTGTTAAGTCCCACCCAAGTGGTCCAATGTGGGGGTAATGGTCTGTTTTCCCAGTGTACATAGAGAGTCTTAAATATGACCACATATATGTACATATATAAAGCTATTATTCTCTGAAGGGATTCTCTCCAAAGTAGCTACAGTAGTAAATAAATAAATACTGTATGTATCTTTTTAAATTTCTGAAATTCTTCATTTTGGACTTCAAGCTGACAACATAAATATCGGTTGTCTGATATAAACTAGAGAAGTGGCCTGCTTTTCTAATCCTTTCCATTTAGAATTAAAAGTATTCTAGACATCAAGATAAGGTTTTAAGAATAACGTTCATACTATTTTAACTAGAGTGAGGCACTGCCTGATGTGTTTCAGAAGATATGAACGGGGAACAGTCTCCATTAGTGACCAACTGACTGTTTTAGGAGCAGTGGCAGGCTAATAGTTATCCTTTCACTTTATCTTTTACGCAATATTCT
The DNA here is from genome assembly GCF_049634645.1 of Pelodiscus sinensis. Classification (NCBI taxonomy): domain Eukaryota; kingdom Metazoa; phylum Chordata; order Testudines; family Trionychidae; genus Pelodiscus; species Pelodiscus sinensis. The sequence continues at coordinate 59,239,640 of NC_134717.1, read as the reverse complement.
ATAAAGCTGTCATGGAATTTCCTCATCTGTGTGTATGATAGTGTTTCTAACCCAGCAACTTTTTAATACTATAGAACCACAGAGATTGATTCCAATGAAATACTAATTTATGATGGTTCCTCTCCCATTTCCTGTTTTTACAATGAGGAACTCGACAAATGGGGACGGATATGGGACAGGACGCATAGGCCAAAGGCAACCAACTGTTTTTTCCCTCTACCCTGGAAATGGTGACTGATAGATTCTTTATAGCTCATTCACACAATGGGCAAGTAAATAAGATGTGTGAAGGATTCAGCACCCTGGAGACACAAATATAAGCCGCCTTCATTGCTGCTATACGAGTCTGTCCTACTTCCACACAGGAGGGCTAGCATGTGTGTATATTGCTTTATTTTGCACATAGCGGGAGCCACCAGGAGTCTTATGCAATAAAATAGATTTGAAACATTTTCTGAGCCACTAATTGTAATTTTCCAAGGCTTCCTCTGTGACAGTGTGTACAAAAAGGATCTTTAATAAAAAACTGTCATTAGCCCTGCGGATCAATACGGTTTAGGAAACACAAAACAACTTCAGTTGTTTAAAAATAGGAAGTACCAGAGGGTGTCCCCTCCTTCCCACTGATAGCAAATCACAGTATTGATCTGTCTGCAGTGTAACTGCAAAACTTGCAGAAAGCAGGTGGGCTGGCTGGGAATATAAATAGAGCCACTCTCCTAGTGGGTAGTGTGTATGTGAACCCTCATGGGCAACCCTGTCTGAATCCTGCCCTAACTGAAACAGTCACCTTCCTTTGGAAGAATTTGAAGGAATTCAGGCAAACCACAGAAATCCCTGCTAAGTCACCTTTGTTCCATAGTTCTCTTCTTTGCATCTCTCTCTCCCATCCTCAGTTTGCAAGTATCTCAGAGGTAAGTCAGAAAGCAATTTAGAGAAGCCCATGTAAGGACAACAATGTAATGCACATAAATAGAGGCCAAGACACTACATTCTAGAGCCACTAAAATAGGAAGAGAGAGGAAATGGGATCGCCCTCCTATTTAAAAGGGATAGACTAGTTATTTGGGGCTCAGATTATGCCTAAGTAACTTGTTTACTGAGACAGTGTCCATTGTTTTCCCTTTATTGTCCTCATCAAAGGATCATGCAATGCTTATGGAATGCAAACATTACAGATACAGGCCAAAACCAAAACCCCAGTACCAAACCCCCACCATCCTTTAAGATGGGAAGGATTTGGAAATCTGCACTGGATGTAGATATGAATTTTGCAACTTGACTATTTGAATATAACAAGATAAAACAAAATCTCTAAACTTGGCTGCTTGGTATGCAGATCTGAATGCTGCATTTTAGATCCACGTCTAGGGCAGTAGCAAAGTTAACTAAATCTTGGGGGGGAAAGTTTCCTACAGTAAATGGAGTCATTCTAGAAGATCTCATCCCTGACAAGAGCTTGTTCTCTTGATATTTCAAGGCCTGCAGACTTCCTTTTTCGTTACTCATTTGGCCAGAAGAATAACTTTAGAAAGGTTAATGTATAAACTGCAGTCTGTCAATCTGACTGTATAGTGATGTCATTCCCTTACTATTGGTTCAGATCATATTACATTCCTTCGAAAAGCTAGAAACACTACAAAGGAAGAGTTTTCCAGGAAAAATGTACCAGATGGAATAAAGGGATTAGATTGGGGATTGGAGCAGACTGACTTCCAGAGTTAAAAGTATAAGTCTTTGAGCTAAATAACTAAGATAACTGTGTGAATTGTAGCAATTAATACTCACACTTGGGCCAGGTGTGTACTAGACCCAGAAGGTTGGTTTATGGTATGCCACGCCACTTACATAAATAACATAGCTGGAGTCAACATACCTTAAGCTGACCTTGGTGCCATCTTCACAGCAACTGCGAGTAGTAACGGTGCCAACAAAGGGTACCCTCAGCATTCATTTTAGCAGGTCTTTACTAGACCTGCTCAATCGAATGCCAGAAGATCCATCTCTGGCACAGCAAGTGGAGATGTGGTCTCATTGGAGTGAGCATTGAGTGCGGACATGTAACGCATACTAAACTATGGTTACACCATAAGAAAATAAGAATGGCCATAGCAGGTCAAATCAATGGTCCATCTGGCCTAATATCCTGGCTTCTGGCCATGCCTAATGATGAATGATTGGGATAAAATGAACACGCCAGTTATCGAGTGATTTGTTCCCATCATCCAGTCCCAGGTTCTGGTAGTCAGAGGTTTATGGACACTCAGCACATAGTGTTGTGTGTTTGACCATCTTGGCTAATAGCCACTGATGGACCTGTCCTCTATGGACCTATCTAATTCTTTTAAACTTGCTGCCTACTCATTTCATTGGGTGAACCCCTTGTTCTTGAATATTATGAAGGGGTAAATAATACTTCCCTATTCACTTTCTCCTCACCGTTCATGATTTTTATAAACCTCTGTCGTATCTCCCCTTAGTTGTCTCTCTTCTAAGATGAGCAATTATGTTATTTTAAGTCTCACCCATATGGAAGCTGTTCTAGACTCCCAGTCTTGAAAAATACCCATCTCTGTACTTTTACCAATTCTACGGTATCTTTTTTGAGATAGGGTAATTGGAGCTGTATGCAGTATTCAAGGTGTGGGTGTTCCATGATTTTTTGTAGAAGTATTATCTTTCTGTCTTGCTATCAATCCTTTTTCTAATGGTTCCTAACATGCTCTTCGTTTGTTTTGGCTTTACTGTCGCTGCACATTGAGCAGCTGTTTTCCAAGAACTATCCACAATAACTTCAAGGTCTTTTTTTTTTTTTGAGTGTTAGCAGCTAATTTAGACCCTAACCTTCTGTATGTATAGTTGGGATTATGTTTTCCAAGGTGCACTACTTTGCAGTTATCAACATGGAATTTTATCTTTCGTTATCCCCCGTCATCCAGTTATGAGAGATCCCTTCATGGTTAAGTCCAAAGCAGACTGCAATCTTGAGAAATTTTGTATCATCAGCAAACTTTGCCACCTCACTGTTTATCCCGTTTTCCAGATCACCATGCTACATTAGAGTAGTGTCAGGTTATTACTCTACTTGAAGCTCTGCACTGTGAAAGTTCTTTTTTAAAGATACTAATGAATGACTTGCCATGAGTGTGAAATGAATTACAAAAGACTTTAAAACCCTGACAGGTTCATTAAAACCATCTCACTTACATGCTCCTCTTTCCACAGCAGAGATTATTTCTGGTATGATGCGTTTTAAAATAAAGTGGGAGATTGATCCCGGAAGCTCAGCTAGCCACACTCTTTGTTGGCATGTTAATGGGCAGGAAAAACCTGAAGTAGCATTGAGTCTGGAACTCACACTATGATTGGCTAAAATGCAGGAGCTATTGCAGTGGCTGCATTGGGGTAATACTCAAGCTTTGGGAAAATGAAGACTTGGTGTCTGTCTTTGCTCCCCAAGAGGCTGATTCATGCCCTAGTGTTAAGGGCCTCCCTTGGGGCAGAGCCTTGATTTTCTGTACAAAGAGATTGCGGAGTAAAGGGAGCCAAGAGAAATAAAAATGCTCGTATGCAAGAACATACTACGCCTAATTGCCATCATAGTTCTAATGCCCTTGGAAAAGCTGAAACATGAGCAAACTTGTATGCTGAAAAAAGGAGGTGACAAATTACTCCAGAAAAACTTTCTGGATTGAGTTCAAGTGAAACCAGAATGGGAATCTGCTTATCTTTAATAGTCGTATGACCTGCATTTTCCTTTTAAAAATTAATTTCCTGAGCTGCCTGTAATGTCCCTTTGTGGCATTACCACAGTAATACCGGACAACATATGTGCTTTTCTTTTGGAGCAAGACTCTAGTGGAATATTAGCTGCATAAGAGAAAAGAGTCATGCTTAACATAGGGGCTTGCTGCACAGACATTTATATGGAAACTGCCACAGGCATGAAGAGTTTATTGTTGCGTTTCAAGAGTGAATACTGTAGGGGTTCCTACCCTAATGTGACCAGTTAAATTATAATTCACTTCTTTATTGAAAATTGTATATAAAATTCAACAGCCTTCCTAGAGAGTGGGTTATATAAAATATGGTCATATACTGCAGACTTTCTGGGGTCCTTCTTGAGGCTTGTGTAAATATTTTGGGGGCACATCTGCCCTCATTCACACTATTCACTTGAATAGAGTTTCACTGTTAAAACAGAGGCTCTGAAACTGTCATGCTGTTAAACTGATTGGAAGCTTTGAGGTTCAGATCTAAAATGAAACAGTTGTGTTTTATTTACTGCATTAGTTTTTATTCCCATAGTTGCCTTTTCGGTCTTTTAAAATGTGCCCAACCCAAGACTAAAATGCAAAGAACTATGAATAATTGAATCTTGCACAGATTCTTGGCCCTTTTTAGTAATTTCTCTCCTCTACTCCTCCCCCTAGGGGAAATCTAGTGGCCAAATAGGCCCTGCAACATGAATGGAAATTCAGCAGATTTCAGCTCTTGTCAATCCATGCAGGGAGTAGGTCCCACAGTTGAACTCCCCGCTTTGAAACTGCCTGTCTCTAGCTCACCCAAGATTAAACCAGAGAGCTGTGACCCAGATAGCTTTGGGTCCGCCCTGGGATGTTGACACTACTAGTTAAGCTTTGTCGTCATTAACTAGAATATGTTAAAAAAAATAGTGGTTGGGGGGAATTCATTGCCATTCCAGTTCTTTAGGGAATCTTTGAGATACCCTGGGCTCAGCGGTTACACGTTTACAGGCAGGGCAACAGCCAGGTCCCTAGGAGCCAGTGAGTACTCGGAGCTGGCTTTTAAGCTGGTGCAGGTGGCTGGCAGTTCCCCGTGAACCGGACTGGGAGCCATGTGTAGCCATTTGCGTAACCGATAAGCATGAGCTTATTTGTTACTCGTTTCAATGGCTACACTCTTACAACCCTAGTTCCTATGATTTTGTAGTGCCTTAAAGTTAGGCGCTGTGCTGTCAGCATTTCAATGCCTAACACCCTTGTGGAATCCACGCTTCATGTTTTACCAGAGTAAGTAACGCAAAATCCAATCTCCTTTCTGATTAAAAACTGTGGGTAGCTAATTTCTGCTCTGTTTACTTTGAGAATCCTCTATTGTCAAAAAATCTATATTACCAACATATGTCACAGTGAGAAAATAATAACCCAAATGAAATATATAGAAGACCCTGATGGCAGAATAGGTGGGTAATATTTCTATTGGCGTTGTGATTATTGTACCAGCGCACTGAAAGAGACAGCAGCCTTAATATTATCAATTACAGTAGAGTATTATCTAAAATATTCAGAGAACAGCTGTGTTGTGTTTCAGCTCTTGCAATCTAGATTGTGTCACCTTAGATAGATTTCTCTCTGCTTTCCTGATGAACATTATAGTCAGCTGAAGGCTTGCTAACTGTAGCCTCTGGGCTGAGCCTGTGTGTTTTACCTGAGATGTGATTGCAATTTTTGACAGAGAGACTAATGCATGTTTTATTGTAGTGTATTTAAATTTCACTTGGGGGTGGCAGAGGGAGTATTTTATTGAAGAGGAAGGGAGAATACGTTTTTATAATATTGTCTTTTACTACTCAGGGATGGGAATTGGGAGGGAAAAGGCTTAGAGAGTCACATAGTTGATTTACAGTCACCTCTTTTTGTTTTTTCCTTTGGCTTGACAGAAGTTCGGAATGTCGTTTTTACCTCACATAGGCCTAATTAAGCAAAAACACGAAAGTATGTGTTTAAATCCTTCCGTGTTCAGCTAATCAATTAAGCATATAGTTAAATACAAGGCTGATTCAGGACCATATATTGTTTCTATGAAAATGGAATCTCATGCAGCATGTTTATTCTTATTGCAAGATTGATGCTCTGGAGGTCGATCTTCTAGCATTTGATTTAGTGGGTTTAGTATAGACACGTAAATCGAATGCTGAGGACAGCCCCTACTTCGTCCGGTACTCCTACTTTTGTGAGGAGTGGGGGAAGCTGATAGGAGCCCTTGCTGTGTGGATGCCTCCAGGCCTCGGCTTAAGGTTTAAGCCGACTCCAGTTACGCATTTTGCATAGCTGGAGTTGCATACTTTAAGCCTACCTTCTAGGTCCAGTGTAGACCTGGCCATGCAATCTGCCACTCCAAAGAGTATAATAGTTTATAACACTTTGTTTCATGGGCCTGTGTTCTGTATTATTCTGACTAATAGTTGCAAATCTCTCTAACTTCCCATTTCAGTTTGAATGTGTCTATGGGTTTGCCAAGTGCAAGAGCTGGAAGGTGTGTGAATTCCAGCTCAAGAAGACAAATCTGTGTTAGCTCTCATCAACCTAACATGCTAAAAGTAGAAGGGTAGTCCCCGCTGTGAGAGCAGCTATCTGCCCCAAGTATAAACCCATCCAAGACCCTAGATAGAACCTTGGTGCATCTCACACCCTCCATTATCCCCACTATCAATGCTATTTTTCTGTTTTTCCCATGCTAGGTTGATCAGAGCTATCTTAGGTTTTTCTGCTCAAGCTGGAATTTACACAATTGGGTATCATTAGTCAATTGACAGAAAGAGAATGATTAGAATAGAAAACTGAGAAACATGCATGTTTTTTGGTGACTTCAATGTTGAGCCCGATCTCACCTTTGTGAAGCCATGTTACTCTTCTGTGCCTCAGTTCCCCATGGAGAATAATACTCATTTTTGTGAAGTAATTTGAGATCCTTGGTCATCAGGTGCAGCACAAATGAAAAACGGGCTTATTCTCTGTGGGTATGGAAGGTGCTGAGCACAGGCAGCTACTACTGTGGCATGGATATTTAAGATTGTGTCCCTTAGTGTAATTTTCGAAGTTCAGGAGGTTTTGTGGATGGTGATTTTATATATATGGAGTCCTTTTCTCTGGAGTAGCATCTTCTAGACAACTGCTAGGAATCACAGACTCGTAGAACACTAGGACTGGAAGGGACCTCGAGAGGCCATTGAGTCCAGTCCTCTGCCCACATGGCAGGACCAAGCACGATCTCGATCATCCCTGATCGATGTCTAACCAACTTGCTCTTAAATATCTCCAGGGATGGAGATTCCACAGCCTCCCTTGTAAGGATGTTGATTAGCAAGTAAATACCTAACTGTGTACTCAATACACTTTGTATCGAGTACATGATTGGTCCATAAGGGGCCTCTGTGACTCCGTAGTTGAAATGTAGTAGGAGCCAGGCATGCAGACTGACCAACTCCTACTACATTTAAACCACAGAGCCACAATTGGGGAAGGTCCAGGACCCAGTGTGAGCCAGGACTGCTCTAGTGCCAGCTCACACTGGGTCCAGACTGCTTCGTGTCTGCCTTTTAAATATAGTAAGAACTGGGTGGCTTTACTACATTTAAAAGGCAGAGCTGCTGTGCCTCTGCTCTCCCCCCCTCCCCCCCCCCCGTGCACTTGGGGACTGTGCTACGGGAAACTCTCCCCAACACTGACTCCTGCCTCCCCCCCTCTTGCTGCCTTTGATATAGAGGCAGCAAGGGAGGGCAAAAATGTGAGTTGTCAGCTTGACTACTCTTTTACATCCCTACTCGCTAGGCAATTTATTTCAGTGTTTAAAGACCCTGATAGTTAGGAAGTTTTTCCTAATGTCCAACCTAAACCTCACTGGCCACAGTTTAAGCCCATTGCTTCTTGTCCTGTCATCAGTTGTTAAGGAGAGCAAATTTTTCCCCTCCTGCTTGTAAGAATACTAGGATTTAAGGTTCTTCATCCCAAAGTTATACTTTAAGTAGTTTGTAGTGTATAGAAATTGGGTGGTATCCCCTTAAATAATTTGGGAGTATTTGGATGTAACTAGGACTTGTATGTCTGCAAACACGATTATTTGGAACACCCCTGTGAACATTTGGTTTCTTCACATTCTTAATGTAATGTTGGGATCAAAGACACAGTGTAAGATGAAAAGTATATTAGCTCTTGTAACATGAATATCAAAATGTTTGGAAGGTTGGCTTTGTGAGTCCCTATAGTGTGGATTTTTATGTAAAGCTGGACTAGAGATCTTTCTCGGTATATTTCTGATCATTCCTCTTTCCAGTTGCATAGGAAATTCTTCAGAAATAGCCTCTCCACAGTATTTGGGGAATTCAGAACTCATAAATATAAAGATGTGCAAAATGGAAAAGAGAAAAAGAATTATCAGTATTTTCCAGTTTCCATGGTTTGATGTATGTTCAGTTTCAGCTTAGAATGCAGATTCTCAGTGTTCTCCCATCCGTAGTCTGGACTCCGGGGTACATAGAGAAGCACTGTATTTTCTGCTGGCTAAAACGAATTCAGGCATTTTGTTTTTAAAAGCTGTAACATTCCTGTACATTCAGTAAAGATAAAATATGAATCTTATTCCACATCACAGGACAGAGCCAAGTTCACCTCTGGTGTTAGCAGGCTTCGTTCAAGAAAATGGAGTTCCATCAGTTAACAGCTGAACTCTTCCGGGACAGTGCATACCATGAGATATTTCTGGACCACTCTCATTCGTTTGGGTTTATCATAAAGGAGAGAATTCAGTTCCCACATCTCCAGCGATCTCTGTCCAAGCTTGGAAACATCTGATTCCACCCAGGCTCTGCTAAAGAGTTTTCAGGGCTCAAGGTGGCATGGTATGGTTGGCTGCCCCCTGTGGCCAGACAGCTCCCAGCCGGGCGGGTGGGCGCCAGGCAGTGTGGAGCCCTGAAGGCACAGGACCCAAGGGAACTGCCTTGCTCACCTTGCCTTAAGGCCGGGCCTGATTCCACCAGGTGTTTGTGTGCTCATTTCAGTGAGGGAGTGCGGAGCAGCAGTTAGAAAGTACAAAGAGAATCAAATGTGTTTTTTTTTTCCAATTTGTGATACAAATACAAATGGCTATTAAGCACGGAGTGTGGGGAAGGGGCATTAAAAAACCTTACATTAAGATTTGAGAGTGCAGTACAGCCAGAGTACTTCATGGTAAAGAGATCTCAATAGCAATAAGTTACTTGACCACACCTATCCATCTGCACGGCATAGATAAAATCCATAAAGCAATCGAGAAAGGCAGATGCACAGGATGGAATATTATTGAAAGTGTTAAGTAGTGGAGAAACAGCTCTTAGAAGCTGCAGAGAGGCCCCTATTTAGCAAAGAACATGAGTCCCAATCAAGTCAAAGTCAAGCGGTTAAGTGTTTTGCTGTATAGGGATAGCGCTAAGTCGTTTGATCAACTGGAGACAAAATTCTGACTGACTATAGGAACATGGAAAGGGATATCAGAATATTTGCTTACTGATCCTGTTGCAAACATAATCGTATGTTTACCCAGTGGCAGAATGAGGCTTGGGTGCTGGGATTTATGCACAACTCTGTGTACGGTCTGGTTTGAAGATTCACGACCAAAATGTTTCCATTAATATTTTCCATGCGGTGAACATCCTGCCATCTGAACTTATGCAAAACTTCCCTTGATCCTACATGCAGATCCCCTGAGTCCAATGATCATGGTGGTTGAGTGCTTAATAGCTACCCAAAGCCCACAGAAGTCAAACTTAAAAATTGAGCTGGGATCTAATGTCAACTTAAATTCTGGATAATTTGATGTAATTATTGTTATTAATCACCCTCTCCCTCCTTCCCCCCCCCCAAAAAAAATGTCTCTGTTACTGAATATTCTCTTCAGGCCATTGTTTTTCTTGAACTATCCCTGGTGGTCTAATGTTTTGAGTTGTTGACAGATTTGTTTCTTCCTCTTTTCTCTGAAATTGCCTCGGAGTACTTTGAAGACTCAAACTAGAGGGATGCAGATGTTGATTAGTCCCTTTTAAAAACCTTCAAGACTATTCTGTGCAATGCCCAGCACCCAGTAGAGTTACTGATTTGAAGTGTTCTACCCCACAGCCCCCATTAATTAATTGGGAGAGAGTCCATTGACTTTAGGTTTATAAATACAGCTTTCCAATCACAAACATTTTTAAAGAACCGTGTTCATCAAAGTAGCAAAAGATTTAAATTGGCAATGGGAGCAAGGCATTATTATAAACTTCCCAACTCAGTGAGTCCTGAAGCTGTGGAAGTTGTCTGTTCTTCTGTCCAAATTCTGCCTGCATGAAAGATGGCATTTAATTCAGTCAATCTAATTGCTCAAACCATGTAGCATCTGAGTTGCGGAAGATGATGGGCAAAAGATTTTGTTTTCTACCTGATGGACTCACTTGAGTTGATAAATTCTTGCATAGTTGCTGACTCATAGTTACTGTGAAAACCTTCTTTATATGAATTGTTCTCGTTCTAGACACCAGAAGCACGTGCATTTAATCACCCTGATTATTGTCATGTATTCTTCGTTTCCATAGAACTTTGTGAATCAATGCTTTTGTTCCATAATGAAGTCCTACCCAAAGCTCATATTACATTCAGAATCAGTTGCAGAAACAGTGTTAGTTTTCATAACGAATAGAGAGAAAAAAAGCAATTGAAATATCTTTATTTTTCCTCTTGAATGATAGTTCTAATTGGAAATTGAGTCCTTTGCTTTTAAAAGTGTTTTTTATAAGGCTCTCTCTTAGTTCATTAAATTGTTAAATGAATTTAGCAGGTATTAGTTTTGAGCTTTATTAATTGTGACTTGTTTTTCATTATGAGATAATTGTCAGTCTTGAAACACAACGGCTGAATATCTGAGCAGCAGTAAAAGTTTTCAAAAGGGAAGGGGAGGAGAGAGACTGAAAGGTCAGTTGCATCAAAAACTTCTTATAATAAATTCTTGCCGTACGTAATTAAAGATTCTAAGAGGGTAACACTTTGCTTTAGATGCACACTACAGTTTAAAGGCTTCTTTAAATGAGAGAACACAGGTAGGAAGCTGATGAAGAACATCGTCTGTTCAATCTGTAGGATTGTCACTAAAGGAAATATCTACACCGGGGAAATGTTCTAACTGGTTTCAAAACCAGTTCTGCTCAAACAACTTTAAAATTAGTTAGAGCCCTAGGGTTTCCAGATGGCACAGCAAATACAAGAACAATTCAGGGAGAATTTAAGCCATCTTTGCTCTGCAACCAGCCCAGAATCCTAAAATAGCTGCTGTACGTAGAGTCAGAGAAGTGAGCTGCTTTGGGTTACCACAACCCGAACTGAGATGCCCATAATGGCTGTAGTACCATGTGCGGGTCACCCCACCCCCACCCTGCTGCCTATCCCAAGACTTGCCGGAGTTCCGTCATTTATGGTGTTAAAACCAGGGTAATTCTCCTCTGGCCATCTTCTTTAGAAGGGGAGACGGTCTCCATAGTTTAAACCTGGGTCTGAATTATTTGTTAAAGTGGCTTGACTTTTTTTTTTTTTTTTTTTAAATGGAACTAGTTCCAATACTACCCAGGTGGAGGCTAAATATGCACCACCAAGTAGACTGAAACCTGATTCAATGGAAACAACCTGGCTACCATAGACTAACTTCACGTTGACTGTTTCTAAAACCTGTTAGGCCATTTTCTCTCTGTACACAGGCCCTAAGTATGACACTAGCTCCAGGGAATGCAAGATGTCCCCAAGCTAAAGACTAACCTTGTTATTATTTGGAAATAAGTTTTAAATGTTTAGATCCTGAATTATTTGTCCAAGTATAATTCTTCCTTCCATTCAGAGAGAGAGAAAACGGTGACCCCATGATTTTCAAGCAACGATATTAGTAATTTTTACCTTCTGGCTCTATATGAAAAACACACCTACCTGTGAAATAAGAGGCTGAGCTGTTAAAGATAGCTATGGTGAACAAAGAGTGGCACTCATGAGACAAGATGGATAGCTACTGAGATTCTTAAGGCGAATGTGCCTGGTCTGTGATTACAGTTGTCTGAAAGTTTTATCTGTTGTTTAATGGGCTAAAGGAGTAAAATATCACCCTATAGTGATTCTTGAGTGTGTTTCTTTTTATTGCCTCTCCTAGAGACAGGCTTCAATTTAGTCCCGAAGAGGCTCCTAACATAAATGAGTAATAGATCAGTAAATCAGATACATTGGGTGATGGAGGAGTAGAAAGAGCAGAGGTGGGCTACAGCAGTACAGAAAAGATGAACAGGCCCCTACGACAGCTGGGGAACCTGCCAATCTGAAGATAAACAGGGGGTGGGGATTAATTCATCCCACTTTCCTAAGGTGGGTAGTTTTCTGACACAGCCCTTGAGGAATTCACTTTGGGTAACTTCGGTTTGCTTTATAGTCATTTAAATTGATGCATCATCAGTAAATGTTCATTTCTGGTCCCAGTCCTGCCACTGGAGTCAGATGGGCAGAACTAAGGTCCACCTTGATGGCTCAGATTGTAGGACTGGAGCCTTAGATAGCAAGCTGCTTGGGGCAGTGTTCAGCATGGGAGTGCGGATAGGAGTAAGCAATGAAAGACGGGCTCCCAGCTCAAAGCAACTCCCAACCCCCTCACCAACTATTTAAATAGTTTTGTGCTTACACTACAAAGGGGTATTTCCAGCATTGTTTTTAAGTAGTAGAACAGGCTTTTATGAGGTGAAAGCCTAGCTCCTGTAAGGATCAGCTTGTGAGGAAATTCATTTTTGCAAAGCCTCATCTAGTGTCTGCTTTGGTTCACCAGCCGAAACAGTTGCTTTGAAAAGCTAACATATATCCATTCCAGAGAACAGAGGGATGTGGGCTGCACATGTTCATAGGTATATTTTGAAAGTTCCTGCCACAGAGTTCATTTCATTGCACTCAGTGAAGCTTGTGATTATGTCAAGTCAAATAGCCCTTGTATGGAGTAAATAGAAACATTATACTTTTTTTGAAAATTTTATCTGGCGTCTTTCTGGGCATAGAATTCATTTCGCTCTCGGCTTGTAAGCCACACTCTGTCGATAAATTACATATGCTCCAGCTAAAGAAAAGTGCTTATTTGGGTGGAATTTCCATTTTCCTTCCACAGTTACTCTTGAGTGATAAAGACTTCAGGATTTGATTATATAAAGGGGGGAAAAAACAAATATGAAATCTTGAGACGGATATTGTCTGAATGTTCTATATTATTTGGACATACAGAGTGATGACTGGTTTTCTTTTCCTTAGTTGTACTGGCATGACAGCAAAGTGAGTGTGAGATGTGGCTCCAGTGCTTAAATTGTTATGAAGGAGGATTATTATAATTAGTTCCAGTTGACATGAACATTCTCTCTCTTTCTCTCTGTCTCTCAAGAACTGCAAGGGATCCCCCCAAATATGTCTAGCACTGGCTGCCTGTCAGCTGCAAAATGAAACACCCATGTGCTAGATAAGTCTATGCCCTGCTAATCAACTGTGGTAGGTGCCACCTGCCAATTTTCATTCTTTATTTGTTTGCTTATTTATACATACATACATATTCATGGAATTTTGGGAGTAGTGCCCATTAAGTAGAGAGTTAGCACAATAGGAAGTGTTATCACAGACAATCCCAATAACACAATAACATTTTATACTTCTATAACAACTTTTATTCATGGATCTCAAAGCATGTTACCAACAGTGAAATAATATCTCAAAACCTCTGTGCGTGCATGTTGTGTCAAAGGAAAGTAAAACAGGAAGTGAAAATTTCTGGCCCCACTGAAGTAAATGGATATTTTAGTCATGCCTTCAGTTGGGCTAAGATTTTACCTGGGAAGGTTTGCTGACTTGGCCAATTTCACACAGGAAGTCTGCGACTAAGCCGAGAATTAAACTTTGGCTTTTGATGGTGCCATAACCACACTTTTCTCCCATTGATGGAAGTATTTATTTATTGAACTCTTGATTGTGCAGACACCAGTCTTACAAATGATCAGTAATAACTAAAAGGATGTCAATGAAGAGCAAGGCTCCATCTTTTCACATTCTGATGTTGTCAGTGCAATGGAAATCACTTTGCTGTGTGAAGGACAGGAAAACTGTAACAGTGCTATATACTGCAGTTTATGCACTGGACTTACTATAATCGTGAGATGTTCAGTTTTTTGAACTTTGATTTTTTACAAACACCTCTATCTTAGTTCATAAAATAGAAATTCTATGGTAATGTCTATCAATGCTCTTGAAACACAATAAGATAAACCAGTGCAAAACAATATCAAATAAATCAAGAAGTGATTTCAATAAAGTAAATACCTCGACTCCATCCATTCATTCCCCATAACAAAACAATCAGATAACACCAACTAGTGACTCTCGGGAATAAATACACCTTCAAATGTACCTGCATGAAATCTTCTCACAAAGGCTTAGGGGATAAGATCTTTATGGCAAATATCTGGCTCTAAGTTTGTAAAATACCTAGTGTATTTCTGGTGCACGTGCATGTTTGTGTGTGTTGGGGAGGGATGGTGGAGGAGTTAGGATAATCAAGCCTGCTCCACTGCATTTTGTTCATTGCTAATTTTTCATATAAAGGTAAGCCACATTTCCAGCCAGTACACAACAATATTTTTTGTCTGATCAAATTATTGATCCAGCTTAGTAAACAAGAGCCTAGTTTGCAATTCTTATATAGGCAAAACTCTCTTTGACTTCAGTATGTTTGTGTCTGACTGGTCTCCTTTCATCTCATTTCTAATGCTACAGTAGTGGTTCTGAATGCTAATGTGAGATTTTTTTGTATAAAACTTCAGACTTGGTGAGTACTTTTTAAAGAACTTTATAGATTAGTGCCAAACATTGGGCTGCTCTTTTGGAGGCCCTACTTAAGTCTGTCTGCCAATATTCTCAGAGGGGTAGCCGTGTGAGTCTGTAACTGAAATTTTTTTAAAAAACTATGAATGGTCCTGCAGCACCTTAGAGACTAACAAAAAAATGTAGATGGTCTCATGAGCTTTCGTGGGCATCACCCATTTCTTCAGATGAATGGAGCAAGAGGTCCAGAGGTACAAATAAATAGCAGAAAAGAGGGGATGGGGAGGGAAAGAGAAGGGGAAAAAACCTTTGTCAATTAGAGTGTCCATGCTAAATGAGGCTAATAGAGTGGGCTGTAAGTGCACGGTACTTACTTTTGGTGTCATTAGGGTATGGAATGTAGCGGCCCATTCAGGTCATGTCTTCATTCAAACCTAGATTAAAAGTGTGAAGTTTACAAATGAAGGCAAGTTCCGCAGCTTCTCTCTCCAGCTGGTTTTTGAAATTGCTTTGTTAGAATATAGTCGCTTTGAGATCCATTAAGGAGTGCCGGGGCAAGTTAAAGTGTTCCCCAACAGCTTTCTGTGTGTGACCATTTTGAATATCTGATTTGTGTCCATTAATCCTTTGTCATAGAGACTGTCCAGCTTGGCCAATACACATGGCAGAAGGGCATTACTGGCACTTGGAATACTGTGTGCAGTTCTGGTCTCCCATGTTTAAGAAGGATGAATTCAAACTGGAACAGGTACAAAGAAGGGCCACTAGGATGATCCGAGGAATGGAAAACCTGTCTTATGAAAGGAGACTCAAGGAGCTTGGCTTGTTTACTTTAACCAAAAGAAGGCTGAGGGGGGACATGATTGCACTTTTTAAATATATTAGAGGAATAAATACCAGGGAGGGAGAGGAATTATTTAAGCTTAATACCAATGTGGACACAAGAACAAATGGATGTAAGATGGCTAGTTGGAAGTTTAGACTTGAGATTAGATGAAGGTTTCTAACCATTAGAGGAGTGAGGTTCTGGAACGGCCTTCCAAGGGAAGTAGTGGGGGCAAAAGATCTATCTGGCTTCAAGATTAAACTAGATGGGTTTATGAAGGGGATGGTTTGATGAGATAACATGATCTTGGTATCTAATTGACCATTCATTATCAGTGGGAAATAGGTCAATGGAGGGATGATAGGAATTACTAGAGAACTTTCTGGGTGTCTGGCTGATGAGTCTTGCCCACATGCTCAGGGTTTAGCTGATCGCCATATTTGGGGTCGGGAAGGAATTTTCCTTCAGGGTAGATTGGCAGAGGCCCTGGAGGTTTTTCGCCTTCCTCTGTAGCATGGGGTACAGATCACAGCTGGAGGATTCTCTGCATCTTGGGGTCTTCAAAGTATTTGAAGGCTTCAATATCTGAGATATAGGTGAGAGGATTATTCTGGGAGGGGTGGGTGAGATTCTGTGGCCTGTACTGTGCAGGGGGTCAGACTAGATGATCATAATGGTCCCTTCTGACCTTAAAGTCTATGAGTCTGAGTCTTGATGGCACGGGTCACCTTGGTGGATGTGCAGTTGTATAAACCTCTGTTGTGGTGGCTGATGTGATTAGGTCCTGTGGTGGTGTTACTTGTATAGATGTGTGGACTGAGCTGGCGCTGGAGCTTATTGCAGGGGTGGGTTCCTGGGTGAGTATGATTGAGGTGTGCTGCATAGATGCTGGAAAGAATTTGTTTCAGATTTGGGGGTTGTCTGTAGATGAGGGTTTTGCCAACTCACTAATGACCCCCCTTTTTTTTGCAGGTCATTCATGAATGTGTTGAATAGCACTGGTCCCAGTACAGATCCCTGAGGGACACCACTACTTATTTCCCTCTCTTCTCACTGTTTGTTCCCATCCTTCGTTCCCTATCTTTTGACTAAACGTGAACCTGACAGCGCTTACCGGGATCATCCAATGGTCTTTGGTTTATTTTAATGACAGGCCTTTTGCTATCAAAACCACCCTGCCTCTCTTTGCAAACAAACTCTCTGCCTCTAAGGCTACACTGCTCACAGCTTCAGAATCCATCCCGTATCACACTCAGGCTATGTTGTAGTTAAGAGCTCTATTTTGGATAAGAGTGAGTAGACCCCTGTGTCAAAATCTAGGGGTGGCTACAGCCCACAGCCTTGCCAAATAGCACCCCAGGAGGACAGCAGGACAGTTTCAGTCATGGAGGGTGAAGGAAGGGCAAGAAAAAGAGTATGGGGAAAGAAAGTAGAAAGAAAGAGGAGAGAGAAACTGAACCAGAAAAAAACAGTCATTGGAAACCTAGAGAGAAAACTATATACCACCATGAGAGGAAAAAAGATGGAGGGAAAGTGAGAATCAAGGAATCTGAAAACACAAAACAGGCAAAAACTTACTACTTACATGTGGTGGACCATGATATTTGATTTTTAGCTTCTTTCCTAAAGAGGAAAAATATTGAAATGCATACATGGGAATACATATTATACATACCTGGTTTTGTGGTGCTATATAAGTAATCTTCATGTAGTGGGTAATTCATGTGCACAGTAGTTGGCATCATGTGGTTTTTCTTATCCACCTTGTTGCCTGTTCTAAGGTGCCCTTCATTGCCACATGTGGGAGGCTAGAGGATGCAGCTGTTTTGGGTCATCTGGTCTCTCCTCAGAAGTCTTAAAGCCCCTCCCACATAAGCTCTGGGATGCACCATGAGGCACTCCTCCATGGCCTGCAGAAGGTGTAATGTTACCCACAACGGCATTGTCCTACCTCCTTGTCAGCCTCATCCATATTAGCATGGGTAAGCGAGGTTCTACTCAATTTCAATACTTTCCTGTTTGAGAAATATATAGGTTCTCTGTGAACACAGGACTCCATATGCAATGCTTTTAGTAACGTTGGTTTATATTCACAGTTGGCCAAGAATAAATAAAACAGCATTATGGTCCCCATGAGTACACACTATATGCTTCCATTATTGGTGCATTATATAAGTGGCAGATGCTACATTCCCTCAGATAAAAAGGAAGAAGATCTCTGCACAGTAAAACCAATTTTTTTGCTTATACATGGTAATTATCACCATTCTTTCATTTCAAAGGCATCTGTCTGACATCCTCTAATTGTGATGTGTTGTAATACAATTTGCATTGCATTTTGTGCCATAGGATTACAGTGAGAGTGACAAGGACTGTGAAAGTTGAAGAAGGTTACAGGAGGATTTCCATTGTAACCCTATGTTGAAAGTTGCTCTTATCTTTCTAAAATATCTGCCTGTTAGCCTATAGCTGAGATATGCCAGGTGGGCCAATGAAATAGTTGTCTTGTTCTCTGAATTGCACTGTAGGGAGTCCTCTCTTCAGCACCTTATAGGACCGTAATTGGGGTGGAGATGAGACATCTTTCCAATGGGAGCTCCCATGCCTACAGGTAGGTGTGCTCTGACTGCTACTTGTGTCTCCAAGAGATTCTCCAGCATTGACTTTCCCTTAGCAGTTGGCTAGCTCTGGACAAGTGAGCCCAAGGATCATGCTAAAGTAACGGCCACTCTCTTGGCCAAAATCCCTTCCGAGCTAAAATCATGAGCTGCTACGTCTGAACTAGCAAGCCAAGACTCTGTAGCTGAGGCCTGTAACAACTGATATCCTGTGTGGATTGGGCACAAGGGATTACGCATGCAGGCCACTGGGTTAAGTTTATGTCCATAATCGGGCCCTAGAATGGACTAGAGCAGAGAACGTGGCAAACTCCTTATTCTGATTTTAAATAACTTGGAGAGTACATGCTTGATTCGTCTGCTCTCAGCAACACATTAGGGAGAAAAGTCAGCTTTGCTTTCCCCAAAGATGCGTAAGATGGAGCCAGATGGAAAACGCATCCATAGTGCTGACTGGGAATTTTTTGACAACACATTCTGTGGTTGTGAAAAAGCAGAGTCTTGTGCTCATGAGGGAAACATGGTGGCTTTGATGAGAGATGTTTCTCAAGTCTGGGATGGAATTTTCTGGTCAAAAGGGGGGGGGGGGGAGAGAGAGAGAGAGACCAGGGACTTGAACTGGATTTTTCCATATTCCACATAAGTGCCTTGACTTACTGTCTGTTCTTGGGTGGTAGGTAAATGGCCCTTCCTCTTGTTTTTGTGGGGGAAACAAAAAAGCATTGACAGTCTGTTTCATTCCTAGTATAGAATGGAACCTTTTTTTAAAAAAAAATTTCAAATATGCCCTTCTCCACAAAAGAGAAACCTACCAATGTCAGGAACCATTAGAAAAGTGATAGATAATAAGATGCCACAAAAGAGGCAAAGACTTGATATTTCACCTCAGTTGGGCATTGGAATTCTGTGTTTGCACCTCCTAAAGCAAAACATGGTGATACAAGAAAATGTAGACACAAATCCCTGCAAAGCAAAACTGTTGTGTGTTGCACAGTTTTATTACTCCTTTTATTACAGGTAGCAAGACAGAAGCAAAGACCTTTTAGTCGCAAATTCCTTCACTCATAAAATCTCTTAAAAATAGATTTCCTTCTCTTTTACCCTTCTCTCTGCTTTATTTTGACCCCTAGGAGATCATCCCTTGATAATTTTATAAGGTTGACCTGCTTCATATGTAAATTCAAACTCCCTCCCTTCCCTTTGATTTGATCCATGTTGCCTTTTGTGGATTTAGCCTGACTGAGACAGACTTACATTTTTCTATATTAATACACAGTCCCGGATTATTCTGTGTTTTTTCCCCCTCTGCAAGAAGAGTGACAGACAGTTTTTGGAGGAATGTGGCAAATTTGGGCTTAAACATGGGATGTACCAAAACCTCACTTGGCTTGTCACAAAATTGCCATGTACAAGGTGCTCCGTGAACCTCTCACAAGTGGATTTTATGGGCATGTTTCATTCTAATTCCCTGCTCTACCTGCACTGTTCAATCAACAGGGATGTGGCAGAAGTGTATCTAATAGCAGACTTTTACTAAGACAGGCAGTTAATAGGAGTAGTAGCAAGCCTGAGGTATGTTTATACAGTCAGACTCGTTTTCTCTATTCCTGTGATATATTAACTACTTCAGAAATTTCCCAGCTGTTCCAGGGAATAAATAATGGCAGTGGGAGCCCATATTTAGCCTTCACTGTACAGGCTGCATACTTTGTAGTTATCATTTTTATCTCTGTGGCTATCTAGAGAAGATTTCAAACAGTCTTTCTGTCTCCCAGCCACATTGCTTTCCCCTTTCATTTTCAGGGGAATATTTGAATGCTCTGCTACTGTAGCCTTTGCTTCTGTGACAATTGAAATAGTTACTTATCTTAAATTGTAGATCGAGATGTTCACAGAATTAATAATAAATCCTCCATAGGAGTGACAGTAAGCATCAATTAGAGTAATGTCCTAGTCAACAAATAGTGTTGACTTGCCCCATACATGATCATGGAGCTATAGGAGGAAGGCCATGTCATCATTTATCTTTGAAATGGGTTTAACAGTATTTAGCATCTCTGGAGTTTTCTGTATTTTTGTTTTTCCCCTATCTTGGAAACTGATTTTTTTTTAAAAGGGCTCCAGAAGCAATCTTGACAATGACAGGCCAATAAGCCTAACTTTCAGTAGCAGGCAGAGAAGAAAATTGTCAGAAACGTGGATAAATGCAATATGTCGGGGAAGAGTCAATGCGGATTTTGTAAATGGAAATCATGCCTCGTCAATGGAATTCTTCAGACGTTCAAGCATGTGGACAAGGGTGATCTAATTGAAATAATGTTTTTGGACTTTGCAGAAAGCCTTTGATAAGATCCAATATCAAAGATTCCTAACCAAAATAAGCAGATATCGGATAAGAAGGAAAGTCCTCTAATGGATCAATAACTTGTTAAAAAATAGGAACCAAAGGGTAGGAATAAATGGTCAGCTTTCATAATGGGAAGAGATAAATGGAAGGGTCCCAGAAGCTTCTGTACTGAGATCTATGCTGCTCTCAATGTATTCACAAATAATCTAGAAAAAAGGGGAAAGACTGAGGTGGGAATGTTTGTAGACCATACAAAATATCTCAACATAGTTAAATCCAAAGTTTGCAGCATAGAGTTGCAAAAGGATCTCCTTAAATGAGGTGACTGGGCAACAAAAGGGCACATACAATTAAATGTTCATTAGTGCAAAGTAATGCAAATTGGGGGGGAAATAATCCCAACTATATATACAATATGTTGGAAAGTAAATTGGTGTTACCACCTCAAGAAAGAGGTCTTGGAGTCATAGACTGTTCTTTGAAAATATCTGCTCAATGTGTAGTGGAATCAGAAAACCTACCAATGTCAGGAACCATTAGGAAAGTGATAGTTAATAAGATGGCAAGTATCCCAATAATGCTGTATAAATCCAAGGTAAACATTTACTTTTCTTACTTTTACTTGAATATTGAGTGCAGTTCTATTCACCTCATCTCAAAAAATAAATCTAGTAACACTGGAAAAGAGCCAGAGAAGGACAATGAAAATTACTATGGGTATGAAATGAAGTCCTTATTGATAAGAGATTAAAAAAGACTAGGACTGTTCAGTTTGGAAACGAGATGATTAAGGCAGGCTATTATAGAGGTCAGTAAAACCATGAATGGTGTTGAGAAAGTGAATAGAGAAGTGTTATTTACCCTTTCACATAACATATGAATTAGGGATCACCCGATGAAATGAATAGGCAGACCAAACCAAAAGAAATACATCTTCACACTGTCCATAGTCAACTGGTGGAACTTATTGCAATGGATGTGGTGAAAGTCAAAAATATTTCTACGTTTGTTAAACTTTTAGGTAAGTTCATGGATAGGTCCTTCATTGATCATTACTCAAGATGGTCAGTGATGCAACCACAAACTCTGTCTGTTCTTAAATCTCTGAAATCCAGAAGTTGGTTCTCTTTTGTTCGTTCTTTTTGAAGCATATGAAACTGACTGCTCTCAGGAGACAAGATACTGGGGTAGATGGACCATTAGACTTACTCAATGGGGCCAGTCTTATGTTCTTACAAATAGAAGTGATTTGAGTGAATACTAATGAACACCAGCCAAGAGGTTGCTCACACCTACAGTTTGCAACTACTTTAGGAAAGCTGCTATCAGCCTCCAATCCACAAGTATCTCCTCTGTGATAGATCAGGGGTGCGGAACTTCAGGCCCAGGGGCTGGATGCGGCCCCTGGCTTGCCTCGATCTGGCCCCCAAGGCTCCCGGCATTGGGGAGACCACGTTGGCACTCTAACTGGGCCCCCTAGGCTCTGGTGTGCAAGGGGAATGTAGGGAGTGTCTCTCTCCCTCTTAGTTGGGGGACATGTCAGTGAGGAATTTGGGTTTGTTTTTTGCTTCTCGCTAGTTCTTCTGTAGGTCAGCAGCCCCCGACCCAAAAACAGTTCCCCGCCCCGTACTAGATATAGGTAAGATACTAACCAATGCTCTGTGCAAAAATACTTTGTATTTTTACTGGAGCAAAAGAAATCCTGTGTAAGACGTTCAGAAACCTCTCCAAGTATTTTAGGGGCTTGTTTTCTAATTTTAAAAAGGGGACATAATGAAAACAAATTAATCTTGTTTTTCTAACATCTATTCTAATAGTAACAAAGAGTGGGATTGACTTGGAATTGAATGATTATTCAGGCTTGTATGACCAGATACTTAGTATGGGTCTGAAGTTATACCATGAGTACTAAACTCATTTAAATTAGAAAAGGGAAAAAATGTGGGTTTTTTTCCCTCATTGAGGGTTTTGTTTTCGTTTTTGTTTTGAAGTGCAAAGCTATTTCTGTGTTCACTTCAGAACTTGAGAGATGTGTAGAAATACATTTGTCAGCATAGACCGAGTTAATAGCTAGCTGATAGTCATAGGCTGCTATCTCGCCTACAATCATTTTGGAGTTTGTTTCGCCCTCCCTGCCCCCTCCTCCGCAGTCAAGCGATTTACTCAGATCCTTCACACCACACATGGTCAACAGATATAAAGAGGTGGCTGGTGCGACTGGGAAGTGCTAAATTCTACCAAGTGACAGATTGTTCTTTGCAGTGTCGGATATGAATCACTTGCCAGGATTATCACATTAATCAGTTCCTCACCATCTAATTTTCAGTCTTTGGGTTTCATGTGTGGGTGCTGTGGTCCAACTAGGTGATCAGATGGTCTTTGCTGGCCTTCAGTTCCATGACTCTGTGATTCTCTCCTATAAGTAGGTGATGCTGGTAAGTTAGTAAGCGATGCTCAACTGGTCTCCAGCAGCATGTCAGGACTACAAAAATTATTTCAAACATATTTTCAGAATTTCAGATGTCTATAGGGAGGTTGCTAAAATGTAAGGCAAAATTTCCAGAGTAGTTACTTCTAGTTTTCCTGACAATGGTTGGAGTTGTTTAAATGCACTATTTCCAGTAAAAAGAAAATTTGACCCCGTGTCTTTGTTCCTGCTGAACAAAGATAATGAAGAATAAGCACCTAGTCTACTAGGCTTCTCCAAATGATTAGCCTTTGCCTTGATAGGACAGCACACAACATATTGGAATAACAGGTACGAAATGGCGGAGCTTTGTAAAGCATGGCTGAATACCAGATTGCTGAAAAGATACAGCAATCTTGCACTCTGTTTCAGTGTCTGAGTCTAAATTTCTAAATGGCAAAGTTTTGATCGTAGCTTTTGAAGGGTAATCACCTTTGTTGCGTTCGCAAAATGAAAAATGGATGCCTTTCCAAACAAAATTGACAGCCGTCCTTACAAAAGAAATGATTTCTGAGTGAGATATTATTTCTGCATGTCTTCGACTTTGAGGCTTTGAGATTATTACTGTTGATTGTGAATAATAGCTAAGTAGTCCATTTTAAAGTGTCAAGCTTGGTGGAAGACGTACATTATTCAGTCAGGCTAATGTTGAAAGTCTAAGCTGACAGTTCAATATGGACATTTTCCAGCTAGATAGACACTTATTTAAAATAGTTAAAGGAAAATCAATGGAAGTTGCACTTTACAAGGAAATAATCGAATGCAGCTGATATGAGAAGACCCTTTCTGTGCTATATACACTTGTCCTTCTTGTTCCCCCATTCCCACTCTTTCCTTGTATTCTGGTAATGAATTTTTTTTTTCTCTTGCCCACTTGGAGCTAAATATAGATGGCCTCAATTAGGTTAGCCCTTTAAGCATTGCAAAACTTCTCCTGCTTTCCCATCTGGTGACAAAGCAGAAACTCCAGCCAAGTTCACCCAATCATTGTAGCAAACCTGAAGCATGACTATGAACAGATTTGTATAATTTTTGGTATTTGGTAGAAAACCTGAAAAAATGATTTAGGTTGTATAGTTTGGGTACTGCTGAACTTGTCTTCGGGACTTATTTGAACCCAGAGGGATTGCAGTCCAGGAGACCTTTTCTGTGAATGGGGAGTGCACAGACTGCTACCCAGTTCTAAGAGTCTATTAAAGACTCTTAGAACTGGGTAATAGAGCTAGCAGAATAGTTTGCTTGGGTTGAGAGCTCCTGAATTGGTCCCTGTTGATGTCTGAAAAGCAGCCGCCGCTGCTTCTTCATCATCCCTGCTGCTTCTTGTGATAATGCACCGTTTGAATCTTCAAATGCCATGATGACGGTGATCAATCTCAATCCACCCCCAGAAGAGGAGAACTGTTGAGGAAGACAAATAAATCCAGGCAGCTATCGTAGGGCACAGGAATCGTGAAGGAGAGTTTGTTAAAAAGAAAACAACAGCGCACATGAAGCTTCAACTTGCAATGCATTAAGGCTGAGTAGTAGTGAAAGTGTAACCAAGAGGCTCTCAGACATGAACAAAGATGATCGTAAGACTTAGCATGTTGAAGTTTTCATTGTCAGTGCAGAAAAATGGGGTTTTCATTGGACTGCCTGCCAATGAGGCTGAAGAGTGATTAAGAGTCTCCTGTATGTCTAAAGCTGAAGAAACTCAGTGCCTATCACATGCAAGAACAAATTCAGGTAATCACAAATAAACGGTGATATTGACAATCAGACAAGGGTACGCAGCTGTTGGAAAAGTACAAAATATTATCAGCAAAAGAAAATAGATCATTGACTTGGTTTCTAGGATTTCAACAAAATGAAAACTGAAAAGTTTTCAGGGTCTCCCCTCCCCACACACACTTCCCAGTTTTCCAGTGCAAAAGGAGAGGGGAAGAGGCAAACACTTTTTGTTCTTTGTTCGAAAAACTGGATAATTTTGATGACGATAACTTTTCTGTGGCAAAAAATTGTAAAGTCATTTTTTCACTAAAAAGTATTTCAATGAAAAAAAATCGACTTTCTCTGTGAGGATAATCTCTTGGTGAAGTGATAAGGAGAATATATAAAATTTGTGTGTCTGGACCTGTTCTTATCTCCCCCTCTCCCCCATAACACTAAAGCCAAACATTTCAAACAGAATTTTAAATCCATATTTTGGCATGATTCTCATCAAATCCACTTTGAGTCAATGGGACCTACATTTGCTCAGTGCCTGAACTCAGGCCATTGCTTAGGTGTCTAAATATTATTTAGTTATCAATCTGAAGGTAAAATAAAAACATAGGAACAGCTGTACTGGGTCAGATCAAAGGTCCATCTAGCCTAGTAGTCCAGTCTGCCGACAGTGGCCAATGCCAGGTTCCTAGGTGGCATGAACATAACAGAACAAGTAATCATCAAGGGATCCATTCTCTGTCACCCATTCCCAGCTTCTGGGAAACAAGGACAAGGGACATATTAACAGAGGCTAGGGACACCAAAATCATTACTCTTAAGATGGAGGGGGATCCCAAGCTCTGTGAAATATGAATTAACATCAGCATGGCCCAAATTTCAGTCTAAGATGTTAGACAGGAGACTATTGACTTTGGTAGTTGAAACTAAAAAGCTGTCACAGTTAGTGATTGTCAGGCTTAGTGATTAAGTCCCAAATTGATCCCCGCCCCCCAAATTGTTCAGATTAAAGACCTTTGAGTGTGTATTCTAAAGGCAAGTCTTCTCCTTCCTTGAGGACTTTTTCTTTTTCCCTAAAGTCAAGCTGCTTCACTCTGAACCTCAACATATACTGCACATTTGATAATTTTCAGTTAAAGAATCTCATGTCTGCCCTTTGTTTCCTTCTGGGCTCTTACTAATAAATGAACTCAAATCTTGGCTTCATGTCTCCTGAATCGACACTGCTTCTCTTCTAACCATATGAGACCCTGGAGTTTAAAAATGGGATATCTTAGTGATGGAGGAGGTGGTGGTGGTAGGTATGTTCCCTTTTTAAACCTGAAGAAAAGTTTGGATTCAGTTAGGAATTTGGACTGAGATTCAGGTGTGCTCTTCTTTCTGAAAAACTTTGCCCTTCTTTAGTCGGACAACAGTACTATAGTTCCACAAAATTAGGGCTACAAAGGAAAAGGGAACACACACCTGGGATTATGATCTATGACTGAAGGGCTGCGTCTAGACTGGCAAGTTTTCTGCAAAAGCAGCTGCTTTTGCGGAAAAACTTGCCAGCTATCTACACTGGCCGCTTGAATTTCCGAAAGAACACGGACGATCTGATGTAAGATTGTCAGTGTTCTTGCAGAAATACTATGCTGCTCCCGTTCGGGTGAAAGCCCTCTTGCACAAATGCTTTTGCGCAAGAGGGCCAGCGTAGACAACGTGGTATTGTTTTGCGCAAAAAAGCCCCAATCGCGAAAATGGCGACCAAGGCTTTCTTGCGCAAAACCACGTCTAGATTGGCACAGACGCTTTTCCAGAAAAAATGCTTTTGCGGAAAAGCGTCCGTGCCAATCTAGACGCTCTTTTCCGCAAATGCTTTTAATGGAAAACCTTTTCCGTTAAAAGCATTAGCAGAAAATCATGCCAGTCTAGACCTAGCCAAGCAGTTTACAGGTACAACTGGTAAAATTTAGAGAAAAGGGATGTTATGAAAACTAGCTCAAAATTTATATTTTCTGAATTTGAAAGCAGCTCTACTGCTGTCCTTAAACATGTGAGAAATTTGGAATATATTTTCTGAATTTTTAAATTAAAAATATCAAAATTTCATCTCTGATTGTTTTTACCAGTGCTACTTAAAAGCTGGTGTTCAATTCTAAATACGAAGTGGTAACAAGCAGAAGGATATGGACAATGCATTTAGACCACAGTTAAATGATTCACTCCTGTTCAGCAAATCATTTAGGCACATGCTTCAAGTTAAGTGATGAACTACTGTATGCAATGCCATGGTTCCATTGATTTAAATAGTGTAGAATCAGTTTGATACCCAGAATGGTCTACTGCACATCCTGGTAGAGAAGAATGTCATTCTTTTGGGAGGAGGCGGGAGTGGTTGTCAACAAATACATGTCTGACTTGAAGAACATTTCATAGGCTTGTGGCATGGAGGAACTTGAATAAAGAATTGGTTACTTCATAGATGAAGACTGTTGTGGAAGAACCAAGTATTGGGACTGGAGTGATTGGCCAAGTGGAGAAAGGGCAGTGCGACACACAATCAGGTTGAATAAGTTAGCGGAGGAGCAGTTACAGAAGGCCTTGGCGGAAAGGCCCTGAGGTGTAGCGCTCACCAGAACTGTAGTTGTGCTCTTTTGAACAGTATTCGATGTGGCACTGACACTATACTATGAACTGTAGGTACAGGAAGAATATATAATCCAAGTCTATTAGCAGAGATTCTCTATTAAGCGAACAATAGAGTACTTTGCAAGAACTTGTGATGCCATATGAATAATACCACTTTTACTTTCAGATAAAGTTTCCCTAGAATTCTCTGAGGAGGTTTGGAATACTGCAGGCAAAAATGGAAAACAAAAATGCTGGGAAATTCTCCAGGGGTGAACTGCTAAGGCAACAGCAACTCGAGGAGGAAAAAAAGATAAAGATTTGATTTATTCGATGTAATTGAGCTGGAATTCATTTTTTATTAGCATCTGGCACCTTGCATACTGATCATAGCTACTGCTGGACTGATAGCTCTGCTTCCTTAAGGAAATGTTATTTGGTGATGCACTTGAGACCTTAGGAAGAAAGAAGTGAGCTGAACAGAAATTAGATCATTCGTCTAAAAATCAAGAGAGATCCCAAGACTCTGCAAAACAGTGAATTAGCAGCATGTCCAAAATTTCCAGTATTTTAGGTCCTGAAATCCACTTTAATTGAAGCTGAATGTATTTGTAGGTACTAATTTCAGGTACCCAAATTTGATAATACTGGTCTGTGTGCATTAACAGTGAGTTTCCTGCAAAGCCTGAAAAGGTAATAAGAATATAAATGGGAAACCACAATGACGCTTTGATTTAACCATTTAAACAATAAGCTGTTTCAATGCACATCTATATTCATAGTGTTTATTATTCAGCCTGTCTTTTGTGCTATAAGAGCATTAAGCTTTCAAACCTCAGATCCCACATATCATTTATCTTTTTAAGTAAATAAAGTAAGGTTGGCTGGTCCTGGGGTTAGGGAACTAGTCTGGGACTTGGGAGATCTCCCTTCAAGCCTCTGCTTTGCTACAAACTTCTTCTGTGACCCTGGACAAATCACTTAGCCTCTTTATGCCTTTTATGTAAAATGGGGGTAGTACCTTATAGGGATGGAAAGATAAACACATAAAGATGGTGAGGTGCTCAAATACTATACAAATGTGGCAGATAAGTACCAAGACAAACTGAGTAAAGGATTTTCATTTGCTGTTTTAGTTTCTAGGACAGAGCATCATTTATACAGATGGCCAGGCTTAATGTGAGGACATTTGCAAGTATCGCTGTCCCTGAGCAGTTGACTTTATTGTACAGGTTGAACTTCTGTAAACCAGGACTCTGTGGTCTAGCAACATCCGTGGTCCAGCAAGACCACAGATGTTCCAGGACCAGGGAGTCCGGGTCAAGGGTTGGCAGCTAGGAGCACTGCAGGTTTTTAAAAGTGACTAGATGCCTAACTTCCACTGAAATCCATGGTATCTACCATTTTAGGCACTTAAATATTTATTAAAACTTGGCAAAGTTTCTAAGGGATTGTCTCCACTTACTGGGAGATCAACACTGTGGAGTTCGATCTCCCAAGGTTTAATTTAGCGGGTCTAGTAAGAACCCACTAAATCGAACACTGATCATGCCCCCATCAAATCCAATAATCCATTGGGTTGCAAGCAGTAAGGAAGTCGATAGCAGAGTTTCTCCCATTGACCTTCTGTAGTAGGGATGTCGTGGAAATTGGACCTAAGCTGTGTCAACTCGAGCTATGCTATTCATGTAGCTGGAGTTGATTATCCTAGTTTGACGTTTTCCTCTGGTGTAGACCTGGCCTACGTCTCATGAATCACATGAATTAAACACTATACTATCTCTCCAGGTTTTCCAGAATATATATATTCTGTCCAGTGAATTCAATGTTATATAAGACTGTTAGCCACGTAGTGTGGGATTTTTTCCTCCTTAGTTGTGATTTATAAGAAAGTAGTCGTGTTTAATTGAGAAAATAAATGGATAACCACTCACCCCTTATCACAGCAAATAGGACAAAGAGTTTCTTGGGGGCTAAGCAGGGAGTTTTCTTGTGACAGCCCATCATGGCTTTGTCATAATGTATATAAAAGCCAAAGCATCAATGGATATAAATCAGCACCGTTCCTAAATTGGCTCATGCTAGCTGAAAATCTGGACCACTCTCCTTTTGATAATATGCAATAGATACTGAAGAATAATATTCAGTGAGCATAACTTTCTTTCTGAGTTGGCTTGCATTGTTTGGAGGCTGAAAAACTCAATGCATCCGTAATACTATTGACTGCAGTACAAGAATTTGTTCTGCAATATTGAATCAATACACACTAATATCAAGAACTGTGTAGACAGAAATAGCTGTAGATATGCGGCACAGTGTATTAAATGTAAAACCATTAGTAATCTGTCAAGCACTCAGCAGCAGTATGTAACATTTAGCACCTTGTATAATGATGCTGTACGTGTATCTCTAAACACCAGAGTACAAATGTTGATGGAACCCAAAGCCTGAAGCTTATCTTGCTTTTAGACTACCAGGAATCAGTCTGAGTTCCAGCCCTCTTGTATAAGCACTAGCAAATAGCCTTGGGTTTTTAAGCAGGTGCTGTATAAAATCAGTTGCACATTGTATAGCACTCCATTATTTTATACAGGTACATTTCAGCTCACTCTAGCTTTTGTGGTCTTTTTTTCTGACTGCTGCCCAACCCACTATGTGGAATTTGAATGGAAAAAAAAGAAAGAAAACATTGTGGGAGGGAAAGAACAGATCTTTAAAACAAACATCAAGGTGAGACTTCAGATTAGCATATGTAAACTCTTCTGTGCACAGGCAAGACAGTTCTCTCTTCATGTCAATGAGATCTAGCTATATAGCTATCTCGAAATCTATATTAATATTGATATATGAGAAAAGCACTTGAAACTCTATGCTACAGGAGGTGTACATGTTTGTGAAGGACATTGCCAACTGTGGGGCAAAGTCTGTAAACAGAATGCAGAGAACACTTCTTAATGCAGAGAACACTTCTTTTTTTTTTTTAATGTAAAATGAAGTGATTTGGGCATGATTATCACTATTCTTGGCATGCCAGAAAATTGCCAACAAAATCTGTGTTAACAAGGCAAAACTACTGTGTGTGTGAAATTAATAGAAAATATTCCAAAGAAGCCTCATGACTGAATCAAACCCCCATTGAGAAAACCAGTGAAAGCTACGGAAGCATTATCTTGACCCTTTCATGCTAAATTCCAGGTATATGCCATATATCCCGGCCTGGCAGAAAAAGTGATATTTGTCACCTGTGTGACAAAGATAAATTAGAATTTAGCTATTTTAGGGTAGGGATGATTTTCATGAAAATTAATGACTTGATTAGAAGGAGAAATGAAGCTTCTTCTAAGGGACATGCAACTAAAGGAGGAATCACTAAAACTGTCATCTGATGCAAAGTGAACATTAAAAAGAGAAAGATAGGATATTGTAAAAAGAAAAAATTGATCTATCAATCATATGCCGCTAGTAACTGTAAAGGGGAAAAATTTGGCTCAGGCTTGAAGTATTTCCCTTCAATATGGACTATGCTGCTTTCCCTAGCAGAGACAGTTACAACTCTAAACATCACAAGAGTCTAAATACTGGGTAGCCATGAATACCTGGCTATGTGCTGTTTTCGACAATGCATTTCTCTTATTGATGCAAATGTAGTTTTCCTCTTTTTCTGGTATTTGCGCACTGTCAAAGGGATTTACCCCTAAATGTACAAATGAGGGTAATATGGGAGAATTTGTTTCCATAAGTATAATAGCCATTTCAGGCAGCAGATCCTAGAGCACAGTGAATGCCGATTGATTTGTGCTACCAGTCACGAGGATTAGGCGACTATATTTAAGGGCAAACAACTGCTGCCTTCATAAGGAAGAAGAACCTCAGAGTTGAGCCATTCAAGCATGCAACCTGATTACTAACTTCAGCATTTTAGTTAAGAACAAATCTAGAGTGGCAGTTAGTTTCCACTTTAAGGCTCTGGAGAAAGCAGAGTGGAAGGGGTACATTTTAAGAACATATGAAGGGGCTCACGTACAATAAAACAGCATATTGCTACCAAATTGTGGTAAATGTTTTATAGGGATGTGCTCTGAAAATCTGTAGTATTACTAACATTTGGTTTGATTTTGGGGAACATCTGAAAAACTTCGGGCAGGGATGGGGGAGGGCTTGTATTTTCTTCATGTCTAAACTGTCTATATTTCTCTCTCTTCATCTTCACTTTTGTCACTTGTGCTTCTATAGCCACAAACGTTTTGCAACTGATGTTTGTGACATAGAAAACAGTCAAAAATTATTGTAGACCATTGTTTTATTTTCTCAGCTAATGTAATATTTGGGGAGAGGGCAGCATAATCAATTCTCTTGGTAGTACGTTTTGTGCTTGAATATACTTTATTGAGAACACATTAGGTTAAGTCAGATGGTACCTATTGAAATCAAACTGGGGAAAAATTAGTGCTAAGCTCTGTTTGCAAACCAAGACTTTGGTCAAAAATGAGTTGTGAAACCAAGACACTATTTACAATCTATTGTGTAACTGTTCATGATACAGTCCTCTCTAGATCTGGCCAGAAAATGAACATTTCATTTTGTGAAAACATTTAAGGTTTAAAATCAGTTTTCAGTCTGTATTGGAAGGAAAACTAAACTTTACTGTCTCCTTAGAAAGTGAAATAGAATGGTTGAAACATCAGTTTTTGGACTGAAAACATCCGGTTTTGTTTTTGATATGGGTGGGGATCTCTCAAATTGACCCGAGTCTCCACCATAAAATCTGTCCCATAAAAAAAAATCCTCAAAATCATTAATTTTCCACATAATGTTTTGTTTTTGACAAACTGGTACTTTCTGATGGGGCGGGAGGACTTTGTTTGAATGTTTTGCAAACTCTAATATTTTCTCTGATTTCTTCAATGTTTTGGCCAGCCGTTAAATTGTTCACAGTTTTGACATTTAATTACCATCTTTAGACTCTATTGCTAATATCCAGGGCAGTTCATACCTCTCAGAATGAAATTTGTAGACTCTCTGGAGATCGAAGCAGAGATGACTGTCCTGATTTATGCATGGTTCAAAATTTGAACTGTAATTTTACAACCAGATGTGCTAGGCTTTTTGTTGGTTGGTTTTTAAATGAAATCTTAGATTCTGGAGCACAATATGTTACCTTGCTGAAAGATACCTGCTTACTGAGCAGGACTAATTTGCTTGTGAGTGAAAGAAATTCTCTCCTTTGTCTCTGATCTTATCCCATGAGTTTAGGCGCATCTGCCTGGCTCACAAGATAACACTTCTATATTGCTCTGTATTGCTCTCTATTGCTTCTATATTGTGGGACAGAAATGTTGTGTTTTAACTAAGGTCTGATCCAACTAGAAAATTCACCCAAAAAGTTATCCTAGCTTCTGCACCTGACAGCTTAGCCCATTGCTACCTTTTGTAAGTCTTCTTTCTTACAGGGAATTTTATCTGTTTACCTAATATGGTAATATCCGTAGAAAGGAGGTACATGGTAGAGTGATCTAACTGTCCTGGGTAGATCCTGCTGACATGTTTTGAAAGGTCCTTAGTGTGAATGAATGTGGTACTGTTTCAAATGGATCTGTATCAATGCGTATGAGGTGCCTTTGGAGTGTATCAGAGGAGTCTACGGGGGAACGCAAAATGCAACACTTTTTAGGGTGCTCTGCAGTTTACACTCTAGTGATGTGTTTTGCTGCTCTGTGTAAACAGGCTCTTAGTCCCAATCTACTAAAATGGGTGTTACATAGAATCCTAGGGTTGGAAGAGACCTTGAGAGCTCGTTGAGTCCAATCCCCTGCCCAAATCAGGACCAACCCCAATTAAATCATGCCAGCCAGGGCTCTGTCAAGCTGGGACGTAAAAACCTCTAGGGATGGAGATTCCACCCCCTCCCTAAGAAACCTATTCCAGTGCTTCCCCACCCTCCTAGGGAAATAGTTTTTTCCTAATATCCAACCTAGAGTTCTCTAATGCTACTGGAATTATCATCTCCATACCGTCTTGCTGCCTCCCAAGGTGAGGAGGGCTGGCAGAAGATGAGAGGCTATATTGCATTTGGGTGAGAGAGGGTGCCAGGCAGTTGGGTGGAGGAATAGGTGTGCTGTGGAGATAGCCAAGAATTCATGAGGACAAGCGCGTTGTTTCCAATGGATCGGTCCTCTTTGTAGGATGTAGGTCCACCTATCGGTACAGTTGCTTTCTCCTCTCCTCATGGAGCTTTCATTCTTTTGCCTTCAACGAGTGCAGACACTTACTGGTCCCTAAGTTTTTCACATTTATTGAGGGGGGGAGGATGCAATGTACCTACTCATCCTAGTCATGGGCGGAAATAAATAAGAACTCTATCCACCCTTCCGCCTCCTCTCACACAAGTTATTTTTTCTTTGTTTGTGCCCAGCTCTGACCATTTCAGTGTTTCCAATTGTTGTAATGTTATCCTGAGTTCCCCGATACCTGGGAATCTCCACTGTCATGTGAAGAATACAAACACGTGTCTCGCCTTTATGTTTGAGGAGAAAATCTTGATGATGATAATGCATCCCAAAGGCTAAAAACAGAAGGCAAAGAAAAAAAATGAGTCGGTTTATTTTTCTTTTAAGTTTCATGAGTTTTAAGTTTATCTTACAATGTCTTTGGAGCCCTTCTCATGACTTTTGAATGATGGAAATCTTACAAAATACCTGCTTTGCAGGATGCTCATCATCCAGTTTTACAAACCTGGGAGGACAAAGGGGGTAGATGAAGCAATCCAAAGTTGTTGGTGTCAAGCCAAGCCAAACCAAACCCGAACTCTTCATCGTTTTACGAACAGCTGAGTCTGCCGTCGCTCAGCTAATTTGCATGCAGTTTTCACCACAGCTTTCCTAGAAGCTTGAAGAGTTCCACTTCCATGTGGAACAGCTCAACTTGTATCCAAAGCTGTAGTTTTGTATGCATATTATGTGGGTAACTTTGTATGCATCGACACACCTACTTTCTTCTTCTAAAATATATTCCCAAGGCTTTGTTCAGTGTGACAGAGTCAAAAATGGACCCAGCTTCCACAACGGCACTTGGAATATTGGTGTTCTCATTTGGATCAGGAAATTGTCTCCCAATCTGCTAAGAGAGGCTGATCTGAATCGAAGAAATGATGCTTTTCCAGCAGGCTTTGAAGTCCAGGCTTTTTGATGTCATTCCGTGGCGTTTGCTAGGATTATCTTCATATCCTCCACATATGTTTAAACCTAAATTGCATTTGACTGCAGTGACACTAATTATGGCAGAGGCGATCAAGTGCAGCCCCCCTGCCGGTGAACTCAGCCAATAAACCAGCCATGACTGACAAGAGTTTCTAGTGCTTTAGACAATTGGAATTTCATACACTGTCCTTCGCCTGTCCCCGCTTCTTCTCAGAGAGAAAGTGACAGAGCAGATCCAGAATCACCACCTGACAATCACATTCACAAGCACCAGCGCTTAGAATGTGAAACCGGGGCGTTGCAGCCAAGGTTTGATATGCTGACATATTATCCCCCCTAGGCAGAGCTCCAGCCTTTTTATTTCCCCTTTGTTGCAAAAACAACAACAAAAATCTTCCCTGAGATATGAAGTGTCTCAGTGACATGTGATTGAGGCGTTTGACCAAATATTGTAAAAACACAGCCAGGGCTAATAATCGTAACAGCAGCACGTTGAGTCCCTCTCACATGGGGCTCCATTCAATCGGTTTAGAGTACATTTGAATCCTGGTGTCAATCGTCAGCTCAGTTTCCATTAACGGCGCCTGGAATTTTGTGTCTCCGTGCACAGAAGCAAAAAGTGTTCCAGGCTCTCCTTCGTAATCAGAAATGCAGCCTGAATACCAACTCTGCACTGGATAATTGTTATTAATTAAGCTATTCCAATCAGTCTCCATGTTTTTGTTGTAATAAGTAGTGAATGCATTTGTAACCTCTGTCATCGTGGTTATTCGGAAGGAAAAACAAGAGAGCCCTGTTCCTTGAGACGGTGCCTCGTGGGATTTCTGGAGTGTCATTGAGTAGCCTTTCTTATTGCCTGATCTATTTTTCTTCTTTCCTTTTAAAGGCACGGAGCACCCTATTAGAATGCAATGCTGAGCAGGCTCATTATTGTCAAATTAGATTCACTGACCTTCACTGCTATTTACCAGTAACAGACAGGCAGCTTCAAGGACATTTTGCAGTGGGTAAATTCACACCGAGTGCCACTCATCGCCAACTGGATCTTTCATGCTTCCGCATTGCTAGACTAGGCAGGGACATTTCAACCCAGACGTAAAGTTTTGTGTTAATAGAGTAGTTCTTTAAATGGATCACATGCTGAATCCTATGTTATGCCTCCCCCCATCTCCTCACATGCTCTCACATTCTTTAGCTGAGATTGACTAACCCTTCAGGGGCATTGTTCAAGCAGAGTAATATACAGTACTAATATTAGGGCCAAGTGACCTGAAAGCAAGGTCCAGGTCCCATAGAGGTGGGTGTTTGAAGTTTGGCCTTTTCTTTTCTAATATTTTCTTGGTTTGATTTCAAATCAATTAAAAAACACAATAAATTTTCTACACGGTCATGATACATCAGGTTCTTAGCATCCATCATCCTTTCTCCCTGTCTCTCTCAAATTGTTTGATACTTCCTCTTGTGATTTGAAGTTTAAAATTAAGCTGTTAAGTTCATTGGTACCAGAACCTTATTTTTTCACTAGCGATGCCATAACGATGATCACACACTCTTTATTCTGCAAGTGCTTTACAAAGGAACAGAATAAAGAACTTGTAGCTATAAAGTCCCTAAAATGCATTCAGTGCTTGCAACACATTTGAGCGAAAAAAGCGATTGATCTGCAGTTTATTTTCCTCTTAAATGTCGATGTCTCTTCTGGTGGCATTTCTAGAAACGTTGTTAAACATCAAGGCGAGGTCCTAGAGAGTCAATGGGAGGGTTTATGTCCATTTACAAGATTTAAATCCCTTTCTTTGGCAGCAGAACTATTGTGCAGCCGTTCCTTATCGCTTTCCGTGCTGTGCCACTTACAAACACGTGTTCCTAATGGGACAGTTTGCCCAGTCTGTCTGGGCAGCCATATAAACCACAGGGTATCCCTGTGCCTCATCCCCAGACCTTCTATGTTCCCCGACTGCCAAGGAGGCGCCCTATTGCCCACTCCATGGTCTGCTGCTTCAAGAGGAGAGAACTGTGGTGTAGAGCTGTTCCAGACCTGGGGATTTTTTCCTGTGGAATAATGTTGGAGTTTTCATTAGGGAAGTCAAAACTGTACAGAATAGTTAACTGGTTAAACAGTTTATTTAGCTGGTTAGCCACTGGCTGCAGGCAGCGGGGACTTCTCTGGCCCCACCACAGCCACGACACGGGCAGCAACGGCTGCTCCGGGCCTGCCATCTGCTTTGGCCCTGCTGGGGGAGGCTCTAGTTAGCCAGTAGGCATATGCTTACCGGTTAATTGGTTACCTGGTTAACCTTTAACATCCCTATATTTCATAAAAAATGGATAATTTTTTTGGTTTGGTTTTTCAGCAAGTGAAATGGAGCCTGAGGTCTGAAGTATTTCTGTGTTAGAAGGAGACAGGACTAAATACGGGATTTTAAAGACTTTTATTTCTCACCGGTATCTTAAAAAGCCTGCAAACTTTGTAAAGGGAGTTCGCCCTTTCCTATGTTGGAAGAAATGGGATCAAGACAAAATTTCAATTTATGGGCCTGAAAAATGACTTCTGAGTATACTTGTATGTGTGTGTGTGCATGCCCACCCACCCACACAATCTTTTTCTCTTAACCTATGTAATTTCCAGCAACGTTTTTGTCGTTTTGTTTGAACAGAGACACAAATATTACTCCACTGATAAGAGTCCTATTACTGGTGACTTGTAGGAGTCACCATTAATGTTGTATTGGCTCATGGGATTTACCATTTGGACAATATTTTATTTTTATTTCATGACATTTCCCTACATTTTTATGCTCATTTGTGTAAGTGTTTTCTTTGATTTATGGCAGGTTTTCTTCATTCATAGCAGTGCTATAAATAGTGCGGCCTTATTTTCAATAGCTAGGAATTCAACGACATCACTTACACCACAGAATGGAAAAAAAAAACCCACCCCTTTTCCAACAGCCTTCTCATCACAACCACAAACAAAAACGACCACACCTCAATATAAATCCATAACCAAAAATCAAATTAAGTCGATGTTCTAGTCATCTTAGCACTGGTATTTTTTGTCAGTATAGAATGCAAGAAAAGTGATGAAAGAAAAAAATTGCAGCAAGGAAAACAAGTGTGGAAAATGTATCCTATCGAGCTATCTGCTAAGTCCAAACTCTGCCATCCTTACACACATTGCAGAAACCATCCTAATGAAGTAAATGAGACTACCAGGCCTGGTGTAATGTCACTAAGCCAGTGACAGTACTACCCTTCTAAACTGAACACACAGAGACTAAGGCAAATCAAACCCGTGCAGATTTATTTCAATACTAAACTCACAATCAAAACAAAATAGCCCCCCTCCTCTATAAATAAAACCCTAAGCTGTGCATAAGTTTATGCCTCAGATGCATTTTCCCAAAAGACTATGAGAATAGCAAAAAGGAGATTTATAGTATGCTCTAATAGATCCCATTTTCCAAACTGTGTCAAGTAAGCTCCTAAATCCATATTGAGGCAGGTAAATAAAAACGGGCTTAATTTTAGAAGTCCTGGAGCATCTGCAGTTCCCATGGACTTTGCTGGGATTTGTGACGCTCATCCTTTTTGCACAGTAAGCTACTTTTATTCGAGTGGTTAAAAATTTAGGAACTTAAGAGAAAGCACTTACCTGTGGAAAACTTTGGCGGGTGCGTGTATGTGCATAGGTGTTGACTACATGGGTGCCCCCCAGTTCCTCCCATCAGATCCTCCCCCAACCCAAAGCACTTCCTGCCCATTACAATCAGCTGTCCCACAGGCAGGAGGTGCTGAGGTGTCGGGGGAGGGGACAGAATGAGGCAGGAGGAAGTGAGGCAGAAAGAGGGAAGGCGGGGGCAGGGCTTTTGCGGAAGAGGTGGAGTGGGGATGAAGGCTGGGGCAGAGCAGGTGTCAAGCAATCCCTGGATCAGTAGAAATGTGGGCCTCTGTGTATGTGTGTGCACATGCATATCCCCCTTTGTACAAGATATTGTAATTACTGTTGATAGTTTGCATTTTGCGGGTGTGTTTATATACAGCCACACTTTTACAAAATGATACCATAGGAATAACAGTTTATATATGAACCATGAATAATGGGTAAGACCTGTGGGATTGTTCTATTAAAAAACATATTCCTCTGCATTAAAACTATGCTACACACCTTTTAAGTTCTTATGTTCCTATACTGAAAAGTTAAGCCTCACATCCTATAAAATGTAGAAATCTGCACATAAATGCAGCCATCTGTTTTTATTACTCAGTATAGTAGGGGATGTTCAGAACATGAAAATGAAAGTCAATTACAAGTCTTTGCATTGTTTCTCAAACTCAGTAGATTTTTAAAAAATGGTATTTTACCCACATCAGTGCAGGACCCAAAGTCTATGTCTACACTGGTGTGCTATTTCGAGATACTTCTGTTATCCAGAAATAGCTATTCCACGTCTTGACAGCACGCCCGTTATTTCGAAAGATATAGCGCTGTTCCAAAGTCCCTGTAAACCTTGTTCCATGAGGATTAAGGGATGTTTTGGAATAGTAGTTTATTCCAAAATTTGGCACTGTGTAGACAGCACCAAATCATGAAATAAGCTATTTTGAAATTAACTCAAATTAGCTCAAATTGTGTCGCTTGTTTTGAGATAAGGGTACAGAGTAGATGCACCCAAACTGTGGCCCCGATTGCCAATAATGCCCTGTCCTTCATCTCTGCAAGAACTACAGAGTCATATCCCAAATTTATCTTGCCACTCACAATACAGCGATCAGACTTACCTTGGTATTAAGCTGTGCAACCACTTATAATCTCAGCAATACTTAAAGGTCTAAGTAATATTTAATCAGCTGGCGTATATTAAATGAACTTTTCTGTCTTTTTGACAGGGTTTTTTTTCCTGTTTGTCAGCATGTATGTTTATTTTTGGATCATAACCTACAGTAGGTTAATTTCAGCTTAGGAAAACTGAACATTTTGGTGCAGGCAAAAAAAAGAAGTCCTATTCTACCAAATTGCACATTCAGCTTGAAGAAGTTAGAGAGAAACATTACCGCCAGTTAATTTTGTTTTCTCTCTTGCTCAATTGAGAAGAGGTTATCAAGCCCTGAAGGGGCTATTCTGTGTTTAAACACTCAATTTATTTGGTCCCTGCTGAAAAGTTGTTTTTCTTTATTTCCCATGTTTCTCTTTTAGTTCTCATAGTTTTAATATTGCAAAGTTGCTAGAATTTTGGATATAATTTCTACTTGAATAAAGATTTAGCTTCATCTAATAAAATATCCTAGGAAGTTGATCCTTTTAATTATGTGGCCAATGGATTATATTGCTAATGTACTCCACACAATGTTGTACTATATAATTGTACAGGTTGAACCTTTCTAACATGGCACCCTTGGGAAATGACCGGTGCCGAACCAGAGCATTTGCCAATCCACGGGAGATCAATATTGTCTAACAGTATTGCCAATGCTTCCACTGCTTAGTGGGTTGTTAGAGGACAAGTAGGGGTAAATTAGAGCTAAATAACAGCACAGAGCACTGAGAGCCAGGGCTGGTGGCTGTGAACAAACTTTAGGGAACTGCGGGAAACTTGGTCACACCCATGATAAGTGGACATCCAGCTAGCTAAAATCATGCTGGACCATGGATGTTGCTGGAGCAGACAGGTTCAATCTGTACTTTGAAAGTCTCAGAGAAACTTTTTTTTTTACATCACAGTAACTATGTAAAAGCTTAAAAAACAACAAATAATGTGGTAGCACTGTAAAGACCAACAAAACATGTAGATGGTATCATGAGCTTTCGTGGGTGCAACCCACTTCTTCAGATGACTGGAGTATTAGAAGTTCAGATCCAAGAATAAATAAGGGAACAACTGGGGTGGGGGAAACAGGACCAAAAAAGAGGGAAAAAAGGAGGGTGAAAGGAAAAAAAAGAGAGACCGTGAATAGATGGTTCGAATAATTACAAGAGGCTGATAAGAATAATTAGCACCTCCATTGTTTGCTTGATTGGTTAAGTCATTAGGATGTGGAAGATAGTGTGTGAGCCAGTGGATGTCCCTGTTCATACCATTTGCATAAGAATTAAACTTGTAAATGAATTACATTCCAACCCTTCTCTGTATATTTGGCTTGTGGAATTGGCCTGAAGCAACATGGTGACTTGGAGATCCATTAATGTGTGCCCAAGCAGATTAAAGTGTTCTCCAACAGGTTTTTGTGTGTTGCCTTTTCAGGTATCTGATTTTTCTCCATTAATTCTTTCCCGTAGAGACTGTCCAATATACATAGCAGTGGGACATTGTTGGCATTTGATGTCATAGATCACGTTAGTGGATATGCAGTTAAATGATGTGCAGTTCATTTACAAGTTTAATTCTTATGCAAATGGTATGAACAGGGACATCGGCTGGCTCCCACACTACCTTCCACATCCTAATGACTTAACCAACAAAACAAACAATGGGGTTGCTAATTGTTCTTATCAGCTTCTTGTAACTATTTCAACCATCTACTCACTGTCTGTCTTGCTCTTTTTTTTCTTTCCCCCTCCTTTTTTCCTCTCCCAGCCCTTCCCTTATTTATTCTTGGATCTGGACTTCTAATACGCCAATTGTCTGAAGAAGTGGGCTGTGCCCACGAAAGCTCATGAACCCATCTACATGTTTTGTTAGTCTTTAAGATGCTACTAGGCTATTTGTTGTTTTTGAAGTTTTTCCTGTTACAGACTAACCCAGCAACCCCCTAAAGCTTTTGAACATGCAAGTAGTTGCCTCAGTAACTACATAATAATTCCCATGCTCTTAAATGGTAAATAGTTATACTCAATTACATTAACAAAATGTCCTTTGAAATAAAACACTGGTAACACCTTAAGCATCTTTTGTACAAGCACACGCTAAAATGTGGAGAGAGACCAATATAAATGTTTATCATATTGCCATTGCCATGTAAAATATACCCAGAGTGTATAGGAGCTGCAGCTAGGATCCAGCTCTTGTTCCCTTTAATTTCAGTGGGATCAGGCTTCGGCTTGCCTGGATGACTAGACTCCCCTGTGTGCGCACAATGTTGGTATGTGTGTACACTGTGAATTAAAAGGCGTTTAAGTACAGCAAATGCATGTGGGGTTCAGGCATCCCTCTCCAAAAAAGCCCCCTAGTTGTTCCAGAGATGAATAAAGTTCACATCCCCAAAGGACTTGCGCTGGTGTTGGGGTTGCTATGAAATTCCGTTGCTGCACTGGCCCTCTAGGAGAGTGCCTGCTTTACAAACAAGAAGCAGGGGGTGGGGGAAGAGGGGAAGGAATAGTTCATATTTTCAAGCAAAGCAGCATTATTTATAAGGAAGGGACATGGCTTGGTACCAACTTCACTGCAGAGTAATGGCAGGTAATGATTTTAAAATACATCCACAAAAGTGTTTCTCTTTCATGGGACACTGTTGTTCATTTAAATGTCTGAGGGGAAGCTGTATTAATCTGTAACTTAAAAAAAAACTTAAAAAAAAAAAAAGTATGGTCCTATAGCATCGAGAGGCTTTTGCTTCCTTAGTTCCAGCCCTGGGAAAGCTGGTGGTGGTTGCTCCTGAGGCAAGAGGAAGGTGGTGGGACTCAATCCCACGACCCCATGATCTCCCTTTCCCTCTCCCTCCTCCGACTGGGGGAAACAGCTGTGCACAGATGCGCTGCCTGGAGGCTTTCCCTGCTGCTCCCATTGGCAGCCAATGGGAGCAGCGAGAGGCCGTGCCTAGGACACAATGTCTGGGAGTGGTGCAAGGCATGAAAGAAAAGTCCTTTAAGGTGCTACAGGACCATATGTTGTTTTTTCATTGTTTCTTTAGTGGCTTGTCTTCTCTTTTTGTCCCACAACCACCATGAAACCTTCCGGTCATTATGCACTGAGGAGGAAATTTAAAATCCTCTCATTGCACGACAGGTTTTTCCCAAGCTGGCAGGAGCCCCACAGAGCAGAGTGTGCCAGGCTAGTAGTTGGTGTGCCTGTATATGTGGTATAACTAGGCTCATGCTCCCTAAGGAGAGCTAACTTCCCCTCTGATAACCCTGGGAACTATAATTGCGAAGAACTATTCTGTATGGAACAAACATTTACTATGATGAAGTGAAGGGTAAGAGCATAGATACAGCTAGTTCGTGCTGCAAAAGTGCTATAGTCTAGTGGATTAAGCACACTTCTGGAAATTGCATTGTCAGGGTTCTAGTTTGTAATCTTAGGCCAATATTTTCAAACTTGGCTGCTGAAAGTGAGGTCCCTAGATCCATATTTAAAGACCTAAAAAAAAGTGTACAGATTTGCATAATTATTGGACACCAGCGACTCTCCTTACCCTTATTGGGCATTGCTGTTGATCATCCTTCATTTGGGTGCCTAAATACAGATTTAGAGTTCTGCCTCTAGGTATCCAGGTTTGCAAATGTAGACTTTTCCCTCCGCAGAAATAAACTGGGTCTAATACCATGTGTGCATACAAGCCTTCCTCACAAGGACCTCACAAGTGTAAAGTCATTAACATATTAAACGAGACATCTTGGTTCCAGGAATTTGCAGACCTGACAAGATTATAAACTTTCTCCCTTTTTTATTTTCCTAATGCTAGTGGCCTCATTCCCCATTTTCTGTACCTATCAGGTGGACTTCTACCCTTCTGTCGCCTCTGGTGGATTCTCTTTGGTTCCCGGTGAAAAGACTCAGTGTATTTTTCCCCTACTTAGTGATGGGAATGGGATATCTAGCAGCTCCAATGCTCTCTGTCCCCATGTGATATCCTCCCCCTCTCCCCTACAAACACGTTATATTTTAATTAGTTTTAGTTAACATAAATCAGGTTCCAGAGTCCACACCAATATTTAGAAAGTGAAAGAAAGTTTTGATTTATTAGTCAAGAGGAGGTTTTGAGTCTGCTTTGCGTTTGGTCTGCATCCATCATAAATGACAATGTGAGAGAAGATCGGTTTCACTGAGGGAAATGACCTTTTGTATTGCTCTATAGATTTCTCAGCTAAAGTCCGTGGTTATGGGAAAAAAAATACCTGCTGTATCCTGGTTGTGGGAGATTGTGGTGGTGAAAGAGAATCGGTGTTTAATCTTGTGTGATGAATGCTATTGATCAGGCTGGGAATTATAACAATGAGGAGTAACAGGAAACTATGATGAAGAGTGACTATCCAGAGCTGCAGTCAGGATCTATTCTGTGGCGTTATCTTTCCTTTGGTTAGAAAAGATTGACAATTGAAAAAACAATCAGGATTAAGGAAATCTCTAAGTACATCATTTTGTACCACTGTGGCCTCAGTCGTGACCTGGAAGAGAGTCACCATTTTTGTGAAGAAGCAGACTCTCTAACCAGACTCTACCATTTGGAACTAATTAGAGAGATTTTTATAAGAAAACGATGTTTTGGTTTTTGTCTCCTGCTCATGATGACAAAATGTCACATCCTATCTAAGCCACCATGTGTTCAGTCTCATTACATATTGACTTACATGTAATTAAGTGAAGCCTTTCATTTTAAATTGTTTTCTAATT
This sequence comes from Pelodiscus sinensis, assembly GCF_049634645.1. NCBI lineage: Eukaryota > Metazoa > Chordata > Testudines > Trionychidae > Pelodiscus > Pelodiscus sinensis. Next base: position 59,195,697 of record NC_134717.1, on the reverse strand, counting down.
TAGTTTCTGCATCCAGAATTTTCCAGGTTGATCACAGAGGCTGTGTTGAATCATAGTCCTTTTTAAGGATAGTTGCATTAAATAATGAAACAGGGAAAATACAACTAGGGCAAAGGGCAAAGACGGCTGAGAGTGCCCACACACTGTGTGTCACCTTCATCCCCTTGGCATCCCACCAGCTTGGAGGCTTGTACTGTTCCTCTTAATCCAAGCAAGCGGTTCCAGATTCGCAGCAAGACCTCAAGGAGAGGCAGATGATAGAGCAGATGGCTGATGACTGATTTGGCAAAGTTTGATGAGTGGAAATTATTTGCTTTAATTGCTTGTCAAGTCTGGTATCGATGTAGAGTTAAGGGTCCACTACCTAAACTCAAAACAGAATAAAATTAGGAACAAAAAGTGGAGGGATGCCCAAGGTAAACCAATTTACTTGCATCCCTGAGGAGGAACTGCTGGCACAGTGTAAAGAACTCACACCTACTTTCTAGGGCAGGTTTACCTCCTGCGGCACATTTTCATTCCATGATGATGTAACTGAAGAGGACAAAATGTGTATGATGAAACTAGATGAGAATAATGCTGGAAAAAGTAAGTTAGAATGATCAGGCAACAAAGAATAGCATGTTCCAATCTGAATAATTATTTTTGAAACACTGTGCTGGTTACTAACATGATATCATTTTGACTGATACCCACATGTTTACTACGTCCTCTGAAATATGCTGTCACATAAGATGAACAGGTTTTTTTTTCCGGGACTTTGTGCAAAGTCTGTGTATCAGCCCAAGAAAGAGTAATCACACATAGATAATCATTCTTGATTAAGATACAGTCACTTTCAATATTTAGAAATACCTATCACTTCTTCATAATAGTCTCCGAGGACTGAGAAATTATTTCTCCTTGAAAACTCTTGTCATTTCAGACTCATTTTTGTGGTAGACACTTTCTGATGAGCCCTGGTTGAAAGAGAGAGAGTTCAGAAGAAAGATCTATAGGAATACAATTTAGGAGGGGCAATGACCAGCATCTCAAACAACGTTGGACCCGTAATTCAGAATGCTTATTCAAGGCCTTTCATTCTTTCAGTGATGAATGACACTAACTCCACCCACAACCCCAACCACCAGCCAATCAACCAGACCAAAAAAATAAATCACCACAAACTAGAAGATTTTTTTTTCAGTTGGAAAAAGGTTTCATTTCATTTCTAATGCATCAGTGTCTCATGAGTATTGGGACAGATTCTGGGCCATTCACTCATGCTGAGTAGTACAGCTTGGATCTCTCTAGTCTGGAGCCCATGGGACCTGACTGGTTCCGATCAAGAGAATTTTCTGAACCATGGGAGGTCAATATTCTCTGGCAGCATTACCAACACTTCCACTACTTACTGTGTTGTTAGAGGACATTTAGGGGTAAATTAGAGCTAAATAACAGCACAGTACAGTGAGAGCTAGGACAACTGCCTGTAAAGCAACTTTATGGGACTGCTGGAAATTTGGCCACACCCATGAAAAGTGGACAACTGGCTATCTAAAATAATTCTAGACAACAGCTGTTTCTGGACAAGAGAGTTTTGGATTAGAGAGGTTCATGCTATCCATTAGTAAGCCAATTAAAATCACTGACGCCCCTTAGATTCCTAAGCATTTTCCTATATTCTAAAAATGTTGCCACATAAGTTGTGATGAATCAAGTTCTGTGGTCTGCTGTTGACCATGCATTCACACTGCGAAAGAGAGAAAGTGGGTGAGGTAATAACTTTTATTGGATCAACTTCTGTTGGTGAGAGAGACGAGCTCTCGGGCTGCACACGGCTCTTCTTCAGGCCCAGGGAAAACTTGGAGCTTGTCTCTTTCACCAACAGAAGCTGGTCCAATAAAAGATGATACCTCTCCTACTTTGTATCTCCTGCTTTTGCAGTCAGTAGCAATCAGAATAAATTGTGACAGCTAATCATTTGTAAACCCGGAGGCTGAACGCATTGCTAGCTGGCATGTTATGAATACTCCTTGCCCTGGTCTATGGTGACTGCAAAATCATATTTACCATCACCTTATTCCATTCTGTAGAGACGTATTTCAAACACGGTAACAATTTGCAATACAGACAAGTCTGTAAGGAAGGTAGCCCTATTTGTGTCAGTTGAGCATCTGAATAGGCAGTGTAGAGAAAAATTCAAGGCAGTGATCCTGTTCCCTACTTTCCAAACTGCCCTCTAAGTGGATGGCCATTTCTAACCCATTTTTAAATTGTCTCTAATGTAATATTACAAGCATTCTTTTAGCCGGAAATATACTTCTTGTATGTTGAATCATCCTTCAAAAATGAAATAAAAGAAAAAAAAATCCTTCTGAATTCATATTTGTTTTGCTTCCTCCCAAAAGAGAGATCAGCAAAAGTTTAAATTCAGTAAGACCCTTCCTTAATTAGTACATTCTTAATTGCAAAATAAAATAAAATAAAATAAAATAAAAAAATCTGGTTTATGGTTAATTACCTGGAAAAAGCTACTAGAGATACAAAATAATAAAAATGCCAGGAGGGAGTTTTCCCTTTCTTTCTGTGTCTTCTGCAGCAAGGGGTAATCTGAGTTATTGTTAAGAGGTGAGGATATAATGAATGCAGTGTTAAGTACTCCAAATTTGCCAGTAATTAGTGGCTTCTTAAAAGACCCACCGGTGATTTTTTTTCTGAGAGTTTTAAAAACTTGGCACAGATGCTTGCGATTGCTAATAAAACATTACTTTGCCCATTGCTTCAAGAGTCACCGACAATCTTTTGTCAATAAAAGCAAAATTAATTGAGTAAATAAATTACTACCAGGAGAAGCACACAAATAGATGGCAACAGTGTAACAAGCAGTGTGTGGTGTTTAACTCGTCTTGTCCAAAGTAAGAGAACTTGCTATTCTGTTTTCATAAACAGTCTCCTGAAATCAATGGCTCTGATGTTTTAAGCATTGGCTTGTGTATATATGGCCTGATTGACAAATCGATCAACAAATGAAAGTCGTGCGGCACTCAAGCAAAGGCTCATGTAGAGTGAGACAAATAATTTTTATACATCAATGCCAGCACCTTGTCATGAGATTTTTTTTTCCTCCTAAAAAAGTCAAACTTAATCTTTCCTGGCTTAAAAAGAATGAAAGTTGCATCTCCTGGTGCTTGTCTACACATGAAACTGCTATTCCTGAATAACTCTATGTTCATATTCCAGAATAAGATGGATCTACCTTTGGATTCACACATGAAGTAATTCAGGAATAACAGTTGCTGAGTAGGTCCAAGATTAGATAAGCCCCTGAGGAATTTTGATTTAAAAAATTAAAAAGATCAATATTTGAGGTAGGAAGATTAAAAAATAAACATCCTGAATTAGTAGAAGACTAGTTAAGTTGGGTAAGAATGATTCCTTCTTTGAAATATATGAACATCACTAGAGCAGCATACAATTAACTTGTATTTGTTGTAATTTTTAAGTGAATTCAATTCAGTCATGTTCACGCTTGCTACGTGTTAGTTTTGAGTGAACATTTGAACAGTTCAATGCTGCTGGAAAAATGATGATGGGAAATTTCGTTTCAAAGTTGCATGTAAGAGTATGCATGGAAAAAGTAAGCTAAATTCATGCATGTAAGTGCTATAATTGCTTGTGTGCACATCTAATCAGAGAGCCGAAACCATAGTCTGTGACTTAGCTGCCCAAGCACAAGTGCAAACTGCAGAATTTTGAAGATGTGAGACCTAAGCCCTAGACTGAACGCTTTTCAAGTATTGGATAAATTTCAGTAGAACCTGGCCTGGCACCAGCTGCCCAAAGATGCATTCTGCATGGAGGGTTGACTCTGTTGGATGATGTCATGAAACGGTGGGCCCTTTCAGTTGATGTCATTGCTGAACATTAAGACCTAAGCGTACAGCACTTCCATTTAAACTCTCAAAAAGCAAACAATCAAGCCCAAACCCAGCCTATCATCCTTTATGATCAGTGGGTCAGGAGGGAAAACGTGGTGACAGGGCAGGAGCACAAAATTCATGTGAGAAATGAAGAGAAGTAATTGGTACGGGGGATGAGAGGATGTGTCGGGAGGGGGGGGGAATGACCCTTTCAACTGCCCCCTCTCCAAAATTTCAAGATGCCCAATCAGCAACCATCTGTCAGCCACTTATAACCCATTTTCCACTGTAAAAACTAAATTGGGAGCCCGTTAATAGACCACGTTTTCTTTTTATATGAAAAAAATTGAGCTATAAACTACTGTTGAGAGAGCAGTGGGGCTTCTGGAGGACAGCAAAGCATAGTCCAAGACATCTGAAATAAAGCAACAGCAGAAGGGGGTAGCAAAATTGTACAAACTGTAGCTATCTGCCAACTAATTGGGAGATGTTATTTATATTTTTTTCTACTATTTTTTTCCCCTCTTAATAGCTATTCATTGTGAAAGGACACATAGTTTTGTGTAGTCTTCCGTTGATTTTATTTTTAAATGAAACATAGCCATGTTTGAAAAGTGATAAGCCACAATGATGTGTCTCAATAGGATATTGGACTTCTCAGGTAACGGAGAGCACTTAACCTTCAGTCTGGTGATGGGTGTGGATTGGTGCCTACCGCCCTGACTTACTGCCATGAGAAAAACAAATGTGAGGCAATTGCAGCTGGAGTGCGTATAACTTGTCTGCAGGGAAATATACTGTTCAAAGCTGCGTGCTACATGCACACCCTCCACTTGTAGCTTCTGGGTTGATGTACTTTGTACTTGTCTGTCTGGATTGGAAAACGCGAGGAAGCCTGAGATTTTCCTGTGCATATTACACATACAAACGCGACTCTTCAGCATTTTCCCTTATTTTTTACCTCCCGTGTGACAACTGCAGTGTGTGAATTTCTAATCGAGGCTGGAATGTTCTCTATCAGAGATGACTAAGGCTACTGGGGCAGCTCTGAATGTGTGATCTTTATTTTACTGCTTCTAGTCAATTTCTGGTGAAGTATATAAATGTGTTTAACAATATACAGTGATGAGCTTTGAAGAGGCACTATTTTATTTATGAAATATAGATTACCAAGTTTTGAATTGCACGGAAAAGCTGACACGTGTTGGCATAAATGTATTCACACACATAAGTGCCAAAGTACGTATTGCAACAGCATCCTTTAAAATATTTATATTATTGTTGCATTTAATTTAAAAAAGCGGTGAGTGTAAGTAAGTGTCAGGTATTGATTTTGTTACAAGAACTGAAAATCAGAGAGAGGCCTAATTTAATATTCTCTGTGAAAGTCAGAGTTAGAAGCAATTAACTAATTAACTAAATCCAACTCAAGACCCAAATCAGCAAGTAACTTAAACTTTGGTGTACGCTTGCTATTCACTAAAATTATGTGCACACTTAAGAAACTTGTGTAATCCAACCCTCAAAGATGTGTTACGGTGCTACTGCTCTGTAGTTTTTTGGGAGTCACTACAGTTACTAACTGATTAAAATACCCTTCCTCACTTTTTTTTGTGATGCCCCCGTTTTTTATTTTCTGCTACATGACACAAGCCAATATGTTTCTTCTCCTAACAAGTTTATTTCTCCATTTGGCCTAGGCCTCTGTTCGAATCTTGAAAGACTAGTAAGAGATTCTTTCTTGTATCTTCGAAATGACATCTGAACATTGCAGTAGGAAATGTACAATAGGCATTGCACAAAGAACCCTAATGGTTCTGACCCCCTAGTGGGGATCTGACATTGTTCCAAATAAACTAGGACTCCTTTGTTATTATAAATAAGACCTGCATTTTCCTTCACTGCAGGGATCATTTTTTTTACGTTGCTACTTACATCTTCAAGTAAAAAAAATCATATCAGATTCCTTTATTTCAGCTAGGAGTTCAAATCCCAGGAGAGGGGGAGTGGAGTCACTCTGAAGATGTGTGTCTTTGTATTTTCCCAGGAAGAACTTCTTACGATGGCTCTCATTAGGGGTTTTGTCATTATTGGGAAGAGAGCTCACTCCTGGAGTAGTTTCTTATCACTTAGTATTGTACTCTGCACTGACTGATTTCCTGGGCGGGAAGGAGAGGTACCTTGAGAACTTTATCCCCGAGAATATCTGAGACAATGTGCAACATTGGGGAACTCCGTTCATGGGATTTGTTCTCTTTGTGGAGAGTAACGTTTTTGAACTCCAGCTTCATTCTGGAGCTCTCCTTAATAATGGGTCTCTATTGATTTGAAAAATGTCCTTAAAATTATAAAGCAAACAGGTTGGTAATGGAGAATGGGATACAAGGCATACACTTAATGTTCATACACCTGGGCTACACCATGCGGTGTGGGTGGCATGCAGGTGCCTCTGAAGAGTCTCCTCTTGGGGAGAAAAAAGCGATACTAAACATAAGAACAGCCATAATGGGTCAGACCAAAGGTCCATCCAGCCTAGTATCCTGTCTGCAGACAGTGGCCAATATCAGATGCCCCAAGGGAGGGATCACAATAGGTAATCTTTACATGATCCCGCCCCTGTCTCCCACTTCCAGAGAAACAGAGGCTAGAGATACCATTCCTACCCATCCTGGCTAATAGTCATTGAAACTGGTAAGGCCATCTGGGAACTTTCTCTCCTAGAATATTTTAAAACTTTCGTACCTTCACTTTTCCCCCTCTCAATCACCATCTTTAGATCCCTGCCAATCCAGGTACCCGCATCCATGGATAGCCACGGTTCACATTTGCCTTTGTGAATACTGATTTTGTATTTAGGACCCTTCAAGTCTGCTTTGTATCCACGGGTATCCACATCCGCAGAGGTAGATGTGGGTATCTACGGATCATTTTTGCGAACGTAGACACAAGTTTTGTATCCACGCAGGGCTCTGTCTAGTCTGTTTCTCTTAGGTGCTTATGCAGCTTCTGTTACCAACATATCTGAGCAGCTCACAATCTTGAATACATTGATCCGTAACATTTCAAATCCTTTCAAGAGGAAACAGCTTTATTTTTTAAAAAAATTAGCCAGTTTTATTAATAAGCATTAAATCGCTCTAGTCCAGCACCCTCGGGACCTGACCAGTGCTGAACCAACGAATTTGCTGACCCGCAGGAGGTCAATATTGTAGTGAGTGGGTCTCTCTCTATTTTTATTTCACTGAGGTAAATAAATAGAGCAAAGCTGCTTTGTAATGTATGATTATACTGATAAACCCTATATAAACCTGAGCCTAGCCACAGTTTATCAGCTCTCCTCATAACAAAGTGTCAGTGCTGTTACAGTAAAATTGTGTATCAGCCAAAGGAAATAAATAGATAAAGCATAAAACCCCGTGGTTATGCTTAGCAGGATTACCAGCACTTCCACTGTTTACTTGGCTCTCAGAAAACATTTAGGGCAGGGGTTTTCAAAATTGGGTCGCGGCCTGCCTGGATGAGCCACGGGCAGGCCACAAGTCACTTTGTTTAATTGAGCGTCCGTAGGAATGTCACTTCCTGCAGATCCTGTTGGCTGGAGATGATGAACCATAACCAATGGGAGCTGTGCGGCTCCACACCTATGGATGTTTAGGTGAACAAAACATCTTGTTGCTCTCCAATGGCTTACCCAGGTGGGCCCACACCCCAACTTTGAAAACTCCTAATTTAGGGCTCAATTAGAGCTAAATAATAGCCCAGAATACTGAAAGCCAGGATTGGCAGCTGTAAACAGACTTTATGGGACCATGAGAAACTTGGCCACACCCATGGCAAGTGGGCATCTGGCTAACTAAAATCATGCTGGACCACGAATGTTGCTGGACTGGAGAGGTTCAACTTTTAATTCCTTTAGCAACTGTAGCCATTGAATATACAGAAACAATATTTGGGAATATTAAATATATTTTTAACTTCTAATGTAATTTAACAGCTGAAAACCAGGGGAGTCAATGTTAAATGAGAGGACAGTTCCATTTGCACTGCTAGTCAATAGGCACCAGACCAGAGGTGGGCAATAATTTTTAATGGGGGAGCCACTCCAAGAATTTAGAAAGTGGTCAAGGGCCACAACCATGATATTGACTGAGGAAGTGCAGCGTCTGTGATGCAGGTTGGGTGCAGAAGAGAGCTTGGAGTAAGGGATTGAGGTACGGGGGTGTGTGTGGACTTGGAGGGAGTTTGGATGAAGGAGGTGTTTGTGACCTGGGGCACTGGACTGAGGTACAGACATTTGGGTTGTGACATTGGGCAGGGGTTTGGGGTGCAGGGTCTGGTAGGGGGTATGGGTTCAGGAAGGGGACAGAGGGTTTGGGTTATGTGGGGTGGCAGTGGGTTGGGGAAGGGAGGGGCTGGGTGCCAGAGGCAGGCTCTGGTTGGGAGACTTACCTGGGTGATTCCTGGCCAGCAGCCCAGCATGTTTCTCTGGGAAGCCCGCTTGCTTGCCTCACCCCTACAGAGGCTACACAGGCCATGTGCCATGGTGAATAAGAGCCTTAGGGTGGGGTGGGGGGGGGGGGCGTTTCATGTGCTGCCTGTTCTTCAGTCAGGCAGTTTCCATTGGCCAGAAATTTCCAATGAGATTGTGCTGGAGGCAGGAGGAGTGCATGAAGCACCATTGTCCCCTCCCCTGGGCTCACAGCTGAGAAAGAGAAACCGCCACAGCCACCACTTTTGTGAGCGGTATGTGTGGGGGTGGGGGAAGGGCAAGCAGGGAGTCTGTGTGAGGCTCCCCGCTGCATCCACGGGCCAGATACTGTGGCTTGGTGGGCTGAATCTGGCCCGTGGGCCATATTTTGCTCAGCCCTGCACCAGGCCATAGTCTAGGAACTATTTTTCAGTTGCCTGCTGTCAATTAGCTTTTTCAAGCCAGAAGGAGTATGCCAGAGGAAATCTTAGACTTAGTTTTGCAGATCCCCAGGAGTCCGGGACCACAGTCTGAGAATCATTGTTTTATAGTAAGAACAAGCTTTTGTGGACTCCTTAGACCAGTGTTTCTCAACCTTTTTTTTTTTTTTTATAAAGCACCCCTGTTCCAAACAAAAAAAATAAGTACTCCGAGTACCCAGTTTTCAGACACACACAATTTTTTTCTACCATTGCAACACATTTCTTTAAACAACTTAATTGTAGCTGGGTGGGCAATGACATTTTTGGGTGTAAAAAGTACAAAAATAATAAAGGGCTGTAAAACTTAAAACAAAAATTCATTTTTCTCCAAATTTCAATTGTGTTGACGTATCCCCCAGATTTCCCTCAAGTACCCGTAAGGGTACCACTGGTTGAGAAACACTGCCCTAGATATAGTCCATGGATGCCCAGGGGTCTGCGGACCACTGATCAAATACCTCTGCTCTAGTCAGGCAGGGTTTTTTTTTTTTTTATTGATTCAGTCTAAAGATAGGAATGTTTCTGAAAAAACTATTTCTGTCTGGCCGCTATTTTATTTCATATTCTCTATGTTTCAAAACGTTGGCTAAATTTAGATTTGCTGATGTGAAAAAAATGGCCCAAAAGGAGATAGTTGAGTGTGTGTGTGTGGGGGGGGGGGGAGCAAATGCATAAGGAAAGAAATTAAATAAAATTTCACTCCAAATGTAAGTGACATTAAAGTTATGACTGACTGAGACACCCAAAACAAAAGTGCTTTTTAAAAATATCTTTGATTTTGTAGCCGCTCGAGTGTGGATTTCTAATTTAACCCCCTGGGAATTCTTCATTGAGTGGCCGTGAGTAGGTCTTTGCATTTAGAACAGAATGCCAGCCTGAACATTCACTGAAATGTTAAAAGGAGGTCAGACACTCACTGAAATCTGTGTACAAATGGCACGTTCAAACTCACGAGATACATTCCGCCTTTGTGTATAGAGTCACAATATGCAAACTTTTTTTTTTTTTTTTTTTTTGAAGGATTATTTGGGATTATTTTTTTGTTATTGTTTTTGTGTTTTTACTTCTGTTCAACTATGCAATACCATTAAGAGCAAGTGAGGAGAGTCAAGTCTGGTGGTGGCGTTGTGAAACAGAATTGTTAAAACAACCCGGTGTGGCGTAGTGGGGGTGCTGTCTGCTCTGTGACCCGGGATCCCCCTGTGCTGTGACGGGAGATTCTCACTGATTCTCCCAAATGTGGATTAACCCAGACACCCAGGTTCAGCCTCCCAGGGAGGGAGACAAAGGAAGGAGGGTGGAGACCAACACCTGGCTGGGGGGCAGGGCTGGAAGAGAGTTTGAGTTTCTGTCTGGTATCATGGAGGAGGCAGCCTAAGCAAGGGGCTGGGATTTGGGGGCTCAGTCTCCCCCATCTCAAGGGGGGCTGAGGCATCCTAGGCCTGCCCTATAACCAGATTACTTCTATGCTGTACTGTATCCTGGAGAAGCAATAAACTCCCTCTATTCTACTGGCTGGTGGACTCTGTTTGTGCCATTACGGGGGTGCAGGAGACAGGGGAACCCCGACGCGATGTCACACCCGGTCATCTGGGAAACCACATTTCCCTGTAGCATGTTGCACTTGCCATTGTTCCAAGTAACACTCATGATTGCTACAAATGAAAGAGCAAAGAAACAATATTTGTCTCTTTCTTTGGGTTTTGGCAGCATGTGTGCTTTAGATACGTCTGTGCATGGGCTTACCTACCCAAGCTAGCTTGAATGTAGCGAACGGGGGCAACAGTACCAGTGAAGAGAGCACACTGCCACCTTCAGAGTTGACTACTGAGACAAATGTGTACCCAATGTGTGTGCTGAGTTTATAGTACCCACAATGAAGCGCAGGTCGTGCTGTCTTCACTCCTGTCAACGCCTACAGTAGCTGAAGCTAGCTCAGGCAGACGAGCCTGTGCATAGCTTTTGTCGTGTAAACACAGCCAAAGGGAATAAGCAAGTTCACCATTTAGCTGTTGGTAGAACTTCCTGTCACTAGAACTGGAGAGTGGCATCCCTTTCCTGCAGTGCTCTGGGAATCCAAGCTTTCCCCCAGAGTTCAGAAAGACGATGTTCATTGGTAACAGCAGCAGGAAAATGGAAACCAAACAGGAGGCAGACGTGCCTGAAGTTGGGAAGAGGAGCAAAATTGGGTCTGAGTGGGCTCAGTGGTGTTCTTGCTGTGCCCAAATGGCACTATATATATTTGTTAGTCTCCAAGGACACGTCAACACAAGGAAACGATTTAAAAATAACTAAAATCGATTTAATAACTCCAGAAATAACAGAATCAAAATATCATGTCCTCACTACTCAAAATTAGTCCAAGGCAGGTTCCATTAATGTGGACATGCTACCTCGACTTAGAGCCCCAGGAAGCGCTGGGGAGCTGTTAGTTTGAATTACTCTGGGGAGTAGCGTTATTCCCTAAGGAAAGCAGGAGTATGTATTTTGAAATAAGCCCCTTATTTTGAAATAATGGGCTTGGTAGTGTGGACACTCGGCTTACAAATTCGACCTCAGAAGTGTTATTTTGAAATAAAGCCCTATTGTAGACCAGGACTAAGATTGCCACAGGACTACTCATTGTTTTTAAAGATACAGACTAACACTGCTACCCCTCTGAGACTTTCTAAACATAAGCAGATGAACTGGAAAATCCCTTACCTTCTTTAAAAAAAAATTAAAAGCTGGAGTATTGTTTAAAGTGCGCGTCGGCAGAAATGTAAAGAAAATACATTTCAAAGAAAATGACTCTCACCATGTTCCTTTAACCACCTTTTGAGTGTGAAATCTTTATTGCTGAGGAAGGTCTGAGCTGGAAAGAAAGGAGCTTGACTTTCAGAATCATGCCGAGTTTGAATTGGTAGGGGGGCAACATCTTTTTACTTGTAAATGAGCAGATTTTGTTTGGAACTACTGAGAGAAGCATCTGTGAGTTTTCAGAATAGAACTACACTTGAAGAAATTTATTTTGAAGATTCTCCAGTTTGCCTGATCCTTAATGTATGCATGTATATTGTATTATAACTATTGTAGAGAAAAAGAAGGGTGGGAGGTTTTTTGGTTTGTTTATTACTTCTGTACTCCCTACAAAAAATGTATAGACTGGAAAATCTTTCAAAGAGTATTCCAATAGAAGTTATTGGAGTGACTGAATGAAAGTCTCTGGCTCATGTTGGACATGAGGTCTGGCTAGATGTTCCTTGCGTCCTTTCTGGTCTTAAAACCTTTGAAAGTATGAATAGCCTTCTTCCATTTAGAGATGGATTCTGGTCAAAGGCAGATTCCTATGAAATGTAGATTTTGCCCTTACTTCTGCATTGCTTTGCTTCTTACTCTTCTGCTTTTGAAAGCCTTTTGCTTGTTCTCAGGTCAGTACCACAGCACTGTCTCCTTTGGTCACACGCATTACACTTCTGACATTTGTAGCTACCTCTCTCTGTGGCTGCTGTTACTGCGCCTTGCAACATTTTCCTTGATGATATAACACCGAGACTCAAACAGAATTTTTATTACAGTTCGGTGTATTTTTGTCTACAGGTTTTGTGCCACTACCCTCCCCCCTCTTGTTTAGTGTGTGCTGCCGTGGTGTGCTAAAAGTTACGGTTCTGTGTCTTCAATCATTACCTATCTTGCTATGTAGTTTTAGAAATGTACACCTGTCTGTCTTTGAGTTTGTTTGTATAAGAACTCCTCCAAAACAGTAAGAGCTAGGACCACCAAATTTGGTATACAGTGTCCTCTTGTCATAACTTAAAACAAGGTCAGGGATTAGTGGTGCCAGGACAATGGGATGTGCCTGGAACTCAATTGTCTCTCATAAAATGAAAAGAGAGGTCTGTCAGGAGGGGTGGTTATACTGCAGAATGACCACATGGGGGCAGCAAGGGGCCAGAGATGAGGACCAGGAGAGCTAGAACTGCATTGAGCCAGTAGGGGTGGAGAAAGAGACATTTATGTACTATATATTTCAAAGAGATTTTCTGTGTGTCTGTCCATCCCCCAGAATGGGGACCTGTATCTCTCCTCCTACTGTGCCCACTGCAGCTGCGGCAGCCATGGAGAGGTGCTTCTCACCTGGACCCAACTGGGGTTGTCCTCTCTCCTAGGGAAGCCTGCAACTTCAACCCCTCATCCCCACCCCAGAACAATGATTTCAATGAGGAAAAACAAATCTTATTTGCGTTAGGACCTGAGTAATGCCGGGTAAATCTCCTAGTCTATAATATACCTATTTTTTTTCTTCTTTGCAGTGTGTGCTGGTACAGAGAACAAGCTGAGCTCTCTGTCTGATCTAGAGCAGCAGTACCGAACATTGCGCAAGTACTATGAGAACTGTGAGGTCATCATGGGTAACCTAGAAATCACCAGCATTGAACACAACCGTGATCTTTCCTTCCTAAGGGTAAGCAACTTCTTTTCCCACCTTCTCCTTTGTGTGTGCAGATATTGGTGTGAGACTGAGTGTCTTATTCATAAATTACATTTCTATTCCACCCATTGATTGAGACAGCGATATAAACTGACCATCAAAAGACACAGACAGGTCACAGAGGTGCAAAGCACAAGAACAATGGCATGCACTGAGTGTGCTACATTTCCAGTCACCAATGTATCCGATGGAAGGTACTGTCAGTGCACAGTACATGACTTTTTAAATATTTTTGTTTCTCTGAGTTGCAAGCTGCTGAAAAGGTGCATTAGGAAGGGACTTGGGAAGGATCTTGCAGATGAACATGGCTGGTTTTAACATCTAATCCTTTTAAAATCCCAGCCAGAAGCCATTCCAATGGTAAAATATAGGAAAACTCCACTTTTACTATCTGTGTCACTTTTATCCCTTTAAAATGTTCAGGAAAACCCACCCATTTATATGTGTAGCCTTACACTCTTGGAGCCTCAAGTGGAGTCAACAGGGGCAAGAGGATGATAAGGGTGCAAAGATAGGTGGTGTTTCCCATTGGGAAGAGACCCCTTCACCTATGAGTTAGTGCAGTGCTCTCATTGTGAGACTGCAGACAGCCCAACCCAGTAATGTAGAGAAAGGCAGAGGGTGAAAGCCAAATTAAGAGTTGCTAAGCATCCCTGTCATCTATTCTTTGACAGTTAGAGGAAACATCCAGCTAATGGGATAGCCAGTGTATTCTGCTCCTCTGAGAGTGTGTTCCCCAGGGTTAAGGCTGCAACATGTGAGGAAGAGATACACAAGGGTAGGAACTGACTGCCAAAGGAAGGGAGAACAAATCGTAGCATGAGTGTGGCACAAATTGGCCATAATATGGCATAGCTGGTCAATATGGATGAGGTCAAACCATTTACAAATACAGTAAAGCACCGTCTGACCTGGCTTCTTTTGGTTATATACAACTCTCATAAAAAAATTACTGTGTTTCTAAACGTGTGTGTGTGTGTGTGTGTGTGTGTGTGTGGATATTGCTTGTAGGAGATGCAGAGAACAAGGGAAGTGGACAAATCTCAGTCTAAAGGAAGGAATGGGAGAGCTGATACCGAACCAAAATGTTTTTCTTTGCATCATTGGCCTGGGAAAGATCCAGGATAGGCAGAATATTTGCTCTTGATCTGTTACAAGCTGAGTCATTTTGGTTTGCAGGGCCTTATTTGAGCCTTTTGTTTAATGTGAGATCACAAAGATTTAACTTTCTGTTGTTGTTGCTAACAAAGCTGAAGCACAAACCAGACACGTAGTCTGACTGTCATGTACAGCTTCTTTTCAGGTTAAAATCACTGCCGTTTCTTCTGAGTTGCATTCCAAAACACAACTTGGGCTCATGGTTCCTCAAAACTTAGACCAGGCTTGCTAAATGGTGGGTGAGCTTGACTCAAACTAAAAGGTTAGTTGGGAGTACCATTTATGTAACACAGTCGATTAGTAGGTAGCTTCATAATTACCATTACTAGTCTGACTAGTAAATGGTGGTGAGTGGTAGGAAAAACGTCCACTTTGGAACAAGTGTCTATGGTCTGACTATAATATTCACGGCACTGTTAGGTAATTGGCAGTCAGTTAATTCACATTAAGACAGGGCAAAAAACTCTACACAAATCCTTCACTGAACATGATCCAAGTTTCAGCTATGCAATGAGGCTGCAAAGAAGGGCAGTTTTGCTTGGCTCCAAGCTTTGCTATGGAAGCTTTTCAGGGTTCTAAATTCTTCCCCCTTTTGCTTCCCTGGCAGGCAGTTTGGGGAGGAAGATCAGGGTAAGCGGTGAATGACTGAGTCAGGGCTCTGCCCCGAGGATTGCTTCCGTGAGGGTTGCTTGTGTTTCAGGCTGGCCCCGTTTGCCTGAAAGAATGATTGCAGCTTCTTCATTAAGCAAAGTAGAAATGAAAATGGAGATCTTTTCCCATTCGATTCCCCTGCGAGCCTAACTGTTTTCCGTTTTCATCCCAACCCCTTGCAGTTCTTCTGGGGTTTAGTCTGATGAGCAAGACTTAAACGGAAAAATAGAGGAAAACCGTTAGAGGAAAAATGGCAATAAACTAAGCAAATGAGATGAAGGAATGAAGGCTGTTGGTGGTAAATCAAGGCAATTTACTAGCTTTGGATTTGTGGAGATTGTTACCCAGGCTTTTATTTGTTTATTTAACTGGGGACTACCCTCTCACAGATGTCTCAAGGGGAAGAAAACCAGAAAAAGCACCAACATGAAAACAAACCAGCAGCTCTAGTTAATATGATGAATTATCATCATTAAACAGAGGAAATCATGTTGCTGGTGAAATAAGTAAATACATAAATAAGGTGGCATATTTATGCTAATAATTCAACATTCATTAGTTAGACATTATTACTTATTTAAAAAAACAATTTTAATGGCCTAACGAAGGTGGCAGTGGCATTCTAACCAAGAGCCAGGCTATTAGTCACTTTTCGCCTTTTAAATGGTGAGCTCTGTAATGCAGCTGACGCAGGGCTCTGCCCTTCTCCCCTCAGTCTTTTTTGCTTTCCTTCCACACCAAATGGGCTTCAAGTAGCCAATAGACAGACTGCTGGTTTATTTGTGTGTCTCACTGACGAGCATGTTGGCTGTATAAGCCTTCCTTCTTCCTCATTAGTGCTGACCCCGACTCAGAAACCTTTCACGCCAGTAAACAGGCAGGACCTATTGAACTAGGCAGTGTGCTTTGCCTTTTATTCTGCAATCGCAGATGAATACCCGCATGAATGTGAGGGTGAGAAGATAATTTTATTTACACTGTGGAAGAGAATTTTAAAAAATAGCAGCCCAGCTTTCATATTTATTCAGACACTTAACACCTACATGGATTGCTTTCATGTTTGGGTGTTAAGTTTGTGGTTGTCTAATTATTGAAGATGAATGGGTTTCGTTTTGCATTGCCTTCCACTTTGTTAAGGCATTTAACATTTATGCCCTGTTTCGGGAGGGTCCTCAAACAGGTAAAAGTGTGTGATTAGTTTTGTCAACTTAAAAAAGGCTGACTTCTGCTTCAATTTACACACTTGCTTAAGTCCCTTTCTGAATAAGGGACTTATTCCTGTGAAAGGTGAGTGTAAAAGATTTTCATTCTGTTTTATATATCCTGTAACAATTGCCTGTATAGATATGCAACTAGCATCAGGTAATCATATACAGCAGTGAACTTAGGAGTAGACTCTGCCAACTTTAGCCGCATTAATTAACATTATTTGTAGGGGTATTGTAAGCAAGGCACAAGAAGTGAGCATTCTGCTCCTCTCAGCTCTGATATGGGCTCGACTAAATATGGTGTCCAGTTCTGGGTGCCAAACTTGGGAAAAGATGTGGAAAAATTGGAGAAAGTCCAAAGAAGAGCAACACAATTGATTAAAGGTCTAGCAAACTTCATCTATGAGGAAATATAGAAAAAAAAAAAAACCCTGGAGCCTGGAAAAGAGAAGATTGTGGGAGGATATAAGTCTTTGAATAAATAAAAAACATTGTTATAAAGAAGGGGCAGAGAAAGTGTTCTCATTAACCATTGAGGACAGGACAAGAAGTAACATGATCAAGGGAGATTTAGGTTGGACATTATGAAAAATTTCCTAACTGTCAGGATGGTTAACCACGGGAACAAGTTACTTAGCAGGCTTGTGGAATCTGTCATGGTAAGTTGTTAAGAACAGGATAGACAAATACATGTCAGAGATGATCTAGAAATAACTTAGTGGAGGGGACTGGGCTAGATTAGGGTTACTCATGAAGTAAGTGTAATTTTATGATTAAGTAATACTTTGCTTCAAGAGTAGCCTTGAGATTAGTGGGACTCCTTGCCCAGGAAGGTAATACCCAGCAAAAATAAAGTGTGACAGCATCTGATCTTACCAAAATTGAGAGGATCGTTTCTAGGAAGCTCATGAATTTCAAGCTATGCATCCAATTGGAAGAGTTATTCTCCCCCCTTTTGCCCCCCCACCCCCCATTCTTTTTTCTTCTGAACCCTAATTTACACACAAGCAATGTTAATTGTTATGGCTAAATTGATTTATAGAGATGAGGCGGGTGAGGTAATATCTTTCATTGGACTAATTTCTGTTGGCAAAAGAGACAAGCTTTTGAACTCCCCAACCCTTTTCTTCAGGTCTGGGAGAGGTAGTAAGGCCTTGCCTACTCCTACCCAAGATCAATGCTTTGGAGACTGGTCTTCCAGGGTTCGATTTAGCGGGTCTAAAAGAGACCCAGTAAATTGACTGCTGATGGCACCTTGTCGACCCTGGTACTCCACAGGGTCACCAGGAGTGAGGGAAGTCAATGGGAGAGTTTCTCCCATCAACCTCCTGCAGTAAGGATGCTTAAGGTCCATCAACTCCAGCTATGCTAGTCTCTTAGCTGGAATTGGGTATCTTAAGTCGACTTTTCCCCCCAGTGTACACCTGGCGTAAGAGTATGATAGCTACATACTAGGTCAAACAGGGTTTTTAGCAGAAGTAGTTAGCATGTATTCTAAGGACCATTCCAGGTGAAGTGGCCCATTAACACCCTTGTAGGGCAAAATGGGGGGTTAGTGGATTACAGATTGTTGTAATAAACCATACATCCAGTGTCTCTATTAAGACAATGTTACCAATTTAAGCTCCCTTTTGAAAGGCTTGTCTTTTCAGAATGTTGTGCAGGTTTCCATTGAGGATGGGGACTGTGAGGTAGGATATAGCGTGATCACTTTCTCCTGATGTAGCTTGACTATGTAATCATAATTAGGATTATTATTATTATGCTTGCAGCAATGTAACTGCATTCATTTAGGTATACCAATGCAAACTCTTAACATAAACATGCTACCCCAGCATGATGATTGATTACTGGGTACATTGATTTAGTGTTATAATTATCATTTGCTCCTAGAGTCTACAACCAAGATTGGGCCCCATTGGCACTACACATAGTGTATGTCAGTCCCCGTCACAAAGAACTTGCAACTTGACTGACAAGACAAAAGTGTGGTTAGGAAATGGAGAGATTATGGGTTGCCCAAGATGATTCATCAGGTCCTTTTAGAGCCAGAGATTTGACTCAGGTCTCCTGGCCCTCAATCCTAACCCCAACCCTCTTCATGAATTACATTGGGTCACATGAAATAGGTCTAAATGGCCAATGCAGCAGCACAATGATGCTAAGGATTGCCCCCATTGTAATTTAATCAGTCTAGTTATGCAAGTGCCCAGTTCTGTGAAGTCAAGGTCAGAGTTACAGATTATCTTTTATTTTGTTTGATAAATAACTGCTCAGAAAGGATGAAATCCCACACTGTTGTATATTGTGGAGGAATACATGCTTGGGAAAATGGCAACTCACTTTAGTTTCATGTAGCAAAAACTGACAGTTTATATATATTAAAAGCATCTTTATATTCAATGTTTTAAATAAAGCATGCAATTTTGTACCACAAAACAATCATTTGCAAATGTACTTGCTCGATTAAACAAATCCGGTACACAAAAGTTCTGTTAGATTAATCTTCATTGAAAGCGTTCCAGTTTACAGTCAGCAAAATGTCGTCTTGTCACTGGATTTTATGTCTCCAATTCAGATTAATTTATTTTAAAAGCATGATGGGAACTCTCAATGGCTAACTCGTCCAGATTATTGTGAAAACTTTTTTTTCTAAATAATCAGTTGTCCTTAGAAAATCATCTACAACGACTTTAACAATGCTTTATTAATGTCCTTTCATGCTTTGTCTTTTAACTGTGGTTATGTCGCCTGTTCTAACTATGCTCACATTGACTGAATACAAATGATGCAGAAATTTTAAGGTTGTGCAGCATATTTGTTCCTCCTATCCTACCAGGCTGCCTAGCTATGTAAAATTGTGTTGTGACAATCAGGGCTGCTGTCCAATATTCATTATTTATATTATACTAGTGTCTAAATGTCCCATCATGGCCCTGTTGTACTGGAGAAAGCTTAAACAGACAAGGCAGAAGCAGAATGGGAAGGGAAACAAAAGCACTTAGAGATTAAATAAGAAAGGAAGAAGACATCCTTGAAAAACTGGAAGTGAACTCCAATTGAGGAATATCAAAAGGAGCATAAAATCTGGCAAGTCAAGTGTCAAAGTATAATAAGGCAGTCCAAAAAGTAGTTTGTAGAGCTCCAAACAAAAGATTTATAAACTAACAGCAAAAAATACCTCAGAAGCAGGAAGCCTGGCAAACAGTCAGTGGGTCACTGGATGACTGAGGTGCTGAAGGACCATTCAAGGAAAACAAAACTGTTTCAGAGAAGCTATCTTCACTGTGGAGGATGTGAGGCAGGTCCCCACATCTCAGCTGTTCTGTGTGGATGGCAAACCTGAGGATCTGTCCCAGATTGTGATATTAGTAGAGACAGTTTTGAGTTTTGGAACAAATTCATAACATAAATGGTAATAAGTCACCAGGATTAGATAGTATTCACCCAAGAGTTCTGAAGTAACTCAAATATGAAATTGCAAGTAGTATGTAACCTGTTGAATTAGCCTCCATGACGCATGTAAGCTAATTTATTTATAATGCCTATTTTTTTTAAATGGCTCCAGAGACAATCCCAGCAATCATTGGCCAGTTAACCTAACTTAATCATGAAGCAAATTAGTTGAAATTACAGTCCACAATAAAATTCTCAGCCACATAAATGAACATGATTTTGGGGGGAAGAGTCAAAACGGCTTTTGTAAATGGAAATCATGTCTCACCAGTCTAGAGCAGCAAACTTGTGGATAAGGATATTTCTGTTTATATAGTGTACTTGGACATTCTGAAAGCTGTTGACAAGCTCACATACCAAAGGTTCTTAAGCTGAGTAAGAAGTCATGGGGTTGGAGACAAGGATGCAAAAGATAGGAGTAATGGTCACTTTGCGTGATGGAAAGGGGTAAATATTAGAGTCCTCCATGGACCTTGCTTGGGATCTGTGATGTTCAACATATTCATAGGTGATTGGGAAAAAGGGGGCAAACAGTCCATGTTACAAAGTTTGTAGATGATACAAAATTATTCAATGTAGTTATAAATCCAAAACACACTGTGAAGAGTTGCAAAAGAATCCTGCAAAATTAAGGGATCGGTCAACAAAATGGAAAATGAAATTCAATGTTGATAAATGCAAAGGAATACATATTGGAAAACCTAATTCTAACTACATCTACATAAAAAGCATTCAAAAAAGCTAATAGAATGTTAAGCGCTGTTAAATAAGGGAGAGATATAAGAAAATATAATAATGCTGCTTTATGGATCCAGGGTAAGCCCATGCTTTAAATACTATGCACATTTCCACTCACCCCATTTCCAAAATTATTTATTTAAAATTGGAAAAAGTATCAAGAGGAGCAGTGAAAATGAGTAGGGGTAATGACTAGGAAAATGCAACAGCTTTCATGAAAAAAGAGATTGAAAACACTGGGACTGACTGAGGGGGCGATATGCTATAGCGGTCAATACAATTATGGCTGGTGAGGAGAACGTGAAGAATGGGGATTACTCGAGGAAATGAATAGTCAGCAAGGTGAAAACAAACAAAATGAAGTTGTTCTTCACACAAAGCCTAGTCAACCCATGGCGCTCATTGCTAGGAAATGTCGTGGAGGCCAAAAATATGAATGAATTTTAAAAGAATTGGCTAAGCTCATGGAGGACAGGTCCATCAATAGCTAATAGCTACTCGTGTCAGGAACGCAACCCCCCTAATCCCCCTAAACCTCTGACTTCCAGAAGACAGGACTTGATGATGGGATGGATGATTCAATTGCTGTTCACTCGCTGTGAAACATCTGGCACTGACCACCGTTGGAAGACAGGACTGCGTAGACCATTGGCTTGACATTTTCTTACGTTACTTTCTCCAGTTCATGCTGCAGATCAGTGGTGGAATTCAAGTAGAATAGAACACAAGTGTCTTTACTCAGAGTGTGTAGGTCCTCCGGCATACAATCCCATGATTAGCCCCTCTGGTCTAGCAACTAATACCTGCAGCATGTAAGCGAGTGCAGGCTGGTATGTTACCACACAGGCAGCTGGATGTAAAGAAAAGCCAACCTATTCATGCAAACTTGGGTAGGCAAAAAGGTCTGTGCTGGGTGAGTCACAGGAAGCTAGTCATGTGCCTCTGACAGGAGGAAAAAACACTTTCCACTGACCATGGGTTAGTTACCAGATTTGTTCCATGAACCAAGTCATGTGCAGAACCAGCCAAGCCTGTAATTTATCAGAGCTCATGCAAAAGATGCAATGTCCTCAACATTAATGAGAGAAAGGATTCTCACCTGGAAGAACTATCAATTATTCCTTTGCAGAAGTGTGTTGCAAAAGGCTGTGGTTAAAAGTAACCTCAGAATAATGCAGGAGTATAGATTTTACAGTGTTTTTGCTTTGCACATTTTTTTTTAGTTTTCCCGAAAGCTAAGGGTTAACTAAGCAGTGAACTCTGAGATTTGTGTTACAGGCTCCAAATGAGAGAGAAGCATTATCCTGTGTCTGACAGTTCCTCTGGCTTTTTAGTTCCAAGCTAAATTTCCAAGAGGTCACTAGAAGCAATCCTCATAGGGCAACTTTAAAAGCAAAACATGCTGGCTCTTCATATTAAATTGTCAGATTCTGCAAAACAATTAAAAAAGTGAATTTGCATACAATTAATCCACAAACTGGGGTTGACAGAATATAAACAAATTACATACACATTAGCTGCCATCTGATTAATTTGGAAATTGTTTTTGTGGGTCCATATCAATGACATAGTTTAAAGCGTGTTTACAAAAAGACGGGTGTATTGTGTAAATGTGGCATGAACACAGGTTATCTAACAATAGTTAACAGGGGCTGTTAGAATAGTGCCAATGGGGTACTATAAAGTTAACCTTTGTAGTAGTGGTATTTGTGCTAGGTACTGTACAGATTCACAGCAAGAAACGGTCTCTGTCTTGAGGAAATCACAATTAAATAGAAAATACAAAGGGTAGAAGAGGAAACAAAGGCTCAGAATAGAGAAGAGATTTGTCCAGTGTTGTACAGCAAACTAACAGCAGGATTAGCAGCCCTCTCTCTTGTCTTACAGTCCAGTACACTGGCTATTGTTCAACACTGCCTTTCAACTGTGACCAGTCACAATGTGTATATTGGAAAGGAGCTGGATCCTGGGAGCTAGAAAAGCCACTGCAATCTGTTCTCCTATTTTCTGGATTTAAATGTGGTCCCACTCCTGTATCTTTCTATTAATTAAAAGGAAATATCCACACAAGGACTATGATATCTTACATTTAAAAATCTGCTAGTTGAAAAGGTTAATCCGTTTCAGTTACACAGCTATATTATAATTCTTGAGCTTCTGTTCAGGTGTAATCAACTCTCCTGGGTAGCAGATGGTAGTGATCCGCCATCCTCCTAACACACACATGCAGCCTCTGACTTCTGGGAAAGTATCAGCTTTTAATTCTCTGGAATGACACCAGGACAGATTGCAATCATGGGATTTTGTTTTTGTTTTTTAATTCCCAATTTCCTCAGAGTTTCCTCCATTCCTTTTGCAGCCCTCCTCATCCGTAGCTAGGATTATTAGGATTATTCCCTGAGTCCTTGACAATGGAAGCTTTGTAACTTCTTTATGTGAATGAGAAAGAGATGCTGAATTGTTATTTAACATACTCTTACAGTTGTTTTTCTTTTAGGCTTCTAGCTCGTTTTCCATGGTGTTTCTTACACTGTCTCTTCAAATTGCATGGGAAATGCTCTGTACTTCACTTGTGTATAGATGTTACAACATTTGAACAAATGCAGATAGAAGAACCAAAACTGAAATTATGCAGTAAAGATGTAAAAATACACAGGTGTTACATCACTAAGAAGCCCATAGGTGGGTACCAAAGATTACTTTTCTATTGATAGAGGAATATTGCTCAGATCTTCATTTTGTAGGAAAGGTCCCTTGGTGGTTGATAGTTGACCAACTTCATTGGCATCTGACATTTTCTAGCCCTTTGTGCATCAATCAAAGACCAATACGTCACACACAGACTCTTAGCCTCAGTAGTTAATCGCCTCTTGGCAGTGGAGAGAGGTTGGACATTCTTGCTAATTCTGCTAGCTCTTTCAGTACCCTTTAATACACTCAGCTATAAGGTGCTGTTGAGATATTTACAGGACCTAACAGGCAGAGGAGTGTCTTTAGAGTGGTTTTATTCACTGGTGTTGATTAGCTGCTGCACGACGGTCACGAATGACGGCTTTTCGTCTGGTCCCACCAAGCTCTGTTTTTCTCTGCCTGTTTCTCTTCCTCTCATACCCACCTTTCTGTTCAATGAAATACTGAAACCACCGAGTGAGATTGTGAAGGGGTTCAGGCTACTGTGCACTTCCTCTTCCTCTGTCCCTAGTGAAACTGTTTCTGGTGTTTGGTAAAGGGAGATGTCAGGCACTTGCCCTAAGTTCAACTGGGGAAAAATGGAAAGGAAGCTGAAGGACAAGGGGGAAGCAGTTTGAGGAACCTGCAACATGGAATCCTAGGGTTGGAAGAGACCTCAGGAGGTCAAATCCAACCCCCTACCCAAAGCAGGACCTGTCTGCCATTACTCTTTCAACTGCATTAATATGTATATCTGCCTATTGCTTAAGATGCTCCTCCATCTCCAAACTCTTTTGGATGACCAGATAACAGCAATGGCTGCAAATATTTCATTCTTTCTTCTGGTCATCTTTTTTCTCTCCAATGCAGAGCACACTGTGCTTAGCTGTATCTTCGTTACTATGCTACCGCGGCACTCTCTTCCTTTCACCTGTACCTGTTCATTTTCTGATGAAAGTGGCTTGTAAACAGTGTATTCTGCCAGGCCTGTACACTTTTCGGAATCTGCCAATGAACTTCCAGGCAAAAGATCCAGGGAAAGCCCTAAATGGGGCACTGCAGGGAAAACTCCTTTCTCTCAGTGTTCATTTGAAAATTTTAAGATAATATCTTCATAGTATGAGTTGAGGAACCAGGGTGTTCTTAGTTCCTGGATCTTGTACCTGGAATTTACTACCACCAAAAACTTGTCTGAAACCAAGCTTTGTCATGTTGAGAAATCATTGGAGAGAAGTATGTTACTGTCCAGGGGTGGGTAGGTTTTTCGGCTTTTGGCTGCATTTTTCTTGTCATTTAGTTCATTCTCAAGCTCATTCTTGTCTCTGTCCTTGGAGAGGCATGAGCTATTTGTGCTTTATACTTTAGAAATTTTTTCACCTTAACTTAAGCCATGCATTCAGCTACTACTGTGATGCTCTTAGTAAAAATGTGTATACTAAGTGAATGTAGAATAACATCCACCCTATCTTTTGGGACCAGCTCTTGGAGACCTCCCATTGACCTCACTGATGACCTGCAAGTTCAGGATCTGATCAGTTTACAAAAATTGTTTGTTTTGTTTTGTTTTGTTTTTAATTGTGTGACCAGATTCCACACTAGAATATGTGCATATGATCCTTGTGATCATCTCTCAGAGTTGTGTACATCTACACCTAAAGGACAAATTCATGGACGTAACCCGTAATTTAAAAATAAACCACAAGTGAAGCTTTTCCAGTTCCCTGGAAAACACATGGGACTGTTGCCCATGGGCTACAAAGATTTTACTTGGTTTTAGTTACCAAAAGGGTGAGGTTGGAGATTCTAAGGGAAACACATTATTTAGGCCCCAACCCTGCGATCTACAGGAGGTGGTTGGCCAATACTTCTTGAGATTCAGGGGGCTTCTCATGGGTTTGAAGAGTGTACCTGTATGGGACAGCTTAAAGGTAGACTTTAAATTACACCTTGTGTTCACTTCCTGTGTCCATTCAAAGAAACAATAAAGTTGAAACCAAAGCCAATTTTTAAAAACGAGTTCAGGGAAAATGCCCAAGGTGTTATAAGGATAATAATAAATAATATAGAATCATAGAATACTAGGACTGGAAGGGACCTCGAGAGGTCATCGAGTCCAGTCCCCTGCCCTCATGGCAGGACCAAATACTGTCTAGACCATCCCTGATAGACATTTATCTAACCTACTCTTAAATATCTCCAGAGATGGAGATTCTACAACCTCCCTGGGCAATTTATTCCAGTGTTTAACTACTCTGACAGTTAGGAACTTTTTCCTAATGTCCAACTATTGTCTCTCTTATGTAGCACTTTTCATAATAGTCTATAAAAAACACAAGTGGCCAAAGATTTAATAGTACTCAGAGATTCAGAGCTAGATCCTCAGCTGTTATAAATTGACATAGCTACAAGATATGGAGCTATGGCTGTTTGCACTAGCTGAGAATTTGGGAGCTCTTGGATAAATAAAATTTAAAAAAAAACAACCCACTCTTCATTAAGTATTTCCGTTTTAGAACCTTAGCTCCCCATTAGGGAAACAAAACCAATCGCTCCCCAACCTCCGCCTCTTCAATACCCCATATGCTGGCATAATCAACATTTTACCAAAGCAAACAAACAAGTAAACTTAAACCAACACAAGCCCTAGTGGCAAATACTTTTAAATTAAAAATGGGTTTATTAGGTCGTAAAGCAGATGAGTGCAGTTCTCTTCTAGCCCTGGGAAGCAGAGCAGAGGGCATTTAAATTTGGTATAAATGGTGAGTGCAATGAGTTTAATAGGCTGGTCTCAACCTTAGTTAGGAATTTTAAAAAACCCCACCTGCCCCACCACTTCACACGATTCTTGTGCTTTGCTCTGAGGAATCATGGAAGTGTTTAGGCTTGTTTACGCTCATCTTTGTTCATCCACAGTTTTTATCCATGGAATTTGGGAAGTTTCTCCAAGTCACACACAAAGTGTGCATGTACAGAATTGGTGTAAGGCTGCCTTAGCTAAATTGAAGCCTTTTGCATTCTACATTTGAATCATTTATCTCAGTTTTCCTAAGCACGCTAATGGGAGGAAAAAAAAGCCTCATTTCGACTTCCCTCCTACCCCGTTAATATGGAATAAAGTGAATTGAAACAAACTGGCTTTGAAAGAGATGGATAATATTGTATTGTAATACATTGACAGAGAGCCCTGGATCAATGTGCTTGATTAGCTCTTAAAAGCTGTAAGAAACCTAAGATAAAGCCTTTAACTGTAAGCTGTGTCGGGGGGCAGGCTTAGCAAGCTGTTTTGCACTAAACCAGATCAATTTTAAAGGTTTCCTCAGTAGCTGCCTGCAGGCAGGCTTGTAAAGTTCAGAAATGTCAACACAAATGTGCAGATTGCAGCATTTAACAGTATTAACACTCCTGTGCTAAACCTGCTATTCCCACAAAGGCAACTAATTAAAGATGTGCATCCCACCTCTGTACATAGTGAGGGTCGTTTTTATGAGATTCTGGTCTCTCCACAGTTTGGTTCCGTTTCACTCTGTCACAAACCCCAACATTTTAATTGACTTTTAGGGGAATTCCTCTGAATTGTGTAACCTTCCTAGAGTGATAGCTTCACTGCTCAAGAGAATCCATTTTAGGATCTAGTAAGGTTGTGAAGCTTGTGTGAATGACCAACGTTGGGTGTGCCTTTCTGGAATTTATTCTGGGTTCATTATTCCCCCTCACCTGGTAGAGTCATTCTCACTATGTCGGATGGGGAGTGAAATGCCACCTTCTCTGATGGTGTGGGTATTTGTTGCCTGCTTTGTGCTCACTTAAGGTGCAAACAGCAGTGCGGTTGAATGTAATCAGCGTTTAATACTGCCCACTGTGAAGTAGACTCTGAAAGTACAAGGTACCTAAAAGCACAATATATTACTTTTTAACTAACCTCTCGGAGTTGATGTATTTTGAATGTGAAATCTAAGGGAATGTGAGCTTTCTGCACTGAGGTCATACCTTGAATTTACTTCTGTGTTCGTACAAGAAAGCTAAGCCCCTGTCACATGCACAATGCCATTTGTCCTCCATCTCACCCCCGTTCCTATGTGAGAAGACAACATTGTGCCTTGGGAAGAGGCGTGGTCCCACAAGTCCCATTGTTCTGGATAAATAGGTAGACATGTGGCCATACGCGCATCCCTGGGGCCAGAGGGCAAGGAGTTCACTGGGGACAGGGCATGAGTTTCAGGTGGGAAACTCATGTATACCCCAACTCAGTATACCCCAACTCTGTGGGTATAAGCTGTATCTGATAAGGAATCATGTAATATGGCTTTGGAAAACGAATAACTCAGTGATCGTTAATACTCTTGTGTGATATATGTTTATAATTAAGCATTATGGATATGTGCTAGAAGGATGACTTACATGTGTTTTGATCCAGGTATGTCAGGCAGAGTTGGTAAACAGATCTTCTCCAGCCAATTGTCAGGTGGAAACTACATAGGTCTACTTGCCTATTAGGTAAACAATACTATCAAGCTAACAAGTGAGGGAGGAGACAGACTGGTGTCTACACCAGCAAGATGAGAGGCTGAGTCTGCAGTTTACTTCTAAAAAAATACACTGAAAAGTTGTATTGGTCTATAAGGACAGTATGGTGAGGGTGAGCAATTGAACAAGTGGATTGTATACCACATTGCTGTATTATAAAAGTGCACAGAGTGAGTTATTTTATAGTGAGTGAGCAAGTAATTAAGGAAATCATCTATAAGCACTTGGAAGATGGCAAGGAGATAGGGAACAGCCAGCATGGATTTGTAAAGAATAAATCATGTCAAACCAATCTGAAAGCTTTCTTTGATAGGATAACAAGTCTTGTGGATAAGGGAGAAGTGGTGGATGTGGTATACCTAGACTTTAGTAAGGCATTTGATACGGTCTCGCATTATATGCTTATCAGTAAACTAGGCAAATACAACTTAGATGGGGCTACTATAAGGTAGGTGCGTAACTGGCTCGATAGCCATACTCAATCCTGCTGGAAAGGTATAACAAGTGGGGTTCTGCAGGGGTCTGTTTTGACGATTTAGATATTGGCATAGAAAGTACGCTTATTAAGTTTGCAGATGATACCAAACTGGGAGGGGTTGCGACTAATCTGGAGGATAGGGTCATATTTCAGAATGATCTGGACAAATAGGAGAAATGGTCTGAGGTAAACAGGATGAAGTTTAATAAAGACAAATGCAAAGTGCTCCACTTAGGAAGGAACAAACAGTTTCACACATACAGAATGGGAAGCGGCTGTCTAGGAAGGAGTACAGCAGAGTACGGTTATAGTGGACCA
The DNA here is from genome assembly GCF_049634645.1 of Pelodiscus sinensis. Lineage (NCBI taxonomy): Eukaryota > Metazoa > Chordata > Testudines > Trionychidae > Pelodiscus > Pelodiscus sinensis. The sequence goes on along the minus strand of NC_134717.1, from coordinate 59,167,173 downwards.
CAAGCTGAATATGAGTCAGCAGTGAAATGCTGTTGCAAAAAAAGCAAACATGATTCCGGGATGCATTAACAGATGTGTTGTGAGCAAGACACGAGAAGTCATTCTTCCGATCTATTCTGCACTGGTTAGGCCTCAGTTGGAGTATTGTGCACTGGTTAGGCCTCAGTTGGAGTATTGTGTCCAGTTTTGGGCACCGCATTTCAAGAAGGATGTGGAGAAATTGAAGAGGGTCCAGAGAAGAGCAACGAGAATGATTAAAGGTCTGGAGAATATGACCTATGAAGGAAGGCTGAAAGAATTGGGTTTGTTTAGTTTAGAAAAGAGAAGATTGAGGGGGGACATGATAGCCGTTTTCAGGTATCTAAAAGGGTGTCAGAAGGAGGAGGGAGAAAACTTGTTAATCTTGGCCTCTGAAGATAGAAGAAGCAGCAATGGGCTTAAACTGCAGCAAGGGAGGTATAGGTTGGACATTAGGAGAAAGTTCCTAACTGTCAGGGTAGTCAAACACTGGAATAAATTGCCCAGGGAGGTTGTGGAATCTCCATCTCTGGAGATATTTAAGAGTAGGTTAGATAAATGTCTATCAGGGATGGTCTAGACAGTATTTGGTCCTGCCATGAGGGCAGGGAGCTGGACTCAATGACCTCTCGAGGTCTCTTCCAGTCCTAGTATTCTATGATTCTTGTGTGAAAATGTGACACACCCTGGTGATTGACATCATCATGTCAAAGTGAATACATAAATTCCAAATTCTGCATGCTCATGGATACTATGCTTTACAGTCTGTGCTCAAACACAGGGACAAAGAGGCTTTCTCCTACATGAGAGGAAAGGCTGCTATCTACCTGACTCCCGTGAAATTAAGTAAGGTGTAACCAGAAATAAGGGAAGCTCCATTTACATAGAAACCACTATGAGGGTGGGAAGGCCACAGGAAGAGAATAACAGTGTAAAATCATCCTGCCTTTAATACCAAGGTCATTGAACTTTGGAAGATACAAGAGAGTGGAAGCCATCTTTAACATCCATCACTAGACAGACGCAAGGGACCAGTGCTCTTGCAAGCTGAGAACAAGGGGGGGCCTTTAACTAAGGTGGGGAGATGAAGTCTCCAGGCATTGAATATAGGTAAGAAACCTGCTTCAGCAAAGAGCTTTCACCGCAGAAGACAAGGGAGGCTAGTGCCTTGTACTTCCATGGCAGGCCTGACTGAGGGAAAGTCAGAGAGGGCTGGAAAGAAGGAAGTTTGGTGAGAGAAAATATCTTCAGCAAAGCCTGAACCTTGCTAGACTTCTGTGTGTGTTTTCACTTTTATGTGCTTGGCATCATTTCTGGCTTTTCCTTGGCATGACTTAACTGATGCCCTTTTCTTAATACATTTGTTTCATTTTTACAGGAAACCAACTCCACCCTGTGGTTAAAATGAAAGGTATACTCACCCCAGTTACATGAGTAAAGTAGGGTGTGATTTGTCTCTTGAAAGGAGCTCGTGTGTCCTGTTAGTTCTTTGAGTGATCCAGGAGAAGGCTGGACATAGCAGAGCACGTGGTTTGGGAGAAATTCAGGGCTGAGCCTGGGTCACCCTACAAGTCGTAACTAAAAGAAGGCTGCTGGGAGTGGGGTAGGGCACTGTGTTTTAGGCAAGCTGCTATAGACTGGCTGGCTGCTCCAAGGTTGGACAGGACAGAGATGCCCAGAAAGTGTGAAGTGCACATTCTCTAGTGGCTCTAGTGTGGGTCACAGCAGGGGGGCATTTGAGGTACCCAGAGTTTCAGGGCAGGCTGTGACCCAACCTCTCAATGGTCTGGATTGCCCCTTGAAGCACGGGTAACACTGCAGCCAAGGGAGATCTGGTTATGGATCAATACAACGATAAAAGCAAATGGGACTGATATGGGCACTTGGTCAAACCCTTTCATCTATTATTCGTTCGCATTTTTACTAAATTACAGTGAGTGTGAGGCCTTCCAATGCTCAGGGAGCCAGGCTCCGCCAGTTAAAACTCCCCCAGTTGACCATTTCATCATTTCCCAAGGTCAATACAATAGCCCTTTGACAGCATAAATAAAATGTAACCTCCCCACACAGTCCTACTGGAATCTTACCCCTCTTCTACTAAGCCCTGGCAGGCACCCAGCCCCTCTCTGAGAAAAGAGGGAAGAAACACCAACCAAGCAGGGCACCCTGATGCCTGACAAACTCAGACTGTTGTGAACCCAGAGAGGGCCTGCCTCTTTGCCAGTGTGCCTGCCCCATCTCCATCACTGGGACTCAGTATTACATGCCTCCACTCTCTCTGTGTCATGAGGATTTCTCTTTTGTACCTAGTGAAGGATATTACTTACTTGTCTCATCAGCCATCAGTCATTGGCGATCTGTAAATTATAAGATTTTTTTTTTGTAAATTAGATGTGGCTTGAATGAGAGGAGAAGATATAAATGAAAGAGAAGTATTAATTAGAATGTGATACAATGGTAGAAGACATTTTTAGTATCTGTTCTGTAAAAGAGAGTACTTCTTTCTGTGGTGAAGTTGGTATTTCCCTTTTAATGAGAAGGGAGATGAAACCGCGAATTCAACAAAGCATTTACATATGTGGCTAGCTTTAAGCACACAAATAGTTCTATTCAGTTCAATAGTTAAATTAAGCATGAGCTTAAGTGCTTTGATAAAGCCGAGATGAGAAAATGTGAATCTAGGGAGCTTTACGGGAATTCAAATTTGAAAATGTTGCCCTTTAATGTCTTGCATTATTGATTTGTCCGATTTATAGTCCCCTCCCTCCAAGATATAAAATCCAAAATTAGAGCTGGTTTGAAAAATAAATCAGGAACATTTTAAACAAAGTAAATTGTGAACAAAAAATCCCTTTAAAAATAAGCTAGAGAACTGTGTGAAAATTTTACAAATTTGACCTTTCAGTGATATCTCGAGTATTCACATACTGAATTAAACTTTTTTTGTGAAAACAATCACAAATGGTAATTTTGTTACTGTTTTAGAATGCTGTCTCCATCATGATGGTGTGAACTCTGGCGAGTGCTAACATCTCCTCAATTTCCTTGTTAACTTGAGAATGTACAAGATTTGAAATTCATGTTCATCCCTAAAAGAACAATTAGATTCAAAGTGACATTCTCTAATGAAAGAACAGTAGATTACACACATTTCTAAGATCAGGAAAAACCATGAGGATCATCCTCATTTCTGAATTTATGCTGTAACAAAATCCCAAAGTGGGGAGAGAATTGTCTGTGTTTTACATGGTATATTTTCAATATTATTTCTGTTCTTGTTTTCATGGTGGCAAGTCCTTCCTGTGAATAAGAGGAGTGAAGTGCCTTTCACTACCACCTGAATGTAATAAACCTGAAAATGTCAAGAGGAAATGTGCAAATATCAAGTATTTTGACAACCTTGTATTGTTGTGCTTAGGAGAAATGATAATGATGACAGAATAATACTGTATACTGGAAAGGAAGCATATTCTCTGCCCAAGGGGAAAAAATTCAAACAGGTCCAAGGTAGGGCTACCATGTCCTCAAAGAAAACTCCTCTCAGCCTGAGTCAGATGAAGTGAACAAAGAGCACAGAAATTGCAAGACTGGAGGAGGCCAAAGGTCTATCTAGACTAGTATCCTGTCTGTGTCAGTGACCGCTAACAGATGCTTCTGATTCAGAGCAAAGCGTAAGAACTCCATGGCAGGCAGATACAGGATAACCTGCCTCACATTAGTCAAAGCTAGATCTCCAGTAGCTAGAGGTTCTCAAACATGAGGTTCAATATCCCTTCCAAAATGGTTCTTGTCATTCATTCTTGTGACTAAATTGTCTTGGTATCTATATATATTTATCCAGTCTTGAATCTTTTTGAATCTTGCTAAACTCCCGGCTTCAATGACTTTGTGACAATGAGTTGCACAGAGTATCTGCGAGGGGAAATAAATCAGTGAACAAATGACATGACAACAAAACATTCATAAATGAAAGTATTTTTTTAGCCCTTTTTTTTAGGGCTCAAAACAAAAGGTAAACCAGAAAGTGGATGGGAAACCACCGTTTTGACTCCAACCTCAGTCATGGAAATCAAGAAGTCTCTCTTACTAGATGGCTGAAATTTGATAAGACAACTCCCAGGTTCAGAATGAGATGACTATTCCTTAATTTCTGGACATGTGAGAATGCCCGGAGTGAGTGTGAAAATTGGAGAGCAGGAGAGAGACATGGATTATGTGCTGTAAGTCAAATGGAATCCATCAATATCATACAAACTGTATGAATTATTAAATCCCCACCACAGGCGTGTGTCAATTAGCACTGTACAGGGACAAGGCTTTAGACGAAAGGAGCATCTGTGTTGTATATCAGAAAAAATTGTCTAATGGTTTGGTCTATTAAGCCTATTTACAATGTAATGGGGAAAAGCCCCATCATTGGAGCCCTTAAAAGATAGATCAAATAAACAACTTGATGCTCTATATTGAGAAGAACACTCTTATTTTGACAGGGTATGGGCAAGATAATCCAATAAGATTTTGGCATCTCTGATTTCTGTCATTCTTTAAATATTGTCATTAATTCCTCCCCCGACTGGAGTATTTTAATGTAAAGGGAAGAAGAAAGGGAGCATATTCTGCAGAAGAGTTACATTACAGTTCTTGCAGTATGAAACATACATGCTATTATAATGGCCAAACAGCATAGCCTGCTGGTGTGACAATGTTAATATTTCATCCACTATACACTGGCTGCTATATTCAATCATTTTAAAAAAGCAACAGAGAAGATCACAAACCCTCAAAACCCTCTTTGCATTTCCACCCCATCTCGATCTTCATATGGGGGAGGGGAACCTTTACATTGGCTAAAGAAACAAACCTATTAAAAATAATTATTACAGAATCTCTTTGGAAGGGCACTGCAGAAAGGCTTGAGATGAATTTGAGGTCTCTGTAATTGACATAGATCTGTAAGCAGACATGCATACCCAGGAAGTATTTGTGAAGAACGACTTAACGGTCTTGTTTAAAAGTTGTCTCACAAACCGAGACAGCTGTGAAGCTTTAAAACCTAAAACATTATTTTCAGGCTTGTTAAAAATCATGATTAGTCATCTCTCCCACCCTTCTTTTCTGAGACCCATACCTGTTTGTTTCCTGAAGATGCTGATATCTGTAATTGAGGCCAGTGTGAGGTCTGTCGATTTAACAAATCATTAGCTGAAAACAGCCATCCTGTCAATTAGATCTATTGCTGAATGTCAGTTTATCCTGAGGTTACAACAACAGTGCCCCGGCGCTCCGTAATGACTGAGTGTTGATACACACTCCCTTGTCAGCTATTCACTTCAGCACAGAAATAATCATCCAATGTCAGTAGAACAGCTGTTTTTAAACCACAAATTATCCACTCTTCAGCTCATCACTTTAGTTTTGGGGGCTGATTCATTTTAGGAATGGCGGTCATCTTATATCTAAAACAATGCTATGTCCCACTCCAATTCCCATTGCAAACAAAAGAGGTTGGGGCATTGTCTACAGATCTTCCATTACCATCCTTACCAATATCTCTTCCTGGAGAATTAAGCCTTGTTTCCCTTTAAGACAGTCATATTTATTTCACCACAGCATAGCAAATTATGTTAATAGAACAAGGAATATGTAATTATAAAAAATAGCAGAATGATCATTTTTAATTAAATATATGTGCAGCTTCCAAGTATTGGAATTACAGGTTGATCCTCTCTAGTTTGGCACCTTCGGGACCTGACAGAACTAGAGAATTTTCTGAACCATGGGAGGTCAATATCGTCTAGCAGCATTACCAACACTTCCACTGCTTACTGGGTTGTTAGAAGATATTAAGGGGTAAATTAGAGGTAAATAACAGCACAGAACACAGTGAGCAAGGACTGGTGGCTATAAACAAACTTCATGGGATCACAGGAAACATGGCCACACTCATGATAAATGGACATCCGGCAAATTCAAATCGTGCCGGACCATGGATGTTTATCAGACCAGAGAATGCCGGACTAAAGAGGTCCAATATCCCTGATTGGATAATCCTCTAAACCATTGATGGTGATCAAAACCATTCTGATCTGAGCCTATTAGAAAGTTCTTCCCTCCCAAAAAAGTCAAGAAATATTTTGAAGTAATTTACCATCCTCTTTGGATTGGCTGTCCAAAATACATACAGACCGGTGGGTTGCATAGTTGCTTTGACTAGAGAAAACACATCCCCTTTATCTCCACATAGCAGTGGGGATGCTAGACCAGACCCCATTTATGTGGCAGCAGCCATTTTGGTCAACACATTGTGGGTTGAACCTAGATTCTCCTGCATGAGGTGCATTAGCCTTTTCAGCTTGAGATAAAGAGCCACCCTCTGTAGTTGGAGGCTGTTAACAGACACTCATCCTCCAAAGAGCATTCCATGTTAGCAATCACTGACCAATAGATTGGGGTTGGGCTTGTGCTACGCACTAGGGTCCGAAGCAGGCCAGCCTGTTGCCTACAACCAAAGTAGTGTGCGACAGCATGGTGTTTTACAAGACCAAGGTGCAGCAACTACTTGAGCTTGGCAGCTGATTCTCCCTCAGCACTGGCTAACTAGTCATCCCTGGTCGAGTGGCTCAGTTGACTATTAGGAGTTCTGCTGGCCAGCGCTGTTTCCCAGATGCCATTGTAAAGTCCAGGGATGTTCTTCTCATGGAATGGCCTTGTGTTGAAATACAGCTTTCCCGATGGCCATAGAATGGTGAGAGTGGTGGGAGGAGGGCTCTGATGTGGTCCCACAGCCTACTTCCTACTGAGACACACCAGCCTCCCTGTGAATGTACAGGACAGAGTAGGGGGAACGATGATGCAGTGATGCCTGATCACACCAAGGGTCTCTCGTCTGGTTCTTATTCGAAGTAGCAGCACCATCAAGAGCAAATAAGAGACAAGGAGCTGTTGGCAGGTATGGGTTCATTCAGGTTAGACATTAGGAAAAATGTCTTAACTGTCTGGGTGGTGAAATACTGGAATAAATTGCCTAGGGAGGCTCTGGAATCTCCATCTCTGGAGATATTTAAGAGCAGGTTGGTCAGGGATGATCTAGATGGTGCTTGGTCCTGCTGTGAGGGCAGGGGACTGGACTTGATGGCCTCTCGAGGTCCCTTCCAGTTTTAGCCTACTATGATTCTATGCACTTTATTCGGAATCCTGAAAGAATACATTGATTCTTGTGCAGGGTACTACATGTTATTCTCATACCCGATCAATTCATTCCAAAGTTTTAATTAAAAAAAAAAGGTTTCTTGCTCCTTTTACAATGCATTATTAGATACCATTTTAAAAAGAATAGCAGAATTCCAGGCTCATGTATTTTCCCGTTCCTCACAGAGAGGGAGAGAGCTGATTCCAAGAGAATAGCACTTTCATGCTGTTTCTTTTGATCCCTGATTTGTACTTTACAACTCTTTCTCTTACCCATCCCAAGTTAGAAGAGTTCCTTCCTCCTCCCCCTTCAGATTGGGGAGTTTTAATTGGGAATGAGTCTGAGGTTGTGTGACCATTTCAAACTCTTGGGTTGGCAAAATTCTCAAATTTCGTATGTCTACATTTAAACCAGTGCCAAAAAAAAAGAAGGGTGAGCATGTGTTTACTTAAGGAGAAGCCTGTTCTTTGCATGTGCAGTGCTAACACAAGTGAATAGACTGCACAATATACCAAATCCCATTGATATCAACAGGAGCCTTTCCATTGACTTTAGTGGAGTTTGGATGAGGCCCTACGTCTATTAGCCTCCTAATCTTTGAGCACTCTTGTTTCCAAAGGCTGATCTGGATAAAATGCTAGCATTATCTGTGACTGGGAGATCTGGTGTTGTGTGTGGTTAGAAGAGAGGCTTTTTTTAGCACTTCTAAAGCTTTATCTGATAGCCATTCACTTATGTTAGACTGCAGTTTGCACGTATCTTCTGAGATAGAACTGTCATTGCATACAATATAACTAACACAGCATAGTTTTTGGGGGGGTTGTGTATATGTGTAATTTTTTTTCAAAATATGGCGAAAGAGTTTGCTGGAAATTTTCAGATTTTGAATATTTTTTTGAAAAATCAAACAAAAAACTTTTAACATTTTTTGGACATAATTGTTGAAAATCTGAGTTTTTTTGTTGAAGTTCAAAATTGTGACAAAAAAAGGATGAACCTCTAATCCTTTGCTGACTTCTTGTCATACTACTAAAAGTTATGAAGAGCCAACAAATGTTGCCCACAAAACACTGGAATAGAGCAATACTAGCTGGAGTTACCCGGCGTTGCTTGGGAAACCGGAGGAACAAAATGTAGAAAACCAGTAGTTGGTTATCTTTTTTTGAACGGTAGAAGAGTTGCACTGATTTCTATGTGGATTAAGATATAGGTCTGTGTCATCCCCGGGGGGGGGGGGGGGATTGGTGCAACCCCAGATGGAAGGAAGGTTACATGCGGGAGGGGTACCCCAACTCGCACCTGGGGCTGAAGGTGCCGGGGGGGCAGGACGGGTGCCTGAGCCTTTGTGCGCATGGGGGGTCGGGGCACTGCGTGCTGGTGCGGGGGGTGGGGGAGGGGAAAGAGGATTGCTTATGTAACCTCATGGGAGGGAGGGGGCAAGTCCTGGACGGTGCTGGGGGCCACAGGTGGCGGGCATGGGACCTAGGGTAGGCAGGGTGGCAGCCATGAGTCCTAGGGTGGGCGGGGAGGCCTTTGCAGCACAGCGGGATAGGTTACTTTTTTATTTTTACAGCTTGAGCTCAGGCCCGATCGGGTCCAAAAATACCTTAAAACCTTCTCCTGGATGAAAGGTTATCCCATGCAAGGTTTGGTTATGGTAGCTCTTATAGCAGTGGTCCCCAACCTTTTGAGGTTGTCGGGCGCCAGGGGGCGTGGCCGTTCGCCCGCCGGGCGCCAGGGGGCAGGGACACTTGCGCGCCCGGGGGCAGCCCCCCCATAGCTGCGCGCCCGGGGGCGGCCCCCTCCATAGCCGCATGCCTGGGGGTGGGGCCCACCCATAGCCACGTGCCCGGGGCCAGTGCCCCCTCCAAGGGCTGCGCGCCTGGGGCCTGCGCCCCCCCCCCCGCCAAGTGCCGCGCGCCCGGGGCCGGGCGCACCGTGCGCCATGTGCCTGGGGCCAGGCCAGCCCTGAGCACCTGGTGGGCGCATGCAAATGCCCCCATGGGCGCCATGGCGCCCACGGGCACCGTGTTGGGGACCACAGTCTTATAGTGTCCAAGTTATTAGCGCACAAACTTACAAACATTCTCCTTATCTATTAGATGTAATAAGCTAATCTCAATTTGTGGAAAAACTCCCGAAGCGCTTCATAAAAGCTGGGATGGCCCATGCAGGTTTCCTGAATATAGTAAATATTCATTCATAGGGTGAATATGGGAAACAGTTCTGGGGCCCTCACTGTAGAAAGGATGTGGACCTATTGGAGAGTGTCCAGCGGAGGGCAACCACAATGATTAGGGGCCTGGAGCACATGACCTATGAGGAGAGGCTGAGGGATTTGGGTTTGTTTAGTCTGCAGAAGAGAAGAGTGAGGGGGGATTTGATAGCAGCCTTCAACTCCCTGAAGGAAGGTTCCAAAGAGGATGGAGAAAGGCTGTTCTCAGTAGTGACAGATGGCAGAACAAGGAGCAATAGGCTCAAATTACAGTGGGAGAGGTCTAGGTTGGAAATTAGGAAAAACTATTTCCCTAGGAATGGGTTACCTAGAGAGGTGGTGGCGGGGGGCTGGACTTGATGAATGCTTGAGGTCTCTTCCAGCTCTATGGGTGTGTCTAGACTACAGGGTTTTGTCGACAAAAGTGGACTTTTGTTGACAAAACTATACCTGCATCTACACTGCTGCTGAGTTCTGTCGACAGAAGGCATTATTGAATCTACACTGTCCTTTTCGTCTACACTGTCATGTCAACAAAGCGGCTTGCTTTGTTGACCGAACTGGATGTAGTCTAGATGCTCTTTGTTGACAGAAGCTTTGTCGACAGTATCTGTTGACAGAACTTCCGTCAACAAAAACCTGTAGTCTAGACATACCCTTTGAGTCTATGAACAGGACTGAGAGTACACTCCCCTGTTTTCTTTTGTGTGTATATTCTTGTCATCAGTGTCACTCTTTGTTAGTTTTGTGTTGAACGACTTGAAATTTTAGGAAAGACACCTTTGAATTGGTTCAGTTTGTTAGGAAAATTGTCATGCCTATTTTAAATAGGAAAATATTACTGACATTATTCATTAACCCTGAACCAAGTTGTTCCATGAATTAATTCTTAAAAAAAGATGGTCCATGCAGGGGAAAAAATTGTTTCCAACTCTGCACACTTTTCTTTTTAAAACTACTGCCAGAAAGAACATATCTAAGGAAAGACTATGCAGCAAAACTTACTATAGCATGGGAACAAAAAGAAACATTAAAACTTTGTTCCGTCTGGCCTTTCAGTGCAGAATATTGTGTGTTGCAGGATAGTGCATAGAGTTAATGGAGAGGTAATGAGCTAAGGCTAAAGTTTTAAGAAGATAAAGGGTGTTACACTAGATCGGTCCCATGGTCTATCTACTCTCATGTCCTGTGAGTAGTGACTATGGGCTGCTTCAGGGCTGCTCTTATGACGTAATCTAAGAGGAGCTGAGCACCTTATTCCAGTAGAAGTTATGGGCGCTCAGGCTCCCTGCCCTAAATTCGATCTGCCTGACAATATGAAGATGAAAAGATCACTCACCGAAACCATTTCAAATAAGGTAATTTGCGGGCACCACGCACAGAACACATCAGAGCCAGCTAAACCAGCCGCCAGAAGTGATACAATTCCTATTTATTTAAATGGCTTGGAACAGAGTTCACACGCAGTCTGAGATTTCTCTTTAAAAAGAAATCATTTTGATTAGGCTGCTTTCCCTTAGCTCGTCCTGTAAAATTTCACATTTTTCCAAAGGCAGCGCCATACTTAGGGGGGAAAAGAAACTCTTGCTTTCATTTTCCAGGAGCACTGCTCTTTAAGAGTATAATTGTTCTTTGAAACCTTTGCCCCTCCACCACATTCAGCACGCTGGGGTGTCATTCTGGCTTCTGTGGGAACATGGCACAACATCTTTTTACGTCTAATCAGACCTGAGGTTTTGGTAGGTGAGGAGACTGATAATTTTACGATGATTGCTGCCTGTAACTATTAGCGTCACATGGGAAGAGCCCACAACAGACAGTGCTTTAAACATTTTTTTTAATTGGTCAATGAAAATTTAATGCTGCATCTATCTGTGCATTTATGGTTAATGCAAATTTGTATCCAGTCAGCTGCAGACGGTTCCCGTTTGATACTAATTTGCCAGAACAATGATTCCTGTTGTCACGTTAGTGTGAACCTACTAGAAGCTAAGTGAGGACACGTATACAATCCCATGTTATGAAGAGACTAGTTTCCAATAAATACTTTTGTTGTTTTCCTGAAACAAATCTCCTTTACCCACGGAGCTTCTCAGAACTCCACTGACAGCTACTCAGAAAATAAAGTGATCTTTTGTTTTAAGTGATCAAAGTTTTTGAAAGTGCCACCTAGCTATTGTGTAATATTCCATCACCCATACTTAAGACATGTCTCTGGTTTTGTTTATTTTTAATTGATCCAAAAGCCTCCTTTGCATCTTACGCTGTGCCTGAGCACTGCTGCAGAGAGCACATCTTAGTAAAGCGTCACACCACAACTTGCTCAGTGGGGTTTCAGGCTCCAATTCAGACAGAAACAGTTTGACTGATCACTGGCACAGCAAAACATCTTTTCTTTTCTTTTTTTTAATTTACGCTCTAGATTTATAGAAATATATCTTTGTGTTTAATCAACATAACCCTCAGCAGTTCTTTGAAACCTTTAGCTAGAGAAGTCAGGAGTGTCAGAAACATTTTATGGCTTGTTGGGAGTCCTTAGTACTATTGACAGATAAAAATGAAAAAAAGTAGGCTGTTGTAAAATAGAACAAATAAAGGCTAAAATGAACTTTGTGCTTGTAGTCAACAGTTTGGACTGTACATTGAGAGTGGCGAGATACCAAGAAGAAAACTTTATAACTAATAAACCAATGAATGTTATAATGTTAAGGATAATATTATGAGCAACTTTGCCAGTTTTATACAACATATGTTCTGTGAGAGATTCCCTATGCTGCATTTCAACACTGATCATAGTACTGACAAAAATAATCTTCTGTTAGAGTATCTACAGGATTTTAACAGCTTTTTATTAAGCAAAAACTTAGGTTACAGAAGATTTTTGGTGACTCTCAAAAACAGATGTAACTACAGACTAAGTAAGGTATTTTTATTTTATTTTTTTTCATCTGGGGAAAAAATGGGTGGTCCTGTATCACCTTAGAGACTAACAAAAAAAAGCATATACCTAGTATCATGAGCTTTTGTGGGCACCACCCACTTGTTCAGATGAGTGGAGCAAAAGGATTTTTAGCCCAATGTTCATTGCTTTGTATTTATTGACAGAGCTCACCAAGCAGCGGCGAGCCCTGCTCGCCAGCCGCACGGTTCTGCACTCTGCGCATGCGCAGACCGTTCTGCACATGCTCAGATCGCTCTGCACCGGCTCTTCCGGATTGCACATTATTTGTTGAGCCCTGTTTATTGACATTGAATTTCATCTGCCACTTTGCTGCTCAGTCACCTAGTTTTGTGAGATCCTTTTGCAACTCTTCACGGTCAACTTTTGACTTACCGATCTTGAAAAATATTATATTATCTACACATTTTTCCACCTTTCTGTTGATATCTTTTTCCACATAATTTACAAGTATGTTGAATCGCTCTGGTCCCAGTACAGACCTGTGAGGGACAACACCATTTACCTCACTCAATTCTAAAAACTCAGAGTTCATTCCTACCCCGTATTTCCTATCTTTTAATCAGTTACTGATCCATATTAGGACTTTCCTCTTATCCCATGATTGCTTACTTCGCTTAAAAGCTTTTGGGGAGGGACCTTATCAAAGGCTTTTGGAAAGTCCATATATGAAATATCCACTGGATTTCCCTTGTCCACATGTGTGTAGATCCATCCAAAGAATTCCAATATATTGGTGAGGCATGATTTCCATTTCTAAAAGCCATTTTGACTCTTCTCCAACAAATCATGCTTAGTTATGTGAATGATCGTTCTGTTGTTTACTATACTTTCAACCAGTTTGTCTGGGACCAAAGTTAGGCTTCCTGACATGTAAGTGCCAAGATCACCTCACGAGACTTTAAAAAACTCAATTTCATGTTAGCTATCCTCCTAGACATCTCCAACAGAATTAAGGTGATCGGTTATATAGTACCATTAGAAGTTCTGCAATTTCCTATTTGAGTTCCTTCAGAACTCTTGGATGAATCACTCCCATCTTGTCCTGGTGACTTAATACTGTTTGATTTACCAATTTGTTTCAAAACCTCCTGTATTGTCACCTCACCCTAGGACAGTTCCTTGGATTTGTCACCTAGAAATTTCAGCCTTGGTGTGGGAATCTCTCTGAAAGTGAAGACTGATGTGAAGAATTCATTTAGCTTCTGTGCAGTGGCTTGTCTTAAATTGAGCACCTCAGTTGTTCACTGGGCCAGAGAGTCATTGGCAGACCCGGCCTTTGGGCAAAGCAAGTGAGGCGGTTGCTTTGGGTCCGCACATCCAGGGCCCCACGGCCCTGCCATTCAGGGCCCCATGCTGCCCCGCTCTCGAGCCTGCCCAACCGACCCTGACTGGGAACTGCATGGCCATATGGCTCAGCCAAACACAGCGTGCTGCCTTGGGCCCCGCAAACTCTTTGGCCGGGCCTGGTCGTTGCCATGGTTCCTGCTTCGGATGGACTTAAACTGTTTTGCTGTTAGCTTTTGAATCTTTTGCTAGTTTCTCTTCAAATTCTTTTTTGGCCTGTATAATGATGCTTGATTTGCCAGAGTTTGGCTCCTTTGTATTTACAACTGTAGGATTTGACTTCCAATTTTGTAAAGCTCGTCTTTCTGCCTCTAATCACATGTTTTACACTTACGGCTTTTTTTTTTAATGTTGGCTCTCTTACTATTCTGTGAATGATTTTGTAAAACCAAAACACAACCTCCTCAACCCACATCCACCACAGCAAATAGTATTTCATGAGAGTTTCTCTTAGTATTTGACACCTTTGCTTCCTAGAGTTGTTGAAAATTGAGAGAAGCAAAGTTAATTTAAATCTGGTTCAAATAAGAAGTGAAAGTGCAGGTCAGTTCTTAATTTATCTAAAGCAGTTCATCCGTGCCTTAAAAAAAATGCAATTGATATGGCAAAATGAAGCACATCTGTTGTAATCAAAAAGTATAAATTTGAATATCATTGAGCTTCATTGAAATTATTGTATATGCTGCTGTTCCATTGTTTAATTATGTGCCATTAGCATTGGAATTGCTAGCTCCCTGCTGGAGTCTTTTCTCTTAGATTTATAATAGGTCATGGTAGAATATTTTTCTCATTACTGTCACAGATGCACTAATTGAACTGGATCTGATCTCTCCCATTCAGTAGCTGAACCCACAGACGAATAATTTACTTAAGTACAAATAGTTTCTTCTTTGCCATATTTAACTGAAGCCTGGAGCAAGCATAACAGAGATGGAAGAATTTATTGGCCATTAAAGCTTCTTCCATCAAGTGTCATCTATGAAAAGTGTCTGGGGCCATATGAAACAAAATTAAGATAAATCTTGTTGTGGTAACTAGTGAACATACTTTTTCTTTGGCCCATCGTCAGCCAGATGGAAGAAGCTTTGGAGAGCTGTGACGGGGTAGCAGAAAAATAGAAATCTGGCACGACTAGAGCATGGGCCGTGGATGAACATAAGGCTGGGGGAGGCCAGCCCCTCCCCTTCTACCCAAGGCCCCACCCCTCACTGGAGACAAGCCCTTCCCCCACCACAGGGGCAAGCCTTCAGCCTGCCACAAGAGCCTCCCCAGCCTGGAGCACGGGAAGGGAGCACTGCTCCAGTATCTGAAATCTCCATGCAGCTGAAGCCCGGGAGCCATGCTGAAACAAGGTGCAGCATGTGGATGGGGCAATAACTGACAACTTGGGAGGGTATAGCCTCCCCTGCCTTTTAGACCAGCCATCTGTGGACTAGAGACTCTCTGGCCGAAAAATGTGAACGTGCCCATTGGACTCTAAAGGGTGTTAGGATTTTTTTTAGCAAAACACATTGGCTCCAATTCTGGAACAGGACGTGGGAGGGCCACACGGCTGTGCCTGATGAAAGTTGGTGGGACTTGGCATGGCACAGAACTCCATCCCTCACAGGATCGGGGCCTTAAGTGGGGACAGAGCTCGTCTGTCTGGAATGTTCCCGGAAGAACATGCTCTGCGCATTCATTCTCCTCCAGCTAGAATCCCCACACGCTCACATCCCTTCACACATTCCCCTCTGCTAATGCGCTGCCCAGTGAGATTTTACTCCTCATTCTCTTCCCCCTTCTTCGTATTCTGCATATAGCCACCCATCATCTCCCTTGGCTTCCAGAAATCCCCATACACGTTTTCCTCCTTGTGCATGCTGTGTGTGGGCTTCCTGTCCTCTCCTCAAGGCTTCTCCCGTCTAGGCCTGTAGCTACTCCATGGCCCCTACTTACATGCTGTTGTGATGCTCTAATCCTTAAGGTACACTGATCTAAAAAGGTGTCACAAGGAAGAGGGAGAAAAGTTGTTCTCCTTGGCCGTAGGACAACTGTCAGGGCAGTTGAAACACTGGAATAAGTTGCCTAGGGAGGTTGTGGAATCTCCATCTCTGGAGATATTGAAGAGCAGGTTAGATAGGCATCTATCAGGGATGGTCTAGGCGGTACTGGGTCCTGCCATGAGGGCAGGGGACTGGACTCGATGATCTCTCAAGGTCCCTTTCAGTTCAAGTGTTCTAGGATTCTATGACGTTAATGCACTTTCCTTGCTGCTGCTCGTGGTTCTCTCAGCCCTCCGTCCCCGGCAGAGAGGGAGAGGACTGCTCAGCAGCGCATGGAAGAGTTGGTAATATCTTCATACCAGTGTCCTTCATTATAAGTCAGCTTCCCCCACCCCAGGGGATTCCAGCACTGCGTGAGTCGGGAAGCGGCTGGAGAGTCAAGAGGTAGCTTCCTGCTTTTGCAACAGTCCTGTTTATATGTTAAATTAGATGCACACAAGTGACATACAAAAGCAAACAGTGAGAAATAAGGATAGATTAATCCCTAACCACCCCACATCTTCTGCTTTATCAGTGATTAGGAGCACAAGTAAATAGGCATCCGCTCCTTCCCTGAGGCATTGACACTTGTAAAGTATAAAAGAAGAAAAACCACTAATGCGAACAGGGCCATCATACAGCCTTGTCTACTGTTACTGGGAGATTGACGCTGTGGAGATCGATCTTCTCATACTCCTGTGTCTCCACAGGGCCCCTCCCTGTGCTATTAAATCAGATAGGGTAACAGGTTCCTTGCTTCAGTGCATCAGCCAAACTCATTTAAACTTTTCCCAGTAGAATCCGCACTTGCTAATAGGCTGATTCAGGTGACGCTGCCAGATTGTTACAGGTTCATTCAACAAATATTTCCCATCAATTGAAGAATACATTATGCATGAATACAGTGTCCCACCTCTGTCTATGTTGAATAGTATTTATCAAGTCCATCAGAGAATAAGTTATTTATAGGGTGGATTTTTTTTCATGTTTTAGCTACGCCGTTTGATGTTTGCCCCGCATAAATATAAACCTACATAGGAATAGCTTGAGGAGCCTCAAAATAGGTATTTTTTAATTGTAATGTGAAGGAAAAATGCACTTGCTTCCCTTTATAACTCCATTTTGAATTGTCATAATGATACATGGAAATAACCTTCTGTCATTATTCCTAGGGGCCCTAACAGAGATCAAAGAGAGGTTAAGGGTAAAATTTTCAAAGGTGCACAAATGGTTTAGGCACCACAATCCAAGAGAAAAGGGATTAGTTACTTAAATCACTTAGGCACTTTTGACAATAGTAGTTTAAGTGACTTTCCAAAGGACACACAGGCAGTCGGTGGCAGAGCCAGGAGCTGACTGCCAGTCTTCCACATCCTAGTTATATCTTCTGAACCCATCCTCCTGGCAACATGGCACACACATGAGACTAGAAATATGCATCTCTTTGGGGGAGATGCTCACATGCGGCAGATGTCCTTTTTCAGGCAAAATATTCGGACTTATTTAATATGCCTTGTGTTTACCAACTGCTTGCAGTGTTCAAGGTGCACCATTCACAGTACTAAAGCAATAGCTCTTCAGTGCAGTCCTGTTCAGGTGACCCAGCCATGCTAAAAAGCATGAAGGGCCATCAAACAAAAACATATAATGTATAATTAATGCAATCATTGTATAATATTATTCCTTTTTCATCAAAGTTGCTGTACACAGTCCATGTATTAAATATTACTACACTGCCATCTCCCCAGACAACTGCAGAATAGGAGCTAGAAAGACCTCAGTAGGCTAGCCCCAGTTCAACATTTTCTTTTCAAAATAAATAGAGCCTGTCTGATGAATACAAATGAGATTAACTAAAGCCTTTAATTAATATGACTTTTTAAAAAAGGAGGCACAAATGAAATAATTCGCCATGTATTGCATCTTAATTTCTTCACTGTCAAGTACTTTAAAAAAATGGGTGTTTATTCCCTCTTGCTATTAGAAAAAGTGTTTTCTAAGTTCAGAAGTGTTTGGTTTTTCTTTTGAAGGGGGAAGTCCCTTCTGATTTTCTAGCTTTTCCATTTGGCGCTATCGATTCCCTCCCCCCTCCTTTTTCCTCTGGTTTAATGAAATATTGATGGTCAACAAAATCATCTTTGTGATCCTCTCAGAATTCTTCCTACGACGGTTCAGAGTGCTGCTACACCAGACACGGGGTCCTGCCTGTCAGGGGAAGCTGAGACTTAAAGTAGCAACATTTGACCCTGAGTTAACTAATAAATTAGAAAAAGAAATTACAGGGAGAGAACTCACCGAAGCAATGCAAGCACTAAACCTTGGCGAAAATCCAGTCCCAAAAGGTCCATCAGTTGATGTACATAAAAATGCATAGATAACCCCGCTGATACATCATGAGACGTTTATTATTTGACCTTTCAGATGGGAAAAACTATAAGGGATGAGTTCAAGCATGCCCATTTTGAGGATGGGCAAACGGTGTTACAGAGTTTACGTGACTTGCTTGTGGTCGGGTGGATGGCAGAGGCAGGAATAGAACATTCTTTTCTTCATTCTCAGTCCTGTGCTCATTCATGGGACCAAACTGCCTGTCTCTTGGAAAGGAATCACCTCCATTCAGCCATATGCCTGAAGGAAATCATGACCTCTGGCGTATTCGATTTATTATTCCTATTGAGGTACCACCTTGTTTATCAAGGGAAATGGGTTTTGAAGTAAACTGCATTAAATGGATTTCAGTTCTTTCTAAGAGGAGCTACTGTGCTATAAGGATGAACGAAAATATGCAGCTTAATTTGTCAGATTTCTACAATTAAGCATCTGCATGTTCAGATGCATTACCCTAGGGCATTTATTTGTGAGCTACAAGGACCATTTCATCTTTTGTCATACTCTTGGGACATAGAAAATGAGATTTCAGCCAGCTTGAAAGAAAGTAAAAACAGATAATGTTCCATGTGCATCCTTTTGTGCCTAGTTCTGGAGCTGCACTCAGCATCGATAGCTAAGTCGTGAACTTCACTCGTGTTGAGTAATATAGTGTCCATTCTGGGCTTCCCCTTCAAATCAATTATTGCAGTAGTGTCCAGAGGTCCCAAACATAATGCAGGTCCCATTGTTTTAGGCCTCAATACAAATATATATGAAGATACGGTCTCTCTGATGCACTTTTTCTTTCTATTGTGCAATTATGTCTTGGAAATTGCTATAAAAGCATATTCTAAAATTCGCCTTATGGAAAGAATGGGAGAAAGGTTTTCAAATCCCACTGGAAAATCACGAGAAATTGCCTAAGAAAGACATTAAAATCCATTGGTTAGTTTAGTCTCGGAGAGCCTTTTCCTAAATCATGGACCAATTTGTTTAACTATTTATTTTAACATTTCTTTTTTTCTTCTTTTGGTCCTCTGTGTCTTAATTTCTACTCCATGTACTGCTGTGCCTGTTAATTTTCCGTGCTACCAGAAGCCTATTTTTTCTTTATTTCAACTGAATATCATATAAATTAATTGCCGTTTGATTACCATGTAATTACATTGTGACTCGTGACAGTTTAGATAAACTATCATATCTACATCTTAAGAACATGATGAATGTTTGACTAAATATTTCAAAGAAACTTGTAAATACGGTGTTATTCGGTGACACTTTTAATACATGTTAATTTCCTCCCTGATTTTCTTTACTCCATCAGTGGCAAAGAGCAGCCAAGCCATGGACCTCAATTTATCCTTGAATGGGCATATCCAATCGGGCCAAATCACAATTGGGTGTTCATAATCCGTGAAGCTCTTTGTAAAGAAGATTTTGGTGCAGGCATATTGCTCGAGTCAAGAGAAGAGACAAATTACATGAGTCTCCTGAGAGATTAATTGCTTCCAAGCAGGCTACTTATTAAATAACTTACAGAGTTATACAAGAGTTTCAGCCACGTTCAGAATGTGCATGTTTTTGTTGCAACTCTGCACCAGGTTCTCTAAATTAATTTAGACTATTCCAAGGTTCTGAGAACATGGCTATGTCCGCTTCCTCACCCCATCAGAGATTAGTGAGCACTGAGGTTGACCTTGATATCCGAGAGTGAGCCTAATGATATGCAGTCCCTATTAGTCATTACAGCCATTTTGCCTCAATTTCTCTTTCCCTTCCCTTGCCTTTTCTCAACAGAAGTTTGGAAAAATACATCCAATTAGGCTTTAAGCACACACTTTAGTCTCTAACAGGGCACTAATGAGAAATTAAAAGAAGCAGTGTACCTAAGGAACTCGAGCCTGGTTTGAAGACTCACAGCCGGGAAATTAGCTTGGATCAATGCTGCTACAATTCAATAGGGCCTGGAAAGAGAAATTGGAAAGAGAAGAGTATTTTAGTTTCCATTGCCACATTGTGGTCATGCAAAATGTGATGAATATTGTGAGCTACCAAGTTAATGAAGCCTTCAAATGCTTGGCTAACGGTAAGCCAAGGCAAGTCATGGCTCATGTGTTTATTTTGTTTCCTCGCCTGTAACTTTTCATTGTTGTTTTTACTAATTATTTTGATTTGCGGGTAGCGCCTTGAGAGTTCCCTGAATCATAGAATCATAGAATAATAGGACTGGAAGGGACCTCAAGAGGTCATCGAGTCCAGCCCCCCGCCCTCAAGGCAGGACCAAGCTCCACCTACACCATCCCTGACAGATGTCTATCTAACCTGTTCTTAAATATCTCCAGAGAGGGAGATTCCACCACCTCCCTTGGCAATTTATTCCAATATTTGACCACCCTGACAGTTAGGAATTTTTTCCTAATGTCCAATCTAAACCTCCCTTGCTGCACTTTAAGCCCATTACTCCTTGTCCTGTCCTCAGAAACCAAGAGGAACAAATTTTCTCCTTCCTCCTTGTGACACCCTTTTAGATATTTGAAAACCGCTATCATGTCCCCCCTTAATCTTCTTTTTTCCAAACTAAACAAGCCCAGTTCATGAAGCCTGGCTTCATAGGTCATGTTCTCTAGACCTTTAATCATTCTTGTCGCTCTTCTCTGTACCCTTTCCAATTTCTCCACATCTTTCTTGAAATGTGGCGCCCAGAACTGGACACAGTACTCCAGCTGAGGCCTAACTAGTGCAGAGTAGAGCGGCAGAATGACTTCACGAGTTTTGCTTACAACACACCTGTTGATACAACCTAGAATCATATTTGCTTTTTTTGCAACAGCATCACACTGTTGACTCATATTCAACTTGTGGTCCACTATGACCCCTAGATCCCTTTCTGCCATGCTCCTTCCTAGACAGTCGCTTCCCATCTTGTATGTATGGAACTGATTGTTCCTTCCTAAGTGGAGCACTTTGCATTTCTCTTTATTAAACCTCATCCTGTTTACCTCTGACCATTTCTCTAACTTGCTAAGGTCATTTTGAATTATGTCCCTATCCTCCAAAGAAGTCGCAACCCCACCCAGTTTGGTATCATCCGCAAACTTAATAAGCGTACTCTCTATCCCAATATCTACATCATTGATGAAGATATTGAACAGTACGGGTCCCAAAACAGACCCTTGCGGAACTCCACTTGTTATCCCTTTCCAGCAGGATTTAGAACCGTTAACAACAACTCTCTGACTACGGTTATCCAGCCAATTATGCACCCACCTTATCGTGGCCCTATCTAAGTTATATTTGCCTAGTTTATCAATAAAAATATCATGCGAGACCGTATCAAATGCCTTACTAAAGTCTAGGTATATGACATCCACCGCTTCTCCCTTATCCACAAGGCTCGTAATCTTATCAAAGAAAGCTATCAGATTAGTTTGGCATGACTTGTTCTTCACAAACCCATGCTGGCTATTCCCTATCACTTTATTACCTTCCAAGTGTTTGCATATGATTTCCTTAATTACCTGCTCCATTATCTTCCCTGGAACAGACGTTAAACTGACCGGTCTGTAGTTTCCTGTGTTGTTCTTATTCCCCTTTTTATAGATGGGCACAATATTTGCCCTTTTCCAGTCTTCTGGAATCTCCCCTGTCTGCCATGATTTTTCAAAGATCATAGCTAAAGGCTCAGATACCTCCTCTATCAGCTCCTTGAGTATCCTGGGATGCATTTCATCAGGACCTGGTGACTTGCTGACATCTAACTTTCCTAAGTGACTTTTAACTTGTTCTTTGTGAATCCTATCTTCTAAACCTACCCTCTCTCTGCTTGTATTCACTACGTTAGGCACACCTCCAGACTTCTCGGTGAAGACTGAAACAAAGAAGTCATTGAGCATCTCCGCCATTTCCAAGTTTCCTGTTACTGCTTCTCCCTCCTCACTAAGCAGTGGGCCTACCCTGTCCTTGGTCTTCCTCTTGCTTTTAATGTATTTATAAAAAGTCTTCTTGTTTCCCTTTATGCCTGTAGCTAGTTTGATCTCATTTTGTGCCTTTGCCTTTCTAATCTTGCCCCTGCATTCCCGTGTTGCTTGCCTATATTCCTCCTTTGTTAGTTGTCCTAGTTTCCATTTTTTATATGACTCCTTTTTTATTTTGAGATCGTGCAAGATCTCCTTGTTAAGCCAAGCTGGTCTTTTGCCATATTTTCTTTCTTTCCTACACAGCGGAATTGTTTGCTTTTGGGCCCTTAACAACGTCCCTTTGAAATACTTCCAACTCTCCTCAGTTGTTTTTCCCTTCAGTCTTGCTTCCCATGGGACCTTACCTACAAGTTCTCTGAGCTTATCAAAATCTGCCTTCCTGAAATCCATTACCTCAATTGTGCTGGTCTCCCTTCTACCTTTCCTTAAGATCATGAACTCTATTATTTCTGAAGCCCAGGACTTGAACAGGGCTCAAACAAGAGCTAGATAAATTCATGGAGGAAGATCCATCAATGGTCGTTAGCCAGGGTGGGTGCAATGGTGCCCTTAGCATCTGTTTTAGAAGCTGGGAATGGATGACAAGGGGAGGGATCACTTGCTGATTCTGTGTTCTGTTCATTCCCTCTGAGGTGCCGGGTATTGGCCACGGCTGGATGGACCCTTGGTCTGACCCAGCTTGGCCATTTTTATGTTCATAGAGTTAAATAAAATTCCTAATCCAAAGAGCTCACAATCTGTAATTATTGAATTACATTTATAGAGCCCTTTGATCCAAATTTCTGGAGGCATAGCACAACGGCAGAACAATGAAACCAATAACAATCAACAGCACAGAAATACATTGTGACAGAGTACTGGGAACCCACAGCTGAGTCAGCATGCTGATCATTTAATCACCAATTATTTCCCCTGCATGCCTAATTAGCACATTTTAAGAGCCAGGGAGGAACTAAAAGACTAATTGGCTCATTAGCACAGAGGTGGTGGGGAGGGGGAGGGGTAGGAGGGAGGAGAAAGACTGGTAGATCCAAAACTAAGAAGGAAGTCTGGATGGAGAAAGCTGTATTCTTGTCTTGGCAGAGGGGTTGAGGAGAAAAGAATGGTGTAAATGTGGTGGTGTGTGGCCCATTAAGATGGTGGGGAAAAGACTATGTAACTGAACTACATGGTGGTTGACCACTGAATGTCTCCGAACAGTTTGTGTAGACTGAGCAAGAGCAAAACCCTGCCCTAAAAAGTAAAATATGAGAGAAGAGAAGGGAGACGTACATAGGAAACATTCATCTTCATGCCTCTGCTCATGACGGGCAACCATCCCCAAGTGGCCCCCCGCTTCTGTGCGACAGGGTGTATTTTAGAAAGGAGACCCCATGATAGAGGGCACTTCATAGAGCTTGGTTTCAAAAGGGGAGTCACTCAGCTGTAATCCAGAGCCACGATCTCCAAAGATGAGTTAATAGGACAAGTTGTGTCCAGCCGCACAAGAGCAACAGTAAAGGCATGAGCGGAGATCGCCCTCCTGCAGCTCATCTCAATGAGGTGTGACTCATTTAAATGTTATCATTAGCGAACATGTGCAGCTTCCCATCCACCACAAACATACCCATTGGTCATTTATTTAAAAAAAAACCCCACAACTGTCAGACTTTGCCATTGTAGTGTGTGTGAGTGGTGATGTTGCAGTCATAAGGGAGCGCACGATTAGACCATTTGAGAGAGAGAATGATACATTTGGGGAGGGCATGTATGTGTCTGTACACTGTATAAACACATTATGTAGTGCATAGAAGAACAACTGATAAGCATCAGTAAGTCACCAGCATAATTCAATTAACAGTTTTTCTGATGCTATAAAATGTGAGATGGAGTTAAAGGAGTTTTTTGGTGAATGTTGTGACCAGAACTCAGTGGTCTGTATTTTTCTGGATTTAATTTGCATAACAGATTGTTAATTCTCTTCCCCATTTATGTCCTTCCTCTCTCTAAGGTGGATTGTCTATTTTCTCCTTTCTTAAATCTTGCCTAGCTGTTTTGTTTTATTTTTTTTTCTATTCTTGGGTATAATCTTGAACAATGTAGGAGGGTGGATTTACAACCCAAACAGCTGTTTTGCTTTGTGAAGTTGTTCTAGATTATTTCAGATGCAAGTCTGCACTCGCTGTCACGGGAAGTCTGAGTAACCCATTCTCAGGTGTAAATCAGCACACTGTCATGGAAACTTATCCCAGTTTCCAACAGGTGAGGATCTGGTTCTGAGACTTTTGATAAAAGATCGTAATTTAAATAATCTCCACTAATTCCTCTGCTACATGGTCAGTGGGACAGAGAGCATAACTTCCAAAACCACCATCATCTGTGCTGAAATCTCATTATTAAAATCATTCAACATATGTAGCTCCCAACCCCTCTCCCCCCACCCCCACCACACACACACACACACACACACACACACACACACACACACACACACACACACACACACACACACACACACACACACACACACACACACACACACACACACACACACAGAGGTAATTTACTTTAAAAGGAAACCTAACTCATAACAAACACAGAAAATGTTTGATTTCTAACATTAAGATCAAGCATTTTAAAGATATTTCATCTAGATACCTTATCAACCAGAGGGAAATCAGTAAGGAGCAGTAGCTTGAAACCAGCTGTTTTATCTGATTAGGGCCATGAACAATAAACTCAAGGAGTGAGGAGATGGGAAATCTGTATGTCTCTGAGCTGAATAAAATGTTGGGATTTGGTGCCTGACAGATCTAGGCTGAGGTCCACTACTGAACATATCATTTGTTTATTTTTAAATCCATTTTGCTTTAAATCCAGTGTCCAGAAACTAAAAGGTAAATATCTAGTTGCATATAGGAGCTAGGATTATAGGAGCTATGATTACCCAGAGGTTTTCTGTTTTTTCATAAGCTGTCCAAAATTCAATTATAGTGTGTTATTGACCACTTCCTGATCACAAGAGCCCTTGTTCATAACCACATTTCACGCATGTGACATTTACAGCATTTGCTGATACGGAAAAGCAATATTATTAGACTGGTTTACTGTTTTGTACATTTTTATAATGAAGTTTAATGGCTAGAAACTTGCAGAGATGGCCAGGTATCATCACCTAGCTCCCTGCAGACCATTATGTATATTACACACAAATTCTGCTCTTCTGGCTTGTTCTGTAGCCCTGATTAGCTTGAATTCTTCCTGGTTTGGACGCCAGATCTCTTTGAGTGTCCCTTCCCATTCTGGGGTCAAATGCCTTCTCCTGTGAGAGAGTGTTTTTCAATTCCAGAAGACTTTCCAAGCTTCTTTCTAGCTCTAACCTCTTCTTCTTGACAGGTGGTAAAATCAGCCCTTCAGTATTCTGGTTCACCCCAAGGAGCTTCTCTGTGTCCCTCCTCCCTTCAAGCTCCTGTCCATTATGTTGAAAAGAGCCCTTTTTTCATGCTATGGGGGGAGCCATCTGACTGGGACTTGGCCTTATTCTCTTCTTGGTCTTTTGATACCTATTCTTTTAGGGCCATATCTTGAAATAGAGTTATCTCACCTTGAGCCCAACGGCCCTTAGAAGGCCTTTGGGGCTCTGCAGCGTGGCTAATGATTTCTAGTTCAGACTGTAAGGGTACGTCTACACAACAGCACTGACGTGATTCTGAAAATAACAAAGTGTGTGTCTACACAGCAAGCCATCGTTTTGAAATAATGTTGAGCTGGAGCACTTCTTACTCTGACTCGTGGTAACCCTCATTTCACGAGGAGTAAGGGAAGTCCAAGGAAGAGTGTTCTTCCTTCGACTTCCTGCTGTGTAGACAGTGCCAAAAGCTGAATTACGCTATTTCCACTTCAGCTACGTAGTTGACGTAGCTGAAGTTGTGGAGCTTAATTCGACGTTAGCCCTGCTGTGTAGACGGACCCTAACAGACTCTTTTTTAGACCTGTCTGAAACATTTAAAACTAAATTTATTCACAGAAATGCAGTTTTGTCAGTATGGAAGCACTTTGCAATGTTGAATTTATTTTGAAGTTTATGACAGGTTTCCTCGGGCAAAAGTGGATTCTCTAGTCACTTCCAGAGAGAGAGAGAGAGAGAGAGAGAGAGAGCCAAATAAAAACATGACCTATGACAATTCCATTTTGGAAAATAATTCCAACGATTTTATTTTTGTTGCAGTGTAGAAAGAAGACAAATTTTGAAACCTTGCAAGTGTTTGGGAAATATAGTATTTATTCTCTGGAACACTGTACTAATAATCTCTATGAATTTGGAAAAGAGGAGAGCTTGTAATAAACTAATTATGGGGTTACAATAACAAAAGTTAACCAATATGACGTTAAAATGCAATTTATGATTCAGTCTAGGCAAGGACTGCCATGGTTAATCGGGTGTAGAATGGTCATAGTTAACTCTTCATGCATGTTCAGAATCAGCTGACACAATGTGAAAAAACATGTAGGTTAAGTCTGTAATGTTATGTTGATTAAAGGATGGTATTACAGGATACCATTTCTGCACAGAGAAACCCCCAAAGTGAAGTTAGGAACCAAGACAAAGTTCAGAGATGGGTCACTAACTGGAGATTAATCATTATAGAACATATTTGAATTTTGGCTAGAATGTAATTTTAGACAGTGTGCTTTGAAACTACAGATTGAATCTCTCTAGTCAAGCATACTTGGGACCTCACCAGTGCTGAACCAGAGAATTTGTTGGGAGGTCAATATTGTCTAGCAGCATTACCAACACTTCCACTGCTTACTGGGTTCTTTGAAGACATTTAGGAGTAAATTAGAGCTAAATAACAGCACAGAACACAGAGAGCCAGGACTGGTGCCTGTAAACAAACTTTATGGGATTGCGGGAATCTTGGCCACACCCATGATAAGTGGACATCCAGCTAACTGAAATCATGCTGGACCAGGGATGTTGCCAGACTAGAGAGGATCAACCTGTCCATGATGTATAACAAAGATGGAGCAGTCCTTTGGGTTTTTTTTTTAAAGTTCTGTGTATACACCTGTGTCCCACACTATGTACAGCCATCCGTAGCGATCATGCTTTTCCCCAGCAGGATAGCTGTCTGGACATCAGCATTCACACAGTGCTTCACTTAAGGGGCTCTCTGCATTTCTGGGAAACACAAGTACCTCGGGCCACCCTGGCACTTCATTGATGTGGTGGATGTAGCATTTTCATTGCGCATGTCTTAGAGATAAATTACCATTTTGTATAGTCTCCTTTGTTTTGAGACATGGTGTGGCCTTTACTTTCCTTGCTTTCTATTATCATATTTTCAGTTTGATATAAGTACACTGGCATTGTGTAGTGCATTATTAACTTTGGGGATGGGAGATTGGTTACTTCCACATAAATAAGCTTTTAAAATGCAGATGCCCCATAGCATAATTGGACCAACATAGGTGGTAAGATACTCCAGTGAAGAATAACTTCATGCTACAGTATACAAACCAATATAGAATAGAATAACCCTGGCAGTCCAGTTACCTACATGAAAACACTTGACACAAATAGCTAAGTAGGGAATTAAAAGACATGTTCACCTCAAGTGCAACACTTTCTATGCAAGAACTAGCGGTTGTTTAAACAAAGGGAATTTAAAATTACAGAGAGGTTTAGCACAATAGTACTTACCATAATTCTATCAATTACGCTGTAAACCTACCAGGAAGAACACTGATTAGGGCTCACTGTTTGACTTCTGAGTGACATGGCAGATTATAATGGGTGCTTGGATCCTTTGTCATTAGCTTTGATAAGTGCAGTGTTTGCTTTTTAACATTGGCTTAAAACGTGCTGGATGAAAATGAAAGGCTGCATTTTCCGTGTTGTGCCCATGCAAGCACACATACGAACCTCCAGTAAAAGAGCATTATTAAAACAGCAATTTCAAGCACTCAGAAGTTGGAAATGCCAGAATGTTAGAAGTTGCCCGTGGAACCATTTGTCCATCTCTTTGAAAGTGTGATGATGCCATATTTATGGAATGTTGCAATGCAAGGATGGTACGCTATTTGTCATGGGAGGACTTCTGCTTAATTCCACGAACAGGCACAGAGAGGGCTCACTGAAGGAATCAAGGCTGTGACATGCATAGTATGACAGGCCCTCTCCCTCCTTTGCTGCAGGAGTCAGAAGGTATGGAGCAAATAAGGCACGAGCCACACAATGCACGAGGATAAAAAGAAACACTGATCCGCTGCCTCATTCGCTGTGCTCCACACATTTGTGTACTGAATGAGCGATGGATTTCTTTCTCTTGAATAGTAACGTTGCCCAACACAATGACAGGGCCTTGTTCTTGACTGGAGTGTCAGCTTGAGTACAAATAATATCAATCAAATGCATGGTGAAAGAACAGCACTGGGTGTAGAGCACCATGATGTGGGTGGGTAGGGAAGGGTGACCACTTACTTGGAATGGTACATGAGGTAATCTATTTCATCTCCCAGACGTTGCAGAATGGGGCTTCGTGGCACGTTTGCTAGCAGTTTAGTATTTGTAGTTGTATCAAATGAGGAGGCTAATTCTCCTTAATAGGTCTCCTTGTCACGAAGTTTGGGACTTAGACTGAACTTGATATTAATCACATTTGTTATAGTAGAGGCTAAGGACCATCCAAGAGTGCCCCCCACCCCCAAAGAGTGCTAAATGCTGTGCAGTCACAGAAGAATCAATAGGAAGTTCCTGGTCCAGAGATCTTACGTTCAAATTAGGCAAGACAGATGGGGGATGGAAAAAGGGCTAAGTCTACACTCGCTGCTTCTTTCGCAAGAACATCTTGCGCAAGTGTTCTTGTGCAAGAACTCTTGCACAAGAAAACGTCCACACTGCCATATGCGAGCTGTGCTTTTGCACAAGATCGCCCATGGCAGTGTGGACGCTTTCTTGTGCAAGAAAGCTCTGGTGGCCATTTTAGCAATAGGGCTTTCTTGCGCAAGAAATCCCTGCTGAGTATCCACACTGCTCTCTTGCGCAAGAGCTCTTGCACAAGAGGGCTTACGCCTGTCAAAAAAGAGCATAGCTCTTGCACAAGGAACCCTCTCTTACCACGCCGTACTGTAAATTTACTTGCGCAAGAGCAGGTGGGCAGTGTGGACGCTCTGCAGTTTCTTGTGCAAGAACGGCTGTACTTGCGCAAGAAGCTGTGAGTGTAGACATAGCCAAGATGTATAACACACCAACAGTGTGAACAATGTGATGACAGCAAATATGTTCATGCCCCTTTCTTTCTTTCTTTCTTTCTTTCTTTCTTTCTTTCTTTCTTTCTTTCTTTCTTTCTTTCTTTCTTTCTTTCTTTCTTTCTTTCTTTCTTTCTTTCTTTCTTTCTTTCTTTCTTTCTTTCTTTCTTTCTTTCTTTCTTTCTTTCTTTCTTTCTTTCTTTCTTTCTTTCTTTCTTTCTTTCTTTCTTTCTTTCTTTCTTTCTTTCTTTCTTTCTTTCTTTCTTTCTTTCTGCAATTGACTAAGGTAGAGACTTGCTAAAGGGAAGAAAAAGGACAGGGCTAAGGAAATGAGGATAAACAGAGAAGGTGCTGAAGAGTCTGTGAGGGAGGGAAATGTTGGAGCCAACAACCAGTCAGCACAGGGCAGAGACCATCAAAAGATGGTTGAATTTGGAGTGGCTTTGGCTGTATCTGCCCCTACCAACCAGTATCTCTGGCTGGCTACTCTCTGTAGTTTTCTCCCACATGGCCAGGGGAAAAAAAGTCACTTTGAAGACTAAAGTGCACTCCAGAGGCATTTCTCCGTGATGTGGTAAGGCAGCTAAACCCATTCATGCCTTAGAAGGGGTATACAATCTCACCGATGCACCAAATGAACTAACTTCAGATGCAAATGATACAATGGTACTTATTATACAGACCATGAAAAATGTGTCTTTCTGTACAGTAGGCCTAAGGAATCCCACTGTTTTAGTATATTAGTGGACATAAGTTTATTGAGATTAATGTTATGTGAACATATTCTACTATTTATAATTTCTCTATACTTCAAAGTAATCTTTGCATTTCCTAGCAATCTCAATGGTGAATAGGGAAAATTGGGTCTCTGAGGATAAACCGTGCAAGCCTGTTCCCTTTAGAATGTGTCTGCGCTGGAAGTTAAGTGTAATTGTAGCGTAGGTTAAGTGTAATTGAAGCTAGCGGGGCTAGCTTTTATATATGTATATTTGTATTTTCTATACACACCCATCTTGTCTGGATAACCATAACAGTCATGTGATCATATGGACTTTAGTATAATCTAGCCACCTGAGTGCAAGTCCATTAGCAACGCTGGCTGAGTACTTGGGTTGTTTCTCTGCACCTGGGTCCATGTCCTACTGCATCTTATCTGCTATTGCAACCTATGCTAATTGGATTAAAACTGGGGTGCTTACAACACACCCTAAATTGTAATGTATAAAACCCTTTGTTAAATGTATAACTCTGTAATCAAAAATAGAGTATATTCAAAGTGTGCACATCTGTAGGGTTTTCTAGCCAGCCAGACCATCCTTAAAGGAAAAAACCCTCTTTCCTCATTTGGCCTTGAAAAGAAAATGAGTTAAGGTAGCATTGTCTTTGTATTGTGTGCAGCCACATTTCTTTTCAGTCAGGTGCTTAAATGAAAGAGAAACTTAAAGCTTACATTCAATATGAAAAATCAAAAGGATTGCAAAGAGAGCAAGAAAAATAATTGGTAAAAGAATGTCTGTTTCGCTTTGACACTGTTTTTCTAGTTGCCTATTTTATTCATTAGGTCCTTAGTTGGAAGTACTGATTACTCCTCTCCTCAGTGAAATTTGCTGTGTAGAATATTTGCTTCTGTATTATTGACATAAAATATAGCTGCATAGCTAGAGCGGAGCTAAACTCAGCAGCGTTAGCCGTTTATTATTTTTGGTTTTGCTCATTTGCACCCCTTGAAAGATGCTTTAAGATTAGTGAAACTGCTAGATTTTTGCCTGTCTGTCAGTTAAAATCTTGTCATACCAGCAAGTTTTCAATAGTTTCCATTCAAACCCACACATTTCTTCCTGGAATTTTTTTCCTCAGTAGAAACGAGAAGAGGATTTCTGGAACAAATGGCTGGGGAAAAAAAGCAAAAGAAAATCTTGTCCTAATACCCTTTTCCATCAGCAGACCCTGAACTCCTCCTGTTTTCTGGGATGAAGTTCAATAACATGGACATTCAGAGCTTCCATTACCATTGTGGGTTGGGCACGATTCAGCCATCATACTCCTTCCAGGGCCCAACATATTAGACTGTTTTCCCCAGAATAAGTACAAAAAGTGTAGCCAAGGGATGTCCCAATGTCAGTCATTTTATCATTGTCTAATCTCACCTAATGTCATGATATAACTCCCAGAATTAGAGTAACACTGTCAGATACCAAGAGCTAGAACCTCAAGCTAGTGTTAAACGAGGGTAGCTCCATTGACGTCATTGGAGCTATGCTAATTTGGCCCCTATCCCAGTATCCCTAGGAATTATTATACTCAGCATACTAATTAAAAGTACCATGTTAGCACATAGTATCCACCGTATCTAATAAAAGAAAGTTCTTCTTCATACAGCATGTAGTCAACCTGTGGAACTCCTTGCCAGAGGAGGCTGTGAAGGCTAGGATTATAATAGAGTTTAAAGAGAAGCTAGATAATTTCATGGAGGTTAGGTCCATAAAAGGCTATTAGCCAGGGGATAAAATGGTGTCCTTGGCCTCCGTTTGTCAGAGACTGGAGAGAGATGGCAGGAGACAAATCGCTTGATCATTGTCTTCGGTCCACCCTCTCTGGGGCACCTGGTGCTAGGCACTGTTGGCAGACAGGATACTGGGCTAGAAGGACCTTTGGTCTGACCCAGTACGGCCATTCCTATGTTCTTATGTACCAACTTAGAAATGTGCACAGCCTCACTTGGGTCATCTGAAGAAGTGGGTTGTGACCACAAAAGATCATGATACTATCTACGTGATTTGTTAGTCTTTAAAGTGTGGCAGGACTATTCATCATTGTTTAAGTTTTTCCAGGTACAGACTAACTTTGGCTACCCCTTTGAAACTTTCGGGCTTAGAGATCAGTCAAGCATGTCGGCAAACTTTAAGTGTCACATGTTTCTCTAAATAATTATAGGGGTATGTTTTGGCCAATAACTAGACTGTCCATGGGATTAGAGGTTGGGTATCAAGACCAGGGTCTAATCCAAAGTCTACCAAAGTCAATGGAAAGACACTAATTGACTTCTGTGAGCTTTGGATCAGGCCTTTGGTGAAAGAGAAAAGGCCAACTTCAGTCGTGGGTGTCACTTTTAAAAAATTTTGCTACAATTTCGAAAATGTCGCCTCCTGAGATATTTTATATTTTATTTATTGCCACTGAGGCACAACTGGATTTGGTTCTAATTTGAACTTCAGCAGGCTTTTAGATGGTAGTTGAATGTACATTTGAGATTTTTCCATAATTATTTTTCCCCTTTGCAGCTGTTGAGGCCCCACCCATGCCTTGCCCCTTCTATGCAGCACCACCCTCACCCACTTCCTCCTCTCTCCCCTCCATCGTTCACACTTCCCACCCTCACCCATTGCTAATTTTCACCAGGCTGACTCAGGGCTGGGATGTGGGCTTTGGCTGGGGGTGTGGTCCTGGGAGCGCAGGCTGTGGGTGGCGCTTACCTCAAGAAGTTCCTGGAAGCAGTAACCTGTATCCACTCTGGCTCTTACGCGGAGGTGAATCCAGGCACCTCTTCTGCCCTGCCCAAATGAGGGGTCTCCAGGCAGAGACTGACGGGTTCAGATTGCAGGAGGGGGTTCAGGGTACTGTGAGGGTCTGGTCGGAGAGCCTGGAATGAGAAGTCTGAGGTGCAGGAGGGGACTCTGGACTGTGGCAGGGGGTTGCGGTGCTGGAGGACATGAGGGGTCCGGCTGGAGATGCAGACTCTGGGGTAGGGCTGGGTCTGAGGGGTTTGGAATACAAGAGGGGGCTCTGGGCTGGGACTGAAGGGGCTGGAGGGTGGGATGGGGATGAGGGTGGAGGGTGGAGCTTACCTCAAGAAGCTCCTGGAAGCAGCAACATGTATTCACTCTGGCTCCTATGCGGAGGTGCTGCCCCCACAGCTCCCATTGGCTGTAGTTCCCAGCAAATCTCCAATGGATTTTTCAACGGAGTGGATGGAAGTTAGTGATATTTTTGATTTTGCTGGCATTTTACCTAAGTATTCTGAATTATGAGGTATTCCAATTTGTTGGGGTGTTTTGTCTGTTTGTTTTATGTGCCTTTCCAATTAGGTTTGGTGTGAGACAACTAATCATATAATAAAAATGTGAAGAAGTCTATCACGCTTGTCCTTGAAACCCTCACCACTACCAGCTCCAGTGATTCTCATTTATCCCCATCTTGCATGATAAAAAGAATGAATCTGCAGCAGTCTTCCTTGTTCAAGATTTTACTTCATTCAGTATGGCAGGTAGTAATTTTGCAAAAAAAAAAAAAAAAAAACCCAACATTGTGGCATATTAAGGTGTGATAGGAACGCGATAACATAAAAAGTAGGACATTTATCAGTCTCTCATCCGCTTCTGAAATATTTCTGCATAAAAGGAATCAATAAAACCATACTTTAAATAAGAGAAGATATATGGATTTTAAAAAAATAACAATAGAATGGTATCAATCTACTCTATTAATCTGTAACTCCATACTTCTTCATGTAACACCAGCCTGTGTTGGTGATGTATTTATGTGCTAACTTTTATTAGCGTTTTAAAAAAATCTGTTTTCATTTACTAGAAAATACATTTAAACTGCTCACTTGTGTCAAAGATACTTTTTGGGACAAAAATCATATTAGTGTCATGCATTATACATGACCAGAGTCTCAATGAATTGAAAAAAAGGAACTGAACTTCTCTTGTTTCTTTGCAGTGCTAGCTTTACAGATCATTTGTGCTAAGCTTCTGGGGGTGGTGTGTGTATGTTTGGTTTTTCGGCATACAATACATTATGTTCTTCCTCTCCATTTTTAAAGAGTTCTGCATATAACTAAGCCTGCATAAGGATGAATTAGCTTTTATTTTTCCTTCCTTTCCAAGGCAATAAGACATCTGGCTGCTGTAAGCATGTGTTTTCAAGTCACATCCTTTTAACCCGCCTCATCATTTTATTTGTAAAGTGCTTACCCACTGAGATGCTAGAGGCCATGTACAAACAGTGTAAAACAACATCAGAAAATAAACAATATGGGGAAAATAATGACGAGATGTTTTAAAATGGAACAGTCTGGAATCACTGAATCACTGGAATCACTGAAATACTGAACATTAGGGGGATAGCAGAAGGGTGGTAGGTCCAGGAGAGGTGCAGAACAACCTCTTCAACTGAAAACACCCCTGAAAAAGTGCTGATCCTCAGCTGGTGTGAAGATTCTGAGCTGATATCCAAGTGTAATTCCCCTGACCTCAACGGAACTTTTTATATTTAGGATCTGCTTGAGGATCTGACCCTAGGATTTATTTTTATGGGAGGAAGGATGGGCCAAGGGGTGAATAAAGGGGAACAAGCAAATGCCATGGCAAAAGCAGCTTCTTTGCCTACTGAATATAGGTGCTGACGGAACACCTCAATGGTAGGGGAGGTAGGTGGTGGAGATATCCCATCCCATCTCACTCCAGGTGGTCACTGGGATGATGGAATCAACCCTTTAAAAGACTTTAAGAACCAACGGACCCATCGTAGAACCAAGAGGAATCCAGGGCAAGCCTCGTAGGAATTTGGCTCCTCATGGCATACTGATGCACCCTGTAACTGGCTGTAGAAAAATAAGTACAATAACCAACCTCATGTTCATGAGTGTACATGTTGTTCTTGAAGGGTCCTTGCAGAATAAATATAGATACATGCACAGTAAAATGCACAGCTGGAAATGTTTCCACACCACAGCGGAAACTTCTTTCCTGTATTGAGTATGAGGCAATTCTGATGCCCACAGATGGCAATATCAACCAACTACTCCTCCCGGAGAGAGATTGAGTTTGCAGGGTCACAGCATCGGTGATGTACACCTCTGCATGAGCACACTATTGGTACTCTATCTTCTATTTTCTCATGCACACACCCCATTTTATTAGATTCTCCAACTCTCGTGCCTACTTAATATTCAATGCCCCCTTTCTAAACCTACATACATTATCAGAGATGTGCTTGAGACTCCATGAAGTCTCTGTGGCTTTTGTCATTGCTATTGATTTATGTGGAAGGTTTTCCGATACTCCAGTAAATGGCAGCAATAGAAATAACAGAGATGCCCAGAGTTGAGCAGTCAGAGAGCTTCTGAACCCATTTCAACATGGAAGGACTTTTCCGTCTCCTAAAAATAAATGATCATGCAGCCAGCTGCAAAAATGTAAGTAGTATCTGGGTATGGGAAGCCAGTGATTTTTTTTTCATTGTGATACAGAACACAGGCACCCACAACAGAGTGTTGGAAGTGGATCCAGAGTACCTGACAGTCCTTTTAGAATGGTCTGCAATATCACCACAGCAGAGTGATATGCTCTTTTGCTCATTTCACTGCTATCCAAGATCATTGTGTTACTGACTTCAGTGGGGCTCCAGGCAATCCGAGGGTTCCACTACTCCATGGCCTCTTGCAGGACTCAGGCCTTCTGGTGCTCGTAACTGAACAAATGTGTATAAAATGCCCTGTGCAGCCCCTCATCCTCAGCTTAAGATGTGACAACCTCCTTTCCCCATTGACGAAGGGACATTTTTAGCCAGCAAGAAAATGAGAAGATTGTCTTTTGTAAAGCTTCTCACAACATTCTCTAGGTCATTTATTAAGAACAGGGCTTTCTCAGAAAGCAAGGGCTCTCTACTGCCAGTAATGGCAAGTTCAGGCTGACTGTGACTGCTCCTTAGTTGAAAATAAAGAATGGAAAAGGGGAAGAACTGACTTCTATTTTTTTAATTGTCCTGTTTTATTAATTCATTTACAGTACCGTTGTATCTTCACAATACCTCTTTATAGTGCCTTGGAAGGGTTAGATATTTATCGGTAAATGACAATTTCATTCTGCACACACTAACTGATGCAAAAACTATTTCCTACAATAATAATAGGAATTTATAGATAGATTGTGCAGAAAATCCAGTGATTTAGACTTTTGAATCACAAATGCAAAAGTAAAATAAATGATATAAACATCAATGTTATTCATCAACATTTAAAAAACTCACCATTGAAACTGAAAGGCCTATTTATAAATGGTACTGCAGAAAATAAATGGTTGTTTTCACAAAAATGAGCAAGGCAGTAGCACAAATAATGGGAATATGGTATTAATCACAGCCTGGATCTATGTGATGTAAAAAGAACTCAAATGCAGAAGAATTACCAATAGCTGAGAAGTAAGAAAGAACTCTGCAGAACCTCTCAGTTGGTCATATTACCTTAAGAACTCCAGCAGTAGGATAAGAAAGAATACATAATGTCACTGGCCCTCTCTGGGAATCCCTAAACTCTTCCCTATCTGGCTGAACAAAGAAAGTCTCCCCCAGGAGAAAGCTACATGTGGGTGACATATAAAAGCAACACAATTGGTGTACTTACATACCCCTGAACTTAGAGCAACTACCGTTTTTTTTTCCCAAAGGAAAGACTTTTAAAAAAATGGCCCAATATGGCCGTTCTGACCCAAAGTGCCTTGAGTTTGTATCTTCTCCTGGGCCTTTCCTCCTGGCAAGCTGAGGCAGAACCTTTATTCAGAGAAGCACAGTATGACACTTTCCCAGGGATCCTGGGCAGTGAGGTACCTCACTACCACCTGCCCTTATTGTGAGGAATTTTTATCTGTGTGCTTTTTGTGAGTCAGCTTCCTGATTCCATCAGCTTCTGCCAACACTAGCCCTACCTTCCAGGCTGCACAGGCCTCCCTCACACCATGCAGGTTAGTGATAGACAAATCAAACCCCCTAGTCCTGGCAGGGTCCCTCTGAAGAGCTCAGCCTGCATTCCATGGGACACTCCCAGAACTCTCACATTCTCTCCTCCCAAAGGAAGAGGATGTTCCAACTTACTTCAGGATCATGGCTCTGCTACAATCACAACACTTAGATGTATTTGTAGTAAAAAGCAAGAATAAGTTTATTTTCACAGAGCAGAGATTCAGTGTGAGAGAATGTTGGTAATGAAGAGTGAGACACAAAGCAAAATCATAGCACCATTTCTAGAGCCTAAACTTAACTCATAAGACATTCCCAAGTCTACTAATTGGTAGCTTATCGCAAATCCTTTCCCTGGTGTTTTCAGCCAGGAAGATTGAAATCCTCCTTTCATAAGGTAAAGCCCACCAGCAATTTGCCTGCCCAGACTGAAGGATAGAACCTTCTCCTCTCTCTACCTCATTTTTGCAGTTACAAAACATGGCCCCTTACACGGAGAGGTCTCCTCTTCAGAGACTTATCTTACTATCCCTTTGTCTTTGTAAATCCTTGGTCCTGCACCTCATCCAGACTGCAAACAGATCCTTCTTTCAGTAGAGATTTTACATGACCCCTCTTAGGGCACATATACACAGCAAGGCAAAAGTCAAATTAAGCTATGCAACTTGAGCTACGTCCATTGCGTAGCTTACATTGAAATAGTTTAATTTGTCTTTGGGTGCTGTCTACATAGAAGGAAGTCAAAGGAGGAGCACTCTTCCTCCGACTTCCCTTACTCTCATAAAATGAGGGTTTTACAGGAGTGGGAGTACATCGTCCCTAGCTCGCCATTATGTCAAAATAATGGCTTGCAGTGTAGACACACTCTTTGTTATTTCAGAATAACGCTGCTGTGTAGACATACCCTTAGTGATCCCAGAGGATCCCTGTAACTCTGCACACCCTGTGCCTCCCAGGAGGTTTACAGGTCACAAGCACAAAGCAACACACTTCAGTGGGTTAATTTACTCTTTGTTATTGAAACTGTTTTGGGTGTTAGAACAATTACTGAATTTACTGTAAGCTGTCACATGCCCGACTTGGAAATCTAGTTTGGAATTAATATAATCTAGAAATACTACTTACTGATTCAAGGCCTACAAGTAACTTGTTTCAAACACAAAATAAACAGTCCCTGGCCCAGGAAGCTCAGAATCTAATCAAGAGAGTCACAGAGCCGCTGGGGGACACTGTAAAAGCCCAGAGGAGTGAATAATCAGGATGTTTTTAAAATGCATTATTCATATTGTTGACTAACTTTGTGTGGCATTGCAGAAGTAGTGAGTCTTCAGGAGGGTAAAGTATGTGGTGGTGCCTTGCTGAACTGGGCAGTGCAAAAAAATTTATATACGTAGGAGGGGAAGTCATGGTAAAGAGGAGATTGTAGAGGAAATGGTGAAAGAAAGGGGTTTTGAGGCTGCCACAATTGCTGGAAGGGATGGGGATTTCAAAGCACTAAGATCTCCCATCAGAACAACATTTAAGCCTTTGGGTCAGTCCCATTTGAAGTCAAATGGACTTCAGCAAGTATTTAAAGTTAAGCAGATGTTTAAGCGCTTTCCTGAATAAGGATAGGCAAAGATATGGCTTACAGACTGGCTCAGAGATTTAGGCTAGGACACCGGAGTGTAAGAACTTGGAGGTAAGGACAAGATATTTAAATTTGATATGATGAATAGATCTGAACAGGAGGTTGTAATCATAATGGTGAAAGATGCTGATGACTTTCAAGCAACTGGCATTAGCACTGAACACACACAGACAAGATTGCGATTAAGAAAGCCACACAAAAAAGATCATATTTTATATGAACAATTATTTCCGGGAAGAAAATTGGGGGCTGATTAGTGATGGACAATTATCCAAATATTTTGGGACTGAATAATGGGATCTTTCCTTCCTCTATGTGTCATGATATTTTCCTTAGCCCTGATGAGCACTGTACTTAAATTGGGGAATAGCTCGGATATGGGGCTAAATTTAATTATTGTAAATGGTAAATATACAAAGGCACTCCTGTACCATATATGTATTTTTCATAATGGCTCCTTTCCTGCATTTGATAGCATGAGGGTGACCTGACAAAAATGAGTGATACACTCCGAAGACTTGGGATATTTATTGTAGCGGGCAAAGAGAGTAAAGCTAATTTCAGTAAAATGGGCTTATGTAACAGATTGTTCTTCTCTTGTACAGCTGATAATGTTGATGAGAGGTTTGTTGTGCTTTTTACCTAAGGGAATATTATTGTGATTGAAAACCAACAGCAATTATCTATGGTACGGATAAAAGAAAGTAAGCAGTGCTACTGAGTTTGAAAGCAGAGCATTGGGGTGCTGTGAAACAAAATGTTTCTATTTGTTCTACAAATCTCATGCTATAGAATCAAAAACATTTTGGAGCCACAGTAAAATTGTTAGCTAGGAAGGAGAAGCAGGGGGTGTGCTTAACATGATTTGCGAAAAAGTTTGCACTTATTGAAAAACAATAATTTTCTCTCGCACGCGCATACACACACACACACACACACACACACACACACACACACACACACAAAATAACTACCAAAAGGACAAGGAAAATCAGACCTACACAAAAGGGAAATAATTTTAGTGATACGTTCTGGAGATAGAATAGTCCGAGGTGTGTGGTGTTATGTTATATTATATAATATTTGTTATGAGATTATATGCCATTTGAATTTTCTGGGGTTTATGTCTAACCTAGATTTTCAAGTTGTTACACTGAGCGTTGCAACATTATTTTCTGGGTTGTTAAAAATTTAGGTGTTTTTTAAATTATTTCTGTTTTTTCCCCAGTTACAATATAAGTGCACTGTTGTGAACAAAACAGAAACTTTTTTTTTTCCTGGCTCATATAGTGCAATGATGTAGCTCTTGGTATTTTAAAGGACTAATAATGATTTTTGTTAATGGAATATTCCACTGCACTTTTTTATTCTGCGTAGATTTGACAAATCTTTTAACTCAGCAAAAGAGCCTGGCTGGAGGAAAGTTTTAAACAAATCATCTTCCCCCTGCATCCTAAATGCAATACAGTTTCTGAATTTAAAATGAAAATGAATAAAGCATAGGAGAGAGGTCTTTTTCTTTTCTTTTCTTTTTTTAAAAGAGGGGAGCAAAAATTAAAAAGGAACCTTCTAAAGCAAAGCAGAGAGAAGGGAGAGATAATAAAGCTTGGAAGGCATCCTCTTGGCAAAGAGGAACAAGAGCAGTGGAATAATTTAATTGCTCATCAGCTAATTATACGGTATTATAATGTTAATGTGTCTTCATCATGACAATGTAATAGGTATAGATTGAAGCATATGAAAAAGAAAGTGTTGATGCAGTAATTATAACTAAGAGCAGAGCTGTTAGAGTAATTATAACGCTTCATCAGGTAATTAACGTATTGTTCAACTTGAGAGGGGGAACAAAGAGTGAAGAAGTTAAATATTGAAGGACATGCCTTCGACACTCCAGAGCTGTCTTCAAGCATTTGTGGGAGGAGGTGATACTCTGTATTGATACTGTTATTTCCATATTTTCTTTTACATATTTTATTGAAGATGGGGGGAGGAGGACTGTCAGCATGCCCACTGTAAAACAGGCCGACAGTCCTCATTTCTGTTGTTTTTAATCATTTATTCTTAACAGCCTCGTGTTTTCCACTTCCAGCGGCGGCAATGCATTCATAGACAGGTGACGGGGATTAAAAGTCAGATAACACCTTTGCAAATTAAACCAACAGCAAACATAGTCATGCAGGTCGGTCACATTTAACTCCCAGGGATTTGAACACAATTACAGGCCAAAACACTGTTTCCGGGAATTGGATTTTTCCTTCTGTCCAGCCTCCGATTCAGATGATTCTAAGAGTTGGCTGGATTTTGAGGTCAAGGTGGATCATACATAAACCTGGCCATAAACCCTGACCCAATTCTCCTCCTTGCACATGTGTGTATCTGTGTCTGTGTGAGTCCAGCTTGCTCCCAGATGTTGGGAAAAGAGCTAAAACAACTTGGTTCCCACTGCAAGAGCTTCCAGCCTATCATGTTTTACTTAATAGAATTGAATCCCAACATATGCCCATTGATATATACCTAGCACTCTAAGATTTCCAATTTCCCATCTGTCACACACACACACACATACACAGCAGGTGGAACAACACGTGATCATTTCAGCAGTTAGATAAAAAACACTCCACTGAACTGCTGCCATGTGGTTTCGGAATGAAATAGCTTCCCCACATTGATGTCCCTGGAAGATTATACCAGAACGACATGCTGCCACCCTGCCCTGTGTTGTCTAGCTATATGCTGTACAGCAGGGTTCCTCCAGACTCCAGTTACAACTTGGCAATGCTCACCTACATGCACAAGTCAAGTAATCTGCCATTTGTATTCCAATGCCCTCAAGGTAACCTCTAGACACGTGGGCTGATGTTTGCCAAATCTGCCTTTTCAGTAGGGCAGCAGGTGAGTGGAAGTTGCCACGGAGAGAAAGTCGGTACGTTCACCCTTCTTCATCAGCAGCCTTGTATGTACCCAAAGACCAATCCCAGAGGCAGTACCCTTAGAGCCCTCCAGTCCCCAGATGAGCTGCAGTACATGATGCTGCCTTCCAAGCCAGTGCCCAAGTAGAAGTTCTGCCCATCCTGCATCCTAGGCTCAGGGACAACAGATAAACCCATTGGTATTATCAGTCCTGGAACCATCATCTAGGTCAGCAATGGGCAATAACTGGTCCATGGAGCAGACGGGGTTCACCATGGTTAGCCCCTGGTGAATCACTGCTGCTTTTGTTACCTGCGCCTCCACAGATGTGGGTGCTTGCAGCCCCTGTTCACTGTGAAGGGGATCTGTCAGAAGCAGTATCCTGGTCCACGCCACTTCCCACAGCTCCCATTGTCTGGGAAGGTGATCCATGGCCAACAGGAGCTTCAAGTGCCCAAAGCAGAGGAGGTAGCACTTGGCAAACTGTCTCCGGCTTATTGCCCACCCCCAGTCTAGGTCCTATCAAGGGAGATGCCTGTGCGAAGTCAGTAGTCTCTAGCGACAGTGTTGTTTTAAATGTAACTTCTGCTGACCCATGGCTTATTTGATAATAGTAGATAGTTACAGAAAGAGTGGCTGAGAAGTTAAGAACTGAAATAGGCTACCAAAGGAGGTTATGGAATTCCCACTAGTGGCGTTTTTAAGGACAAAGTTGGACAAACTCCTGTCAGGGAGGCTGTAGGTGTTGTTCGTCTTCCCTTAGCATGGGCCGATGGACTAAGAAATCTCTTGAGGTTTCTTCCAACCACACATTTCTGAGTCTAGGATTCTATGTATTTCCATACTGGATCAGACCTGATCTTTCCAGTCTCCTGTTGTACCTAATATTTTGTTTGCTTTTCTGACTGCTACTGCACATTGAGCAGAGGTTTTTATGAAGCTGTCCTCCATGATGTTCAGGAGCAGAATTTTCAAAAGCACCCGATTTAAGAACCTAACTCCCATTTTCAAAAGTGAGTTTAAACACGTAGGGGCACATCTACACTAGGGAGAAGATTAACGATGCCGCGGTCAATCTTCCAGGGTTTGATTTAGCGGGTCTAGCAAAGATGTGCTAAAACAAACTCGGAGGGTGCCCCCATCGGTGCCGGTCCTCCTGCTCCTTGCAAAGTGTAAGGGAAGCCAATGGGAGTGTTTGCTTCTGTCAGCCTCCTGCTGTGTGGATGGGGATTTAAGATATGTTGACTCCAGTTATTCAATTAATGTAGCCGGAGTTGCATATCTTAGGTCGACCTTCCTCTCCAGTGTAGACCAGGCCTTATGGGCAGATTTTATAGGTATGTAGGCATATAACTCTCACTGAAACCAGTAACATTTAGGAACTTAAGAATCAGGCAAGCACCTAGTGTGATTCTCAAAAGGGTTGAGGGACATTCATTTGTGTGTCATTTAGGTATATACACTCTTTGTCTAATCCCAATAAGTACTTAGCTGACACCAAAATACCTTTACAAATCTGGCCCTTAGTAGCCTAATCTCAATGAAAGTCAGTGGGATGTAGGCACATTTGTGTCATACTTTTACAAATGAAATGTAAGTACGTTGGAACATTTTAGTCCTGCTCATTCCATTATTAGTATGGTAAACTTACAACCCCATAACACACAAGAGTCCTTCAAACAGCTTAAAAACAAAGCCTGGCCAACTTTTAGGAGTTTACCCAAATTGATCC
The DNA here is from genome assembly GCF_049634645.1 of Pelodiscus sinensis. Taxonomy (NCBI): domain Eukaryota; kingdom Metazoa; phylum Chordata; order Testudines; family Trionychidae; genus Pelodiscus; species Pelodiscus sinensis. The sequence goes on along the minus strand of NC_134717.1, from coordinate 59,123,832 downwards.
TCTAAACCTTTTGGGTCATTATGATGCTGCATTTGGAGCTTTCCCTCTAGGCAGTGTTAAGAAGAGTGCTTTCTCCCATGCCACCTCATTCTGGCCATTTTTCCGTCTGATTGATCTTTCCGTGGAGCTTAAGAGCTCACCCAGGGAGCTTTCATGTTGAAGCAGAAAAACAAACAAATCAGCAAGCCTGACATCCATCTTTCATTCTGCTATTGATGCCAAAGTCATGCCATGATAACACCTCCCTGAATTAAAAATAAGAAAGCAATTAGTGAGGCCTTCTTGGAAAATGTCATTCCGCATGGCCATAACCTAGTATTTGTGTTTCCCTCCTCCCCACCACATGCCTTTTTAATTTCTTTTCTTTTATTATGTGCCATCCATAAGAATTGCCTAGGAGTGGAGGAAAAAAAACCAACCAAGCTATTGACTGTCTGCTCTCGAGCTGTTACTGAGCAGTAAACAGAAGCAAAAGACAAATGTAGGTACAGTTGGGGGAAATTTCATAATTAATAATTCAGAGGAGTCCAGGATCAAGCTTATGATGTGAAAGGCTAGAAATGAAGGGTGAAAGAGAAATTAGCCAGACATGCGTCAAGGTCTGAGTAAGTATATATTAATATAGTTTTACAGTTATGCCTATGACGTGCATATTGCTAATGGGGAGCAAGGCGTGCTATGAGTAGCTGATTGAGTTCTCCATCTGCTTGCACGGACTGCAAGTGATGTGAATAAGTTTAGACATCAAAGAGTCATAGAGTGGCATTTCCTTGTGGAGAAGCCTGCTTGGGAACTTTACAATTATTTGCAGATGGGAGTGTCTCAGGCAATGCTTTCAGTGACTACAAATGGGTGCACAGAGTGGGTCCATCCCATATTCTCACGTATAGGACTTCTCCTTACAAAGAGGAATTGGCAGCCGATTAGGATCGCCAACCTTCCAGGATTGCCCTCCCGTCGACGGAGCCATGTAGATTAGTGTACTTGAAAAAGGGAAATGAAGCGGCAATTTAAATAATCGCTGCTTCATTTACATCAAAATGGCTACCATGCCATGCCGATCAGCTGTTTGGTGCCACAGCGCGGTAGTCTGGATGCTCCGTGGTTGACAAGGGAAGCCCTTGTCGACCGCCTCGGTAAACCTCATTCCACGAGGTATAACGGGGTGGTCGACAAGGGCCTCCCTTGTCAACTGTGGAGCATCCAGACTACCTCCCTGTGCCACCCAACAGCTGATTGGCATAGTGAGGCAGCCATTTTGATGTAAATGAAGTGGCGATTATTTAAATCGCCGCTTCATTTCCCTATGTCTAGAAACCTCATCTACATGGCTCCGTCGACGGAGCCATGTAGTCTAGACATACCCTAACTGTTAGAGTTTAGGATGACCAGATAGCAAGTGTGGGGGGAAAAAAGGGACCCTTTTTGAGGGTGGGGGACACATGCAGAATTTCATATATAAGACAAATTTCCTAATATCAGGATCTCTGATCACTGAGACCGTCCTGAGGGGCAGATTATTCCAGCTTGAGGTTTCTTATTTTTTAGTCTGAATCACTATTAGAAATAAAATGCTGGATTAGATGGCTAATGGGTGTAATCCACTATGTTCTTAAGAATATCCACTCTGGGCCAGAACTCAGAAAATGATTCTGTATTGAAATCTAGTGGCCGCCATGGAATTCTAAGGCCTGGAACAGGAGAAAATCCCTGTCTTAATATCTATAGGAATCATTCCAAATAAATCAATCATCAACAATTTAGGTATTGTCATAAAGAGTAAGTCTGCAGATGATTCCAAGTTAGGAGGGGTTTCAAGTGCTTTTGGGGATAAGGTCAAAATTCAAAATGTTTTGGAAAAACTGGAGAAATGGTCTGAGGTAAATAGGACAAATGCAAAGGACTCCACTTAGGAAGGAACAATTAGTTCCACATATACAGAATGGAAAGAGAATGTCTAGGAAGGAGTACTGTCAAAAGGGATCTAGCGATCATAGTTCTGGGCACATTTCAAGAAAGATGTGGAGAAATTGGAGAAGGTCCAGAGAAGAGAAACAAAAAAAATGATTAAAGGTCTAGAAAACATGACCTATGAAGGAAGACTGAAAGAATTAAGTTTGTTTAGTTTGGAAAAGAGAAGACTGAGAGGCGACATGATAGCAATTTTCATGTACTTTAAAGGGTGTTACAAGGACGAGGGGGAAAAATTGTTCTCTTTCACCGCTGATGACAAAAAGAAATGGGCTTAAAATGCATCAAAGGAGGTTTAGGTTGGACACTAGGAAACACTTCCTAACTGTCAGGATGATTAAACACTGCAATAAATTGCCTAGGAGGATGGTGGAATCTCCATCACTGGAGCTAATTAAGAACAGGTTGAACAGACATCTATCAGGGATGGTCTAGATGGTGCTTGGTCCTGCCGTGAGGGCAGGGGACTGGACTTGATGACCTCTCAAGGTCTCTTCCAGTTCTAGTGTTCTAGGATTCTATAAAACTAAGTGGGCTTGAGGCTATGGTACAAGCAGAACAGTCAGTGAGTTACAGAGATCTGTGGTATTAGCTGATTAAAATATGACCATTGTTTCTACCACTGTTATCACTGTAACACTTCTTATGCCAAGCAAGACACCTGGCTAGAAACGGTGAAGCATCTCGCAGGCTAAATTACCCAGTGTCAACCTCTAGAGACATATTCAAAATGTATGTAAATGGTCATTAGGGCTATTCAACATGAGAGATAGCCTCGAACTTTGAAATGCAAATTCATATTGCTAGAAATTGGAGGTAATGCTACTTGTGTGTGTTCTTATAGGCTGTGTCTACACTGGCCACTTATTCCGGAAAATCAGCTGCTTTTCCGGAATAACTTGCCAGCTGTCTACACTGGCCCCTTGAATTTCCGGAAAAGCACTGACGATCTACTGTAAAATCATCAGTGCTTTTCCGGAAAAACTATGCTGCTCCCGTTTGGGCAAAAGTCCTTTTCTGGAAAACTGTTCCAGAAAAGGGCCAGTGTAGACAGCACAGATTTCTTTTCCGCAAAAAAGCCCCGATCGCAAAAATGACGATCGGGGCTTTTTTGCGGAAAAGCGCGTCTACATTGGCACAGACGCTTTTCCGGAAAAAGTGCTTTTCCGGAAAAGCATCCTGCCAATGTAGACGTGCTTTTCCAGAAATACTTTTAACGGAAAAACTTTTCCATTTTAAGCATTTCCGGAAAAGGGTGCCAGTGTAGATGTAGCCATACTGTGTTAGACATTAATAATTAAATCAAACTGTGTCTGTGTATTACCACAGCTGCTTATGGGATTGTTAACCTTTAGGTGAATCATAGGTGAATTATTGGCATTATTTATATGTCTCTTTAAAGTTTGTGGTAAACTGAATATGAACTGCTTAGTTGAGAAATTACCTTGTGTTACCATGATCTTTGAGAGAAAGATATATACATCAAAAGCTTATTGTTCACCCATGACTGAAAAGTCAAGAGGCGGCCTGAAAATGGTATATAAAGACCAAAGGGCCCTGATCCTGTCATCTCAGATCTCCTTATGTTTTCAAGCCAGAGATGCCTGAGCTATAAGGATTGAAATCTCAGTCCTAAACTGGTGCACCCTTGTAATGGTTCCTCCCCACGCTTTATGAAAATTGGCTTTTGAAGATAAATATGCATAACTCGAAGGTGCTTTAGACAAAATATCTCACGTAACCTATCAATTTTAATGTTATCATCTGCTGGATCTGTCTATCCTATTTTGGTTCATGCTCCATTCTTGCATGTGAAGTTAGAAATATGAAGTGTGAGTCTGAAATCCATTTTGAACCTGGTATTTTTCCAAGGAAAGGGGGATGTAAAACAAAGGCTTCCACACTGTGGAAAAGACTATTTAAGCAATGGGCAGTAATATCCTTTATCTTTGTCTGGCCTGGGAAGCTGCCTGGCACACCCTCAATGGATACAAAGAATTTTAGAGAGCTAAAGACTCAAGTCAGAGTAAAAGAGTTTGTCTCTGACTTGAAGATTATGCCTGAAATAAGAACAGCTCTTTAGTGTAGGAATCTGCATGTAATACATTTCTGAGTGAATTAGAACTAGTTATGCATTTTCTTTTTATTTTAATTTAGTAACTTACTTTGATCTGTCTGTTTTTACTCACAACCACATAAATCCTACTGTTCACATTTAATAAAAACACTTTTGTTTACTATCAAGCCCAGTGTAAATAATTGTTACCTGGAGGGACCAACCACTCTGAATATCTCTCTTTCACTGATAGAGAGCTTAGCTTATATCATTGTGTAAAACTTGTACAGGGAGAAAAGGGGATTTATTTGGGGGTCTGATCTCTTTTGGGGGTTGGTTTCCTGGGTGCTGTGCCTTAGAGCTTCATCCCCCCAGATCTGTAGTCTATGTTGCTCTGAAGGGGGGCAGTAACCCCAACTTTTCCTAATCTGGGGGAGACCCAAGGACCTGTTCCAAAAGGAAAATGTGGTTGGGAGCCCCAAGGAGAAAGAAGGCAGGTGTCACTGGCGTGAATAGCACACTGGGGAAAAATCATTGACAGCACCCCATTGAATCCCTGAATACAATATTGGATATTGGGCTATAACCTACGGATTAATTTTGCAAGAATCCTTTGCAACTGCAAAGCTCACCATCTCTACCATTAATCCGATCTTAGAAACATATTCATTTCTATTGCTCTTTTAACCAATCCTCTCTCTCTTTTAGTTCTTTTTTAATAAATTGCATCTGAGTTCATAAGAATTGGTTCTAAGTGTGTATTTGGGATAAGAGCTGAAATATTCATTGACCTGGGATGTAATGTGTCCCATCCTTTGGGGGGGAGGGATAGCTCAGTGGTTTGAGCATTGGCCTGCTAAACCCAGGGTTGTGAATTCAGTCCTTACAGAGGCCATTTAGGGATTTGAGGCAAAAATTTGACAGGGATGGTACTTGGTCCTGCTGTCAAGGCAGGGGATTGGACTCAATGACCTTTCAAGATCCCTTCCAGTTCTAGGAGATAGGCAATCTCCATTAATTTTTTTTTAATTGGTGGAAGTTTTTTCAACTTGGGTGTCTGAGAGGAGGCTTAATCCTGGGCTCCTTTAAGGGAACAGTGTTGTTGGCATCTGGGTAAGCAGTAAGATAGTATAGAAGCTATTCTGTGCTGGCTTGATACATCTAAGTATTGGAATAACCAACAGCTTTGGGAAGTGGCCCTCTTATTGTTTGTAGTTTGGCCTAATTGAGCAACCTCAGCTGACTCCCATCAGACCCTGGCCACATTATAGTACAAGAAAAAACTATGCAGATAGTATTCAGAAAGTAACAGCCATTGCATGCCTGTCAGTAATTGCTATGTTTGCTTAGAAGGGTCTAAATACTGTCACTTGGACAAGGGAATAGGCCAACCAGTGACTAAGGAGAAACTGAGGCATGTGCTCCAACTCCACATCTTGCTGCGAGGTTAGATCTGAGATGATGAATTTTCAGTGTTCACCTTTTTTTTTAGTAGATGTAAGCAGAGAGAAAAATGTGCAGGTGGGGAAATATAAGAAGATAACCAGAGTCTGTCTTAGGCAAGGTCTACACTAGACCCAGAAGCTTGACTTAAGGTTCACAAGTTCAGCTATGTCAAATACATAGCTGGAGTCGGCTTATCTTAAGCCGAGCTTGGCGGCGTCTAAGCCAGGAGGCCAACAGGAGCCAATGCTTCCATTGGCTTCCCTTACTCCTCACAAAAGCAGGAGTACCAGACGCTGACGGGGCGCCCTCTGAATTTGATTTAGCAAGTCTGAGCTAGACTTGCTAAATCAAACTCCAGAAGATTGATCATGGCAGTGTCAATCTTCTGGAGAGTGAAGACAAAGCCTTAGGATCCAGGGATCTATTTCAAGCTATTGTACAGCCACTGACATAGTGGTTGACACACCAAATGGCAATATAGCTAAGAGTGACAATTAATTGCAGAATTAACAATGTTATTCCAGCTGCACTGTCACAGGAGACCCCTTATTTCAATCACAGAGGACGAGTCTTGCCCTTAGGCCACACTGAAAATCTCTCTCTAGTCTTCTGGAGGCATAACTCTACCTTCCATGCCTAGGATGCAATCCTGCAACGAGCGCCACATGGCTTTACTGGATAGAGGGGTCGACACGTATGTTACTACTTGCAGGGCTGGGCTCTTTGTGAGGAGTCCGGGATCAATCTTATAACCTTTAAGAACCAGAAAAGTTCCATTTAGAAACGATGCCAGAATATTGAGCAGCAGGTCAATTTTTGTCTATAAAACGACATGCACCTTTTGGGAGTCAAATACAAAGAGAAGGTTAGAAGAATTTTCAAATCTATTTGGTAGTGAAGGGGTTTTGCAAGGCTAGGGCGAGGTGATGGAGAGGCTGTAGAAAAAATATGAGTTATTCAGATTCAATGCTGCAGAGTCAGTAGTAGTTAAAAATCATGACCATTAGCCTTCAGAGGGTCTCCCTGGATGCATATATGAGTTTCCTCCGGCGTATAATACAGTGCATGAGAGGCTGGGGAAATAATGCTAAAATTACTGTGAAAATGCCATCAAATTATATCTGATAACATGAAGACTCTGCTAGAGCACTTCTCTGTTTGTCAGGCTGGCTAAATACTGCCTACCATCCTATTAACTCTTTATGTATTTTGGAGATGAAGGCAGAAGTACTTCATGGAGGGGCAGGCGCACCAGGTTTGTGCTATTAATGATGAATGGCACTCTTTTAGAACAAGAATCATTTTATTGCCTTTTCACTGGCAGCTTTCACGGACAAAATGATCAAAAGCACCAAGGTCACTTAAGATGCCAAGTGCCCATCAAATATTTCATAAGACAAAGGCTCCTAACTCACATTGCTGCTTTGCTAATTTTACCCTCTGTCTTTACTGCAGGGAGTCAGGAGCACATTGAAATGTGGGTGGATTTGATAGAACTTTTATGATTAATAATCGAGTCCAGCTAGTTGGGAGTAAGGAAGAGGCTCCCTTACTTCAACAAGTGAATAGGAATCAAAACATGGAAATTAGGAGTTTGAAAGTTGGTAGATCCTTAGATGGAATTTTGATGCGTTTTGCCTTCATTTTTGTGTGTGTGTGTGTTTGTTTTGCAGGCAGTTTTCCACAATTCTTACCTCCTAAGACTCTGTTTTGTTAAGGCAATAATTTCCCTAACACCTGGTCTACACTAGGACTTTATTTCGAAATAACCCCTCTTAGGTCGAATTAATAAGCAAAGCCTCCATATTACCAAACGTGTTATTTCAAAATAATGGGCTGTTTATTTCGAAATCTGTACCCCTGCTTTTCTCGAGGAATGATGCAATTTTGAAATAGTTATTCTGAAATAATGTTAGTGTGGACACTCCGGTGCTGCTTTTTTGAAATAGCTACTCCCCAGAGTAATTCAAACTAATTGCTCCCCAGTGCTTCCTGGGGCTCTAAGTCGAGGTAGCACATCCACATTAACAGAACCTTCCTTGGACTAATTTTGAGGCTTCCCCCTAGTGTAGACACACACTTTCAATTTTGTTATCTTGGGAGTTAAGTGAATTTTAGTTATTTTGAAATTGTTTCCTAGTATAGACGTGTCATAAGTTTGGATGGCTGGAAAATAGTTTTAGAGGGGCCTTTTTCTTGCTTTCAGGAGCTTGACAATAGCTTTTTCCCAATGTGCTGTTATAGTTACACATGCTCCAAAAATAAGATATTGCTGTTTCTTCCCACGCTTTAAAAATGGACCAGGCCAGATCCACAGCTGGTGTAAATCAACGTGGCTCTATTCACTTCAGTGGAGTTGCGCCAATTTAGGATCTGGCCCTGAATGTCTTGAGTTTGAAACGGCTTCTAGGACCTCACTTGTCAGCAAAAAGCCGATCTTAGCCACTTTCATCAGAGAGCCCAGAAATTAATTAGCCCAATTTTATGGAAATTAGCTCATTATAAATAATTTTAGCTGGGCCATTCACAAAGCATTTTTTAGATTAAAAACCAGCTCTGAATTGGATTCCAAAATTTTCTCCCCCCCCCCCTTTCTTAACACAAAAATAGAGCATTTGAGCAGGTGTGCCATTCGTAGGGGGCAGAGCTCACAGAGGGGGCTCGCTGCTTCTCTCGGCTTTCCTTTCCCACTCAGAGCCTAAAAAAGCAACAGCAAATGGGTTGTGGGTTTTCAATACTGCTTAGTATTTGCCACTGCAGATGTCCCTGCATCTCCTGAGCCTGGCTATGCTACATTCCCTTCCCGGTGGTCCAAAACAGCATGTATGTCTCTCCAGAGGCCTGTCGGTGAGCACGGGGGCACCTCTCAAAGCCTTCTTGGAGATAGCAGTAGCATTGCTGATGGGCGGGCAGGTGGAAAACAAACAGAGTGGGTAGCTCTGCGCCTCAGGAAATTTCCTCTGCAAGGGAATTGTGCACAGGGCAGGTGAGTTTGGAGCAGGGCAGACCCTGTAGGGTCAGGATGGGCAGAGACAATAGGAGTGAGAAGCTGGAAGATTGGCTAATTGTGTTGAGGATCTGTCTCGTTCAGAGCTTAGTAATTTCTGCTTGTGATTCACTAGAGTCTTGCTTATTTCAGGTGGTTTGTGCTTAGTTATTATCAGCTACATCAGGGGCAGGCAGTCATTTTTGCAGGGAGGCCACTTAATCAATGTTGGTAGTTGTTGCGAGCTGGCCCCGGAACGGGCGGGGCATTAGGTAGGAGGGGCAGGGCCTCGGGTGCAAGGGGCAGCTCCCTCTAGGCTGTGTGTGTGTGTGTGTGTGTGTGTGTGTGTGTGTGTGTGTGTGTGTGTACACGTTATGTGCTCTCCTGTGGGGTGGGCGAGCACGGGAGGTCTCTCCCCTCCCTCCCACCCCACCTATGGCGCATGGTACCCAGAGGGAACAGCCAGCCATTTTGAACAGCTGATGGTTCCCTCTGGTGCTGCGCACCCCTGGCATGGGGAGGAGACTTCACGTGCTGCCCCGTCCCTGGGTCTCAATAGGCCAGGGGTGGGGGCATGGCTGGGCATCTTGAGAACACTGGAAGAAGAGCCAATGGAGAAGCCTAGCAGGGCCAGATTCCTGGGGAGGTAGAAGCAGGTGGGCTGTGAAACTGTTCCCACCTCTCTGCCTTTCCCCATCCTACTCGGGAACTGGGTGGAAGGCCCAGGTTCTAAAGAATATGTCCAGACATTGAAGTGACGAGCTAGTTCCACTAGTAACCATTTCTCTTAATGTCTGTATGTGGCCACCGACTCCCCTTCCTCCCTCTAGGCACGGGCGGGTGGTTTGGAAGCATCGGCCTTCTCCATGAGATTGCTATCTGTGGGCTTGATCTCATGGTGTTTCCTTTGCTCATATGCAGGAATCCATGTACGGGGAAAGACAACACTACAACAGTACAGACAAATGGTTCCCTCTTGGCGTCTGTGTGTATTTTTCTAAGTAGGCCCTTCTATTGCCACCCCCCGCTCAGTGTCAGAATGCCTCATTACAACAGTTCTGTGAGGCCAGGCAGACCCGGCAGCTTGGCTTAAGGTACATAATTCCAGCTACGTAGATGATTTACCTGGAGCCAACTTCCTTTAAGCTGAGCGTGACGGTATCCATGCAGCGGGAGGCCGATGGGAGAAAATGCTCCCATCAGCTTCCCTCACTCCTCGCGACTTCTCTCAGCTTTCAATTTACGGGCCTAAATCAAACTTGCTACATAAAATGGTGGAGCGGCAATCTCCGGCACGGCGAGTGTAGACATGCCCTAAGGTATTAAGTCATTTCTGTGTTGCACACAGGCAGCCAAGGCACAAGTTAAGTGATTTGCTCAAGGGCATGCAGTAATCTGTGGCAGAGCTGGAGACTGACCTTATTAGGCCATCCTTTCTATCTGTGGGCATGTGGAGCTTTGAAAATTTCATAGGCGCTGGAGAGTGTCCTAAGTCCTTTCAAACATCTCCTTCTAGCATGCTTTCAATGGCACAAACACACAGACTACTAACAAACGTTACCTGTGACTGTTTTTATTTGTGGTGGATTGTCCCACTCCGCATTAGACCCCTCAATAAAAGGCAGATATCCAAAGGATAAAGCATTTAGAAACTTACCTTCCCCCAAATATTTGCAGGAGTATTTTGGAAAGAAACCATCCATTTTGTAATAATGATTGGTTTCCATGCCACTGAAGTTCACGAGTGGAGGGAAAAAGGTGTAGGAGGACATGTGGGTATTTTGCTAAGAGATCTGTTTGTAATCTGATCTGCTGTGATAAGGCAGTGGCTATCTATGAAAGAGAGAGGACTATAGTCTTTGTGTTGTTATGATTGCATGATCCTCTTTTTAAACAGCATCAGCTAACTTAGCTAACAAGGTAAACATCTTGTGCACAGATTCCATTGTGTCTATGCTTTTAAACAGCATCCCGACATAATTTACAGTGCCTAAAATATTCTACTTAAATCCAATTATGTTACAAATGAAGATAGAGTGCTTTAATACTTTATTTTAAAAACAAATTGGAGCTGATAGATTCTCATAATCCCTGCACCCAAATATGCTTTCACTTAATACCTGTAACTGACATATTTAGAGTCATCAATCCTCCCAGATTTGGCTAAACAACTCCAATGTTTTTTTTTTATTTTGTTAATTAGGTATTGTTGCAGTTCTAAGGTTATCAGTGGAGTGATTTTGATTAGATTGCATCTCACTGTTAAAGCAACTAGCATTTAACTTTTGAAAAGTGATGATACCTAAATTAGAAAGTTTGGGAGCTGTAAGTTTGTTAATTTTTATTTTGTTTTAAAAAGACAAATACATTCTAGTAGGACTTTTTGATGCAACATTCTCCAGTGAAGTGGCAGTTTAAGGAAAATAGATCATAGGTCAAAGTTTCCAGAAGCAACCAAGTCCCATTTTCAAAAGTTTCATAGGCACATAGCAGTCCAAGTCCCATTGATCGATTTGTAACACGGAGTTCATCTGAATTAAATCTGGTCCTATAAAGACAGTAGGTTTTTTAGTTTTTCTCTTTCTTCAATGTGAAATTATTTCTCAGGATACGTCTACACTGCAACACTATTTCGAAATAACTAGCACCATTCCGAACTAACTTAGTCCGCTTCTACACAGCAGGCAGTTATTTCGAAATAATGTCAAAATACTGTAAACTGGAGGACAACTTACTCCAACTCCTGTAACCCTGATTGTACAAGGAATAAAGGAAGTCGGAGGAAGAGTGCTTTATTTTGAAATTAGTGTTCTGTAGATGCTCTCAATTTTGAAATAAGCTACGCAATTGACGTAGCTCAATTTGCATAATTTGAGTTAAACGCTGCTGTGTAGATGCACCCTCAGTGATAGTGATAATTTCTCATCTGGCCCTTTTTCCTTCATGATTTGTGCTGATTTATCTTGACTTGAATTTATTTCTGATTGGGGGGGTTGTAGATTTGAGTTAGCTTGCTGCTGCTTATCAGAGCTTTTCCTATGCTGGCCCTGGTTTTTCTGATTATCCCAGTGCGTCCTTGATGTGATCCTGATGAAAAGCCGGTAGGGGACTTACAAATGGAAAAACGAACATTAAAACAGAACCAAAATAATGGAGAGCTTTCTGCATAAGAAGAATATTTAGTGACTTCTAAAAGCTTATACTGTGTCTGCTTCCTAATCCCAACCTTAGTAGCAAAATAGATTGCTTTAAAGAGGTTTTTGTCATTGATATAAATGAACTGCACAGATTTCCAAAAGATTTAAATACAGAGCTGCAGGAGGGGTAGCTACTGGGACTCAGAGCAAGCCAGAACTGAGCCAGCATGCCTGCCCATCAGCTCTCATGCTCCTTTAAATGCAGAGCCGCTTACTGATTAATCGTGTAACCAACAGAATATTTTTTTGGCTATACGATTCCCAAATTACACTTTCTAATCTCCTTACTAGCAAACAGATGTAGTATATAAGTGCAAATTCAGACACTTAAAACACTTCTAAGTAGAAAATAGAAACCTTAGATAGTGAAATGAAATATTTAGACCATGTGCAATGTACTGTACTTAATATAACGTAACAGATCTAAAAGAGCTACTACAGGCTGTTGGATTTTGTCACGGTGTAGCACGGAGCCTTGGTGACATTTGTGTGTGTTAAATATGGGCAGTGCTCCGGGAACTTGGTGCTTTGATCCACATTGGATGAGAGAGAGCAAGTGGTGGGAGGTGGGGGGGGAGGGTTGTGAAGTGTGCCGGGACCAGGGCCCCGGAAGAGGAGTAGGACAGAAGAGGGCAGGGCAGGAGTGTTCGGTTTTGTACGCGTACAATGCTGGCAACCCTCGTGGTATGTGGGGCTGAGCAGGCCCCTTCCTGAAAAGGATGAAAGATCAGTAGCCAGGAAAGGCCTCACCCATTTACCACCTAATAGCTGACGACTTCATTACCAAAGCCCCTCTGCCACGTTTGTGGATTTTGCCTGCATCCTTTTATTGAAGGGAACTAATTGGACTGCAATTCCATCCCTGAATTAAATCTGGTGGCCTATTCTTCCCTTGAAGTATTTGCATAGAATACAGTCACTCCCACTAGCATTAATGAGCTAATGCACACTGAGGAAGAACAGACATCCTTCTGAATAGGAATCCTTGTCTTGGCTTTGCTTGAACTCTCCTCATATATATATATTTTATGGCTGATCAAGCCCATAATTTAATATCCACATTGCTGTCCTTTTTCTTTCAGATGATTTTAAATCTTTGGATGTCAGCATTATGTGTGTTTGACTGATAAGCCCCATGACAATGGTGCTGAACTAATTCAAAGGCACTGGGCAGGGACCTGAAGGTTCGTTTCCACGTCTGACAGCCTTGGTCTACACTAGTACTTTAATTCAAAATAACCCCCCCCTCCAGGTTGAATTTATAAGCAGTACACTGCCAAGCCCATTATTTCAAAATAACAGGCCGCAGAATTCGAAATCTGTACTCTTGAATTTCAACAGGAGTAACACTAATTCCGAAAGAGTTATGTTGAAATAACGGTATTGTGGACGTGCCAGTGCCACTCTTTTGAAAAGCTGCTCTCCACAGTAATTTGAACTAAATAGTCCCCAGTACTTTTTGGGGCTCTAAGTCTGACGTAGTGTGTCCAGAACCTGCCTCAGACTACTTTTGAGGCTTTGCTGTAGTGTGGACACAGCAGTTCGATTTTGTTAAATTGGGAGTGAAGTCAAATTTTCTAATTTTGAAATAGTTTCCTAATGTAGACATGGCCACAGATAATTCTTCTGTGATCTTGGACAAGTCACTCCCAAGGCTGGGTAGTGGTGCTGGCATCAGTGATCACTAGGGCTACATCTACACTGGCATGATTTTCTGGAAATGCTTTTAATGGAAAAGTTTTCCGTTAAAAGCATTTTCGGAAAAGCACGTCTAGATTGGCAGGATGCTTTTCTGCAAAACCACTTTTTGCGGAAAAGCGTCCGTGGCGAATCTAGACGCGCTTTTCCGCAAAAAAGCCCTAATCACCATTTTCACGATCGGGGCTTTTTTGCGGAAAACAAATCTCTGCTGTCTACACTGGCCCTTTTGCGCAAAAGTTTTTCAGAAAAAGACTTTTGCCCGAACGGGAGCACCATAGTATTTCCGCAAAAGCACTGACAATCTTACATGAGATCGTCAGTGCTATTGCGGAAATTCAAGCGGCCAGTGTAGACAGCTGGCAAGTTTTTCTGCAAAAGCAGATGATTTTGCGGAAAAACTTGCCAGTCTAGACACAGCCCAGCAGTTCGCTCTGCGGCTGCAACTCTTACCTCCATTTCTACTGCGTGGTTGTCAGAAAAATGGCTTTTTGGGATGATTTTGTTCGCAGCATCCAGCCCCGTCGGCCCATGGAACCTGTGAAACGTCACTAGGGGAGCTGTCATGGGTTCTTCACAAACAAGTGTCTTCATATACATGGTCCCCAATAGAAAGCGAATGGTTGTGAATCCTCTCCAGACCAGTCCCTAGTTTGCCAAATTACAGCTGTACAACCACATGAAAACATGGGCTTCATAATGATGGTGACAGGTGCTCCGAGGTTTAATATACACCTACAACTAAATTATTATAAAGGACATTGTAATAGTCCAACTTAAACCTCTATATGCAAATAAATTCAGAGTTAAACCTGAAAAATCTGACCAGACATTCTAACTGCCTCCATCCACTTCTGCCTGGGTATTACAGAACATAGAAGACCATCCATTTCAAAGAGAGCCTTCAAATAATAAAACACTAGGAGTGTTAAGTAAAGATAGCTTGTCACGCTGGATTTTCAGCCTTAGCCATCAATTTAATTTTTTTAATTGATGTCTGTTGGCTAAATATTATTTAAAGAGTTTTTTTAAAGCCCAGATTTTGGAACTAGTAGTAAAATCTACCTTGAGTTGATGCTTGTGCTACATAGTCAAAGCACTATTCTGGGTCTGCTGTAACCACTGCCGCCTTTGCAATATAAATGTAAACAGGAGTCTGAAATGAAAGCACACCCAAAACTCATGGCCCATGGTCATGTTTTAGTAGAAGCTCAACTCTGTGGCCAAAGGGGTTTGGAATGCAGGAGGCAGGTAGGGACTGGGGGAAGCGTAAGAGAAGGAGCAAAGTCAGACAGAAGTGGCTGAACAGTAAGAGAGGTGCTGGTAAAAGCTAAGAGTGGGATTGTGTTTATACAGAGTAGAAAGGAAGGGATGAAACACTAAACAGAAGGACTGTGTTTGATATTCCGGCTATGCTCAAAGAAACAAGATGTGGTTCATCATCTTTGTAATAAATAGAATTGCTATGATGACACTGGTCCTCTCTGCCCTTTCCCAATCCACTCTAACAGCCTTCATCGGCCATCCGTCCAAATTTCTCATGAACGCCTCTATCCTTTGTCTCTTATGCCAGGAAGGAGTGCCCAGGAAACATTAACAAAGCGGCCACTCCGCAGTGTCATCCTTATAATGCCTCCTAAAAACTCACCTCTGCTGTGAAACTCATTGGTTACGCAACTTGTTGTCCTGACCACTTCCACTCAAATTGCCTGCTTGTTTCCTTGGACCCCTACATAGTTTGAGGAATCTCTCTGTTGTCTCTTCTCTGATAGCTAGACTGAAATTTCTTCTGAACGTGGGCCTTCTCTTTTTGCTGCTTTTAGCCCAATGGAGATGGATAATAAATTAGAACGATATAGATTGCAAATAGTCATTTTCTCAGTTTGCTTGCTCAGATCAAAAGCAGGAAAAAACAACAATGCCCCAAACAAACCATCACCAGACTGAGATTGTTTTTGCACAACATTCAGTTTGGTCTTATAGAGTTTAAGATAGGTATGCCTCTGGAATATGTAGTTCTTATCTGAATTTAACTGTATGATGAACCTTTTTGAGGCTCAACTCAACTAACTGAAATCTGGGGCAGGTTGAATCTTTCTCTAGGGCTAATTCTGGTCCTATATCTTGATTGTTTAGGACCTTCCCAGATTTGGAAAATAAGTGTAAATACGGTACTCAAAAAACCCCTCAGGCGAAACATGCGTGATATTACACAAAACACATATACATTGGAGTCTGACAATAACCATCTAATTTGGGTGAATACACAAATGGCCCTTGGACACATAATTTCAGGCTGTTGTTAATTTAAAATTCAAACCTTTCAGAAATACGGTTGATGAAATGTTGGCAGAATGATGTACTACAGATCACTGTTTGTTCTTGCTGCTGAAATTCTGAATTTAAGTTGCGTTATTATGCTGTTCACCTGAAATGTAGTTTCTTTACTTCAACAGCTATTTTTGTGTTTGGAGTGTTCTATCCTTTTATTCTCCTAAACTCACGAGTGACAAGTAAGCTACTTCATTTTCAGGGTAAAGAGGGCTCTCAGCAATTCTTTGCCAGACGGCTTGCTCTGATCCCTATAGAGTAGTTTAACAAGTTGAATTTCTACTGCTTTATAAAATAATCTTTTGTTAGATTCATGGCTTCACAAAACTTATCAGAGAAAGCGTTCTGTTACCAACCCTAGCTTGGGCACATCTTGAAACAATAAGCTACTAATTTAAAAGAATGTCATTTGAAAGCCTGTATTTTCCAAAAGTACAAAGTAAGATCTTGTGAAAAGATAAATGCTTGTAAGTAGAGAGGGAGACATTATAACAGCTAAATATGATAAGGGATTAATCATCTGTTTCCTTTAAATTGCTGACGTTTTGTTCTTGGCTGGATTAGAAACATCACTTATGAAGAGTGCTAGACACAATCATTCTGTTTAGATTGCTGAGCCGGGGAGGACACAGGGCGCAGTCTGGAAAATGGGTACTTTGAGGTTCAGAAAAGCCAAGGACTTATCCCACAGCAAATATTTCTTTTATGGAGTATGTTTTAGATGATGGATGACTATGGTAAAAGGCTTCAGGGTGTAACAATGTCCCTGGGACCCAGACATTGTCTTAGCTACCTTTAATTCTTTTGTTTGGCACAAAGAAAATGCCTTCCCTGCGAGTTTGCTAAAGGGGAGGGAAAGCCTCCATGTTTGGTCAACTTAGAGTTGTTTAATCAATTCACTGCGCACAGTAAAAACAGAAGGGTGGGGTTCACCGTGTCTGGGGCTTTAGGTCACCCTTTGTTCCTCTAATTCTGAATGAGGTCAGGGACTAAAAAGGAAGGAAGGGAAGGAAAGACGGTTATGACATGAGATCTGGACAGTTTGCAACAGTTTCAAATGCACAAAATGTAATACAAACCAATGACTATTCAAATTGGCCTCATTTTACACAATAGTATTATTTCATGGATGGGGTATTTGAGGCAGAGAAAGGTTAATTGACTTGCCCCATATTACACAGGGTGTCTGTGGCAGATCTGAGCAAATGAGAGAACTTTCCTGTGCCTCAGCTTCTCCAGTGGTAACATGGTAATAACGCCATGGGAAATTGGACCATTCATAATCTTTTCCTCTAAAGAAATTTTAGAAATGAGTTGCCTTTCTGTGACTAAAAGAAAATAACTGCTAGAATCTGGTGACTAGTCCAGGTTAAATATTTTAAGACGCTTTTTCAATGAAAATGAATTTTTTTAACACACTTTTTTTGTTGAAAATGTTCCTTTTTGTTTGCAACTTCTCATTTATTTATTTATTTTAAATATTTCCAAAAATGTATCTCTAACAGGCTGTCCGTTTTGGCCGAACACTGCCTTGAGCATTTTGTGAATCCATTCCTCTGCAGTCCATCCCTGACATTTGTCAGGAGATGGGGACTTTTGAGGAGAAAGTAACTGGTAATTCATCATCATCAGGAAATGCTTTCAAGCAGCTTTGCCATTTTATGTATATATCTCCGGTTTTACATTTTTCAGACAATATTTCATGAATCCACCTTGGTTAGGGGTGTGGAGGAGTCTCACAAGGAAGGACAAAATCAGGTGGATTAAAAAAAACCAAAAAACCCACTAACAGACACTTCATCCAACACTGAAAGTGACCCAGAAACAAACCTCTTCTGGAGGTTTTTGGCAACGTTCAAATGTTCTTTTGCG
Organism: Pelodiscus sinensis; assembly: GCF_049634645.1. Taxonomy (NCBI): domain Eukaryota; kingdom Metazoa; phylum Chordata; order Testudines; family Trionychidae; genus Pelodiscus; species Pelodiscus sinensis. The sequence goes on along the minus strand of NC_134717.1, from coordinate 59,106,275 downwards.
TCTAATTTCTGGTTGGGAGTGGAACCAGAAGTAAAAATGTGCATATGTATTTCTCCAGAAAAGGCCTGTTCTCCCTGCAGGTCCATCACCATGTTATGCTTCTAAAAAGCATGTGTAATCATTCTCGGGGACAAGGCAGTACTCTGCATTTCTTGAAAATGCAGAGTAAATATCAGCATATGCCTACAGTCACACCATGCACACACACAAGTTCTGCAGCTGGTGTTTTAATTACCAGCCCTTATTGTTGCTTGAGTCAAACTAATGGCCAGCTAGACTGAATGTGAGTGGAGGAGCCAGGCTTTGCTGGTTGCGATCCAGTGCTCTGGCCAGGCCTGGCCAAAGGGTTTGCGGGTTGCAAGGGAGGATTCTGGGAGTGGGGCTCTGGGCCCAGCAGCCAGCCAGGCAGTGGCAAGCCGAGTGGCAGGGTTTTGTGATGGACAAAAAGAGGCAAAGAGGAAGGAAGACAGACAGCAGACAGCTAGCCAGGGGCCAATCATGGGACTGGGGTCTCAACCTGTCCTGGCAGGCATAAGGAGCATCAGGCAGGCTGTTGTGATGTGCCGAGCGAGGGGCGGAGCAGGAGTTGGGGCTATGCACATGAGTCCTGCCAGCCTGCCAGATGAGTGGCCCCGCTAACAAAACAAAACAATTTCTTCTTCTTAACCTAAAACACATCATGCTAACAAAATAAGTACAAATCTCACAAACTGAAACAATTTCAACAACTTTTAGTCTAGTGGTCCACAGCCATGCTGGATGTACCAAAAACGTTTCAAGATTCCAAATGGAATTTTTGCAAACTTGAATAATCTGAACTTAATCCATTCTTGAGCTAGGCTTGCCTGTCTTTGGCTTTGGATACAATTCCTTTAATATATGAAGTAGTTCACAGGTGTTCAGTACGCAAGCCGTCCGTAAGTGCCACCATGGTGAATGCATATAGAATCATAGAGCTGGAAGAGACCTCAGAAGGTCATCAAGTCCAGCCCCCTGCCCAAGGCAGGACCAATCCCAACTAAATCAACTGGGCCAGGGCTCTGTCAAGCTGAGACTTAAAAACCTCTAGGGATGGAGATTCCACCACCTCCCTAGGGAACCCATCCCAGTGCTTCCCCACCCTCCTAGGGAAATAGTTTTTCCTAATATCCAACCTAGACCTCTCCCACTGTAACTTGAGACCATTGCTCCTTGTTCTCAGTAGTGACAGATGGCAGAACAGCCTTTCTCCATCCTCTTTAGAACCTCCCTTCAGGAAGTTGAAGGCTATCATCAAATTCCCCCCTCACTCTTCTCTTCTGCAGATTAAACAAACACAAATCCTTCAATCTCTCCTCATAGGTCATGAGTTACAGCCCCCTAATCATTTTGGTTGCCCTCCACTGGACCCTCTCCATTGCATCCACTTCCTTTATATAGTGGGGAGCCCAGAACTGGATACAATATTCCAGATGTGGCCTCACCAGAGCCAAATAAAGGGGAATAATCACTTCTCTGGATCTGCTGGTAATACTCCTCCTAATGCAACCTAATATTCCATTAGCCTTCTTGGCTACAAGGGCACACTGTTGACTCATATCCAGCTTCTCATCCACTGTAATCCTCAGGTCCTTTTCTGAAGAACTGCTACTTAGCCATTCAGTTCCCAGCCTATAACAATGCTTGGGATTCTTCCATCCCAAGTGCTAGACTCTACGCTTGTCTCTGTTGAACCTCATCATATTGCTTTTGGCCCAATCTGTCCTGGTCACTCTGGACCTATCACTGCCCACCAGCATATCTACCTCTCCCCCTATCTTAGTGTCATCTGCGAACTTGCTGAGAGTGCAATCTATCCTCTCATCCAGGTCATTAATAAAGATGTTGAACAAAACTGGTCCAAGAACAGATCCTTGGGGCACTCCACTAGAAACCGACTGCCAACCTAACATCGATCACTATCCATTGTGCCCAACAGTCTAGCCAGCTTTCTATTCATTTTACAGTCCATTAATCCAATCCATACTTCCTTAACTTGCTAGCAAGATTATTGTGGGAGACCGTATCAAAAGCTTTGCTAAAGGTGTATCACATCCACTGACTTTCCCATGTCCACTGAGCCAGTTACCTCATCATAGAAGCTAATCAGATTGGTCAGGCACAACCTGCCCTTTGTGAATCCATGTTGATTATTCCTGATCACTTTTCCCTTTTCAAATTGCTTCAAAATGGATTCCTTGAGGATCCCCTCCATGATTTTCCGGGGACTGAGGTAAGGCTGACTAGTCTGTAATTCCCTGGATCGTCCTTATTCCCTTTTTTAAAGATGGGCACTACATTTGCCTTTTTCCAGTCATCCGGGATCTTTCCCGATCTCCACGAGTTTTCAAAGATAATGGCCAAAGGCTCCGCAATGACATTTGCCAACTCCCTCAGTACCCTCGGAAGCATTAAATCCGGGCCCATGGATTTGTGTATGTTTAGCTTTTCTAAATAGTTCCTAACTTGTTCTTACCCACCAAGGGCAGTCCACCTCCTTCCCATACTTCATTGCCTAGAGCATTAGTCTGGGAACTGACCTTGTCCATGAGGACAGAGGCAAAGAAAGCATTGAGTACTTCAGCTCTTCCCACATCATCTGTCACTTGGTTACCTCCCTCATCCAGTAAGGGCTGCTCACCCTCTCTGATCTTATTGTTAACATGCCTGTAGAAACCTTTCTTGTTACCCTTCACAGCTCTTGCTAGCTGCAATTCCAATTGCTCTTTCTTCTTCCTGATAAGTCCCCTGTATTCTTGAACAATATGGGCATGTCGAGACTACAGGTTTTGTCGACAGAGGCTTTGTCGACAGATACTGTCAACAAAGCTTCTGTTGACAAAGAGTGTCTAGACTGCATCCAGTTCTGTCGACAAAGCAAGATGCTTTGTCGACATGAGAGCACAGACGCAAAGGACAGTGTAGATGCAATAACGCCTTATGTTGACAGAACTCTGTCGACAAAAGGCGTTCCTCGTAGAATGAGCTTTACCACCGTCGACAAAACATGGACAGAACTCGGCAGTTATGTCGACAGAACTCAGCGGTAGTGTAGACGCAGGTATAGTTTTGTCGACATAAGTCCACTTTTGTTGACAAAACTCTGTGGTCTAGACACACCTATGAGTAGCAGATCTCCTTGGTAGAGGAAAATGGTGTAGAGGTCTCTACATCAATCCCTCCTCCACAAGAAGGACTCCTTGATGAAGGGGCTTTCCAAAACGTTTAATGGCCAAACTGAGGTATGCCACTATTGCAGTGGTTTCCATCCTTTTTAAGCACAAGATTAATGCTTGAATTTAAGTGCAATCCAAAATCTACCTCAAACCCAAATACTCTTGTGCCACCTCCTTTGTGCCTCTTTTCCAAGCTCCACCCACTCCTCCCCCACCCCGCTCACTCCATCCTCCCTCCCAACCTCTCTCTCTTTTGCCAGGCTGGGGCAGAGGGTTGGGGTGCAGACTCTGGTCTTGAATTAAGGGATCTGGAGTGTGAGAGGGGCTCTGAGTTGACCTTGGAGCAGGCCATTGGGATGCAGCAGGGGGCTCTAGGTGCAGGCTCTCCTGGTTGGTGACCACTGCTCTATAGAAAGACTGGCAGTTATCTCAGAGTTGTTCTAGGACAGGGGAGCAGAAACTTCTCCACTCTGTCTCTGCTCTGAGTTCTGTGCCATGAGAGGCGTGACCGGATAGCTGAATTGTGAGTATCTACAGGTATGTCTACACTACAAAGTTAATTTGAACTAACAGACGTTAGTTCGAATTAACTTTGATAGGCGCTACACTAGCGCTCCGCTAGTTCGAACTTAATTCGAACTAGCGGAGCGCTTAGTTCGAACTAGGCAAACCTCATTGTACGAGGATTAAGCCTAGTTCGAACTTACTAGTTCGAATTAAGGGGTGTGTAGCCCCTTAATTCGAACTAGTGGGAGGCTAGCCCTCCCCAGCTTTCCCTGGTGGCCACTCTGGCCAACACCAGGGAAACTCTATTGCCCCCCTCCCGGTCCCGGACCCCTTAAATGGGCACGGGCTGGCTATGGTGCCCGTGCCAGGTGCAAGCCTGCCAGCACCCAGCTAGCAGACCCTGCACCTGGCACGGCTCGAGCCAGCCACCTGATGCCCCCCAGCCCTCCCCCTCTTCCCGGGACCAGGCTGGCGGCTCCCATGAGCTTGCCCAGGACCGCAAGAGGCAGGCACCCGCCTGGTCTAATGTGGACATCGTGGACCTCGTCCACGACCTCCGCACTAGGCACAGGAAAGTGGCCGTCTAGGGCAGGAGAGCTGCCAGCCTGGCCACCCAGGAGCAGGTGTGCATGAAAATCAAGGTGGTCCATTGAGACCCCCGACCCTGAGCCCTGAGCTTACAATGGCCGTACTGGGTCAGACCAAAGGTTCATCTAGCCCAGTAGCCTGTCTGCTGACAGTGGCCAACCCTAGGGACCCTGGAGGGGATGGACCGAAGACAGTGACCAAGCCATTTGTCTCATGCCATCCCTCTCCAGCCTTCCACAAACTTTGGGCAGGGACAGCACTCCTACCCCCTGGCTAATACCACTCCATGGACCCAACCTCCATCACTTTATCTCACTTCTCTTTAAACTCTGTTCTAGTTGTAGCCTTCACAGCCTCCTGCAGCAAGGAGTTCCACAGGTTGACTCTTTGCTTTGTGAAGAACAACTTTCTGTTACTACTTTGAAGCCTGCTACCCATTCCTTTCCTTTGGTGTCCTCTAGTCCTTCTATTATGGGAACTAATGAAGAACTTTTCTTGATGCACCCTCTGCACCCCACTCATGCTTTTATAGACCTCTATCCTAACCCCCCTCAGTTTCCTCTTTTCTAAACTGAAAAGTCCCAGTCTCTTTAGCCTCTCTTCATATGGGACCTGTTCTAAACCTCTGATCATTTTAGTTGCCCTCCCCTCTCCCACCTCCTTTTCCCAGTCTCCCCAAGTTTTGTTCAATAAAGAGAGATTCTATTTTTGACCACACATTTTCTTTATTTTGTACATCAGGAAGGGGGGCTAGGGAAGGGTAAGTGGAAGGAGGTGAAGGAGGAATGGGGTATGAGCCCCCAATTGGGAGGACTGGGCTGGCTCTGCAGGCTTCTGGGGGTGGAAGCTCTCCTGCAGCCCCCCAATTGCCCCCTCTCCCCAGATGGCAGCCTGCGGCAAGTGCAGCCGGGCTGATGGCCGAGTGCTGTGATGTGCCCAGTGTGGGCCCTCAGGGCACTCCAAGCCAGGACTGCTTTGCAAGCGGGGCACCCCTGAGAACTGTCTGTCCGGGGTGGGGGTCAGGTCCCTTTAAGCACAGCCCTCGGCTAGCCTGAGGCAGCAGCTCCACGCTCTAAGTCCTCATCTGATGCCCTGCCGGCACTGCTTCCGGCCATCCTTAACCCCGGTTCAGGGTCCACTTAATGTGGACATGCTAGTTCAAATTAGCAAAACGCTAATTCGAACTAGTTTTTTAGTCTGGATGCGTTAGTTCGAATTAGCTTAGTTCGAATTAGCGCTGTAGCATAGACATACCCTACTATATAGCTCTAATGATCACAATTATGGCTAGAAAAGGGACTTCAGAGACCAAACTGCATTGGGAAAAATTGACTTCTCAATGAAAAACCCAAACTGTGTGGTTGCCCAAAACAAAAGTGGCCAAAAACTGCTGTCAGAAAATAGCATTTTTCAGTTTTCCTACACAAAATTCAAACTCTTTCAGGAAAGCAGACCGTGGCCCCCAAAATGTTTATTTAGTCAAACCCTGATTTTCTAGCAAAAAAGTCCTAGTTGGAATTTTTTCACCAGTCTAAGTCACAGTGCACTCAGTCCTTATGTTTGTGTACAGGGTGTTTTTATTCATTTTTATATATTAGTGTGTCATGTAACGATTTCCGTTTGTGACATATTGATACAAAAAACACAGCCTCAGTTTAAAGTTCTCTCAGACAAAAATATACCCAACATAACTTTCCATTTCTGTTCTGAATTTTACTCTGTGTTGACTGCTTTTTGAGTTGGTGTTCAAATGGACATTAACCAAAAACAATTGTTTAGACTAATTTTCCATTAAAATCAAGGGAAAAATCTATTTTTAAATTATTTCTAATTAACATAATGTTCAGTAGTACACTGTGATTTTTAGATCTCAAATTAAAAAAAAATACATGAAAACAGCAGCTATTACAAAGGGGCAGGAAAATGCAGTGTTTTATTATACAACTGGGTTTAGTTGTTGTTTCTTGCAGAGATTCTGAGAACAGCCCTGGTCACTGCAGACCTAATAAAGTCAGTTCTTTTCACAAGGGCCAAGCTAAATGTCATGTCAGGCTCGGATCCGGTCCCTGGAGTAAATGGTAGCAGCTGTTCATGTATATGACTCGGATTGTCTGACTGAGCAGATGAGCCCCAGAGACCAAAGCAGTCACTTACGCTTCCAGTTTTCCAGAAATCTGGCCAAGTGACATATCCAAATCCTTAGACAAACTTGGACGCTAGCTTGGGATGCTTAAATTTCTCATAGTGTTGTAGAGGGCATGGATTACACTGAGTCCTAGGTTAACAATAGGCTTTTTGATGTAACCTTCTGTTTCCCAATCATCAGGAGAAATTAACTATGAGAAATTAACATAAGGTGATTTATCCATTAAACAGTTTAACACAAACTTTAAAGGAACATATAGACAATAACATTATGTCATCCACAGTCTATTTAAATGTTAATATTCCCTTTGATCTTGGCAGCTATAGTGAAAGACTAGACCTGTCTGTTTACATGGCTAACATTTAATACAACGTAAGTAAACACATTCAATTAGTATTGCCTCTAAATTCTAACAATTCCAGTTTGCATTTCCAAGCTCTAGACTAACTAGCATTGAATGGTCTTAATTAATTACCTTGTTCGTACTTTTCCTAACATGTCTCTACAGGTTGACTCTGGGTCAGTTAGCCGGCTGGATTTAACCTTAGATTGGTTGCTAGTGTATAACATGGCTTATATTGTTATCTGATAGTGTCACCCCTCCATATTATGGCAATGACTGGAAAGAGAATCATTTGAGGTCGCACTTCCAGCGGGAATTATAAATAAAAGTATCAGTTCTTCTTTGAAGGCAGGCCCCCGAGTGTACTCTGTCATTAGATGTTCAGCTGTATGCGTTTTCTCTGCACACTGCACCAGCTTTCGCCAGGTAGCCCACGTAACAGGCTCCAGCTGAACTGCCCAAACTGACCATAAGGCTTGGTTTAGTAGCTAAGGCACCCGGTCAAGTTTATTGCCAATGAAGCACATTGCTAGCGCCCCAGTTACAGGTACACTAACGTGTGTGTGGCTGTGACAATGGACTAGCCAGTGGTGGGACTTTCCACTGCCCCCTAGGCCAGAAGTGAGGAATCACAGCGTTTATAATCTCAGACAAATAATCTGGGGTAAACAATTTACATGCCACTTTGTGTTTAGGATTGTGCAGGAGTTGAGTGGAAGCATAAGGGTTGCATGCCTAGCTCTTTGAGCTCTTCTCTACAGGATATAGCTTTGATAGCTGCTGTTCCTGTTGAATCTCTTGTAATTGAGTAAGGCTGCAAACCAAAAACACATCATTGTCCTTGCTGGTTTTGTTACCAACGAAGAATTTGGGTGCCTGGGAGACATAGTAGTGTATGATATACCCGTTCGTGTGATCAAAATCAAATCTGCTCTCTTACCAATTAAAGTCTCTCCAGATTACATGCTAAGACCTAGAGAAGGGGATATCCATGTAGAGACTGCAGCTGTCTGCTTGATGTCCACCTGTATGATAGAAACATGCTTTTCTGTGACAATAAAAGGGAGAACATGAAATGAGTTTCTGGGTTTTGAGTCACTTGTTGGCTGGAAGTGATCATTACATGTGATGGAGCTCAGTAAATAGTTGACACCCACTGTTTTAGGAATGCTTGCTTGTGAGAGGGAAGTAGACTATTTGGAGAAGCGACAGAGGTAACACTTTTATACCCCCATGCACTCAATGGAGATTCTTAGGGTACGTCTAGACTACAGGCTTTTGTCGAGAGAAGTTTTATTGACAGATACTGTCGACAAAGCTTTTGTCGACAAAGAGCGTCTAGACTACATTCATTTCTGTTGACAAAGTAAGCTGCTTTGTCGACATGACAGTGTAGACTCAAAGGACAGTGTAGATGCAATAACGCCTTCTGTCGACAGAGCTCTGTGGACAAAAGGCGTTATTCCTCATAGAATGAGGTTTACAGCCATTGACAAAACTGCTGAGTTCTGTCGACATTATGTCGACAAAACTCAGTGGTAGTGTAGATGCAGGTATAGTTTTGTGGACAAAAGCCCACTTTTGTGGATAAAACCCTGTAGTTTAGACACACCCTTAGGTACATATCAATGCAATCATTTCCCTTCCACTTTGGCATTCATGTCAAAATGTCCATATTACAGCACTGAGGTAACCTTGGAGTAGCTCAAGTGAGAAGCACTGAAAAGATAAAAGCTTGTGAGGATGTCTTTTGAATCACTCTGAATTGATGTGAGCTGCAGAAGCCTCTGGATAGCTGTAAAAAGAGTCTGACTTATCCAGAGCTTAACTCCATGGCTTGAGGGGAAGGCCACATCTCACAAAAACTTTACAGTCTCTTGCCAGTTTGTTTCTTCCAGGCAAGACACTTTTTTCTTATCTTTGCAAAGATTATATATATATATATATATATATATATCTCCATCTGTCCATAGGTCATATCACAGGCTAGTCCATAGTATGGGGTGAAACCTCTCTATAGTCCACGTCTCCCTAGCCTGGGACAGACTCTGTGGCGGCGTGGGAAGGGTTGGGGAGAACCTGAGCCCGTCCTCTACTCTGGGTTCTGGCCCTGGGATCCTAAGGTAGCGGCAACAGATGGGGCTTGTTCTACTCTCACTCTGGCAACTAATTCTCTGGGTCACTTCCCCAAATGATCCCTCTAAGCACCTTCCCTCTGGTGCCTGAGCAGCCTGTTCTGCTCCTCCATGGCACTCTGCCTGGCTCGCAGTTCCCAGCTCTCTCACAGACTCCTCTCACTCTCAGCACTTTGGCTTCTCCCTTCCTCCTCGTGCCCGTCTCCTCTAACAGAAGAGGAGCCCTTTTGAACCCATGTCAACTGGCTCTTGATTGGGCCTAGGTGGTGTGAATAGCCTGATTCCTTTGGCTCTGGAAGGCTCCTAATTGGCTCCAGATGTTCCAACTAGCCTGATTATCCATCCTGATTCTGGAAAGTTCCTGCTGGTTCTAGCCCAGCCCCTGCCAGTTTACCCAGGGAACTCCATAATCTAAGGCTCATATACCTCCCTTCGAGTACCCTCTTATAGCCATCTGGCCTGACCCTGTCACAATATATGTAATTTAAAACCGTGCAAGAAAAAGACTACACAAACATTAGAGGTCTGTTCTAATGACAGGGGTACACATTTTTGTATGCTTAATTATAAAACATTCCAAAACATTTTTATTTCCAGATGACAGAGCAACAAACCCATTTTGTAAATTTAGTGGCTTCAAACTTCATGAAGAATCTGTAGTCAGCAAAACATTTCCCTGTAGTTAATATAGGTGACCCTTCTCTTGCCAGAAAAAAATGCTATTGTTGCCAGTTAATTTGCGGCATTTGCTAAGAATTATATGCTACGTACCACCATTTCTGCTGGTTTTAATTGGCAGAGTTGTGTTTTTTGCTCAAAGATGGGCGACTTCCCTGGCAAGCAGGGGATGCACAATTTCTGGGAAAGGAATATGCATTTTTAATAATGCTTTTAAAATTAATGTTTTGCTTGTGGCAAACTGCTCTGGTGTCATCCTCCCATGTTTAGTTTAGGAAAGAGCATCTAGATGGCGTAGGGTTGCCAACTTTGTACTCACACAGAACCGGACATCCTTGTTCCGCCCTCTGCCCTAGCACTTCTCTGAGGCCCCGCCCTCACCCGCCCCTTCGCTGAGACCCTGCACCCGGTCACACCAATCTCGCTCCCCCCCCCTCCCGGTGCCTGCTATCCCCACTCTCTCTCATTCGCTCATTTTCATCAGGCTGGCTCAGTGCATTGGGGCGTGGGAAGGGGAGAGGATTCCAGCTGGGGGTGTGTGGCTTTGACGTGGGGCCAGAAGGGAGGAGTCCAGGGTATAGAGGGGGCTGTAAGCTGGGGAGGGAGCCGAGGGGTTTGTAATACAGGCAGGGCCTCAAGGCTGAGGCAGGAGGTTGTGATGAGGGTGCGGATACAGGTTCTGGGTTCAGGGTGCAGGTTCTGGAGTGGGACTAGAAATGAGGGGTTCTGGGTACAAAGAGGGCCCCAGACAGGGATTTTCAGTGCCCTGTGGGGGAGCTGAGGGCTCTGACTGGGTTTGCAGACTCTGGAGTGAGGCTTGGACAAGGCGTTTGGGGTACAGAGAGCACCCTAGGCTGGGCTGGAGAGGCTCAGAGGACAGGAGGGGGATCAAGGCTGGAGCACGGAGTAAGAACATGGTGGGTTGAGAGATCCAGCTGGGGATGCGGGCAGCGGGTTGGGCTGGGAGTGACGGGATTGGGTTGCAGGAGGGTGCTCGGGGTTGGGAACAAAAGGGAGAGAAACCAGAGCTGAGGCAGAGGATTAGGGCTTGGGGGAGGGCTCAGAGTGCAGGCTCCTGGCAGCACTTACCTCAAGCAGCTCCTGGAAGCAGCAGCATGTCCCCTCCCTTCCCCTTCCCCCACCGTGGCTCCAAGGGAGAGACATGGCCAGGTGGAGCTGGAACAGGTCATGCTGATGCTGTCAGGAGCCATGGCAGGCAGGGAACCTACCTTAGTGCCACTGTGGCGCTGACCAGATTTGTAACGGCCTGGTGGATGGTGCTGACTGGAACTGCCAAGCTCCATTTTTGACTGAGCATTCTGGTCAAAAACAGGACACCTGACAATCCTGAAAACCCCATTACGCCTCAGTATTTTAATCCTTTCTGCCTCCTGCGGCAGTTGACTGACCTTTGCAAAGACATGGGCTGTTACGTGATGGTGCTGAGTCTCCTAGTTTGGAGGAGTTAAAGGGGGGTGGCCATGTGAAATTACCCTTTGTAGAGCTCCAGGTTCCATTAGCTCAAGTGATCTGAGGAGAACCCTCTCTAGTTGGAATAAGGAGACCTGAGGAAATATGACCTTGGGGATTAAGACCATGTTCTTCAGCTCCAAGAGTCTGACATTTGAATTGTAACAGCAGCGCTGCTAGCTCAATCAAACCCACATTCGTAGAGGTCACAGTGATGAGATTCCGGACTTCGTAGAATCCATGTACCAGACCCTCAGTGAGCAGAAATTGGTCTCGGTCCAGTGAAAGCAATGAAGCAATGTCGATTACAGAGCTGCCACTTGGCGTGAGCAATTGCTTAGACCTCTGAGCAGCTTAGCGGGCCCCCTACACCATTTCCATTATGTGTTGTATGTGGGACAGGCCCCCAAATCTTCCTGCTAAGGTCCCACCTCCAGCTAACTGCATCGGCAGAGCATCTGACCACCGACGTTTCCTGTTTGTATCACACACACTTGGACTCCTTATGAATTGTCTATAATTTGGGCAGGCGACAAACAATGCTAGTTTGGAAAATATGGAATTAATTTTTCAAGAAAATCTAACAGGCCTTCCGGGAATGTGTCCTGACATAATTTAATCCTTTGGTGCCATTGTTGTATACAGCGTGTTATTTTGTGCAAAGCCTTCATTTTCTGGTAGATGAATGCTGAAACTCATCAAACTCTAAGTTACGAAAACTGTTTACTAAGGCCTTGTGCATTGTAGCTTCCAAACATGTACTTAACTTTAATTGACTTCAGTGGGACTTAAGCACATGCTTAATTGCTTTATTAAACAGAGATAAACTTGTGCACATGCATAAATTGAAGTGTTTTGCTGAATCAGAGCCTAAGAATTTCACTCCTGATTTGGTTGGCAAATTGTGATTTGATTGTTATGTTCTTCCAGTACATTTGATATTTGTATATATTTACCAAGCACTGTAGTATGGACAAATACAGTTTGGACTCTAGGTTGTCCACACACTGCTCTTTTAGACTAGTCCCTGTGTGTCTTGTGTGAAAGGTATTATAAATCCTAAGTTACTGTCTAACTATGTCACCTGCTGTAGTTGCTGTGGCTTCCCTGAAAGACTGAAATGCTTTAAGAAGACTTAATGAATTGTGAACAACAATAATGCAGTTCTAGTATGAATTCTCATGTAGAAATTTGCTCCTACTAAAACCTGTGAAACCTTCAGAACATGCAAACACTTGTGCACATATATAGACATCCCTTAATTACTCACAAGCCAGAAAGAGCACATGGGAGGGAATCAAACTTGGTGCTATTGTTTATGAAAATATTTCGAAGGGTACATCTAGACGGCGAGGATCTATTGGAAAAAGATACCCAAAATGCGCTCTGCATTTTGCGTATCTTTTTCTGATACTTTTGTCGGAAGAAGCTTTTCTGAAATTTGGCCCGTCTAGACTGGGCCAAGTTTAGGAATAAAACCCTCTTTCAAAAGCCCCCTTCTTCCTCGTGGAACAAGAAATACAGGAGCCTCTGAAAGAGTGTGTTTCTTCTTTCGGGCCATAAAAAAAAAAAAATGGAAGAGCAAACGCATTCCCTAGATGTGGCAGAGTTTTTTCGGTATTCCGAAAAATCACCACGGTCTAGCTGTATGCTAAATGTTTCAAGTATTTGTCTTTCTAATCAGTATAAACCATGGGAAATCTGGTAACTGATTCGTAAAAAGTTGCAGTAGGAAAATAGTAGCTCCTTCTGAAAGATCCATGTAATTGTAGTGCTTTACACTCCAGGTACACCTGCACGTATAAGTTCAGTGAAGTTGGCTATTGCATAATCAATAGTTCCACTGTTATGTCAGGATTGCTGATGTGAAGTCTTATGAAATTACTTTTAGAATGTTGTGGATTTTTTACTTCATTTTATCCACTCCCCTGTCCTGGGGGTTGAAGGGACACTGGGAAGGGGGTTGGGTCTCCCCACCCTCACCCCATAGCAATGACTTCAGTCCCGCAAGGCTGGGCCAAGCTTCCTGCTCTGCACGTTGCAACCTGATCACAATGCAAACTGTTCAAATTGTCCAGATGATAGAGAGATGGCCAGGTCAGAGAGAAAACCGTCCCATACCTGAGCCACACTGCAACCTTACCCACCGGTCACAATGCCCGGAGTGGGAAGGTTGTGCAGATTGTTTTGTTTTATGTCATTTTTCAGAGCTGTTTTTGTAATATGTCATTTGCCTGCAAAGAGCGCAATTTTGTGGTGGACCTTTGTATTCCTCATGTGTGTGTGTGTCTGAAATGTGTATATATGAAATTAACCATTGTACTTCATGGTTCACAAGATAATGCACAGTCTGTGCTGCATGTTGTGACAAATTTCATCAACAAACTTTTCATTTCCCTCTAATATATAATATGGCTTCTTTTGCACTACGCATTGGCTTGCAGTGAAGAGCAAGAATAACTTACATGGAAGAATATGAGTGCCTTAAATGTGTTAGAATCAATTACCTATAACAATTAAGTGGGTTTTGTGACAACTTACGAGTAACCTAAAATAGGAGTCAAATTCAAATGTCTTTTTTTTTTCTGTGACTGTGTCTACACTGCACCCCTTTTCCAGAAAAGGGATGCAGATTAGACACTTCGGAATTGCAAATCTGCAGGGGATTTAAATATCCCCCGCAGCATTTGCATTTACATGGCTGCTGCTTTTTTCCGGCTCGGGGTTTTTGCCGGAGAAAAGCGCCAGTCTAGACGCGATTTTCTGGAAAATAAGCCCTTTTCCGGAGGATCCCTTATTCCTACTTTCAAAGTTTTCTGAGCTACGGGAGCTTATTTTAACTTTCTTGGGAAGGCGCAATTGCTCAAAACCTCTGAATCTCAGGCCACTTATTTAGGTGCCTCAGTTTGGGCTTAGATACTGAACTTTAGGCACACAAATTGCGTATTTAATTTAAGTTTACCTACAGCAAATTGTGTACTCAATTCATACCCATCCCTCTCCTCCTCTTTCAAAACTCACTGGTTTGCTGGAGTACTTACTGGCATAGCTCATTCCTGTTAACTATCATAGCTTTTCCTACAGTGCATGAAGGTCCCATTTCTTCAAGAGATTCCATATGGGGAGAAGCACATAAAGCTATGAAGAGCCTACCTGACATCAGCTGTTTGGGAATTGGGTCTAAGTTTTTGTTAGTTTTCTTTCCCCTTTTAGTCCATAAGAGCGTAGTTTTTCTGCCAAGCCTAATCTCTCTGCTACCCCTCTCCCTGTAAAGCATTTTATTATGCTCCATATGAAGGATGCTATAAATGAAATCGTACTGTAATTGTTGTAATATGGCGCTTGAATCTTAATAACATTCAGAGGATGAATAAATTATGAATGTGAAAATTTTATTTTCTTTCCATTTTATCGGTAGCATTTCCATTTACTTTCTACCATTGTTCCACTTTTGTCTTCGTTCCACTTACTGTGACATAGCAGTACCGTTGTTATTATGTGCACCTCCGTCTTTCTCCCTTTAGCACTTTTTAATTATTTCAATCTATTTCTACCTGTCTTATGCAAAGCTCTGTCTTCTTCATGCATTCATCTGCTTCAGGATTCTGTATTCCTCTTCCGATGTGATGTATGATTTTAATAGTCTTTTGCACAGACTTTATCTAGTACTCAGCAGTGACTTCACTGGGAGTTTTGCTTGAGTAAGAAGAGTTGAGTGGGACCCTGTGGCTATAATTATTATTTATATTACTTATTTTTATTTTTTGGTCTGATGTCTAGGGAGAATGCCCAGGATATATAGGGTGACTGAGCATATTTATAACTGAATGTGACTTGTTTTAATGTCACTGCTGATAAGAAGAATCTAAAATCTGTTAGCTTCTTGTATTTCGATTGATGACTTCCTAAATGCATGTATTTTGGGAAGAGGAGGAGAATGGAATTACTCTTGCTTGCGGCATAATAAGGGCCTTGATAATTCTTGCGTGAAGCAATTTTCATCTCCTTGAGTGTTTCATAGATTTTCTTTATAACTAGGAGAGAGCCACTTTTTCATTTTGTCACAATTCATTCTTCCTGCCGTCACCTTGAGGTTGATTTTTCACTAGCTGCAGGGGTGCACAGGGTCAGGAAGGCCAAATGGCTCATCTTGTTCAATCTAGGCAGTTTTTCACTGAACATTGCTGAGCTGTCTTGTGCTAAGGAGCCGCTGAACAAAAGCAGATGATTTCTTTACCAAGAGTTGTAATGTAAATTGCAGAGGTGAGTGAAAATCAGACTTTTTACCCTGTAGGAAACTCCTGTCTCTGCTTGCTGGCATCCCAAACTGTGATAAAAAGCTGAAATATCAGAAATTGCTCTCTCAAACTCTCAGAAAGCAATGCTGCACCAGAAAGTGAAGTTTAATGTGGAAACGGCTCAAAATGAAACATTTCGGGTCCATTTAACAAACCGCAATATTTTCACTTAACTCAAACCTATCCAAAAATGATATGCTGCTTTTTGGTGTTCCCAATAGAAAAATTGAACATTTCCATAAAATTGAACAATTTCAGCAAAACTAACCACAATTGAATTTTGAAGAAGCTTCATTTTCCATCATAAATATCTTTGGATGAAATGTTCCTGACCGGTTCCACTAAACTGCTGTAGTTAGACGATGGAACCTTGGAAGAAAAGCTTTTCTTTAACTCCTTGACAGGGCTTAATCTCCATTGTCTCTTATGATGGTAGCCTTTAATGGAAGGATTTTCCTATGTGCTATACACAGGAAAAATGGGAAAAGTCTCAGAATGGAGCAGAATGACCTGGGAATGTTGAAAATTTCATCTTCAGTGATGTGGGATTGGCACACCATATTTTTCTACCCAATACACTGAGGGTAGTTGGAGCAAAGGGGCTTTCTCCACAAATCCCACAGAAAACCTCAGGGTCAGGTGAGCTGAACACAGCCAGACACAACGGGTCTGATGCAGATTTCTGAAATCTTACTCAAATGACACCAAACATAAGGACATTTTCGGAAAAGCATCAGAGAAGGAAATTTCCAATTCAAGTGGAAAGAATTGCATTAATATACATAAGCACTCCATGAGCCATTATAATTCACCATTTGAGATGTCAAGAATTCACAGTATTGGGCAGATGCAACTGCAGGTCTACTCTGCAGATGGAAATCTGTCTGAAACTAAAAAAAGAAAGAGTTTTAACTAGGAAACAAATTCTTAGGATACGCCAAATTGTGCAATAACAATTTCCTTTTAGGGTATGAGGACAATTAAATGCAAAATGTTTGTCTCTTTCATTGAACTTCAAATGTACGAATCTTTTTTTAAATGTACAACAAACATGGAAACACTTTAATTGTAACCTGAATGTTAATGTTCTAAACAGCTACTAAATAAAATGTATAGTTAGTTATAGATTAACATGGGTAGCAGTAAAAGCAATAGATGCTTTTTTTGTTCCCTGATTTCTAACAGAGGTTATGGAACTAGAAGGCAAGGCTTGCAGATGGGCTCTCGCTTGGGAGTATATGTGCATAGAAGTTACATTTATAACACTTTTTTTTCCTAACTTCTAGTCAGTTGGGCTACATCTAAACTACACCCCTCTGTTGGTGGAGGGATGTAAATGAAGCACTTTGAAAGCTCAAATGAAGCGGGGATTTAAATATCCCACGCTTCATTTGCATAATAGCGTCATGGCGCTGTCGAACAAGTGCCATTTCAAAACTGAAGCCACGGTTTAGATGTGTTCGGGTTTTTTTTACAACGGTGTACCTTTTCAAAAGATCCTGTACTCCTATCAAGCTGGGACTTCAAAACCTTTAGGGATGGAAATTCCACCACCTCCCTAGGAAACCCATCCGAGTGCTTCATCACCCTCCTAGGGAAATAGTTTGTCCTAATATCCAACCTAGACCTCCCCCAATGCAACTTGAGACCATTGCTCCTTGTTTTGTTATTGGTCACCACTGAGAACAGCCTCTCTCCATCCTCTTTGGAACCTCCCTTCAGGAAGTTTAAGGCTTCTATCAAATCCCTGCTCGCTCTTCTCTTCTGCAGACTAAATAAGCCCAAATCCCTCAGCCTCTCCTCATAAGTCATGTGCGCCAGCCCCCTAATAATTTTCATTGTCCTCAGCTGGACTTTCTCAAATTAGTCCACACCCTTTCTGTAGCGGGGGCCTCAAAACTGGACACAGTACTCCAGATGTGGCCTTATCAGAGCTGAATAGAGGGGAATAATCACTTCCCTCTGTCAGTTGGCAGTGTTCCTACTAATGCAGCTGTTAGCATTCTTGGCAACAAGGCATCCTATTGACTCATGTCCAGCTTCTCGTCTATTGTGATCCCAAATCCTTTTCGGAACAACTACCATTTTGCCAGTCAGTCCCCAGCCTATAGCAATGCATGGGATTCTTCTTTCCTAATTGCAGGGCTCGGCACTTCTCCTTGATGAACCTCATCAGATTTCTTTTGGCCCAATCCTCCAGTTTGTCTAGGTCACTCTGGACCCTTTTCCCACCCTCCAGCATATCTACCTCCCTGCCTAGCTTAGTGTCATTCACAAACATGCTCAAGGTAAAAATCAACCCATTATCCAGATACTTAATGAAAGCGGTGAGGAGTCCTGTGGCACCATATAGACTAACAGATGTACTGGTGCATAAGCTTTTGTGGGCAAAGACCCACTTCGTCAGATGCATGTAGTGGAAATTTCCAGAGGCAGGTATAAATATGCAGGCCAGAATCAGGCTAGAGATGACAAGGTGGATCCAATCAGGGAGGATGAGGCACACTTCTAGTAGCTGATCTGGAGGTGTGAATACCAAGAGAGGAAAAGCTGCTTTTGTAATTAGCTAGCCTTTCACAGTCTTTGTTTAATCCCAAATTGATTGTGTCAAACTTGAAGATATTGACCAAAACCAGCCTCGCTGATCATTCTACAGCAGTTAGTTATTGAGCACTTCTGAGGTAATCTACTTCAAGAGGACAAAGTTCTACATACTCATCCAATGGCAGAGTTGTTGTGGTTTGTTACCAATGTGGAAAAAAATCCAATTTTTTTTTTTTTGAGTCAAGGTGTTGGAGATGGTTGACAGTCATCCACTAAGGGCGGGGGGGGGGGGGGGGGGGGGGGAAACAAACTTCCCCACAAAAATTAGTTGAGATGAAATGAAACAACCAAACAATAATAAAAGACATGATTCACTTTGCATGCATGTTTATTCTTCAGCTACCAAAAAGCTGCCTAGTATTCATAGTGGAAAGCTCATAACCCTGTAAATACAGCCTTGGTAAAACAAAAATAACTAACAAATGTTATCTAAATTCAGTTTTTAAATTGATGTAATTAAATCAGTTCAAACCTCCCCCTCCCCCTCTTTACCTGGACATACTTGAATCATTTTGCAAATTGGCTTATATCGATGTGGCTTTATTCATTAATTGAAGTTACTCATGCATAAACACTTTGGAGAACAGGGTTGGAATTACTCGTGTGCTTAATGTTGGGTACCTTGCAGAATCAGGACCTAAGGGAGTAATTCCAATGAAGTTAGTAAAACTATTCATGGAGAAAAGTTTTACTCATGGTTAGGAAATATCTTGTCATAAAAGTTTTTTGAAAAATGACTGCAGTACACTGATGGGGGGGGGGGGGGATGTGTTGCCTTATCTTTACATGCCTTCATTTCCAGTGTTTATGCTGGAAATAACAAATATAATGTATGGCCCAGAATTCCTTAAATCTGTTAGCAGGAAAAAGTGGAGGGAAAAAAGCTTCCATAAGGCCTGACTGACCTTTTGGGTCTAAGTAAAAACAATTGTGCATGTACTCATGGTAATTATGACGAGGAGTCCTGTGGCACCTTATAGACTAACTGAAGTGTAGGAGCATAAGCTTTCGTGGGCAAAGACCCACTTCAGGTTTACCATACATGTAGTATGTTCGTAGGTTTACCATACATGTAGTGTTGTTAAAATCATGTTTTTTACGCACAAATAATTAAACCTGGTTCACATTTTCAAAAGCACGTATGTAACTTATGATCCTAGTGGAACCAAGTTTTCAAAGGAATTGAAGAGCCTAAAGATTCTGATGCTTTTGAAAATCCTATTTGGGCTCTTATATTCCATTTATTAAAGTGTTCCACAAACCTATGGTACAGTGAAAGTCAAAGGGACCTACTGGTTCTTAAATGTCTGGGTCGTTTCTGAAAATAAGATCTCAGCTCCTAAGCCTTTGAAGCATTTTTGAAAATGTGCATAGTTCTGTGGCGTTGAAGGCCTTAAGCGATCATTACACCATTTGATCGGACCACCAAACTAGCATTATAGGGGGGCAGCCAATTAGAAAGGGGCTGAGAAGATTGCAAGCCCTTTGGAAGAGGGGTTCACAAAGTGGGCACAGCCAGAGGGCAGCATCTCTGAGGAGGATGCCAAGTTCCTAGGAGTGGTGCGGACCCACTAAGAAAAGTGATTGTGGCAAGGCCCCACCAGAGGTAGGTGTCCTAGAGAGCAGAGCTCGTTCCCATGACAACTGACAGCAGATGCCAGAGTGGGGAGGGAATTGCATTACAGGCCCATGTTCAGGAAAGCACGTAAGTAAACTCTTTGCTTTAAGCACTGATTGCAACGAGAGGAAAGCATTTGCTTCAGAATTTCCCTGCACACGGAGGCTTTCCTGATTTGGATCCTGCATTTTGAATTTCAGTGGGAGGAAGGCAGAAAACAAACCCATTTAGGAAGAAAAAACCAATTTCCCTGATTCCACATTTATAAAAACTTTGTGTAAATTGTCAGAGGATTACAACTTAAAATTGTAATAAAAACATTCCAACCATTTTCTGGGCAAATGTGAGGGACTCCAAGAAGATCCCACCAAACTGAGTGATTGGGCAACAAAATGGCAAATGAAATTTAATGTGAACAAGTGTAAAGTAATGCATGTTGGAAAAAATAACCCCAACTATACGTACAGTATGATGGGGGCTAATTTGGCTATGACAAATCAGGAAAGAGATCTTGGAGTTATCGTGGACAGTTCTCTGAAAACTTCCATGCAGTGTGCAGTGGCAGTCAAAAAGGCAAATAGGATGCTAGTAATTATTAGGAAAGGGATAGAAAATAAGTCCCAGAATATCTTACTGCCCCTGTATAAAACTATGGTACGCCCACATCTTGAATACTGTGTACAGATGGGTCTCCTCACCTCAAAAAAGATATTTTGGCCTTGGAAAGGGTTCAGAAAAGGGCAACTAAAATGATTAGGGGTTTGGAACGGGTCCCATATGAGGAGAGGTTAAAGCGACTGGGACTTTTCAGTTTAGAAAAGAGGAGACTGAGGGGGATATGATAGAGGTTTATAAAATCATGAGTGGTGTGGAGAGGGCCGATAAAGAAAAGTTATTTATTAGTTCCCTAAAAAGAAGAACTAGAGGACACCAAATGAAATTAATGGGTAGCAGGTTTAAAACTAATAAAAGAAAGTTCTTCTTCACACAGCGTATAGTCAACCTGTGGAACTCCTTGCCAGAGGAGGCTGTGAAGGCTAGGACTAAAATAGAGTTTAAAGAGAAGCTAGATAATTTCATGGAGGTTAGGTCCATAAAAGGCTATTAGCCAGAGGATAAAATGGTGTCCTTGACCTCTGTTTGTCAGAGGCTGGAGATAGATGGCAGGAGACAAATCACTTGATCATTGTTTTTGGTCCACCCTCTCTGGGGCACCTGGTGCTGGCCACTGTCGGCAGACAGGATACTGGGCTTTAAAGACCTTTGGTCTGACCCAGTACGGCCATTCTTATGTTCTTATGTTCAAAACTTGAACCAAAAATCTATTAAGTCTCTCCTTGCTTTAGACCGAAGTTAGCTAACTACTATAATGAAAACTGGCAAGGCTCACAAGTATTAATTGCAGATCATAAAAAAAGTGATCAGAATACCAAAGAATGTTAGTGGAATGTATTTTTGGAGGGTGTGCAAGTAGCACTCCCTGTAGATATCTGTTCAAGGAAAGTTGTGGTGTTTTACATCTCATGCCTAAGGGTATGAATTCTAAGAGACAGAAAATGTCAGCTGGAGGAAAAATACTTATGTTAATAGTTTAAAATGAATTAATTGCTATTAATTATTTGATCATAAAATCAATTAGTATTTTACAGAGAGTTGTTTTAATTATGATAGTCAAACTCAGGAACAGTAGACACAGCAAAAATATGGCAAAACTCCAAAATTACTCAATAATAATAAATAATTACAATTAATTAAGTTCCAGATAATTCAGCAATGAAAATAAATTATTTAATTTTATATTTATAAAACAGAAATTAGAGCCTATAGTTTGTCCATGAAAGCACTAGTTTCTTGGCAAAGCAGAATAAAAGTTTCTGGTATTCCTCCATGTAACACGGTGTGACTTGCCACCCGAGGCGCCTCCTGCTGGTCACTGTGGGAATTAGCTCTTTGGTGCTAGAGCGCCCCCTTCTGGCTAGTGTCATGCCTGCTGTTACCTATCCTTCTCCACATCTTTGTTCTGACCTGCGTCCCTCCTAGACTGTGGCATCCTCACTCTGGATACTGCCCTGCCACAGTGTCCCCAAACTTTGCAGTCCTCCCCTCTGAGAATCCTTAACCCCCTATGCTCACCTTGCTTCAGTGACCCCTTGCCTCAGGGGCAAACTGCAGTCTGTAATGGCCACTCGTCATTGGCAAGGGGGATGTAGGCTTTGCCTACCCTGGCTGGCTCTCTGCAGTCCTAGTAGGCCCTGCAGTCTGGGAGCTCGCCTGGCCAAAGCGTCCCCAGCTCTGCCTGCCTTTCCCCAGCCCTGCTCTAACTACAGCCCTAGTATTCTCAGGCCTTGTTTCAGGCTCTGCCCTGGCAGCCATGTCCCTCCTGCTTCCCAGCCAGAACAAAAATGTGTCTGGTTCCACCCCTCCAGGAGCCTTTATTTATACTGCCCTCAGCTGGGTCCAAATTGGCTCACACTGGCCACACTGCTCCAGCACTCTCCCAGAGCTTGGTTTTAATCCCTAAAGGGCCAGTGTAGGGCAGACACCCCACACTCCAAAAGAAGCGTAAAATACACACTACTTGGACCGTTATGTCTGTCTGTCTGTCTGGGCCATTTGTAAGTAGTTCAAAGACGATTATCACCATAACCCTCAATTTTAAAAAAAAAGTTGAACCTCTCTAGTCTGGCACCTTTGGGACCTGACCGGTTCCAAACCAGAGAATTTGCCAAATCACAGGAGGTCAGTATTATCTAGCATCATTGCCAACACTTCCACTGCTTACTGGGCTGTTAGAAGACATTTAGGGTAAATTAGAGCTAAATAACAACACAGAACACTGAGCCAGAACGGGTGGCTGCGAACAAACTTTATGGGGCCCCAGGACACTTGGCCACACCCATGAAAAGTGGACATTCGGCTAACTGAAATCATTCCGTGTGACGGATGTTTCCTGACCAGAGAGTTCTGGACTAGTGAGGTTCAACCTGCATTGTTTTTTGTGTGTCAGACTTCGGGTGCTCTCTGCAACACCTTAAAGGGGGGCTGCTTTTCATCACAGCATAGGCCTCTCAAATACAAAACTAAGCTGTCCCATTGTCGACATTTCTACTCACTCAAAAGTAAGAATCAAACATATAGCCTCAGTTCTGCTTGGAAATACTCAAGATTTCTAGGAAATACATTTAACAGAGAAATGTCTATGTTAAACTACAGAGATTAGCTCAAAGTGACAAAAAATGTAGGAAGCATTTGTGGAAAAGATGCACATGTTGAATGTTCAATTCCAGTGAAAATAACTCAAGCTGAAATTCCCTTGTGGGAAGGTTTGAGATGATATGGGGGTAATTTGACACGCCTCCAGTGAGTAGAGGGACTTCCTCCGGCCAAAAGTAGCACATTTTATAAGTGTCAATTCACAGACACTTACCTTCCTTCCTCCCCCCCCCCCCCCCGCATCTCCCTCCTGTTCTGAAATGTGATTTGTCCTTTTCATATGTGTTCACTTTTTTTTAATTGTATCCTTTGGTATATATGGTTGTGACTATTTTCTTCCACTATTTGATCTGAGGAAGTGGGTCTGGCCCACGAAAGCTCATCATCTAATAAACCATCTTGTTAGTCTTTAAAGTGCTACATTGTCCTGCATTTTGCTTCAGCTACCCCAGACTAACACGGCTACATTTCTATCACTAGTAAATCCTGTTATCTCTTTAGGTGCCCATTATAGGCTTCCCTGTCCTTTGAGGCAAACTGGCCTCAGTCTTACCCATGATGTAGCAGCTATTCCTTAGCCTCCCTAAAGAGCTGGCAACTAAGGACTAATTAGTGACCCCAGTGGGGCTTAATTAGACAAGCTGACCATAGCTGTGGTGAAGCAGGGAAGGCACTGCTTTGTAGAGCTAGGAATTCAATAGAGGAAGGAAGGCCATGGTGAGAGGATCAAGGGGATATCCTCTCTGAGAAGAACCTAATTAAGTTAATATGAGTCATTTAGGGAGAAGACCTGGCTGGAGCCCTGAGAAATGAGAGATGCTCAGAGGTATAGAGCTGGAGGGCCTGTTGAAGGGAAGCAGTGGGCGAATCCTGCTGAGGAAGAACTGATTCCAGAGAATCTCTTCAAGGGTCAAAAAAGGGGGCCAGGGATTGCAGTGAAGCCTGAAGGGGGAGAATTATAAGACTGGGTCTTTTGGGAAGCTTATATTGAGCCTACTCTGGTGCAGGGGAGTAAACTGTTAGGTGACTTGACTGGAGGGCGAGCCACAGAAAATCCTGAGAGGCATTCTGGAGACAATGCTGGATGTGACTGGGCACCCCAGGGAGTGGTGCCTAGAAGGTGTTTGAGGGGCAGAGCCCCTGAAGCATTATTTCCAGGTATAAAGGCATGCCCTGAGGTGACCACAAATGTTTACCACCCCTTTTGCAATAATTAGAATATAACTCTACTCACCACAGTACATCAGGGGAGCACAAAAGCAAAACTGTGCCTAGTGAGCACTCTGTTATCTTTTTGGAAATATTCTGTGTTCCAAATCTTTAGCACTAGAAGAAACTTGTTGCAAAGCCCGTTAGAAGGAATCCTGGGGGAATGCCGCTCCCTTCCATTACATAGAATCGAGTGCATGCGCATGTTCTGTCCTTCACACACCGGCTGCCTCTAGAACCCACCTGTGTGAAGGGTGTGAATGTCTCTGTAGCACCTAGGGGACTATAGAAAATTAGCTAAGGAGAAGAAACTTTCTTGAAGTTGATGAAACCTTAGCAAACTGGTGCAGTTGTCTCAGCATAGCATTCTGTTCCTGCACGTGGTTTTGGTTGCATGTGGTTTTGGTAGCATTCGTACGGTGTCCCAGAGCTCAGTACCGTAATAACTTTTTTGCACTTGAAAACATGTATCAAAACCACCATGAAGTAATTCTTAGAAGCAGCCTGAGTGGAATTCACTACAGGAAATATCTCGTATGTGTTCTGGTCCCTGAATTTCCATTAATGGGAAAGGGAATTAAATGCATAGTGGAGGGCAGGAAGCCTATAACCCCAAACTTAGGTTTTGGGTAGCAAAGTTTTGTTGTTGTCATCATCATTATTTGTTATTACAGAAGACTCCTGAGTCTACTACTGAGACTAGGGATTCTTTGGGCCAGATCTCTGCAACCACAGCGAGAACATACCTGACCCAGAGAAATTACAGTGGGGGAGAACGGAAACAGTATTATCTTCAATTGAGGCAGGGGAATGTGGGCACAGAGATTAAATGACTTGCGCAAGATTAAACCGAGTCGGTGGCAGAGTGAAGAATTGAATCCACATGTTCTGGGTTCAGTGCTTTAATCACAAATCCATCTTTTCTAATTAATTTAGTTAATTGGGTGTTAACAGAAGGGACACCTCAGACTCCCATGCAGGAAGCAGCAGTGCCCTTTTCCTTAGAATCACCCACCAATGAGGTTGTCCCCTTGAGGAATGAATTAAGAATCTCATTCCTAGGCAGGCCTGTGGGAGACTGTCCTCTGTGGTGCTAACGTGGCAGTGGTTTCAACTGCACACCTCTCCACTAGGAATTCGTCTATGGGTACATCTAGACTGCAAGCTTCTTTCAAAAGAGAGCATCCACATCTCTAAACTGGATCGAAACAGCCCTGATTGCTATTCACAGAATGGCCACCAGAGCACCGGTGCTTTTTTTCGATTGCCTCTTCTTTCGAAAAATGTCCCAGTTCTGCATCCATACACATCTTTTTTTGAAAGAGCTCTTTCAAAAAAAGGCGTTATTCCTCGCAATTTGATGTTTACCAATGTCGAAAAACCCCCTTGCGTTCTTTCAATTTAATTTTGAAAGAATGAGATTGCAGTGTAGACACAGGTGAAGTTTTTTCGAACAAAGGGCAGTTTTTTTGAAAAAACAATGTAGTCTAGACATACTATGACTGCCAAGTCCTGCAGCCCTGAGAGCTGCAATCAGACAGCTCCAACTTGAAATCAACTTTTAACCAGGGTTGGACTTGCTCTAGAGGTAAAAGTCCTCTCTGTGTTTCAACTCCCTGCACAGTTGAATTTCTGCAAAACAGTTCCTTCCACAGAACGGTGTGTTTAAACCTTTCTTAGTTTGTTTTACACTTCCGATCGTGTTGCAATCTATGTCTTGTTCCATTGTGTCCTAAAACACAATGCTAACAGGACAAGTGTTGTGAGGAGTATGCTCTCTAAAATCAGTGACGTGATTTGAAGTGATCATTAGGGGGCAGTTTTGTGCTTTATGTTTTAAAGGTCAGGCTGACTGCAGCATTATGCAATTTCCCAGTCCAGATTTCAGGACTCATGCACACAAGCATTTAGCATCAAAAAGTCCTGCACGGCTGCACTCATGCTTCAACTCAGGGCATGAGATGACCATCCCATTCTTGGCCATCGTTTGGAAACTTGCTCTTTGGACCTTCTGCTGGGCAGCACAGCAGAATGCTGCAGAGGGTGGTGAAGGGACCAGCAGCATGAGAATAATACTCAGCACTACTGTGACCTCCTTCCCCCCCTTGGTCTCAAGTACTGTCCAAAGGGGGGTAATGTGATCGCCATGGAAAGACAGTGGTTAAATGACTTGCCTAAACATTTGGCAGAGCTGGGGTTAGAGTCTTGTGTCCCCCTAGATAATCTGATAATTAACACCTACTAAAGCCTGAAAAATCCTTAATATTACAGAAGCAATGTTGCTTTTGCAGCATCGGGGTGGGGGGGGGGGAGGAGGGAATAGGACCTCACTTTTCATGAACCTGGCAGAATGTGGCTTCATAGATTAAACTTTTCTGCTTGAAACAAGAAAGGGTTCCGGGGAAAGTGAGTTGAGTGTAATAAAGCAGCTTGCTTTCTCTCGATTTCATGTTTTTCTGATGATGGAAAGCCTGTTCATAGCTTTCTACAGGAAAACCTGACAGGGGAAGGGCGGCAGGAGTCCAGGAAAGCGATTCAGTTCAGTGGGGAAGTGACCGACAAGTTACACAGAAGTCAGGAGGCACAGTCTTAAATTGCCGTGCATCTCCATAGTCTCCTTCGGGAGCTGTGCGTTCACTGACGTCTCCCCTCGTTCACATGCAGTGCTCCTCTCTCTGGTCTGGGAGCAAATGTTGCAAGGAGCTGTGTTAAATATTGCATAGGTACCTGTAGAAATCTGAGGGGACCTGAATACACTCTGATCTTCTCTGGACCCTTTCCATTCCCACCAACTGCTATTCTACAATTAATGTGGTGCCAGGAAGGATGAGCCGGGGCTGACGCTCCATTTCCTTCAACCTGTGGTTCATTCCTGTGACATCTTGCATCGATTTTGTCCCCCTGTGCACCTTACAGGGGAATCAAAGAGATCCTGTGATTGTAAGAAGCTGTGTTAACTGGTCCTGTCTGGTATCTTGTTGTACAGCGTCTGGCTATTATCAGTCTGAGGTATCCTACAATCGGAAATACAGCACTTCTTGCTTTAACTGCTCACATGTCACTCAGCCTGATGGTAAACAGACAATCTTCTAGGTCTTTCTCAAGATTTAGTAGGTACTTCAGTTTACAGCTACCTGATAAAACTTGTGCACATCAACTACCAGGGTCCAGAAAGTAACATTCTTTAACACACCTTCTGGTGGCTTAGTACTATGTCCCGCATGTTGGGTGAAGATAACTTTGGAACAGCATCAAGAGCTTAATGTCTCATTCTGTAATCACTCAAATAGACATGTTTAGAGCCCGTGCTTATAAAGAATTTCCTAATGAAAGGAAAAGAGGTTGAAGTAATTATTTTCTAAGAATAAAAATTCTTTTTATGTTTTTTTTAAAGACCGTTTTTAAACTTTGTAGAAAGGATCATTTAGCATCTGGCAAGCCGGGTTTTTGCCATGTGCGAGAGGGGATGCAGTTTGTGTCATTGCAAGCAATCTATTCAAAATGCCTTTGTCTAATATGGAAGCCTAGCAACTTGTTAATTTTGAGCAATGATTTTCCACATTTAGGCCATTAGAGACTCTATTTTTGGTGACCTAGTTCAAGCCATTTAAAAAGTAATCAAGCAGTATTTTTCAGATCTGATTTGTAGCCGGAGTGTGGATGGGCCTTGCTACTGAATTGGAAGTTAAGTAGGGGGAAGAGGAACTGCTTTTATCAGCCTGACCCAACCCTTCAATGGTTACATTCACATAGATTCTAGATCTTTGACAGTTACCTGACAAAGTGTGGGTCTTGACTTTGTTACTTCAGCTGTCACTTTCCTGCATATGGTGGGACAGATAATGAAACCCTTTGTGCTTTTCATCCTGCAATCCCTGTGTCCTACGACGCATGAATAGAGCTGATCCAAAGCCCATTAAAGCTAGTGGACTCTCATTGTGGTCAAAAGGCTTTGGGTCAGGCTCATTATCAGCACTTGACAGAGGTAGAAATGGGCAGATTAAGTGACCTGCTGAAGATCTCCCGACAAAGTCCATGGTGGAGTTTTCGATCCTGCCAGAGCCACACAGAAATTAAGGATCAGCTTTGTTAGAGTATTAAATTCCTTGCCCATCCTTTGTGAGGGGAGGGGAAGATCCCCACTCCATTAGATAAAACATGTCATATTTTAATTTCCATTCACGGGTTTATCCCCCTCAGCAGATGTAACTTTCTCAAGTGTGTGTAGCTGGGGGTAACCTGGCTGATGTGGATCTAACATAGCTTTCTCTGTACCACTAACACGGCTACATTTCTACCACTATTCTCTGTACCGCTTTCCCAGCTCTCGGCATGGGTGGCATCTTGGGGACGGGGAGAGGGACAGAACCAAAGTGTGCTGTCCTCCAGTAGGCTTTGGTTACCACAGGTGCACTTCGATACCCATTGCAGGAAGCTAGTCAAAGATCAGACACGTCATGAGGCTGCTCTAACTTATACCTGCTGTGAACCAGACCTGGATTTTAAGAAGGGCAATGGTGAAATGAAGACAAATTTGTCCTTTTCCAAGTCCTATGGCAAATACAGCTAGGCTAGATTTGTGTCTCAAGACCCACGTCTATTTATTCGTAGTTGCAAATTGTTGCTATTGGTTCTCCATTATGTGCCTCTAATTTTCAGGCTCAAACAGTTTCTTGCGGCAAAATTTGATATACAAGATAATGTATGCCTGAAATGAGATTTTTTTTTTTACTAATTAAAAAAATTTGGAACCCTTTTAAACCATGCATTCAGTTTTATAAGAAAGAGAAATCAGAAGTTTACCAATTTCTGTTGCCATTTTCATGTTCCTGTAGCTTAGATGCAAATACTCCTAACTACATTTTAATTTCTTTTTTTTTTTTACAGAAAAAAATATGTAAATGCCCGCAAAATTATACTTTGGAAAGTGGCTACTGCAAATTAACAGCACTTCATAAGGATTTTGTTTTGCATTTTTAATACACATAATGCATGCCCTAAATTACATTATTTACATTATAAACCAGAACAGTTCCTACGTTGTTATTGCGGACCAGCCGTTAAATTAACAAGGCTTTTCTTTTCAAATTGTATAAATACATATTAACCCAAATAATACAGTTTGTGGCTCTTGTTTTCAGGTTTTGGTCAGTCCATCGTGGTGTTCTCGTTTATGGTTAACGCTTCTAAATGCATCTGAATAAATGTAGCGATTGAGAATATGATACCCAAGTATCATTTAGCCGAGCTTCTGTATTTACCGTGTTAAACTCCAGTTGTCATGGTTTGGATCCAATATTAATATCTCTATAATTAACTTTGATTTATTTAAATCTTAAGTTATCATGTAATGAATCATTCAATTATAATGCATGTAATAGTTACTGCCTAGGTGGACATTTTATATCAAAAAGGTTGGACATGTTAGGATAGGAGGATGAACTGTTCACTATTCGGTCCTTTCTAAATCAGGTAATACTGCACATAAGTCTTTGTGGTGTGTGTTATTTTTTGGTAGCTGGATGTGATATCACTGCTATTTAGTTGCTCTGTTTAATTAATCTTAACACCCCCATGGGACCTATATAAGGCTATGTCTAGACTGCAGTGCTTTTCCGGGATATCCAGAGGGATCCCGGAAAAGCAACGTCGCGTCCAAGGAACGTGTCCACATTTCCAAAGAAGAAATTCGGAAAAGCAGACACGCTCTTTCACCATCCCTGTAAACCTTGCTCTATGAGGCGTAAGGGATGTGTCAAAAGAGACAGTTTTTCTGAAATTTGGCGCCTTGTAGACGGGCCAAATTTCGGAAAAGCCTCTTTCGACAGAAAAGAGGAAAAAGATGAGCAAATTGTGGATTGCAATTTGCATGTCTTTTTCCCACTTACCGTTGTAGTCTAGACTTAGCCTAAGGCTCTTCAGAACTTATAAATTTCAACCCATCCTACAGGGGTTTTCTTATTCACTGGAATTCTCTAAACAAGTCAGCACTTGAGTTTCACCTTCCTGTGAAAATGATACCCCTCTCTTTCCTTTACGGGTTAGTAAGATTAGAGGTAACACCACTGTTCATCAGCCCGGATTACATCCCAGAATGTAACAGACATGTAGATTTTTTTTTTCAGTGAGCTCAAATTAGATCAACAGAACCACAGAGAAGGGTATGAGCATCCTATTGTGATATGGCCCCTTATAAATAGGTATGATGCCTTTGCAGAAATGGAGAGTATGACAGCATAACTGTGAAGTACGTAAATCTAACAGCACTGATGTCACCTCATATTTCCAATGCCTAAGGTAATTCAGCCTCTCCTGGTGTTCGTACCTCACTAGTGGATGGGAAAAATAATGCTAGATTCATCTTACACACTAGTCTTTTGTGGAGACTGATCCTAAGTGTGATGCTGAACAGCTCCTGGTAGAGTGTACACTGCAGCTACTCTTGCAGCACGCTTACTAATGTTCACTTACATTCTTCAGATGAGGGGGGAGGATGGCAGAGCCAATCACACCTGAAATGCCTCGAACCAGGTGGTTTTCAGGTAAATGAAACATGATTATGATAAATGGTTGAAGTAAAAGCATCTTGGGCTGTTTTAATCATATCTATCCAAGTGAAAAAAATCCAATAAATGCCTGCAAAATGAATGGGCTTATGGCTACCTGGCTAAGCAGAACTTCTTTGAGTGCCAGCTCATGGCAAACGTACAACTTCCTCTGTGTGTGAAGGATTGCGGAAAGGAATTACTTAATGTGTTGTCAGGGCCACTAAAATATTTTCTTCTTCTCATCAAAGAATTGCGATACAAGCATCTCTGAAGCCGCTCCCGTGAGTGGGGAGAGAGGGGCAGAAAGCAATTCGGAGTGTCACTGAAACGTCTAGGTGATTAAAACAATGAGGAGTTCTGCGACCCTTCAGAGACTAACAGATTTATTAGGGCATACGCTTTTGTGATTCTCTTGAGTGCAGTTTGAGTTCTGCAAAATTAGTAGTTTATTAAATCCCTTTTTGAGGGGAGGCAGAGCACCCATTTTATCACATATTGATGCATTTTTATCTTTTGAATTTCTCTTTGAGCAGAATCACAAATAGAAGGGACATTGTTTCTGGCCTCTTCTTATCTATAGCTCTGTTCTGCTGTTTTATTAGCATCATTGGGTTTTTTTTTCCTGAAGTAACTTATTTTGAAATATTGTGCAACAACAGGACAGAAGTTGTGGAAGGCCCCATTTTGCAGTTCATTTGTATGGAAACTATCCATGTCCTTGTGGAATGAATAAGGGACTCCTTAGCTCCTAAAGTGGACCATGTCACATTTATCACTAGTATTTCTGTGAGATTGGAGGTAGGCTTGTGTCTTATTCTCTGGCACTTTCTCCCAGTCCCTGATCTGTGAGGGTAAGAGCAAGAGAGGCAAAGGGTGTGTGTGTAAAATATACATGCTGTGTGTCACAAGGAGAAAGTACAGTGGAACAGTGTGAGAAAAGGAGAGCCTTAATGTATGTGATCCACTCCGCCTATGGAAGTTGCCGCAGAGAGAAGATGGAGTTAGTGGGAGTAGGTTTCTGAGAAACAGGAAAATTAAGACTGAAATAAAAAATCTTGTAGCTGCCTGCAAACCCAGAAATATGATGACGAAGTACACCGTGTTTATTGATATCTGAGTGACAATTCATTACAAAAATGCATTTTAGACTTGGCATAAACTTGGTTATCTGATTGCTTCATGGCTTAGTATTTATTAGGAAATATATGGCTTTTTATAGCCATTGTTCACCTTAGGGAGAAAAAAAGAAAAGCCATTTTATTTTAATAGCACCGACTTCCCAATCTAAGCACTCTATACTAACAGCTTGGTTGCAGAGCGGAAAGGAACAGTGGATATTACCATTTATCCTTTGTTATGGAACACTATCACCCTTCTCTATCTCTGTCAGCAGAGCCGGGCCAGAGAGCAATAATTTACCGCAAGGGACGCTGAGGGATATTGGCTCCCAAGCTGCTCCAGTTCAGATACTTTGTCATCATGAGCTTTCAAGAGGGTAAATAAGTTGATGAAAGGGGAAGATCTGTCATGTCAGCATTTTTTTTTTTTTTTTTGCCCACCTGGAAGGCATTCTCCCATCATCACCCTCCCCTTCCAACTTTTACTTTTCTCGCTGTTATAAATAAAGAGCTTTGGTAAGGATCTGCCCATCATGTCTAAGCCTCTGGACTATCAAATGAATAGATATATAGTAATGCAAAGGCCGTTGATCAGCCAAGTGTCAAGATTTGGGGAGCAAAGGCTCAAGCAGGGCATGAAATGTTGGAGAAGCTCTGCTTCTTCATGCATTATCAACACTCAAGCAGTCTGAGCAATTCATACTGATGGTCTGTAAAGCAGGGTCTAGGAAAAGCAGTCAATTAACCACTGTTTGAGAGAGCCAGTCACACACCTCTGTCTTTCTGGGGCTTGTATCCAACCTTCCCCAATTTCCTCAGGTTGCTTCCGTGTTCTGGGGCTGTTTGGACAGAAGGAGGAGTGGCTAATAGCGCTTCCTAGAGCCAGTCTGAGTGGGCATGGGCGTGACACGTTCTCAGAGCGTCAAGAATGGTGCGTCACCTTACTCCTGCCCCACTGCAGCTAAACGGTGCATCAGCTCCCTGGTGCTCTAGTCTGTAAGGCAGCCCAGCACGCAGCTCAGGACTCTGCCAGCCCTGGCCTTGCCTTGCCAGGAATGCATGGTGCTGTCAAGCCTTGGAGGAGTATTCCTTGGCAGAAGCAAGCCCCTGTCACTGGGCACTTCCAGAAATGATCAAGTCCTTGGTCTCCAAAGAGACAGTGTATTTGTCAGCCTGTTGGTACAGCCGTGTGTTCACACCCTTTTTATATAACAGCACCGAGATGGAATTTATAATGAATGATAAGGCTTCAGGGGGCCTTCCAGTCCAATTGACACCCCTGCTCCCTCTCAAAGCAACTTCAGCCCCAGGGCTGGTGATCCCCAGTGGGGCCAGTGGTGGCTGGGGATCCCCGCTGGCAGCACTGGAAGTAGCAGGTCCAGCAGCAGCTGGGGATCTCCAGGCCGGGAATCCCCAAACAGGACCAACAACAGCTGAGGATCCCCAGGGTCACAGAACCTCAGGCAGGCAGCAGTGGGGCCAGCAGCTAGGAATCCCCAAGGCTGGGGATCCCCCCCGGCTCTGGTAGCAGGGAGGGGCAGCATGCTGGGAGACGGGTGGCAGGAGGGAACCTCCCCTGGTCTGGCAAAATCCCTCATTCCACATTGGTCAGGTCCTTGCAGTGCTGGACTAGAGAGGTTCTACCTGCATTTGCTACTGCATTATAACAGAGAAGGGAAAACAATGCCAGGAACAACCCACTTGTTTTAGTTTAAACACTCCTTTGCATTCAACAATTACTTTGATCTCTTCTAATAACAAGTGGGCTGCCCATGTCACACAGGTTGTCTTCTCTTGCACCGCCAGTACTCCTCCATCCAGACCTGCAACAAGCTTTGTCTATCGATCCTAAATCACTCTAGAGAAGGGTGTGCCAATGAGGTAAAATGCATTGTGCTTTCCTGCTGGGGATAAATATTCTCAGGGAGTAGAATATCACCAGATCCATTGATGACTTCAGTCAAAACTTGCATGTAGGTCTCTGAAGGTGCAAAGTCCTTGCATTAATCCATGGGTGCACCTAAACCCATGTATTGTTATTGGCACCTTATCAAAAGGTCAACCCAGCAATCCCTTACTAACGTGGCAATAATGTATCAGTCAGACAAGAGAATCATGAAAACCCCATGTATTTTGGGCATGGAAGAGAGAGAACATTCAAATCAGCCCACACGCTGAAGAGATTCACTGTGGCTAAGAGGGCACTGGGGATCTCGCTCTGAGCTTGATTACCTTTCATAACATAAATTAGCATTGTGGGCACATAAGGATAATTCTAAATTGAGGCAGATGACAACTCCTTGCGAGAGCAGAAGGAGGAATCACCTTCTCAAACTAGTTCTTTTTCCTGTCTTGCAACCAAGCAAAATTAGGAAACCAAAATCTAATTTCTGCACAGCAGCCCATCTTCTATGACATTGGCCACCAAAGTGCTATCCAGCCCCAGAGGGTTTGTACGAGAATGGCCTTCAAAACACGCCATTGCAGGTACTTTCATCTGTAGTATCATGGAAGGAGGGAAAATTGGGGTGGAAACTGAATGACCATCTCTCCCCTAGGTGTGTCCAATCCAGGTGGGGCTGAAGCACGTGGGGGAGGCCATATGGAGGAGCACAGCTGTAAGGGAAGCTTGCATCACCACTGCTAAGGTGTTAGATGGCCTTTGAGTAAAGGACTTTAGTTTCCAGGGCTGACTAATCCCCTGGTTAAAAATCTAGGAAACGTGTCCTGTGAGGGAAGATTGAAAGAATTGGGTTTGTTTAGTCTGGAAATGAGAAGACTGAGAGGGGACATAACAGCCTTCCAGGGCCTAAATGGTTCTTATAAAGAGGAGGGAGAAAAATTGTTCTTAACCTCTGATATTAGGGCAAGAAGCAATTGGCTTAAATTGCAGCAAGGGTTTAGGTTGGACATTAGGAACATTTTCCTGTCGAGGTGGTTAAACATTGGAATAAATTGCCTAGGGAGGTTGTGGAATCTCCAGCACTGGAGTTTTTTATGAGCACGTTAGACCTGTCAGGGATGGTCTAGCTGGAGCTTGTTCCTGCCATGAGTGCAGAGGACTGGACTTGATGAAGTCTCAAGTTTCCTTCCAGTTCTATGATTCTGTGCTTAAGTGTTTTGCTGGGTCAGGGCCTGAGTTCAGAAGTCTGGACTTAGGCAAAACTCACACTAAAGCCATTTGTCCCTTGTTGACTATGATTCATCCTCCCACAGCGAGTGAGAATATTAGCCTGCATTTATGAAAGGGAAACTGTTTCTGATATAAAGCTGCTTACCGCAAAGGTGGGTGCAGGTCCTAACTCACTGTCAGTGAAATCTAAAAGGGGGACCTCTGAATTTAAACTGTGGTTCAACAACATCCCTATAGTCAAACCCTTAACCGATTTATTTCTATTACAGTAAAATAAATACTTCAATGTTTCATTCTACCAGATGTATCGCATAATTGCTAGTGTCAAAACATACCTCTTCTCTGTTGTCAGCATAGATATCAATTAATATTCCTAGGAAGGAAGTACCTGCAGTGAAAAGTAAGAAAAATGGCAGATTTCTCTGTTCCAATCCTTCGTCCCCTTCCACCTCTATCATATATGCTGACTAGCTTCTGTTTCCAAGATATCCTGCAGTGTGAAAACTGATGGCTTGCCAGCTAAGATAAAAATATGAAATATTTTGTTTCATGAAAGAACTTTGTATGAAGCTAATTAATTAAAACTACCGGGAGTTCCTTTGAAGCAGTCTTTGATTAAACACAAGGATTTACCGTGGAACAATTAGGTAAATTTGGCCTCAGGTATCTTTCCCCAAGTTCCTTTGGGAATAAATGATGAAATTCTGGTTTAGCATTATACTTTTTTAGAGATGTATCTATTTTAATTAATTCAGCTTTAGTTATAAATCTCCTCCACAACAGCCAATGAAGAGGACACGTTATGTTAATTCATAATCTTCCCAGAAGTTACCTTTCGCTTCACCTGAAAAGGAAAACATAGTTTGCCTGAATGTTTGACACAAGTGACTGTAAAATAGGAGATGAACTCTAATTGTCTTCATTATCTGCAGGATCTTCATCTCTCTCTCGAACCTTGAATAAAATAGTCTTAAAACGGAAGGGCAGGATGGAAAAAGTGCCACAGTGAAATCTGTGCATCTGTTTCTTTGTTTAGATTGAGGTCTGTAGAGAGAGAATGCCTGGCTTTGCCTTTTCTTCATTGTTACCTATGTGATTGCTGAGAACCTACTTACATAAATCCCCAACAACGGCTTTAATCAGCCGTTACATTATTTTGAAAAGGTGTCATCACATAAGAGCAACAGCTATAATTATGCTTTTTCAATAGGGAATACCTGCTGATCATTTTCAGGTGCATATAAGAAAGGTTTATTTTCCCCTTGAAAATTCATGTTGAATCTCAAAAAAATTGTTGGAAAAATAAAGTGGGAAAAATGGAGGGAAATGGTGAAAATTGTGGGGTAGAGGGTTTTTTTTTTTTGCATTTTTTTTTTTTTTGATACTGGAAAATTCAGGGACCAATCTTCCATGTGTTTAGGCATCGTGGTAGCTCTTCTCACAGGGGATAAGTTGTCAGGGATTCTCATGTGAAGCACCCACCTTCTTCTCCCATTGCTTTGAGGTTTGACTACCAAAATGCAGGCACATCTTGGATGGACCCATTCTCATGTGGGCAGCCTTGGTTATCATTCATTGTGTTTCTGAAGCATTTTTGTGGTTCTGTTATGCTGGGAATTATGCAGCTATATGGCCTGAGACAGCCTAGTCCCTGCCTTGAAAAGCTTACAACTTACAAGACAGAGAGAGCACGGGAGACAGGAAATATTGCCATTCACATTTGACAGATGGGGAAGCGAGGCCAGGAAAGATTGTGACCTGCCCATTGTTGCATAGGGAGTGTTGACAGAGATGATAACCTGACACACCTTTCCTAAATTGAAGTTAGTGCCTAGAGTGTAAATCATCCTTCCAGACCTCTGCAACCCAGCCTCTGGAGTTGGGCTCTTCAAGTAGAGATTCTTTGTGTGAGGTTAAGGTCCCAGTGTAACAATATTGAACTTGCAAAGGGATAGTTGCAAAAGGTTGGATTTGGTCTGGTAAACACACACAAGTTTGGATGCCTGCCAGAAATTCCTTGCATTTGAAAACCTGTCTGATGAGGTCAGAGTTTCAGTAGTGGTTACCAGCACATGCTGTTTCAGCTTGGGCTGGAAATACTGCAAGGCAAACTTTTCTTGCTTCCCCAAACAAAAAATTCCAATTTAATGGGGGACTTACTTCATAATGGTATTGTATAAGAGCAAAATATGCTATAACAATGTTGTTAGTTAAAAGGGTAATTAATTTTAAAAATAGAAAGTCCAAGCCTAGATGTAAGAATTTTCTTTTTCAGTAGTGGTGCGTGCTTTTAGAATTGTGGGAAGTGGACAAAGTGAAAAATTGCAAGCTTTCCAGGAGACCTTTTTGTGTGTAACATAATGTAAGAGCTTTGCAATATCCAACTAAATGTCTTATCGGGTATTGATCCCATGGCCACTAAAGTCAATGTAAAGATTCTGTTGATTTCAGCAAGCTACACCTCATGAGCTATTGGGCTAGATAGGATCTATGGGGAACAGGTGGGAGAGAGCTCAGAAAGCTGAAACGGGTGGAAGGCTTTCAGGACTGTGCTCTGAAGTAGTATTACACCATCTCTTAAGAAGTACTCTTCCTACTCACAGCCTCCTTCCATCAGTTGGTGTCTTAAAAGATATGGCATGGTGCCAAGCCATGACTCCTTTAAAGTGTGTAGCACTTCTTGATGGCCTATTGTGCCCATTATCCTTGGGCTCAAAGTGCACCAACACTGAGATTTTGATTGCCTCAGAGCAGGTGTGCTAGTGTGGGTAGAGGACAGTTCCCATCCCTTTTGTGCAACTCTACAGGGGCAGTGAAAATGTGACCTCCAAAGCTTTTTGCAATGACAGGAACCTTGATGATGATGATGATGTTGGGCGATCACTCGTTAATGAGTTTGATCATCTTCCATGGGAGTTGTGGGCCCTCAGGTGGCTGATAAGGCCAATCCTTGCACCACAAGTTCTATTACAATGAGGAAAGATGTTTCCAGGGACAGCAGGGGGCTGTTGACCAATCAGGCACCTACCTGTGCACGTGCAATTGTAATAGAAGGTGGGAGTTGTCACTGTGAATCCAGGATGGAATTCATCCCTTCGTTTGTAATGCTTTAATCCAATATTCATGCACCTCAGAGTAAAACGAAGACAAGAAAGCACCAGAATGGATGCTGGAAATGTTGGAAGCACAACTATTGAGCAGAAAGGTTGGCCAGCCAGGAAAGGCTATTAGGAAACTTACTGTAAATAAATTGCTGCTCTGAACAGTGGCAGCTGAACATGAACAAGGTCTGAAGCTGGCGCCCTACAACTGAAAGGGATGCCAAAGTATTTTAGCGCAGCATGCTTCTAAAGACCCTGCTTCCGATGGGGAGACTAGCAGGTGGGGGAGTTGCTGGGCTTTTCATACATGCTTTAGGACTGTAAATTTTCTAGGTGTCAAACAATGCAAGGGGCATTCCACAGCCTAAACCTTGCAAGTGTAGTAGTTCAGGATAGTGATACAAGAAATTTGGGATTCACTGGTGTGGCATCCAGATGGGTCTCCTGCTCCGACAGTGATGAGAAACATTCGGCTGTGTGCATTTTCATATGCTCTCTCAGTATATCATACCAGCGCCGTGGAGATAGCTAGAATCATAGACTTCAAAAGAGTCCCCAAAGACCACAGATTCAGATAAGTTATGAAGGGACCCAGTTCAGGTGTATTTTCGAACAAAGTACATAAATATTCGTCGGTAGTCAGATGGCCTTCGAGCCTCTATATATTTGTACCCAGGACAATGGACTTGGCTCAATCAATAGTATGGTTTTCCCTATCACTCCCTAGTCTGGCAAAAGAATTAAGACAAGGTACCCCAGTATTTATAGACAGAAATGAACAATCTATGCTACACACTGTAGGTATCGTCTTACGCACTAATGATACGTTTGGTACCTCCCAGACTTTCCTCCAAAGCATTCACTACTCATTGTTATGCTGTCACTCTTGTTGTGTCAAACTATTTTGTCATGTACTCAGCTGGGTGTCCCTGTACTGTCCTGATGGAATGTAGTTACATACTTCATGTGCTTTTATCAGTGCTAGCAGTTCTAGTGCCGAAAGACACTGATTTTGACATGGCCTGTCTGTTGACTCATAGTATATATAACTCTTGCTTACTTTGGTTCAAGCACCAGGCCCGTGCTTCAGGCTCTCTCTCTTTCTCCTACAGCTAGTATTTCCTTATACTTATTGTCGTAAAGGAATGTTGAGGCTGACTTTTTAGCCGAATGAATCTGTTCACCAAATTGGATCTAAGCTTTAGTAATTAGAATAGCACTCATTGTCTAACCAATCCCTTTGTATCTTCCATGTCCTCCAAACTGTCATTACTGAACGCAGCCACGTTTGGGAATCTGAAAGTTTCTTATTAACAGCTGCGCTTTATGGCCCTGGGATAAAGGACAAGAACCCCCAAATGGGGGAGGGGGAGTGAAACCTGCAGTAATGTACACAAGAAAGTGGTGGCCCAAAATGTTTCTCCAACACAAAAACGGCCATACTGGGGCAGACCAATGGTTCATCAACCCAGTAACTTGTCTCCTGACAATGGCCAGTGTCCGATGTTTCAGAGAGAATGAACAGAAAGGGGCAATTTCAAGTCATCCCTCCCTTGTAGCCCAATCCCAGCTCCTGGCAGTCATAGAGTTAAAAACTCAGTTTATGGGATTGTGTCCATGACCGTCTTGGCTAATAGCTAATGATGGACTCATCCTCCATGAACTTATTTAATTTTTTTTAACCCAGCTGTACTTTTGATCTTTACACTATCTTCTTCTCAGGAGTTCCTGAGGATGACT
Source organism: Pelodiscus sinensis (assembly GCF_049634645.1). Taxonomy (NCBI): domain Eukaryota; kingdom Metazoa; phylum Chordata; order Testudines; family Trionychidae; genus Pelodiscus; species Pelodiscus sinensis. The sequence goes on along the minus strand of NC_134717.1, from coordinate 59,066,632 downwards.
ATACAGAGTCTGAAGTGGTACTTCCTTTTGTTTGTTTCAAACCTTCTGCCGGCCCTTTGATGTACGTGCATCTGTTGCATGCGACAGAATTCTGGTGCAGGCTGCTATCAATGTCTAAGACATTGACTATGGAGACACGACACCGATTCTGACAGATGGGACCAGAGCGTGCACAGCATCAGATAGCATGCTAAACGTCACAGATTCCAAGCTCAGAAGGGAATGTTGTGATCAATTAATATGATCTTCATTACAGCACAAGCCATAAAATTTCCCCTAAACAATTGCTAGACCATAGCTTTCAGAAGAATTGTCAGTGATAGAGAATTCACTATGAGGCTTGATAAATTGTCTCATTGGTTAATTACTCTCGCCATTAAAAGTTTACCTCTTAGTCAGAATTTGGTTAGCTTCAACTTCCAGCCACTGGCTCATGTTAAATCCCTCTCTGCTAGACCGATGAGTCCATTATTAAATATCTGTTCCCCAAATATAGACCAGAATCAAGTAATCTCTTAACCATCTCTTTGGCTACGTCTACACTGGCACCCTTTTCCGGAAATGCTTAAAACGGAACAGTTTTCCGTTATAAGTATTTCCAGAAAAAGCGCGTCTACATTGGCAGGATGCTTTTCTGGAAAAGCACTTTTTCCGGAAAAGTGTCCATGGCCAATGTAGACGCGCTTTTCCACAAAAAAGCCCTGATCGTCATTTTTGCGATCAGGGCTTTTTTGCGGAAAAGACTACTGTGCTATCTACACTGGCCCTTTTCCAGAACAGTTTTTCCAGAAAAGGACTTTTGCCCAAACGGGAGCAGCATAGTTTTTCCGGAAAAACACTGACAATTTTATAGTAGATCGTCATTGCTTTTCCGGAAAAGCAAGCAGCCAGTGTAGACAGCTGGCAAGTTATTCCGGAAAAATGGCTGCTTTTCCAGAATAAGTGGCCCAGTGTAGACACATTCTTTGTGAAGCTAAATAGCTTGAGCTCCTTAGGTTGAGCAGGATAAAGCCTGTTTTTCTAACCTTTTCTTAAGTCTCATGGTTCTTCTTTGAACCCTGTTAAATTTATTAACATCCTTCCTGTATGTGGGTACCAGATAAACAAAGGAATCTTGAGTAGGTGTGATGTTACGTGTCCCTAGCAATCCAGACCAACCAAAATAAACTCATTTACATTAATGTAGTGTTTTCCTAAGCCTCCAGGATGTGGTGGTGTTATTACTATTATTTGTATTGTGGTAGTGCCTAGTAGCCCCAACCACGAACCAGGAATCTATTTTGTGCTAGGTACTGTATAGAATAAACTGAGGGTCCATGCCCCATGGAACTTAGATTGTGTTGTAGGTCAGCTAGGACTAGATGCACTTCAAAATTACAGTAATTGAAGGAAGTATGTGGAACAGCTTTTGTATCAACAGGCACGTCTATCTGCCATGTCTGGAAAGCAACCACCTATTGTAGAAGACAAACTAAAGATACTAATATAGAAGCTAGTCACGGTAATTTTCTGAGTCTTTCTATAGGAGTAGAAAACCCTGACCTCAATGGTTTTATTTTCTCAATGGATCCCAAAACAACTGGATCCTAGAGGTAAAGGTGAGAAGTTTGGAGCCAAGAATGATGGCAAGAGATGGCTGTCATCCTTCCCCTGAAATTATGTGACCGCATGACTGTAAGGCCATGAGAATGCAAGGTCTTTCGCTTAGTTAGGGAAAAAGCTGGCATTTCATCCTGGATTTTTCTTCCCTCCTATGGCAGTACCGGGCAGTCCAATGAGGGCAGTACTGAGAGATCAGGGTTTTAGATATCTTGTGTCCCAGAAGGCCGATATTCCCTGAAGGAATGAAAACTTTTATATATTTATTTTTTAAATGGAAAAAAAAAGCTCTGAAATTCACAAGACTTCAACAAAAAACTGTAGCTCTGCAAAAGTCTAAAGGCATTTTTTAATGTTAAAATAAAGCCGGGGTGTAATTAAAATGTCAATTATGATTGTTAAATGAATGATATTTAAATAATTCATTTTCTTATTAGTTATGAGGTGTGTGCTTAGCTTCAATGAGCATATGTTAATTAATGAGGAGCATCTCCTGTAATAATTTCATGGGCATCTATACTTTGATGGTCCTGATTTAGCATAGTTGGCTAAATAGTCCTGTGTGAGAACTAATTAAAGGGTGTGGAGGCAAGAAAATGCCATTGATATTGTTTCTTGTAGATGTACTCTTGAGCATTCAGTCCCCTTTTCTTCTCTGATGATCCAAAATAGTCCTCCAAGCTAGATTGTCAAGACCAGTCTCCGTGGCTCAAAAGGACCACAACTTGTGCGCTGGATGAAAGCATATCCATTGGCGGCCCTGTGTCTTGGCTCCTCATCCTTCCACTCCCACAGGAGGTAGGAAGATGCCTGTCCTTCCCTGGCATAGGTCCACTGTGCCAAAGGCTCTCAGTGAGTCAAAGGACCTCTTCTCAGAATCCAAGGAATTCTGGTGCAGGCTGCTATCTGGCCAAAAATGGTCTCCTATTCAAGGACACATCCATGTTCCCTGACAAATGACTAACAGCCAATTTAAAGGTTCAAATGACATGGTCACATCTTGCCATGGTTAATTTTATTTTATATTAAACGCAGTAAGCAAATTTAATCGCGCTTGAAAAAATTCTTTCCTGGAAAGAAAATAGGGGCATTAAAAATGGGGTGATCTGTTAGCTTGATATATTATGTTACCACTGTCATTCGTCTGGAAAGCACTCCGATTGTTCCTGTATCGTTAATATTATTTCTGTGATAAGTGTGATGATTGGGCCTTTGTTCCATTTTTAACTGTGACAATCACCAGTCTATTCACTCTGCCTTCAGCAGTCTATTGAACACAGTTCAGTGTGTTAAGGAACAATATTAAATGTGGAGATTTCCTCTAATTACGCATTTGGCAACAGATTGCTTTTCCAATACTTTATCTGTGTTGGGGACATAAGTAAGCAATTTTGTAAAGCGCATATAATATCCAGAAAAGACAGGGAAATACAGTTACGGTTGCAAAGCGAAGCATTGAAAAATTAAGAAATGCCAGAATTAAGCTGGTTGTGCAGACTGATGTGTGCCCCTTCCCTCTGTGTACATATGTATATAGATAATCCTCTACCTGCCCCTGCTCCTACTCTGGTCTGCATCCACCAACTCCTGTTCCTAAGCCTTTCCCCTTGGGTTCTTATTGCCTATCTCTCCCCTCATAGGGTTGCCATTTTTCTGGTGATCAGACCTTTGAGGCCCCACCCCCCCTACTCTTCTCCTTCCCCCAAGGCCCCACCTCTTTCTACACCTCTTTTCCCCAGAGCATGCTGCCATCTCCTCCTCCTTTGACTTTGACCAAGCTATCCTAAATGGAACCTGGACATAGAAGCCAAAAAAAACCAAAAAAAAAACGGACTGTCTGATGAGATGAGGCAATGAGGGTATGGTAGCAACAATCTTCCTGCTCTACTTTCTTGAGCCTGGTACCACAGCGAATACGAGCAGCCTGGAGGAGCAGTTGCTGGGAAAGCCCTGGACCGGTCCTGTGATTCTTGGCTGGAGCATGCTCAGTCACACTCTTGGAAGGCACAGGAACAGCCCAGCTGGCATGAAGGAGCTGTGAGGGGCAGAAGGATGACCCTTGTGGACAGAATTTTCTAAGGATTTCATTGCTATTTTCCAAGTCTCTGCTAACTGTGCATTGAGTGTTATGAGAGGTTCAGAACTTGGCCGGCCTTCCACGGGGATGACAAAAGGCACATCCCTGAAGCTAGGGCATCCATCCGGCTAAATTTCAAGTCCTTTTTCCCAAGCAGAATCGTAGACTCATTGAACACTATAACTGGAAGGGACCTTGAGAGGCCATCAACTCCAGTCCCCTGCCCTCATGGAAGGACCAAGCACCATCTAGAATAGATCATCCCTGATAGATGTCTATCTAACTTGCTCTTAAATATCTCCAGAGATGGAGATTGCACAAACTCCCTAGGCAACTTATTCCAGTGTTTCACCACCCTGACAGGTAGGAAGTTTTTCCTGATGTCCAACCTAAACCTCCCGTGCTGCAGTTTAAGCCCATTGCTTCTTGTCTTGTCCTCAGAGGCCTAGGAGAACAATTTTTCTCCCTCCTCCTTGTGACAAACTTTTAGATACTTGACATTTGTTATCAGTTCCTAACAGCCAGAATTTTTCTGTTTAAAAACGACTCCACTGACGTGGGTTTAGAAAGATCCAGTGTGAATCACCTTAGAGAAGGAAATACCCAATGAAATGCTTGTAAGAATTATTTTATTATGGGCCATAGATTGCATTTCTCACTCACCTCATCCTTGAAAATAACCAAACCCTTTTTGCTGAAATGCTATTTTTTAAAAATCCAAAAACCTGTTCTGGATCTAACTTAGATACAGGTTCCTTGGGTGCAGACATTAAGCTCAACGTTACCTCCCATCTAATTTATGTTTCATACTTTAAAAATGTATACATCAAAACATTGATATTAAGGGAGGTGGTCCTGTATTTCTACATATTTGGTATATCAATAGTAGGTGGAATATGCTGCATTTTTTGTGGTGTAGACAGGGGTAAAAAATATTCTGAGGTTCCCAAAGACAGTAAGCCAAAAGGAGATATGAATCTTACCTGCTGGAAATTCTGTAGCTGGGCAGCTGTAATGTGAGGTGTCTAGCGGTAGTCACATTTTGCAGAAACCAAGAACAGCCGCACTACATGGTAAATCACTGAAGCAGCGTATTGCTCTCATTTTATTCTTTCCAACCTGATGTATGGCTAAGACACTTTGCTCCCTTAGGAGATCATATAACAAACTCGCACAGGGAATCACTCTGAAAATATGTTAAAGGGCATCAGATACCGAGGTATAATGTCAAAATTCTCACTGGCTTTCTAGATGTAAGTGCTACAGGTTTCTTCCAGGACAGGAAGATGCTGGCTTTAAAGATGGAACTGATACACACTGGAGGGTTTAAGCAGGCCATGACACTACTGAATTTGAAGAGCTCAGAATTAAATTTAATAGGCTTTCATGGGATTTCTGCATCTGCCTATGAGTTAGATATTTCCTAGTCATGGGTAATAAAGGAGAAACTATATAATTGGGTGTAACGGGGTGGCTTGCCCCATGGGCTGCAGAGCTTGGGGATAAGACAGACCTGATTACAGGATGGCCCACTTATGGGTTGAATCATGTGATACCAAGATAAAAAGAGCAGAAAGTTGCAGTGAAGGGGAAAGCCAGGAACGGCAGGTAGGTCTGCAGATGCACTGCAGAGCTCAGTGTCTTAGTTTGGTCTCATGTTTGTTTTAGAAATCTAGCAAAGGTGTCTTTTTTTTTTCCTCAACAAACGTGAATGAAAGCCGTAACGTCAGTATTTTGGACTATTCATTTTCTGTGACTAACACACAGGTCCTGTGATGGGTCACCATTTGCTTCTAGGTCTGGCGGTAGGGAAAAAAAAATTCATGAGATGTGGCCTGAACTCTGTCATCGTGTTCCAAATCGAGGAAGTTTCCATTCAAGCTTGTACTGTGTATGTGAGAAACCATTGATGCTCGGAAGGGCTTAAGAACACAATTTCATTAAGATTGAAGTACTAGAAGAATATTCAGCCTTGGAAAGCAAAACATAGGACCTCTTTTGTGACATATTGTGTATGTGTGAGAGAGAAAGTTTAAATGTTGTCTCTACATTATCTCTTTTCTTCCCCCCACAAAGTCAGCATGATTTTTTCACATCGTTGTGGATGGTCTTTCAATGGCATTTAAGGGAATCAAGTACCCAAATGCTGTTGAATCGCTCTTCCATTTCTTTGAAAACCCGAATTTGTTTCATTACATGAGTTATATAATGTATGGAGCAGATAAAATATCATTTAAAATAATATTGGCCAACGGTGATCACACAGGTGTCGAACCTACCATAACTTCCTCTGTAGTGCAAGGAAAACTCACTCAGACACCATTTTGAGGTGCTCCAGATCCACAGTACCATTCATCTCAACTGCTGCATGAGTATTGACCTGCTTAGTATTGCAGGAATTGTGCTACTTCAGGGACCTGTTAGGCTTAGACAAGCTGGACTCCCCACAGTTTATAGGTATCAGATGAGACCCTGGTATCTGGATTCCCACTACTTCTCTGTACCACAGGATTCTCTGCCCTTTTTACTGGGACCCATCCATTGAAAAACATTTAGGAGAGGATGAAGGAGAGGCATTCAATCAGTTTGCTCAACAGTATGGGGATCGCCTATGGATCTTTTCAGAAATGCATACATTGATAAGAATCTTTGTGTCTGTCAGGGATAGTGGAATTAGTCCTGGCTACCACCCCCTTTCCCATAGGGCGCCCCCCCCCCATTAATAACCACACTGGGATCTTTAGGTAATATATAGTTTGCAGTTTGCCAGAACATTGAATACATTGCAGCAGGCGACTAGGGTTTCAGCAACAAATGTGGCCAAAGATGTCACTCCCTCAAACACGCATTTTGTTCCTAGGGTCAAACAGAGTCTGTGTGTCAGAGCCAAGAACTAAATACAATTTGCCTAAATGCCTTACCCATTTTTATGGGAAACTTCAGTTGTCTTAATTGTTCATTGATCTGTTGTTCTTAATCAAAGACAAAAAAAACCTCTTATTTTTCTCCATTTCACTTACTTCAAGTGTCAGAACAAAAGAACAATTAAAGATCTGCTATAACAACCTCCTCTAATTTCCCATTGATAGAACTTACTCTTGATTTCTTTTCCTAAGCTACTTGTGCTCAGTTAGTGTTAATTACCATTAGAGTTTCTGGATTTAGATTTCGGCTGATAGAATCCCCCTGAAGTTGTTTTCACAGGGTGGCATCTTGAAAATAAGTGTTGAAAACAAGTGATTTAAGAAATCTCATTTCTTTAAGTTGTTTGGTGTGTCTGTCACATTATATTCCAGAATGCATTGCTGAGAAGTTAAACAAGATAAGTAGACAGGCAAAATTACAACTGAATTCAATAGGGCAAAGATGTCACCCAGAGTTTTATTCAAAATTACCCCAGTCCTGATCAGCATCTCTCAGCACTTCCATCATAAAATCTAACTGATGATGATCTAGAGCCAGAAAATGATGAAAAATTGCAGGCTGCAGTTTATGGATTTTCCTGTGTTAAACAACAGAGCGCTTTCCAAATTGAAAATTGTCACTAGGCGGAGGAGGTATATTTACACTAAAGATCATTGGAAATGAATTTGATTTTTTTTTAAAGATGGTAACAATGACATATATACCTAGAGGAACTGCGTAAAATGAAAAATGAATTTCAGGGAAAAATAAATACAGAAATCCGGAACCTTAATCATAGCTAAGGAGCAAATACCAGAGTGGCAAAGGGACATGAAGTTTCTGCTTCTTACTCATGGAATCAAAATTGTTAGGGAACAGGATGCATTAGGGGATCGAGAATCTGATCTAGAGCTTTACACCTCTAGATCACTGGTTTCAATCTAAGGCAGATAATGGCTGCAGGTCGGCGCTACTCAATGGACTGTGTGAAAAGCCTTTCTTTGTGATCTTCCTGGCAACACATAAGTAGCCACTTGGTTTTTTTAATGTGCTCTATGTTTGCCATCTACCTAGTATAATAGTTATCCATTTAGAAGGAAGTCGGAGTCTCATACCTCATAGCTATTTGGCAGCGTGCAGTTTCAGCAGACATTAAATACTTGCTGAATCCAAATGCACTTCCTGGCTTGAAGGGCCTACCTGAATTGAGCAGTATGGAAATACTATATATATTATATATTTGAGGGAGTTTGTCTGTCTGTCTGTCTTGTCGGTTCAAGAATTCTTCCTAAATTGTAAGAGCTAGGACCACCACATTCGATAGGCAACTCCTTCTTATAATAATTTAAAGCACGTAAGGGTTTGGCTGTGCCAGGACAATGGGCTGTGCCTGGAATGAGACTGCTTCTCAAAAAACCATACCTAAAAGAGGCAGAATCGCCAGGCAGGTGAAAGGATGGGCTGACCAGTACTACCCCAGCTCCAAGCCTCCAACCTCCCAGGTGGCCTTTAGGGGGGATGGTGTGTGTGTGGGAGGGGATGGGGGGGGGGGGCTGAAGCTACTTCCCCACCTCAGATTCGTAGAGGGACATTGCTGGTTCTTACCTTTCATCATTGTTTGCTGCATTCCTCACTCTGGGTGGGGGGCTCAGAGGGCAGATGAGCTGTGTGCTTTGCTCTTGCTCCCTGACAAGGACAGGAAGGGGAAGAGTGAGCATCCTTGGTCTGAATCTTAGGGTCTGGATGGGGGAAGGTCCCTGCCAAGCCCCTCCTTACTTTCCAACCCTGACTCCTACAATCCCCATGTCACCAGCTCCTTCCCTGAGCCCCTCATTAAGGACCTGAGCAACACCAGGTAAATGTGTGAGTAGGTACATTGCAATTGTTGGATTTGCATATCTGCAGATACCAATATAGTCTTACCACTCACCATATTTACCAGCTGCGGAGACAGTTTATTATTGCTGTTGTTGTGCCAGAATTCCATTGTATTAGGCACTGTGAAAACAAACAAATAGAGAGTGCATTGCTAGCCAAGAACTTCTATAATATAAAGAAGAGGAGGAGATGGAAGGGGCAATTAGAACTGTGGAGTGGTACAGATCCTCATGCTTCAGGGTCTATTCCAACTACAGGGGGGTCAGGAAGAAATGTTTCCTGAGAGCAGGTTATCCCATAACTGCCTATGCTGGGGTTTCTTGTAAAAGCTGGTACTGGACTTGATCGACCATTGGTCTAATCCACTATGGTAGCTCCTGTGCTCTTAGATGAGAGAGAGATTATATGTCCTTATACTCACAAAGATAAACAGGATATTTATGTCTAGTGCTCTAATGAAAATACAGTGAACACAGTGGCTATCCAGGGAAAAAAGTAGTTCAGTGTTGTTGGTCACTACTTTAACAGAGTATGATTAACAAATCACATCCAAAGCAGAGAGGTGGGAAACTTGACTCATGATGTGGAAACACAAGTTGTCTTTTTCAATTTGGTTTGAAACAGGAAAAAATGAATCCAAGGTGAGGAAAGCCGATTTTCTACTGTAGACAGACAATAGGCTATGCATGTGGAAAATGAGTAAAAGGTTTGCTTTCATGTCCCTCCACATTATCTCCACGGTTTTTGTTTTATTCTTCTATTTGCTTATTTACTATCTGCTGCAAAAGCTATAAAACCAAACCAAGATCTCAACTCAGAATAAATACCAGACATGTGGTTTGGTCCTTGAAATATCTACTTATCCATGTAACATGAGCTAGATATTTTGCATTTGAGACAGCTGGATGGTGAATCTTTTACCTCAGCCTTGCAAGCATAGAGTGCTTGTCAACAAGATGTAAAGTTGCCTGCTGATTGAGCAAGTGAACCTAGCTCTTTGTGTAGAGGGTGAATATCCACTGATAGGAGCTTACATTATCACTAGTCAGGTGGCTTTTACTGCCCTGCTCGTTTTGTCTGGTTCAGGAAAAAGAATCTGAATCTGGTGCTCCCTGCGGTGAACCAATGCCCAGAGGTGGGACAGAGAGAGGTGGGAAGATCCTTGCTTTGCACACCCAGCCAGAAGAGCGGTGGCCATTCTTATGTATAAATGCGGTTGTAGTAGCATGGACCCAAACGTCATCCTCCATTTTAGAATGAGGCGCTTTGGATGGCAGGGCTGCAGTAAACCACAAGCTCTGATGCATCAGGGAAGGGCAGACTAATAAGCAGTGGCAAATTTTTAAAGTGCTTGTACACAAATGCTAGGAGTCTGACTAATAAGATGGGTGAACTAGAGTACCTCATATTAAAGGAGGAGATTGACATAATAGGCATCACTGAAACCTGGTGGAATGAGGAAAATCTGTGGGACACAATCATACCGGGATATAAAACATATAGAAAGGATAGAGCAGGCCGGGTGGGTGGTGGAGTGGCACTGTATGTGAAAGATAATGTAGAATCAAACGAAATAAAAATATTAAGTGAATCAACATGTTCAATAGAATCGCTATGGATAGTAATTCCATGCTCCAATAATAAGAAATTAGCAGTAGGGATATATTACTGATCACCTGACCAGGACAGCGATACTGACATTGAAATGCTAAGAGAGATTAGAGAGGCTACCAAAATAAAGAACTCTATAATAATGGGGGATTTTAATTACCCCCATATTGACTGGATACATGTCACCTCAGGAAGATTAGCAGAGATAAAATTTCTCAATGGCTTAAATGACTGCTTCTTGGAGCATCTGGTGCAGGAACCCACAAGGGGAGAGGCAATTCTCGATTTAGTCCTGAGTGGAGTGCAGGATCAGGTCCAGGATATAACCGTTACAGGACCGCTTGGGAATAGTGACCATAATATAATAACATTCAACATTCCTGTGGTGGGAAGAACACCTCAGCAGTCCAGCACTCTGGCATTTAATTTCAAAAAGGGGAATTACACAAAAATGAGGAGGTTAGTTAAACAGAAATACAAAGGCACAGAGACTAGAGCCAAATCCCTGAAAGCTGCATGGAAACTTTTTAAAGACACCATAATAGAGGCCCAACTTAAATGTATACCCCAAATTAAAAAACATAGCAAGAGACCTAAAAAAGAGTCACCGTGGCTTAACCACCATGTAAAAGAAGCAGTGAGGGACAAAAAGGTATCTTTTAAGAAGTGGAAGTCCAATCCTAGTGAGATAAATAGAAGAGAACATAAACACTGTCAAATCAAGTGTAAAAATGTAATAAGAAAAGCAAAAAAAGATTTTGAGGAACAGCTAGCCAAAAACTCAAAAAGAAATAACAAAATGTTTTTTAAGTACATTAGAAGCAGGAAGCCTGCTAAAAAACCTGTGGGTCCCCTAGATGATCGAGCTATAAAAAGAGCAATCAAGGACGATAAAGCCATTGCAGAGAAACTAAATGATTTCTTTGCTTCAGTCTTCACGGCTGAGGACGTTGGGGAGATTCCTGAATCTGCACCGTCCTTTGTGGGTGATGAATCTGAGGAACTGTCCTGGATTGAAGTGTCATTAGAGGAGGTTTTGGAACAAATAGAAAAACTTAATGTTAACAAATCTCCGGGACCGGATGGCATTCATCCAAGAGTTCTAAAATAACTCAAATGGGAAATTGCTGAGCTATTATCTGTGGTTTGTAACCTATCCTTTAAATCGGCTTCTGTACCTAATGACTGGAAGGTAGCCAACATGACACCAATATTTAAAAAAGGCTCTAGAGGTGATCCTGGCAATTACATACCGGTAAGTCTAACTTCAGTACCGGACAAGTTAGTAGAAACAATTAGTAAAGAATAAAATTGTGAAGCATGTAGAAGAACATAATTTGTTGGACAAAAGACAATATGGCTTCTGTAAAGGAAAATCCTGTTTTACTAATCTGTTAGAGTTCTTTGAAGGGGTTAACAAACATGCGGACAAGGGGGATCCAGTAGATATAGTATACTTGCATTTTCAGAAAGCCTTTGACAAGGTCCCTCACCAAAGGCTCTTGTGTAAATTACATGGCCATAGGATAAGAGGGACGGTCCTTTCTTGGATTGAGAACTGGTTAAAAGACAGGAAACAAAGGGTAGGAATAAATGGTAAATTTTCAGATTGGAGAGGGGTAACTAGTGGTGTACCCCAAGAGTCAGTCCTGCGACTGATCCTTTTCAATTTATTCATAAATGATCTGGAGAAAGTGGTAAGCAGTGAGGCAGTAAAGTTTGCAGATGATACAAAACTGTTTAGGATAGTCAAGACAGAAGCAGACTGTGAGGGACTCCAAAAAGATCTCACCAAACTGAGTGGCTGGGCAACAAAATGGCAATTGAAATTTAATGTGAATAAGTGTAAAGTAATGCACATCGGGAGAAATAACCCCAACTATACGTACAGTATGATGGGGGCTAATTTGGCTACGACAAATCAGGGAAGAGATCTTGGAGTTATCGTGGACAGTTCTCTGAAAACTTCCACGCAGTGTGCAGTGGCGGTCAAAAAGGCAAATAGGATGCTAGGAACTATTAGGAAAGGGATAGAAAATAAGACCCAGAATATCTTACTGCCCCTGTATAAAACTATGGTACGCCCACATCTTGAATACTGTGTACAGATGGGTCTCCTCACCTCAAAAAAGATATTTTGGCCTTGGAAAGGGTTCAGAAAAGGGCAACTAAAATGATTAGGGGTTTGGAACGGGTCCCATATGAGGAGAGGTTAAAGAGACTGGGACTTTTCAGTTTAGAAAAGAGGAGACTGAGGGGAGATATGATAGAGGTCTATAAAATCATGAGTGGTGTGGACAGGGCCGATAAAGAAAAGTTATTTATTAGTTCCCTAAATAGAAGAACTAGAGGACACCAAATGAAATTAATGGGTAGCAGGTTTAAAACTAATAAAAGAAAGTTCTTCTTCACACAGCGTGTAGTCAGCCTGTGGAACTCCTTGCCAGAGGTGGCTGAGAAGGCTAGGACTATAATAGAGTTTAAAGAGAAGCTAGATAATTTCATGGAGGTTAGGTCCATAAAAGGCTATTAGCCAGAGGATAAAATGGTGTCCTTGGCCTCTGTCTGTCAGAGGCTGGAGAGAGATGGCAGGAGACAAATTGCTTGATCATTGTCTTCGGTCCACCCTCTCTGGGGCAACTGGTGCTGGTCACTGTCAGCAGATATGCTACTGGGCTAGATGGACCTTTGGTCTGACCCAGTACGGCCATTCTTATGTTCTTATTGCTCTTGTATCAAGTAATGTTTAAGTAAAACGAACGGGGCTGGTACAAACAAGCGCTCTGTGGCTTACTACAGAGAACATCATACCTTCCAGGCTGGTCAGTGTACTTAGCCGGTAGGGCATCTGGGACTAAGGTGGGTCAAGACAGTAGTGGTAATAATTCATTTTCGCCATTTCAACCTGCTTGTTTCCCATATGTATTCTTATCCTCTAGGCCAATGAAAATCACTGGCTTTTATTTTGCTTTTGTTTCATAGCCTGTTTCACTCTCACATGCTCAGTGCCGCCGTGGCTGGGTGGGATAGCAATTCAGAGGGTGCTTGCTGCTTGAAAAACAGTCACCCATGGAATTTAAAACTCAAATCATGGAAATCAAATGTTGATTCCTTTTAGAAAAAATTGTTTCTAAGAAATCTAATTTTGAGACATTTGAGTTTGTCATTCCCTTGTCAGCTAAAACCTGATTTATTGTCACTGAAAAACTTGTGATGCCACATTTTTTTGAAAAAATTTTGTGTGGGGAGAAGTAGAAGGCAATGGAAAATAGGGGTGTGAATTAATGTAATTGATATGAGCCCTAAAGAAGCTGCTTTACTTGCAGCATAAGAGAATATAAGACGGCATCCACTGAGTCAGAGGAAAATGAATACACTTTTTTTTTCTGAACACTTCCAGGGAATAATTGAAGATGGGCAGGGTGCGTTAAGGGAGTTGCAGATCTGAAGGACATACATTTGCTATGCATTTATCTTTACACAGTGCTGTCTTGTTGCGTATATGTGCCTTATATCCTAGGGCTACATCTAGACTGGCATGATTTTCCACAAATGCTTTTAATGGAAAAGTGTTTCCGTTAAAAGCATTTGCGGAAAAGAGCATCTAGATTGGCACAGATTCTTTTCCGCAAAAGCACTTTTTGCAGAAAAGCATCCATGCCCATCTAGATGTGGTTTTGTGCAAGAAAGCCCCGATTGCCATTTTCGCCATCGGGGCTTTTTTGCGCAAAACAATAGCGTGTTGTCTACACTTGCCCTCTTGCGCAAAAGCATTTGTGCAAGAGTGCTTTTGCCCGAACGGGAGCAGCATAGTATTTCCGCAAGAACACTGACAATCTTACATGAGATCGGCTATGCTTCTGCGGAAATTCAAGCAGCCAGTGTAGATAGCTGACAAGTTTTTCCGCAAAAGCAGCTGCTTTTGCGGAAAAACTTGCCAGTCTAGACACAACCTAGGAGTGTTCCCTTCTGCTGACTTCTAAATGCAAGAGTAACACCGATCATTAGAGTCTCATGGCTCAGAGACGCTCTGACAAACTAAATATTAATGGGGGTGAATATTTGTTTCCTGAAAATACATCAGGCTCATATGCTTTGCCTTGACAAATGTTTAAATCCTGCCAAGTTCTAACAAGTCGGCTGCTTTTTCTCTGCTAGAAACGCACACTCTTTCTCCTTAAAAATCAATAAACAGCAAAAACCTAACAAGCCAAGTCAGAAGAGCAGCCACCTCTGACTCTTGTCTCCTCAGAGTTTTCCCATCTGCTTTCCAACACCCCAGCATCTGTTGTCATGGTTGTGTGAACATCTTGCCTCCTTCCTCCACAAGGCAGAGTTTTCAGATCTTTTCATTAGAATCTATACTTTAAAAAAAAAAGTCAGCTGGATATAGGGAGGAAACGTCTCATGAATGCATGTTACTGGGCTGCCAGGTTGTGTTTACTTCAGAATGAAAACCGCTGTGGGTAACACCAGTCTGTTTCCTCTCCCATCAGATACTGTCAAAAACAATTATGACTCGTGGTTGGGAAGTAACCACGGGCCCAGAGCTGCCCAGGGATTTTCCAGTCTTCAAAATTGTTTGTTGGGAAAACAGTTTCCAAAATATTCAGGGAAAAAGGTTTTTGATTCAGGAAAATAATTAGTGTGGGGTCACTTAGATAGGAATATGTATCTGCCTCAACTACTTCAATGCTTCTTAGGCCAGGCCTACACTAGACCTGGAAGATTGACTTAAGGTACGTAACTCCCGGCTAAGTAAAATATGTAGCGGGAGTCAGCTTTCCTTAAGCCGAGTTTAGCACCATCCCCGCTACAGTTGGCTGATGGCAGGAAAGGCTCCCATCAGCTTCCCTTACTCCTCGTGACTGTTAGGAGTACTGGTGCTGACCAGAGCTCCCCTCAGCATTTGACTTACGGGCTTAGACTAGTACTAGACCCTCTCAATCAAACACCAGAACATCGATATCCAGCGTGCCGTGAGCAGTTATAACCTACGTGTGTCATATTCCCTTTCACCCCAGTGAGGTTATCTCTGTGGTTGAAGTGACATGGTGCATCATGGGATTTGCATGACCACAATGCACCATGAGAGATGTAGTCCAGCCAGGGAAACTTCCTATGCAGGAGAACAGAGGTAGGAGACAGTGTGGACCAGATTACGGTTGAAGTGAAAGCAGGGAGTTTAGAATGCAAAGATATGAATAGAGTCATAATTCAAAATTATCTGGACAAACTGGAGAAATGGTCTGAGGTAAACAGGATGAAGTTTATTAAGGACAGAGTACTCCACTTAGGAAGGAACAATCCATTTCACACATACAGAAGGAGAAGCGATTGTCTAGGAAGAAGTCCTGCAGAAAGGGATGTAGGGGCCATA
Organism: Pelodiscus sinensis; assembly: GCF_049634645.1. Taxonomy (NCBI): domain Eukaryota; kingdom Metazoa; phylum Chordata; order Testudines; family Trionychidae; genus Pelodiscus; species Pelodiscus sinensis. Next base: position 59,051,183 of record NC_134717.1, on the reverse strand, counting down.
GTGGATGACAAGTTAAACATGAATCAGCAGTGTGACACTTGCAAAAAAAAGCAAACATGATTCTGGGATTCTTTAACAGGAGTGCTGTGAGCAAGACATGAGAAGTCATTCTTCCGCTCTACTCTGCATTGATTAGGCCTCAATTGGAGTACTGTGTCCAGTTTTGGACACCACATTTCAGGAAAGACGTGGAGAAATTGGAGAAGGTCGAGAAAAGAGCAACAAAAATGATTAAAGGTCTAGAAAGCATGAGCTATAAGGCAAGGCAGAAGAAATTGGGCTTGTTTAGTTTTGGAAAAGAGAAGACCAAGAAGGGACATGATAGCGGTTTTCAGGTATCGAAAAGGGAACCAAAGGGAGGAGGAGAGAAAATTGTTGTTCTTGGCCTCTGATGTTAGGACAAGAAGCAATGGGCTTAAACTGCAGCAAGGGAGATTTAAGTTGGACATCAGGAAAAACTTCCTAACTGTCAAGGTGATTAAACACATGCAGGTTAGGACATCATGTGCAATGACTACTAACAGGCTTGTCTTTCACAGGGCTGAAAGTCCTTGCACTGTTGTTCATATTTACAGTTAATATTACTGCCACACCCGTGAAAGAATGCATCACCCAAATAAGTGAGCTGTGCAGCCCTGTGCTCTCAATGGGCACCCATTTGAGACATGGATATTTCAGCCCTGCTGTCTCGCAGCTGACGTGCAACCAGCTCTCAGTGAACATGTCTACATTGCAGTAATCCATCCGCAGTTGGCCCAGGGTGCCGCACTGTCAAATTGCAAGGTAAAATTTGGGGCATTGTCTTTAGCATCCCAGGCATGGGCGTTTTGCTGCAGGCTGTGGGAGTGGCATTGCATGGGACCTGCTACCCTTAATGATGTCCAGAAGGACGCATTATGAATGTGCCGAGTTAAATTTCTTCTTTTCACACATACACCAGCCCTGGAACAGAGAGAGTTACAAACAGCATGCAGGGCAATCCCTTCTTACAGGAATCCCAGCCTGCTTCAGGTGCTCTGTGCCTCAGAAATGGACTCCAGTTACAGCCTGAGGCAGAAAGGGAATGCTCCTGCAGATAACATTGCAACTGCGACACAATCTCATGCATATCACAACTAATGGCAGCTCATCTTCCCAAGACTGAACATTGGTTCAGACACTCCTCCGTATTTTTCCCTAGGGTGTAAGAATGCCATCTCTTGACTTTTGCCATAACATCTTATTGTGTGTCCATATTAAACCAATACCCAGGACACTCACAATGGAGATGCAAACTCTTAGGCTACGTCTACATTGGCATGATTTTCCGGAAATGCTTTTAATGGAAAAGTTTTCCGTTAAAAGCAATTTCGGAAAAGCACGTCTAGATTGGCAGGACGCTTTTCTGGAAAAGCACTTTTTGCGGAAAAGCGTCCGTGGCCAATCTAGATGCACTTTTCCGCAAAAAAGCCCCGATCGCCATTTTCGCGATCGGGGCTTTTTTGCGGAAAAGAAATCTCTGCTGTCTACACTGGCCCTTTTGCACAAAAGTCTTTCAGAAAAAGTCTTTTGCCTGAACGGGAGCAGCATAGTATTTCCGCAAAAGCACTGACAATCTTACATGAGATCGTCAGTGCTTTTGCGGAAATTCAAGCTGCCAGTGTAGACAGCTGGCAAGTTTTTCCGCAAAAGCAGATGATTTTCCGGAAAAACTCGCCAGTCTAGACACAGCCTTAGTATAACTGATTTGTTCAGACCTTTTTTGGAGTTTGTGTAGAAACTTATAGCTTGAGGACCAGCCACACTCTCTGGCAGTGAGGGAAGGAGGTAAACTGGCATATCCTGTGTCCAATGGTAGGGCTGGAAAAGAAGGCACTTCCCACTGCACATTCCCAACACAATTCAGTTTGTGGGATTCCCTTCCCCCCACCCCCAAGCTAATAGGAGCTGCTTGGAATTATCTCTGTAACTACCAAATAAATTCAGATGCAATGTTTTCTGGGCAAAAATGTTTTCTGAACAGCACGAATGTTGATTTTTTTTTTAAATCAAAATGTTCATCAGAATTTTGAGCTTCACCCCTCCCAAAAAAGGGGGGGGATGTCATTTGGAATTTCAAAAAAATTATTGTCAGTGTTCTTTCCTTCCTCTGTTATTCTACCAGCCTTGGAACGCCTCAGAATATTTTGAAGTTCTGATAAAACTGAAGTGCCTTTCGAAATCATAACAATAATTGGTCAGTTCATTCCTGTTGTTTGTGTGTGGCTTTACATGTGGCGAAAGGGAAGACTCATTTTTAAAGATAGTAAAATCTGATTAAAAACTATAAAAATTGGCTGGTGTAGTTTGCCATTTTTTGAAACTGCTTTTAATTTTTTTAAGATATAAAAATTTGTCCTTCTGTGCAACAGAAAATCATCATCACACTCTCCGGCCACAAAAGCTGTAACTGAAGTCATAAGTATATTTTTAGTATTGTTTTAAGTTTAAATAAAACAATCAACTATGGGAGGGGGAGAGAAGGGGTTTTTTTTAGGAACATTTTGTTGAAAACAAAAAAACTTCTGAAATGTTTAAACCAAACTCTCCTGAAATCAACGGTATTGCTTGAAATTGTTGATAGTCTTCGAACGATAATGAAGCCAGTGTCCCAGCATATAATAAACTCTGCAAAGGGCTGTTGTTCTATACTTAGATTGCAATGCTTAGATTTTTATTGGCAGATATCTGTTCCACCTTACCAACATAAACTAATGCCACAAAATTTTACAAATAGGCAGGGAAAGAAAAATGCTATGTGGGAACCTAGAGTCAAAATCTAGGGATTTAGACTTTTGAATTAGGCTTTTTACAAATTGACTAGTGAATTAATAATAAACAGGAATAATTCCTCCCTTTAATGATATTTACTTTGCTTATTTTAACATGGGATGTTGACCGTTTTAATGGTTTATAAAGCTTTATCTTTTTTAAATTCAGTGTTGACTGTAATTAAATAAGTGTCTGGCTTCCTCATAATTTCAAGCAACTGAAAAATTAAATCAGTGAAAACAGAAATATGCTTAAAAAAAAAAACCCCTGATAACAGCCATTGGAAAAAAAAATCTGCCAAACCTAAAATACCTCCCGACCTAGCTAAATTCATTGGGCTGACATCAAATTCCTGTGTGACAGAGTGATCTGTTTGGATGCTGAACTGATTTTGAAATTGCTCCAGAGCCTTTTTAGTAACTTCACTTGAAATATAACTTAAGCAGGATGACTTTAATGGGACAATATAAGGGCAGCATATGTGAAACATATAACCCATCTTCAGATAATAGTCCAGTAGCCCACACTACATCTCGTGTTTATTGCACACATTTGTTATGTTTATAAAAAGTTTGTGCTCTACAGGGTATTAAAAAAATAGGGAACTGCTTCTTGATACATTGGGAGTTGAAATGTCCGAGTCGTGCAGATCTACAGTGCTTTTCTTTATAATGGTAAATGTAACATGGAACTGTATACATACCATTGTTAAGAAACATATTCTATCATGGTCGTGACTGCAGGCCCAGTTCAAGAACTGGCCGCGTGTACTGAATAGCATATGTGCATATGGTTTTAGGCAGGGGCTGTCTAATACTGTGTGCAATTTAAGACTCTGGCCTTCAAAGAAATGTGCATATGTACGTGAGTAGCCCCTTGATTTCAAGTGCTTATAGTTATGTAGAAGTCGTTGCACGATTGGTGTCTAAATAGACATGACAGATACACAGTAATTGACAGACAACATAGAAGGGATTCTATGCAAGCAAGCACACCCCTCCATCCAGATGAAGCCTCTGCTGAAGTCAGCACGGCTCCGTGGAGGGGTAGAGTTGTTCCCATTCAAAGCTGCTTGCCCGGCGGGGATCAGTTAGAATGGGTTGAAATAGCCGGAATAAAAAGTTTGAGGGATATTCTTGGCCCAAAAAAATGGCCTGTTTAACTTGTCTATATTTTTTGTCTTTAGGGGAAGTTGTGCTTTTTTCAGACACAAGTTTTTCATCCAAAATGTTCTGAAATGTGATGAAAGTGGTTTTCCTTTGATACAAGTCATGTTTTCCATCCACCAAGGGTGTGTCTAGACTACTTGGTTTTTTCAAAAAAAAAAAATGGCCTTTTTTCGAAGAAGAAAAAAAAAACCTTCCCCTGCTTCTAGACTGCTATCACGTTCTTTCAAAAGTAAATCAAAAGACTGCAGCAGGTTTTTTAACCATGGAAAACTTTTTTTATGAGAAATAATGCCTTTTTTTGACAGTGCTCTTTTGAAAAAAGGTGCTATTGAATGCACATTATGCTTTTTCGAAAAAGAGCATCCAGACTGCCTGGGTGTACTCTTATGAAAAAGCAGCTTGCTTTTTTGAAAGTACTGGTTATAGTCTAGATGCTCTTTTTTGAAAGAGGCTTTTTCAAAAGTATCTTTCGAAAAAACCTCTTTCGAAAGAGGCTTGCAGTGTAGATGTAGCCGTAGGCTACGTCTACACTGGCCCCTTTTCCGAAAGGGGCATGCTAATTTTCAACTTCAGAATAGGGAAATCCGCGGGAGATTTTAAATCCCGCGGGGGATATTTAATAAAGATGTCCGCCGCTTTTTTCCGGCTTTTCCCCAAGCCGGAAAAAAGCGGCGGACATCTTTATTTAAATCCCGCGGGGGATATTTAACTCCCCCGCAGATTTCCCTATTCTGAAGTTGAAAATTAGCATGCCCCTTTCGGAAAAGTGGCCAGTGTAGACGTAGCCCAAATGTTTGGTGCCCATTGGGATAACAGTTTTGACAGTGTTTCAGAGCGGATCCATGTGAAGCTATTTCAGCAAAAAACAACAAGGCACCATAAAGACTAGCACGTTTATGTGGGCATACGCTTTTGCAAGACCCCTCTGATAAAGTGGGGTTTTTTGCCCATGAAAGCTTATGCCCAAATAAACTTGGTAGTTTTTAAGGTGCTACAGAATGCCTTGTTATTTTTGACAATGTTTTGCTAAATAGTTGGGGGTGGAGTGAGGTGAAATGGACCAATTTCAAACACTTCAAGCAGGACAAAAAAAAAGTTGATTTTTATTTCAAAATAAAGTAAGTCTCACTTACAGTCAAAAGTGCAGAACTGTGCAGGTTTCTTTATTAACTCCTCCAAACCAGTTCTTTTGTCCATTTCCCTTTCTTATGTGCAGATGTCCCAGCTATCTCTTCTGCCAAAATTCACTCCCACTAACTTGCCAGTTCCAGAAATAGGTTCTTTTCCCGAAAATTGGAGCATCGCTGATCCACACGTGTGTTTGGGACAATAAAACAGTTCTCTCTTTTCTAATACTTACACAGTGCTTCCTGGATTTATATGATGATGTAACTTCAGAACCAGATTCTAATCTCAGGTATGAAATATATCACCAGATATTTCTACCAGAAATCACTGTTTAAAATATCAAACTTGCGCGCACAGACAATAACGTATGTTTCAGAAAGCACCTCGAGACTGGCCCTTGATTTCTGGTGGGCAAGCCAACATCAGTATATAAACTTCATATTAATTTTACGCAGTCTTATACATAATTCCTTTTCAGGGAGCAACAGAGACCTCAGTTGTATTGTGGAAATCATGAACATCTTATCATTTAAAAGTGAAGTATTTCTAATACGCATGTTGTTTCTGTCTCTTTCAGTCTATCCGGGAAGTCACGGGATATGTCCTGGTGGCTTTGAATCAGTTTGAGTATCTCCCATTAGAGAACCTACGCATCATTCGTGGGACAAAACTCTACGAGGACCGATATGCCTTGGAGATATTTCTTAACTACAGAAAGGATGGTAATTTTGGACTCAGGGAACTTGGCCTGAAGAATTTGACTGGTAAGGAAAACACCTATAAATAGCAGATAAGTCATAGTGGCGGTGGAGTGTGTGGACTATTTACACTGATACACTTGGATACTAGCATAAAGGAGCCATATGTGTACCGAGAGAGAGAGACAAGTTGAAAACTGTATGCAGTTGAACAATTTCTAGATGTCTAATCTGGTTCGCTGTTTGGTGCGTAGCAATAGTGTTTCTGGATTGATCCAATAAATTGTGATTTCACAATCCAGAGGATAGGGTTGGCTAGAAGGAATGAACATGGAAGGAAAGGTTCAGTGGCTGAACATGTAGGTATGAAACAGACTTGAAAAGCAAGGCCAGGTTTTCAGCCTGAATAAATTGGCTCTGAAGTCAACGGTGCTGCACCAGTTTACCCCAGTGGTGAGCCGGCCTGCTGAGTTTGGCTGACTTCTGCTAAAGAGTTGTATCTGCGTCTAGGGCACACACTTATACCTTACCTAAAGCATTACTTTTATTCCCTCTAATGCTCCTGCTTCTCTTTCATCTCTAGCTTGAGGAAGCAGAACTATTTTTAAAAAAGTAGATGAACTTTTGCAAAGTTCTGTTTCAAAGAGGTGCACGAGTGGCTTTCTGATTGTCAGTTTTCCATTATTTTCTGGTTGGATACAATTTCCTTGACACATAAGCTATCTTCAGCATAAGAACGGTGGCCCATTCCTTCTTTTAATTTGTAGATTTGGGGTCATGTCACAAGGTGGTGCAAATTGGCCTAGAGCTATTGTGACCATGTATGTCCCCACACGGTCTGGATTTTGGTGTTTATGAGATTGGTAACCCGTGTTTGTGGTAAACTGTACACTTGTGAGGCCGCTCAGGAGGAGTGCAGCTGGTGAGCAGAGTGCCCGCAGCTAGGTTTTGTGTTTCTGTTGGTGGTGCACATTTGCACATGCCTTAGTTCACATAAAAATTATTCTGCACAAGGATGGAAAGAACGTGCACGTGGATGGAGAAGATTAAAGGGAACATGGCTTGTAATCCTGGCTAGCATAGAACAGAAAGCAGGCAGATGCTCTGCAAACTTTTCCAGAATTCATTCAGACACTTAGCCATGACGTTGCTGGCTCAGAGGGTGAAACAGCCTTATTTATCGTTGGAACCTCATGAGGAGAGGTTGTTAACGGATCATTTTACATCACACTCGGGGGGTTTGTGACATGGAATCACTCGGCTTGTGGCTAAATGCAGATCACAAACTATAATCCTGGCTGGATTTAAAGTTTGACCTTCAGTACGCAAAAGGTGTATTTCAACTTTTTTGAACTGAGTTTAGGCCTCACCTATCCCCAGTCCGTTCCTTTTTTTCTGTTGTTGTACAGAGCAGTTGACATGGGAGCAAATAGTTCCCGCCTCCTTTTGTTTATGCCTTTTTGGATTGCCTGAAATTATCACCTGCTTTTAGAAAGACAAAAATCAGACTGCTGTGACATAGCAACCCACAAATGGCCCCATTCTCGTTCCATTACATGGTATTTCCTCATACTGAACTACAATGTCATTTTGGAAACATGGAGCAATTTTTTTTGAAAGATTAATGAGCATAAATCACCGAGGCCCAGGTTTTTGAAGCTATATAAACATTACTCAGCATTGATAGAATTCAGACTCGGGTGTCTAAATCCTTTTGAAACTGCTATTTAGGCTCCTAAATCAGCGAGGCATCACAATGGTGAGTCCAGCAATGCCTAGTTTTTAAAACCTGGTCATAAGGCATGTAGGAAAACTTTGACTTAATCAAGCTTAATGTCCTAAGATGCATCACTCACTTCTGAAATTGGAATTTATTCTCCTAAGTCACTTAGGCACATGGGAACATTTTTTTCTCATGATCTTCCCCTCCGCCCAATTATCCTTTTCTGCATTATCCTCAAAGCTATCTATTTCAGGCACATATGGACGCATTTAAGAAATAAAGCGTATTGTGGTTTACCCAAGAGTGCACTACATTGGGTGCACTGCAAAACATGCCACCAACACCCTTGTGACCTGCAACATGCTGTGATTTCTTGCTAACAGAACATGTTTTCTAGCTACCAAAGGAGACTCTGAAGCATGGATATTAAAAATAAATAAATAAAAAAAAAACCGTAAACATCATTGCCATCCTATAAATAGCTCCTTGAGAGAAAACAGAGTTTGTATGTAATGGCAGGCATCATTACGCTGTCAGGGAAGGCAGACAGAGTTTAACGACTCACCTTTTAAGGAACTGGCCTCCCTTTGTGGTGCCAACCTCTGCAGACGGTAACTTTGAAACAGAGACAGTATCGCTTTCTGGCTGGCTGTCTGACCCTGGATCAGATTGTACACAGTACTCACCTCTTTTCAGTCAGCAACGTGGTCCTGCCAGAACCAGGTGGTCTGCAGTTGTGGTATTAGTCATCTCATGAACCACATACTGGCTTTGACTGCATGCTCTTATTTCCCTGTTATACCCATTGCCTTGATAACGGAGTGTTCTTCTCAGTCCCGGAGTCTTCCATCTGTTTTTCTCCTATCCCCCACCTCATCATTTAACCCCTCTATTTTCTCCTCCAGTCCAAGAAATCTCCCTACTCTATGATATAAGATGTGCACCCAACTGCTTTGTGGCTTCTGTAAGGGTATGTCTATGCTTGCCCCCTACTTCAAGGTAGGGAGGCAAATGAAGCATACCAAAATTGCAAATCAAGTCCGGGATTTAAATATCCCGCGCTTGATTTGCATCTTCCCGGACAGTCGCCATTTTAGAAATTCACTAGCCCGGAGTAACTGCCCGTGTCTACACGTGGCAGTGAAACGGGAGTCCAATTTAAAGCCCTAACTTGAATTAGTTGGTATTCCTCCTGCAATGAGGTTTACCAGCTAATTCGAATTAGGGGCTTTAAATCGGACTCCTGTTTCACTGCCGCATGTAGACACGGGCAGTTACTCCAATGGCGACCGGACAGGAATATGCAAATCAAACGTGGGATATTTAAATCCCGGGCTTGATTTGCAACTTCGGTATGCTTCATTTGCCTCCCTACTTCGAAGTAGGGGGCACATGTAGACATACACTAACTTACTCTATGTCTATATTGTGAGAAAAGGTGTCTTCCACCCCCATATGATCTGTAGGCTTTATTTTGAGCTGCTAACCTGGGTGAACAGCCCAATTGCTACATCTTAAATGCTGTTTGAAACCAAGTTAGCTACTGCAGATGAGCTGATTAAAGAACACACCTTTTGCTTTTGCTTTGCACTGTAGACATACCCCTGGATGAAAAGCATTCATAACAGACAGTAGAGGGGCTGGTTTTTTTAGCAGACACTTAGCCAGGACTTTGCTGGCTCATAGGGTGAGACAGCTGCCGTTTTAAGTTCCCAGCTCAGGATTTCATTCCTGAACCAGCTGTCATGATCCCGTTCGCTGTTCATTTGACTCAGAGACATTCCTCATAAAGGTCACTTTTGTACATCTGGCACAGCATCAAACTGGCACAGTGAATAATTTAATTTTCCTTTCTTTCAAAAAAAGCCTCCGAACACCACCGTTAGCTCAGCCTCTGGCCCTTTATTTATTATGGACTATTGGTTGCTGCAGCCACTTTAGATAACGTAGGTTATCCTCTCCTGGAATTTGTTGCTCAAGATGCATAATTGTTTCTAGGAAGAAAAGTGGCTAGCTCCGTTAACTTTTAGGGTACGTCTACCCCGCAAGCTTGTTTTGGAAAAGCAATTCCAGAAGATATCTTCCGGAACAGCATATTTTGAAATACAGCATCCACACTACAGGGAAGCCTCCAAACTAGTCCAAGGTAGGCTCCCCTAATGTGGATACTCTATCTTGATTTAGTGCCCCAGGAGGCACTGGGGGAGGAATAGCTTAGAATGGCATTGGGGAGGAGCTATTTTGACATAGCAGAAGTGAAGCGCTCACACACCCCTTCTTCCAAAAGAGCTTTTTCGGGAGAGGTGTTATTCCTCATGGAATGAGGTTTGTCAACGTCAAAAAAAGCCCTCCGTTATTTCAATTTTCTTTTGAGTTGCTGTATGGATGCTAGTATTGTTTTTCCGGAATAACGGTCAGTGTAGATGCACCCTTAGACATGTAGCAATTTGCATGCAACTTGGTGGGATGAGCGTAAATTGCAGAAGGGAAGAATTTAGAGGAAGCACTGGGAAGTCAGGTTAGGAGCACGCGATTTGCATGCTAGCTGCAGTTGGGTCATCTCTGTCAAAAGTTCTCTATGGGTACGTCTACACTAGCCCCCTAGTTCGAACTAGGGAGGCTAATGTGGGCGACAGAAGTTGCAAATGAAGCTTGGGATTTAAATATCCCGTGCTTCATTAGCATGTTCCCAGACGGTTGCCATTTTGGAAATTGACTAGCTCGGAATAACTGCCCGAATCTACACATGGCAGTGAAATGGGAATTTGAAGTAAAGCCCTAACTTGAATTAGCTGTTATTCCTCCTGCAATGAGGTTTAACAGCTAATTCGAATTAAGGGCTTTACTTCGACCTCCTGTTTCACTGCCGCGTGTAGATGCGGGCAGTTATTCCAGGCTAGTCAATTTCCAAAATGAAGACCGCCCGGAAACATGCTAATGAAGCGCAGGATATTTAAATCCCATGCTTCATTTGCAATTTCGGTCGCCCTCATTAGCCTCCCTAGTTTGAACTAGGGGGCTAGTGTAGACATACCCTTAGTAAACGGACACGTTTCATAAGCATGCAGTCCTTTCACCTTATTACTCAGCATGAGAAAGAAGCCCAGCCTGAATGCTTAAAAACAGCTTACAGGTGCTGAAGACGGACTAACGCAGACTTCCAGCTAATCATAATATTGTCTAGACCAGAAGTTTTCAAACTTGGGTCACCGACCCTCCAGGGAAAGCCACTTCTCACAGCCACGATTGGTTGGAAATGGAAAACTGCAGCCAATGGGAGCTGCGAGGCCCTGTGGCTGGGGAGCGTTAGAGTAAACATTGTGTTGCAGGTTCATCGGGTCTTTTCCTGGCGGGTCTGCGGCCCAAGTGCTCAAACCCCTGGTCTAGATAACACATAGCCCGTTGCCGTTTGGAATATGGCTGGTGCTTTAGCTATCTCTTCCCATAACCGGCTTCATACTGTACATATTATCTCCAGGGCGCATTCATACATAACACTTGATTGCTAATCGCTTCAATACAATTTTAGACTATACACTGTTCTTCCTAGCTGTGCAAAACTAACCTGGGATTGTGGAGGTCGATGACTTTACACTGTTCAGGGTTGGCTTTAGTTGTGACCTTATGTCTACATATCCCAGCGGCTTCATATCCAGGTCAGAAACAATCCTCATAACCTCAGTCTTGTGCTTCATTTCAAATGAAACTGTCCCTGCCACTTCCACTGCATTGCAGGTTATCGCAGAGAGAACCGTGCACCATTTGTGCAATTATTCCAGCTCATTAAAACCTGGGTGTAACCCTCGGAGCTACATGTCAGCCTGGTGGCATGCTCCTTGTTGGATTTTTGCCCTGTCCAAACAGTAAAGCCATTTTTGTTGTGTTTGTACAGTGGAGGCCTGGGCGGTGAGTGCGTGCAGTTCCTAGGCGCAGCAGCCGCGTAGCCGATGATAACGCTTCCACCCCTCGTGACAGATGATGCACGGATCAGGCTTCACTTCCATTCTTTCCACCCGTTCCTGGATGCCCCCAGCAGACTTTGAGACCACGTGCTCGGCACTGTACAAGAAACTCATATAAACAGAGGCCCCTGCCATTAGTTTCTTCCTGCTTTTGTGTAGCCACAGACTGTAACACAACTGTATCCCTTTCCCACATGCAAGGAAAATATTTCAGATTTTCCTTATCAGTTATTGTGTTCTTTGAAGTCAACCCTGTGGAACTCCTTGCCTGAGGAGGAAGGCTAGGACTATAACAGGGTTTAAAAGAGAACTAGATAAATTAATGTAGGTTAAGTCCATAAATGGCTATTAGTCAGTAGGTGTAAGGAATGGTGTCCCCAGCCTGTTTGTCAGAGGGTGGAGATGGATGGCAGGAGAGAGATCGCTTGATCATTACTTGTTCAATTCACTCCCTCTGGGGCATCTGGCATTGGCCACTTTTGGCAGAAGGGTACTGGGCTGCATGGACCTTTGGTCTGGTCCAGGATGGCCGTTCTTATGCAGTGTCTCGTCATCATCTGTGTTTTCATGGTCAGATCTGTATGCAGAGCTCTTTCATGTCTAAACTCAACTATAAATATTTGTGTGCCCTATATGTTGCATTCAAATGATACACACGTGTTATAGTCTGCATTTCTACCACACAAAGGGGGTAATCCCAGCAACAGTTGCCATGGAAAGTGTCCATTAACCTCAGCGGCAGTTCTGTGTGTGAACTGACAATAGGATCAGTTCCAGGAAGGTTGAAGCTGATCTGGAAATCTAGGCTGTAAAAACATATTTCTCACGTCAGGACATAAAAATGTAATCACACACCTCTGAAATCTACAGGTAATTACTCCACATATGTATCCAAAGCAAACAGCTGTTATCCTAACAAACTAGCTGCTGCCATCTCAGCTGGGCTCCCCTTCCAACCTTCATAAGCCTGCCAATAATATAAAGATGCCCTGAAGATAAAATGCAAGATGAAAATATGGAACACATTATACAGTGTGGTACTGATAGAACAGACCAAGAATGACCTAGTCCAGGGGTTATCAAACTGGGGGTTGGGACCGATCGGGGGTCATGAAGTTATTGCACCGGGGCGGGGAGGGGGGAGTGTCGTGAGTCCCAAACCCTGCTTTGCATCCAGCATTTATAATGGTGTTAACAATGTTGCTAAAATTTATAATGGGGGGCGGGGGTTTCACACGCAGTACAACAGGACTCACAAGTACAACAATTGGAGAATTGCTGACCTAGGGCAAATCAATTCTGGCTTTACCATGTAGCTAGGTGGTCAACTCTAATTGATCCAATGAAAGGCATAATCCCTGTTCACACATAGGGTATCACATATGTAACAGACCCCTGGTGAACAAGTCCCACTATGCTGTTTATCTTCATGAGCGAGGCAAAGCGAGGAAGGAGAATTCACAAGCGCCATACCTACTGACTAGTCAGCCACGATGGATTGTCTGTCTACACGTGGGCAATTAGTCCTTCTTGGCATTTGGACTGAAATCGCTTATGGAAATATGTAATCGCTTATGGAAATTGTAAGCCGTGGTACCTCTGGTCGTTCTCATCTCTGAGCGCAACGAGTGTTGTGACTGTTCTGTCAGTACCACACTGTATAATGTGTTCCATATTTTCATGGAGATGGAGGCACTGTGAGCCACTGAGGTGATGGGAAACCCATCGCCTTTGTATCGGCGCACATAGCAAAATCCACATAGCAGGTGTAAGGCCAGAGGGAGGGTGGGAAGGGGCTCAGGCCTGGGGAAGTGGGGTGTGGGGTGTGAGGGCCCTGGCTGGGGATGAGGAGCTCAGGTCTGGGACAGAGGGTTGGGGTATGGATGTGAGGACTCCAGTTGGGGCACAGTCTATAGGGTAGGGCTTGGTGTGAAGGTGGGTGCTCCAGGACTGCTGTGAGGAGGGAGGACTCCCCCCAGGTCCTCCCCCCCAATTCTCTCTCCTGGCAGCAGCACCTGGGCTGGGAGGGGACGGCACCTCACCCAGCTGTGGCACCTCCAGAGCTGGGGATGCAGGACAGGCAGGTTCCAGCGGGGGCTCCATTGGAGCTGTGGGAGGGCTGCCCTGGCTCCCAGATCCTGGCGCCGTGGCTGGGTCCGAGCCACCCTGGCCGTGGGGCAGGAACGCTGGGGCTGGACTGTCCCAGCTGGGTGCGGGATCGGGGAGAGGCACCGCATTCAGGCAGGCCCTCCCACGGTTGGCAGCAGGCTGTGGCCAGGCTAGGTTGGGGCTAGCGGGGAGGTGGCCGTTCCCCAGCTGTAGCGGGCCCCAGGAGAGCTCCCTGAGCGCCTGTGTGGTGCTAAATGGGCAGCTGTGAAGCTTGCAGGAAACTCGTTCGTATGAAAGCCACCTGAGCACCCTCTGAATTGTGGGCTGCCGCGGGGGTCAAAATGGGCCACTCGCATAACTCAGAGCAGCCCCAGAGACTGCTCCAAACTCCAGCCGTCTCTGCGGGGCTGATATGAGCTTCCCCTCTCCTGAATCCCTCCATACAGAGCATGCCTGCCCCCCTCCCCAATCCCCAGCATGCCCTGCACTTAAAGGCCTGCGTGTGACAGGAGCATGGCCCATTGACAGCCGCCCTGCCCTGTTTTAGCAAGGAGGAAAGTCTCCTTTGGTTCCGTGTGTGCTATTAACAGTAGTTCATAGGCTGACCAGAGCAGGGAACACCCCCCTATTTTTCTCGATTTATCTCCCGTATGGGGACACATGGACCAGAGGGCAAGAAGACAGAGCCATAAGGTGTCTTATATCAGGGAGAGCTTGAGGGTGAAGAGCAACTGCTGAAGTTTACCTGCCGTTTTCTCTCACCCATTAAAAAAGGAGCAGAAATATTCCCATGCGCTATTCCCAGAAAGAGTCATATCTTATTTTATCAGACATGAGTTCCCTATTTGGCCCCATGAAAGAGGCAGTTATTTCCTGTCTTATGTAACGACTTGTCGCACTTACTTCCACGGGCCCAGGATTTTACCCATCGGCTCCAAGGCTATGTCTGCATTGCAGTTAAAATCCTGCCTCTGGCCGTGCTGCAGGGCTGTTTCTTTGCAGTGTCGATTTTTGGAGCATGAGGGTCCCAGACCTTGGACTGTGACTGGAACCACAATTTTTGAACCCCAACGAAACAGCCCGGCAACCTAAGCCAGCTGGACGAAGTCAGGCATGGTGTCTAACTGCAGTGTATACATCCCCTAAAAAGTATTTTATTATCCCTACTATTGTCAGGTGCTTATCTGGACTTTGGCATCCCGTGATCCTTTTGTGGATTTGGCTCCTGCTCCTTTAGTGGATTCAAGTCTCTTTCCTAGTCTCAACTCAGTCTTGGCCAGTGGAGGAACAAGCACTTGTTGGAAAAGATTATGGCAAGCAATAAAAACCAGATTGATTTATTGGCAAGTGTTTTCCCATCGAATATTCAGAGAATTCCACTGAGATGTGGGCTGTTCCAGATTGTCTTCACCTCCTGCCCTCAGTCTGTGTTTTATTTTCAAGGCAAAGTTTGCACGTACGCAGCTATGTGCGGATATCGGATTGTGAGTTGTCTGAAACTATTTTCCCAAAATAACGTGCAGGGATGTCGGGGACATCAGGGCCCCCAATACTATATGGGTCTTCAATATCATGCAGCAGGAGAGCATGCTAACCATACCATATGGTCTTTCCTGAAACAGAACAGGGGAGGAAGGCGGGGGGAGGGGGAGGGAGAGAAACTTGGCCAGATCCTCAGGTCGTGTAAATCGGCATTGCTCCCTTCACATGGGAACACTCTGCAGGCAGTGATTCAAACCACTCCCTGCTTGCTTTAGTGCAGCCGTTTTCTAACTTTCTTTTTTCTCCTGACCCAGTTGAAGAAAATTATTGATGCCGCGACCCAACATAATGTGACTAGTGTGTGCACTCCAGGGTGGGGCTGAGGAGGACAGCTTTGGAGGGGGTTCCAGCTTTGGGGGGACAGGGCTGGGTCAGGAGGGGCTTGCCTTGAGTGACTCCCAGTCTGCAGTGCAGTGGGACGGGGGAGGGGGGCTTAGGCAGCTTCCTGCATCTCCTGGCACCACAGACCATGCTGCACCCCAGAAGCAGCTGGCAGCAGGTTCCCAGCCAAAGGGAGTGCGGAGCTAGTGCTTGGGGCGGGGGCGGTGCATGGAGCCCTGTGTATTATCTAGGAGCCGGGCCTGCTTCCAGCCGCTTCTGGGGCGCAGTGCAGTCTGTGGTGCAAGACAGGCAGGGAGCTGCCTTAGCCCCCCACTGCTCACCTGACCCCCCCCTGCAGCAATGAGACTCGGCACCTGACATTCCAGGGCCTGGTAGTGAGTTCCGACCGGCCATTTGAAAACCACTGCCTTAGTGGATACATTAATTCACATTTCAACCGATCAGTGACCTAGTGCCTAACCCCACAGTTATGCCCCTTTAAGGACACGGCAAGTAGGCCAGTGACTGCAGATTAATTGCGCCTAATGACAAATGACTCAGGTACTCAGTTATGTTGTTGCTTTGTTACCTCCTGGGGTTGTGAGGATTGAGTGCAGGGCTGTTAGACTGGAGGCCTGGGTTTTATTCCCAGCTGTTTTGCTGACTCACTATGTAACTTTGAGCAGATCCCTTCACCGCTGTATTTTCACACCAGTAAAAAGGAGGGAACAGTGTTTACCCACTTTTACCAGGGTTTGTGAGAGCTCCCTCGTGAAGGTGGTATATGGGCTTCAAGTTAGTGGGAATCTTTTCACGACTGCACTGGGCTTACGATCAGGTGTTATTGTTGCAAAATGTTATTGCCATCATGGAACGAATCCAGGTACACTATCTGCCTCCAATACCATATAGTCGGTCATTACTTTTCCTGGTTCTTTCCTATAAAATCTGTTCATTGCATTTTCAATGATTCAATAAGACTCACTTCACAATTTGGATGTGGGAAACATCCTTTTAACTCATGGGAAACGTAAACAACAGCAATAAATCCGGGGAGGGGGAGAATCCAAGCCATTAAGCCCAGGGCTGGCGCACCAAAATGTGTGTGACGTGAAACACTTTGACAAGATTGGGATTTCTTTGGTCATATTTTTTATAGCATAATCCTCCAGCTTGCTCACATAGGTCAGGAATGCCTGGCATTTCACCAAGAACAAAAGTCTAAGTGGATCAACTGTGTGCGTTGAGAAAAGCACATGGGCCTGGTAGTGAAGAAGAAATGTGCATGTGGCCATGACCTCTGTAGCAAGAGCACTGTCAGACTAACCCCAAACTTCTTTTGAGAAAAAAAGGAAAAAAAAACTTTGTGTACACAGCTCTAAAATCTGCTCTTAGTTATCTGGGCATAAGCAAAACCAGTCATGTAGTAGTTTAGCTCGGTACATAAGAACGGCCGTATGGGGTCAGACCAAAGATCCATCTATCCCAGTGTCCTGTCTGCCAACAGTGGCCAGACCAGGTGCCCCAGAGAGGGTGGACTGAAGACAATGATCAAGCAATTTGTCTCCTGCCATCCTTCTCCAGCCTCTGCCAAACAGAGGCCAGGGACACCATTTCTATACCCTGGCTAATAGCTTTTATGGAGCTAACCTCATGAAATTATCTATTAAAATCGGTGTATTTTAAAAAAGCACAGAGATCCTACTTAGCATGCAGAAGATAATAGAAAGCCACATAGAAGTTTTGATGGTAGAATTCCACATTACCGTTCACTTTTTTCCTTAGATTCCATGTATATCTCCTCTCCTTTGTGAGATTAGTGAGAAAAGTGCCCCGCTTGGAGTAATTATCCAGTCCCAAGGGACCGTTTCCCTTTACTGACCCCCTTTGTGTACCCCATTCTGATTTCCCTTACCCCTGTTTCCATGTAAGCTCACCAGGGATTTTAAGGGCCGACATCTGCATTCTCCAAACAATCTGTCCTCAGAAGAAAGAAGCATGGATTTTTCATTTGTCCACCATCTAAGTGCCTCAGCTTCCTAGTTCCCTCTGATGCGCCTTGGCTCACAATCAGTTTGTTGGCGCTTTTGTAAAACAATTAAAATCTCATTCCTGTGTCCTGTCCCCCCCCAGGAACTCGTCATGTGTTGCTGTTCCCCAGCACAAGGGCAGGTTCGGGGGTGAGGGTGCTGGGTAGTTCAATAGCTGCGGCACGGCAGGGCCCGTCTGTCAGCGTGCGACAGGGAGATGAACCATGTGCTGTTGAAGCAGCGAGAACCCAGCGTCCTGTGGTGAGTCTGCCGGCTAAATAATAACACGACGCTCAGGGGTCAAATACTAAAATTAGTGTCTTTCCTCTGAGGAGAAAAGCTCAGCAAAGGCTTTGCAGCAGACGTTTTGTATATGACTGAAAACACAGAGAGGGCATAAAGCAATGGCACGCACCCAAGGAGCAGGCTTCCCTGCTTTTCGGGCACAGGCAGCGTTAGGCCCCGAATCAGCATTCCTTGCACACCCAGATCCTCCACTGATTTAAGGGGGATCCTTGAGTGCACAAGAAATCAGACTCATAGACCTCGGAGGACTGATGAATTCATGATGTTAAGGTCAAAGCCTGCACAAAGTCATGCTTATATGTCATTCACTACTGTGGGTGACTCTCTCTACTACTTAATCAGGGTAGTGGTTCTATACTGGGAGGGGTGGGGTACAGCCATACTGGGTCAAACCAAAGGTCCATGTATCCCAGGGTCCTGTCTGCCAACAGTGGCCAATGCCAGATGCCCCAGAGGGAGTGAACGGAACAAGTAATCATCAAGTAATCCCTCTCCTGTCATCCATTTCCAGCCTCTGACAAACAGGCTAGAGACATCATTCCTGACTAATATGTATTGATGGACCTAGCATCCCTGAATTTATCTAGGTCTTTTTTGAACCCTGTTAAGGTCCTGGTCTTCACAACCTCCTCTGGCAAGGAGTTCCACGGGTTGACTATGTGCTGTGTGAAGAAAAACTTCTGTATGTTTGTTTAAAACTTGTGGAGGACAAATATTCACACTGTGTGTGTGCACTGCAGGCAGGGTCTCCTTGCCACTCCTCCAATAGGCTGGTGTGTAAACAGGAGTCTTGGAGCTGGGGAGCAGTAGGGAATACCTCCTCCGTAATTACCCAGATCAATTTACTTCAATCCCACATGGCCCACATGGCATGGCAGGGACCAGCTGAGTTCAGGACAGGGCTGCATGGTGGCTCCAATTCTCTGCCTTTGGCTTGGGATGGTGCATTTTGTCGGCCCTTGGCCGACTCAGAATGCCCATCACAGATGTAGGCATGAGTTCTAATCACTTGGGTGGGAACACTGTCTTTATTACAGAATTTTCAATGTGGAGCCAGATGCTACAGAAATTGGGGGCAGCCTGAAACCCTGCTCTATAAAATACCCCTAGCTTCTTTGCTCAGTGGTGCGCACATGCTCTCACATTGAAATCAATACGACAACTCATGCAAATAATTGCTAACGGATGTGAGTGAGGAATTCACAGTGTGGCCTGACGGGGAGGAATGAAGGAAAAGGGAAATTTTACTCCAACACCCGACGCCCTCCCTGCCAGTGTAAGGGGGCACTAGAAGGAAAGTCATTCCCCGCAAGCGGTCTGTTTTAACATCATCCGTAGTGCAGTGGTGCTTTTGTAAACGTACAAGTGCAGAGCTCCATGGAGCGCGACTATACAGACAGTGAGATAGAAAGGAACACATAACCTTGAATTTAGCCAGGGGGGAAATAAAAATAGACAACACAGAGGAGGAGGAGGTGAGAAATAGACACACACACAAGTAAGGGAGATGGACAGCGCATACCCAGAGTTAGCTATCCACACCAGAATCCAGGCGCCACATAACTGGGATAGATAAATGAGCAGACAGTCAGCTGTGTAATACCTCTCTTGTAAACCTGTAGCATCTCTCCCCTACATCACTCTGCCAGATGGGTTCGTTCTTGCTTCGGAAGAACAGCTTTCCATAGAAAATGACATTGATTCGTGGCGTGAGGAGCCCAGGCAGACAAACCAGCAGATGAGTCATTCACATGTAGTTACACCTGTTTACACCGCAGTGGTAAACTTGGGTGTGTCCTAAGACATGTGCCTACAGGCTTGGGATGAATAAACAAAGGCATGTCAGGAGGAGAACACAGGGGAGAGACCTTTTTATTTGATGTGTGAAAAGTGCTTGAGGGGCTGTGTCCTTGTCATCCCTTTTGCTTTCAATTTTTTTCCCTGGGAAACTTTAAAGCACAGTGGTATGTTTGCTTTTAAATACTAAAGGAAGAGCTCATCTGTCTGGCACACCATCATACTGACTTGGTGCTCCTGCTCCAGGCTTCCAAGGGTTTGTCTGATGCTTCTGCCAGTTGTAATTAACAGGGACCCAGCCTTCAAGAGAGCACCTGTTGCTGAGGAAGGAATTGCAGAAGAGGTGGTGGTTTTGTTTGGGGGGGAGTGGGGGGAATGACATATGTGCTCAGATAGACAGAACCCAGGAGTTAGTTCCAACAAGTGGGTTGTTGGGTGGCTATAAGAGGCAAGGAGATGCAATGCCTTCCCTGGGTCCTAGTGCTCAACTACTCTTCTCTTCCCATCCCTGGAGAGGTGAGCAATAAGATGGCAGGAGTTCACCAGGGTTAGCTGGGAAAGGGCCTCTCCCACTACACTTACCTGCACCTCTGCAGATACAGGTGCTTGCAGTTTCTATAGGCCAGGAATTCACTTACAAGTGAAAAGCCTTCCAGCTTGCTAGACCTCTTAGCATAACACTGAACCTGTGAGAGAGTGATTAAGTGGTAAGGAAGCCATTTAATAGGCATGTGCCAGCCCTGAATTTACTGACAAAAACAATTGTGCATTACTAGGTCCACTGGCTCTTAGTTTGAAATTTGCTCGAACGATGCCATTATGCTAAAGATTATAAAATCGTATCTCTAAAAAATCCTTGCCTAGAGTTTTAGGTGCACAGTCTGAGTCTTCAGCTGCAGCCTTAAATACTTTGATGTTCAGACATACAGTTTTTAAAATAAATTCTTCAAAAGACCACGCTTTCTTCCCTCCTGACTATTGGATGAGCTAGTTTTAAGAGAAACCGCCCCCAAAATGAGTACCTTATGAAAGCCTGGTCTACACTGGCAAGTTTCACACTGGTGACAAAACCCAGAGTGTGTTCACATTGCAATGTGACAAAAGTTGCAACAAGTGCCCAGTTTTGGTGACAAAGGGCTTCCACCTCCACTGCGGACTTTTATCTCTCTCCCCACCCTTTACTGTCAACAATCATGCAGTGTACACTACATAGGTTTTTTGTCAACTTTATTGACAGAGGGTGGCAGCGTAAATAGCATTTGTCAACTTTCTTTTTGGCAACACATGAATGTTGACAGTATATTCCTCACCAAATCTTTTCGGTGTAGACACAGCCTAAGATGAAAAATCCTTTGTTATGCCTAAAATAATTGGAAATGTACTTTTACATAAACATATGGTGAAATTGGATAAGCATGTCTATTGTTATGAAGATCATACAAACTATGTTAGTGTTCCCTTTTTCTAAAAGCAATGAGCTTTGTTATGAACACACTAAACAGGGCTTTCTGATTATTTTAAATTATGTCTTTGTGTCAGCACTTTAAATATGTAGTCATCTGGAATGATTACCTTATGAAGGCTTAGGAGTACATTTAAAATCTGAAATCAGCTTAGAAACACCGACGAAGAACATGTGTAACAGAGAAGAGCTACTTTGTGTATTCCATCATATTTAATGTCGTATTCAGTGAGACAGCTTGACTTGCCTTTCCTACAACATTTTTTGCAACGAAATCTCAGAGCATATTTATTTTTATTTTATTTTTGTTATTGACCAATGCCACTTTATCAAAATTGATACATTTTTTCAGGAAAGAATTAGTTTTGACCAATTTCCCATTTAAAAACAACTTTTCAAATCACCCAAATGTATCACTGCGATATTTGCAAAATGTAAATTTCTGGTTTTCAGTTCAAAATGACTTTTCAATTAGAAATGTAAATTCTTTTAAAGGAACTTTAAAATAACTCTCCCCTCCCCCACAAAAAATCCCAACATAACATGCGGAAGCTATCCAAATGCAGGCTGAGCGAGATACTTCAGGCACCACTACAACACAGGTAGTTACCATCTCCTTGATGGGCTAACACAGACTCCTGGTTTTGATGGAAGGACGTCACTCATCTGAGCTCAGTTTAACTACAATTAGAAACTACATGATCAGTGGGCAACACAGAGGAAGGGCAGGAGAAAGGAAGTGCTATGATCACCATTGTACAGGTGGGAAATTGAGGCATAGATCAGGTGATTTTCCCATGGCCGTGCAGGAAGGCTGTGGCAGAGTGAGAAACCGAGCTCAGATTTCCCGAGTCCTAATTCAGTATGTTAACCAGGAGCCCATCCTTCTCTTCTCTTACATTATCATTGATAGATAATGCCTTGCTTTGCAGACAGGTGGCCCTGAACCTGGCACCTCAATGCATGAGCCTCTACCGCAGGAACTAAAAGCCAGCTGGCTCTCAGCTCAGGCTGCAGAGCAAACTCCTTCTCTCCCTCTGCACGTGACCTCAGTGCCACTACATGGGAGAGTGAACCACATCTGGTAAGTCACTTGTACTGACTCGGTGGCATTTGCAGGTGTAAATCAAAGCTCGTCTGCAAATGTTTGTTAGGTATGTTTAAAAACAATAACAAAAATGGGGCCTGTTTAGGTTTCTTATTAAGGTCCTTCTAGATTCCCAGATTGGAGAGAACCTGCTGTCTTGAAAGTCTCTCCCTCTGGGGCATTTGGCATTGGTCGCTGTCGGCAGACAGGCTACTGGGCTGGATAGACCTTTGGTCTGACTCAGTGTGGCTGTTCTTATGTTCTTATGTAAGATGCTGGCAATAAACACTGCCGGGCCTGGTTTTTTCCCCAGGAAGGTGACATGCTGCTGGGCTCTGTGTTTGCAGACAATGGGTTTATTTATTTATTTCATGGAAGCGTTCTGCTGCTCTTTGGTTAGATGTCAAAGCCCTGTTACGAAGGCTTGCCCCCGGGCTGGTATGTGATAACACTGAACAAACAGCCTGGCTGTATTACTGCCAACAGCTGCCATCGACAAGAAGTTTGTCTGCTTCCCCTGGGTGGTTGCGGGGGAAGAGACAAACAGATGAAAGGGGGATGCGGTTATTACTCTGAAAGAGTCAAATGTGTACTCTTCCCAAACGAATTGGAGGGCACGGGACTCGATTATTTTTTGGCCAATGCAGAATCGTTCAGGAATTCTTTAATGATCGGCTGCCACTGCTTTGACCAGTTCCTGCTGAGTTAAATATTACTCTTGGAAGATACACCCTCTGTCAGGAACTCGAAAGTCTGAGGGAGATACAGCAGGTGCTTACCCCGTCTCCTTATTGAGGGGCGAGGGCAGCAACCTGAAATGATGTCACTTGTCCGAGCACAGTTTAATTACAGTTAGAACCTACATTTAGAAACAGTCCTGCTCCTATATGACGCCAATCTTTGGGGCTGTGTGAACAGCTTGATAGCAGAGCGGAATGGTCACACCTCCCCACCCCCGGCTTAAAAGGCCATTAAGCTTTGGAGAGGGATGTTCCTGAAATGATATTTGGTATGCACACAATATAGGTAGTAAAGAGTATGGGTAAAAGGTGCATGTTGGTGAGCACGGCACTAAAACCAGCAGCACCCTAAGGGAAAGCCATGAGAGAAGTGAAGATGCTTATTTTGATGAGCATGGGTGCGGAAGGGTTGAGTCGCACAGGTCTTAGGATTTCCTTCCTATGAGCCTGGTAAATCTCCTTGCTTTCCTGAATGTTGTTACCGAGCAAGACACTTGGATGTTTCTGAGCTGAATGGTTTGGGTTGAATATTTAGAAACGTTTCACTTCCCAGTCTTTTGGGCTGCTCGAGATTGACTACTAATGGTGTATGGTCCTCAGTTTTAGGCCGGGTTTTTTTTTGTTGTTTTTTTGGCGGGAGTTTACATGTAACTAGGAATTTGGAAAAAAAAAAAGTGATTCAACTGATTAAGTTGCCTACAATGACAGGATGAGTGAGCTGTGACTTCAGCTGACGTCATTCTGCTCACTCCCACTATTGTTGGATAGGAGTAATCCTGAGTCTGTTAATTTCATTTAGCCTCTATGATTTGCCAAGGATGGACAAGCCCTGGTGGCTGATATCCCAGTTTATTCGGAGTAGAAAGAAAATGTATTTACCAAAACAGTGGTGAAGAAAGTCCATCGCTTTCATTTTCTGATCAGCCAAATTACAAAGTTGACCTTGGTGCCATGGGTCACCTGCGATGGACTCTCCATGGGTGTGAAAGATAAATGGCCTAAGAACAGTGACAGACTGTTAGAAGCCCCCCTCCAGTTTTGGTGTACGGGCAAGGATGAGCTGCTGGGCTGTTCAGTCAGAGAGGTGTCCTGTACTCCACTGATGACAATCCAAATCTTTGCCAGCATCACAAAAGGGGTCTGGCAACCCTACTGAAGCCAGGTCCGACGGTACTCCAAAGCAACACACAGAAATGGGATTTTCCTCCGTCAGTGGTTGCGAGCTCTTGATGTGGATAACTGGGTTGGACAGTAAAGCATTCCCCAAATAATCCCAAAGAAACCTGGTTCAAACAACTTCTGTGGTTCAAACAACTTCTGTGGCAAACTGAGTTCTGTTTGTGGGCCCATCTACAGGACAGATTTGGGACCTGGCAGTCTCCTTATTGATGGGCCAGCACAGCCACATGGACTCCCCTCGTCTGAGCTCAGTTCAACCACCAAACAGCACCTCCTCATTACTGGAAGAGGAAGTTGCTCTTCTTCTGCAATTGGTGCTTCTGACCAGAGCCAGAGTTGCTTTCTCCCTGGGACAGGAAGCACACCCCCATGCTCTCGACTTCCTCTCACGTTCCCTTCCTGATAACAGGGCTTCTTCCCATGTGGGAGTAACTACGCCTTTAGGGGCTGTCTCTATGGGTGTGTCCAGAAACGCTCACCCAGCCAACCCAGTAATTCTACTTCAATGCGTGTACAATGCCCCATCAAACCTGGCCATAGGAAAACGTCTCCATGCTTATTTGGTGCAGTCCTCTGTTCTAGTGAGCTGGCCCACAGCTCCAAAGTTTGGTGTTTGTTCTGCTGCCTGGGCTGTGGACAGGCTGGAGACCCAGTATATAGCCCCCATGGACCTTCTTGCTGAGAATAGGCCGATGCTCTTTCATGCTCAGTGCCTCAGGCTCAGCATTCATGTTCTTGCCAGGCCCACCTGCTAGGCTACAGCTAGACTGCAAGCTTCTTTCAGAAGAAGCTTTTCCGGAAGAGATCTTCCAGAAAAGCTTATTTCGAAAGAGAGCATCCACACAGCAAAAGCACAACAAAAATGTGATGTGCTGTTTCGAAAGATAGCATTCACATTGATTGGACTCTATCTCCCATTTAAGTTGTGATTACTCTGGACGGAGTGGCCACCAGAGCACCCGTTTTATTTCCTGGAGGCCTCTTCTTTCGAAAGAACTCCCTCTTCTGCGTCCACACACACCTTCTTCCGAAAAAGCTTTTTTCTGAAAAAGGCTTCTTCCTCGTAGAATGAGGTTTACCTCTGTCAGAAAACCCCCTCTGTTCTTTAGACTTTCTGTCGAAAAAACTCAATAGCAGTGTGGACGCAAGGATTGTTTTTCCGAAAAAATGGCCATTTTTCCAGAAAAATACTGCAGCGTAGACACATCTTTAGTGGAATGACCTGAAAGACACAAATAACTGTATTTGTGATCACCGCATGGGCTCTCAGGAGCCTTTCCCTCCAAATGGCATTGAACGTTGCAAGTATTGCTCCTAAATACAATTATGACAATCGTGATTTATTATTTGTGTTACCATCCTATCTAGTGGCCCTAGACATGGACCAGGACTCTGTTATGCCAGACACTGTATGGACACATGTACATTTTCTGGTCTAAGTGAAAGATCCATTAATACTCGATCGCAGTTTCAGTCAATTCAATCCAACGGTCATTTATGCACTACTCCTTTCATGTGCGGTTATATTTCAGTTATACTCTTTATGTGTATTTTGCAGTTTATCGTAGAGCATATCTTGACTTGAAAACATTTTAATTTGCAATCAGCCTAGTCATTCGAGTGATGATTATTGATGGGAAAAAATCTTTTGTCATTAAGAAACACCAACTGTAATATGACTGTTGAGTGTCTGAAGCAGTTTCCAGCATCATGTGTCCGTATATTCCAGTTTTCGCTACCAGATTTGAGCTAAGGTAACTCCACAGGTTTACGTGGGAACACTCCAACATAAATCCTGGGGAGGAGATACTGTATTCCACTGTGTATTGGAATGCTTGAAAAGTGATGCACGTTTCTGACACCAATATGTATGCAAGGTTTTCATCTGCTGTTTTAAATTTCATGTGATCTATCTATCTATCTATCTATCTATCTATCTATCTATCTATCTATCTATCTATCTATCTATCTATCTATCTATCTATCTATCTATCTATCTATCTATCCATCCATGCATGCATGCATGCATGCATGCATGCATGCATGCCTTGGTGCACATAACAAAATTTATTCCACTCATGGATGGAAAAAAATAGAAGGAACATTGCTTGACATGGTCATTCTGAAAAGCTGTGACTTAGATTTATCGTGTTAGAATGCTGGATTCCACATGCATCTTGCCTGGACAATGTTTTTCAAGCTCTTAGTTACTGTATTTGTAATATGTGTGTGTGTGTGGGGGGGGGGGGGCAATATATGGCTTCCTGCTAGGGCGAGGCCTTACAGCTGAGCAGGAGATGATAAGAAAACTCATGGGTGCCCGTTTCCCCGCTCAGTGTTTGGATACCTCACTACATGGTTCTGGATAGAGAGCTTCTCTCTGAGAGTACATCTACACTATGGGACAAGGTTGAATTTAGCTACACAACTTCAGCTAAGTGAATTGCATCGCTGAAGTCGAAGTATCTTAACTCAACTTCTGGCTCTGTCCACACTGCAGGAAGTTGAAGGGAGAACACTCTCCCTTTGACTTCCCTTATGCCTCATGGAAGCAGGACTGCCGGCATCAACCAAAGTGCCCCTCTTAGTTCGAATTAACATGACAGCGGCAGCTTCCATCTTCTCTGCAGTGTAGCCATACCCTCATGTAGCAGTGCAGTGAAACAGGAGAGCTGATCAGCTGAAATGTGAAATACCCTACAAAATCAAGTATGCCTGACAACTCTGCTTCATTCCTCTTGCATCTTCTGTGAATGGCTTCCTCTGCCACCTCTCTTCTTGGGTACTTCTAAGAGGGGCTCCTATTGCCCCATCTCAGGGTGGATTAGCAATCGACCATCATTGGTAAGAACATTGACAGTCTCAGCAAAGGATCCAAAGGGACATGGAGACAAGAGCCCTTGTCTCGTCTGAACAGCTCGGGGCTCAGCCACACTGGAGGTTCCTGATTGGTCTATTCTGTTGCTTTAAAGAAAAAAGATTCGCTGGTGTCCTGAATTGTCATGTTAGGCACAAGCCTGAGCAAGGCAGGGGGTAAGGGAGCGCATAAGATGTATCACTTAATGAATAGCCCCAACTGATGGCATGGCACTTGAGTCACAATGCCTCCATTCTACCCCGTTAGTAATTTGCTGATGGTTTGTACCAGCAACAAACAGGAGACTCCCACGTCAGCTCAACTGAACTGGCCTGTAGCCAGCCCCTTTTCCATCCGCCGGTTGTTGGGGATCAGGGCCCTGTTCACTTCTGAGGCCTTGCCCAGAAGTTCAAGTAGGCCAAGAAGGGCTGTCAGGGGAGTTCTTCCCCATCCCCGCTAGTGTGCATAAGAGTCAATTGCAGTCACAGCAGAGCGTTTAGGCCTGGAACATATAGAGCATGAACCAGCTGGTCTACCGTCAGTTTTTACGTGGAGTTGACAAAGTTGGTGCAAACGTTTGCGAGGGTCCACTTTTAAATTGGCTTCATTCCGTAGCACAAATCAGCTACGTTGGGATAAGTCAGATGTCAGCCATTATGCGCATGTCCATATGGCGGCTATGCCAGTTGAACCGACTGCATTTCAGAACCCATCTTAGTGAAGCTGGTGCAAGTTTTGTGTGTGTGTAGATTAGGTCTCCCTTCTAGTCACTTATGTATCTTGCTCAGAGCTGTGTAGTGAGTGGTAGCTTACAATACCGAGTTGGAACTCCTATTGAGAAAGTGGCTAATCAAAAACAAATTGTGTTCCCCTGCTGAGTATAATGCTGGGGTATTGGCACCCTAATTTAGAAGCTCTGATGATACCAGTCACTCCCAAATAGCTCCTAGCAGATGGTGGCATGAAAAAGATTGTTTCCCCCTTTTTTTCCCAGAAGTATTGATAGCCACTGCCTGGAAAGAGAAGGAGAAAAAGAGACTAAAATACCATACCTGCCTCACCCTGCTCTGAAAAAAAAAAGGCATTTTTTTTGGTGGAATCCTAAAGCAACTAAAAGTGTTTTCCCTTTGCATAAAATGCATTTCAGAGTAAATCACCTTTGCTTGCCTCTTTCCTACACACCTTCTTCCCCCAATCATTGTGGCAATACGTTCTTATTTCACACACCCCCTCAAGCTAATGTCAAATTCCCAAGCTAAAAGCATCATGTACTGTAAAGACACCATGCAAAATTCTGTTCTTATTGACACTGTCATAAAGCCAGAGTAACTGACATCAAAATCCAGTGTGTGCCTGAGTGAATGAGGCTGGATCAAAGAACAGATTTGCCTTTCAAAAGTTCATACGTATGGTATAGACACCAGTAAGCAGTGAACTGCTTGCCTGAAAGCAGAATTTGATTTCGGTGGTGTACTCAGAGGTTTTTGGTTCTGTTTTTAAGTTGAATTGACTGGTTGAGTACACTAACAGATGCTCATGTAGCGCTCCACAAATATTTGTTCCAAGATACGAGAGTAACTCACAAACTGTGTAGCATTGATTGTTCAATAGCATTAATTGATATTGAGGTATCTCCTACAGTTCCCAGTCCTGGACAGAGAAAGCATCCCCTGTGCTCTGGTTGCAGTACAAATGCAGAACAAAAGAAAGTGTGCTGCCCCAAAGAGCTTACAGTCAACATGTATGACGAAACAACAGTCGGATATGGGAAAACAGATGTGAGGAGGACAAGGAAACAATAGGATGCTGTCCACCTTGGTAGACAGTGGACTTAGCTCTCTGGGTGCCTACGTGTTCTTAAGATTACTATGGCTATGACAAAAGAGAGTTTTTTAAAGAGTGATCTAGAGAGAAATGAGACAGCTTTACAGATGTTTACTCCCGCACAAGAGGGGCAATATGGGAGAAAGTACTAACATGTTTGTTTGAATATTTGAGGAGTACGGGATCTTTCAAAAAAGGTGTGTTTTTTTTTAAAGAACCGTGTCTAGATGGCACTTTCACTTTCGAAAAACCCTTTTTCGAAAAAGCACTCAGATGCCATTATGCAAATTAAGCATGGGATATTTAAATCCCCGTTTCATTTGCACTTTCAATCTGCCTAATTTACATCCCTCTTTCGAAAAAGGGGCGTACTTTAGACATATCCTAAGGTACCATAGGACTGCTCATTGTTTTTAAAGTCACAGATTAATCTGGCTACCCCTCTGAGACTTTCTCTCTCAAATTGTGTCCCCCTGGATCACTAACTCAGACATATGTCAAAGTGCTGAGTGCCTCAAGGGAACGTCAGTGGGAACTGTAGCTGATAGGTGGAAGGATAATGCCATTTGACTGCAAGCTCTTGTGTTAATTGTTGTTTTACCTCTACAAAATGCTCGGCACCCCAATGGCACTGTGCAATACTCAATACTACGTTTTGTGGCATGAGCCCATTTCTGACACTGGCCTACTTATTCCAAAAAGGAGCATTTCAATAAATACAGAAAGGAGCTTGCAACAGTAGAAGGCTACATTGTGTGTTTTGCTGTATTATCTAGAGAGATCTGAGAGTGAGATGGTAAAACAGGACTTTTTAATTACACATCACCTAGCAAGCTGATAAAGGAAACAAAAGCAGGCAGGCAAATAGCATCCTCTAGGCCTGAGCCACTTCAAAATAATAACACAGCAAGAACAATAGAGAAGTAATTCACAGCTCTCTACAAAATGTTTACAGTTAGACAAAAAACCCCAAGCAGCTATTGGCTGTGTTGGGGTTTCTTTCCCACCCCTCCTTGCTGCTGCATGACTTGAAAGATTATTAACCATGATCTGGGCAATAGGATTCATGTGGTTGGGAACCTCAGTCGTAATGAAGTATTCGGATCATTAAAGAAACCTGATTTTTGAATCCCTAATTAGAGCATTTGTTTAATGAAGGGATGAAAAGCTAAGGGAGCTTTTCACGTCACCTTTTGCTTGTGTACTGGAATCACCCACTCTTGCAGTAAATCATCCTCTAGGAACTTACCGAAAAATGAAAAAAGTCCTTTTTTATTATTTGTAAATATTGAATTTATGATGAAATCCTCCTATGTTGGCTGGGCTCCAGCTACTACTTTGTATTTATCACAGGCCAGGTATGGAAATAGAGTCATAAACAAGCTCTTGCTTTGGCAAAACTAGAACACTAATCACATTTATATTTGCTCTGATAAAGCCTGGAAAAGTAAATGTTGTGGATTAACAAGATAATGTGCTAATCCTTTCTGTGGTCGCTGACCATTTTAAACTGTTCCATTTCTCAACCCTGACGGATAAATCCTCTCGGTTTTGATGAAAGCGGTAGATTGTACACTGCATGTATACACCCAGCATTGGACTAGCGAGCCACACATGCGCTTTCTTCAACAGCTATGGAGCATTTCTGGTCGGGATTACTTTAAATGGGAGATTCCTGTTCTTTTTTTAATCACTTTCCTTCATTTCTTGCTCCCAAAGTCCTTCCTCTGCGCTTGGTATTTATTGATGTTGAGCATTCCAAAGAGCCTGTTTTAGGTGGTAAAATCTCCAAAGCTGGGGCCATGTGTGACAGCTTCCATGGGCTCCCTGGCAAGGTGAGGGGGGGCCATTCCATGCCACAGAAGGAGCAGGG
This sequence comes from Pelodiscus sinensis, assembly GCF_049634645.1. Taxonomy (NCBI): domain Eukaryota; kingdom Metazoa; phylum Chordata; order Testudines; family Trionychidae; genus Pelodiscus; species Pelodiscus sinensis. The sequence goes on along the minus strand of NC_134717.1, from coordinate 59,020,586 downwards.
TCTCAGGAGGAAAGGACGAGATCGTGGGCTCGAACTGCAGCACTGGCCCCGCCCCCAGCCCTCAGAGCCCCATGGAGCATGCAGAATAGCACGGTAGCAGCCATTTCAAGGGCCCAGGACTCTGGCTGCCTCCATTTGCTGCACTAGCAGTGGTGGCGGCCCGTTCCCAGGGCATCTGACCTCCTCCTGCCTGTTGGCTGTCGTGTCCCAAGCTATGAATTCTGGTGACATTCCTAGGGAGATAAAGCTGCAGGTAGATCTGGAAGCTGCTGTGTAAGGTCAGTTTTGTTCCATTATAAATTTAGCATATATATATATATATGGAGGAATATAGGCCTGATCCAAAGCCTGCTGACATCAAGAGAAAGTTTCCTGTTCACTTAAATGAGCATTGAATCCAGTCCTGTGAAAGTGGACGACATCTGAATGTGAAGTTATCAAGTGTTGGATCCAGGGAGGAGATAGCCTAGGTAGGAGAAGCAGGGGGACATTGAGTTTTCTGGCTTTTCTCCTTACCAATAAATCACAGTTTACAAGCAGCTCTGAATCTAGGAACATGGTTTCTGGCATGACGAGTTCTGAGACGTGAAGATGGAAACATTGTTCAGAGGTTAAACGCGCATCAGTCTTTGTTGGGAACATCCGATAAATGTTTTTAATAGACGTGTCCAACAGAAGTTACAGTAAGTATTTAATCACCCTGTTAACCATTAGACATAAGATTGGGCACTTTATGTAGCCGCAGACACATTTTTATTTTGTGACGTGGCAGAGAAAGGAGCATTTTCCCCCTGCAGAGTAACTATTGTTCTTCTCACAGACTGAGAAGCTGTGACCACACGGTAAATGGAACAAGCAAATTGATTAAAGATTAAAATAGTAATGAATGTTTTAAAATGGACTTGGCTAATTGATTAATTGGTGCAGTCTAAATGACTCTTCCATTCATTCCTCATTAAATCAATCTCTGCCTTCCCTCCAAGCTTTTTGAGGAAGAGTTGAAAGACACAAGCAACTTGTTAAAGTCACCCAGGCTTATCCTACTCAAACAGGAAGTGCTGGCCAATTCATGGGATTTGAAATGTGGCCTGTGTTTTGTGCTGGAGTATGTGTGATAGTTTCCAGTAGCATCCCGGATTTGCAGGCTGGTCTGAAACGTAATCATTCCATTATCTTGTGACATCCTACTTGTCGTTTTTCCCACCTTGCTGCTGCTTGCCTCTTAAAAACAAAGCCATGTTCCGATGCAGCAAGAAATGTCACCATGACATTTCAATTAACATGGTCATCAAAGGGAGCACAGGATTGCTATGAAAAAGAGGGGTAGCCTGGGATAGGACATATAAATTCCTTGGCAACAGAGGAACGCTGGGGAAGAGCTCCCTTCCTACAATTAAAAATTGCATAACAACCCAAAGCTGTGGTCTGCGTGCCCTGGGGTAATAACACAACAGCAGCCTCAGAGGAGCAACCCTGTGAAGTGTTTAAGAATAATTACTGAGCGGGTGGGGGGGAGAAATGGAAAATTAAAACCGATCTGTTGGGCTGAACTGAGCTCAAAGCATTAACGCTGTAAGAAAAGCCACTGTACACAAATTGTATTAACCTTTGTGCTGCGTCCGGCTAAAGAAGAGCTGCGCATCTTCATGCAGGCCCCTGGCCTCTGGTATCTTTTCCCTCAGGTCAAATTCCCGCTCATGTCACTTGGCTGTGGGGAGATGTCAAGAATTGTACGTGAAGACTCTGGTTGTCAGGGTTGTAACCCAGGAAATGCCCATGCGCTCTTGTGTTAGCACTTGCAAGCAGCATTTAGTGTCGCAAATTCTGCATCCAGGGCAAACTGGGGGCTTTTTTGGTCAGGGGGACTGTGATATCTCTCTTCCTTCTGTAGCGGTGAGCTCTTCTATTGCGCACCCAACCATCGTGCCTGTCTCCTTTTCAGCAGTTTCAGCTCCTACTCTCTTGTTACAGTGGACACAGGGGTTCAGAGCAGATCAAGCCCCAGTGCATGTTAATACATGCAAATCTGAATGGCAGGTGGTAGAATGGATGTGATCTACTTCCAGGTAGGCATTAGGCTAGTAAGTAACCCAATGATTTGTCAACCCCTTGCTCTGGCAGCTCTTCTCTACCTTTTTCTCCACTTTCGGTCTCAATGTTTTTCTCCATTTCCATTTGCCGTCCTACCTTTCCACTTCATTTCTCATCCAGTCCCCCTGTTGTTTTTCTGGCCATCCAATACCGCAAGCAAGCGATTCCCTTGGGAGCTGATTGAAAACAGTGCAACCAGGGCAGGCTGCATGTCTTAATAACAGTACTAAATAAAAAGGGGTGACAGAGGGTCGGAAGGCCGATCTTGACTCACATACAGGCATTATTAATAGCACCGCTTTTTGTAGGGGACCTTTTCTGGGGACCTTTTCTGCAGGGTGCATGCCAAGGATTTGTTTAAAAGGATGCTATAAGAAACATACATGTAGCCCTGGTTCTGCAAAGGAGATATTTACATTTTACACACAAGTGATTCCTTTACAGTAAATGGGACTTCATTTTCTTAAGGCTAAACATAGGTGTTTGCACAAGCAAGAACCCAGGGCTTGATTTAAAAAAAAAAAATCAGATGCTTTTTTATTTGCAAGGCTAAATAGGGACTTTGAGCCTAGCTCTGGGCTAGCATCTTTGAACACACTGGGCCATGTATATGCCTTTTCATACCATGATGTATCCTAAGGCATCACTGAACTGCAAAGACAGTGAACATCAGCTGTTCTTAACATCAGGACATTACAGTGTAATTTCTCAGTGTGGACATACATAATTGAGAGCATGTGACACCCACAAAAATATTTTCTGGGATCATAAACTCCAAGCCTTGTGGCTCTGGCATTTCCCTAGCACAGGAGACTCTGTTATCAGAAAACGCTTCATTCCGGACAACCGCTTCCCTGCAACCCTGCTCTGCATCAGACAGCGACAAGTTTGCAAATTGTAATGATTGGTAGTGCACCTTAATGTTGAGATGGCCAGGGAAGGGAGTGGAAAACACTGTCCTTCCCTTACTATGTAGAGTTCAGCTAATGTGAGTTGATTGGCTCAGAAGAACAGTCTACAATGAGTTACTAATCTCATATGGCTCTGCTTTCTAAATGGCTGAGAGGGTCTATAAACTTATATATAATCTATGAGAGAGGGAGGGCAACATAATACACTATTTTACTGTACAGGTAGGCGTGTAGGTAGACATGTGGTCATCTCTTAGAGTGTGTCTACATTGCACCCTTAGCTCGAAATAAGATACACAATTTGCACTATGCAAATTGCGTATTTTATTTTGATTCTTTTTCTAAATAGGCTATTTTGAAATTTGGCATGTCTACACAGTGCCAAATTTCAAAATAACACACTATCCCTCGTGCAACGAAGGTTACAGGGATGCCAAAATAGTGCATCCACTATCTTGTGCAATAGAGGACACGTTCAAAAAAAATGGGGTAGCTATTTCAGGATACATCTGTAGACATACCCTAAGAAATGGAAAGAAAAGGTATATTTCATTTTATTATGTTATATCACCATAGAATATGAAACCTTTCATAGGTGCTTCTCTTAGGGTATGTCTAGACTACAGGGTTTTATCAACAGAAGTTTTGTCGACAGATACTGTCGACAAAGCTTCTGTCGACAAAGAGCATCTAGACTACATCCAGTTCTGTCAACAAAGCAAGCCGCTTTGTCGACATAACAGTGCGGATGCAAAGGACAGTATAGATGCAATAATGCCTTCTATCGACAGAACTCTGTCGATAAAAGGCGTTATTCCTCATAGAATGAGGTTTACATACGTCGACAAAACTGCTGAGTTTTGTTGACGTTATGTCAACATAACTCAAAGGCAGTGTGGATGCAGGTATAGTTTTGTCGACAAAACCCTGTAGTCTAGACACACCCTTAATGTCATGTTGTGAGTATGTATGTTTTTATGAAAGAATACTCTCTTTTAGTACAAATATCATCTTTCAGTACAAATATCATGTCAGTGTATTAGTACAGTGACTCATATTGTTTTATTGGGGTGGTTGAAGAAATACTAAGATTCATTGCTGGTTTTCCATTTCAAGAATGTCTCGTATGAACATTCAGAATAAATTACTTCTTTCTTAGTGGGGCAGCTATTTTGGTTAGTTTCTGTAGTATCACTGTTTTGATTTACACACCTATTCCCCCAGTCTGTTGTATGGATTTAATATCTCAGGGGATTCAACCTTAAGACACATTGAGAAATGGGAAATGGCCATGTATTATGAACATAGATATTCAAGTCTTATGTTTTAGGACCACAATCACCACTCTCGTTTTAGTTTATTGGTTATACCACCAAGCAATAACTCTTTGGGGGCATCTACACAGCAGGGCTTCACTCAAAATAAGCTACACAAATTGATCTAAATCAATTGCATAGCGTATTTCGAAATTGGGAGCGTCTACACAGCACTTATTTTGAGACAGAGCCCTCTTCCTCTGACTTCCCCAACTCCTTGTACAGTGAAGGTTACAGGAGTCAGAGTGAGAAGTCCTCCAGTTTAACAGTATTTGGACATTATTTCAAAATAACTGCCAGCTGTGTAGATGCGGATTAAGTTATTTTGAAATGTTGCCGTGTAGATGTACCTTTTGTGTGTAGAGCAAATTTAGACTGTAATCTTTTTGGTTCAGAGTCTCTTATGTGTACACATAACACCTAGCATAATACAGGCTCCAGACTCAGCTGGGAGCCGTTGGCACTACTGTAATGTGGCCAATTAAAAATGATAATAAAAGAATGTTTTTCTCAGGGCTCCCCTATGTCCTTCCTTCCTTCCCTCCTATATCTTTATAGACAACACAGCTAAGTATATACTTGTAATGGAAGTAGTCTTAGTCCTTTTGATATGCCTGAGTGTACGTGAATTGCATATAAATACAAATATTTGTCCATTTCCAGATAAGGGCTGACTCCATGGGTGCTCTGTGGCTGGAGCATCCAGGGGGGAATATTAGTGGGTGTGGAGCTGGATCAATGGGATTAAAAATTAAGAAAGAATTCTACCCACAAGTGTCACCCATCTATAGCCATACTATATAGTTTATGTTGAATTCTCAGGGCATGGACATATCTTCTAAAGAAGGACAAATGTAATATCCCTACTGCAGTCAGTTGCTCAGTTTTCTGTCATAGAAATTATTCCTTCATGCCACCAACATTATTGCTGTATGGTAAGCTCTGTCTCAGGATGCGACAGGGCAGACAAGGGCCTGAGCCAAGAAAGAGCCATCGATAAGTCCTCCAGGAAGCTAGAGAGGCTCTGGAGGAACTGTCCATTCAGGGGCAACAAAAGGAGCTGCAAAGCTCAGAAGCAGTCAGTGAGGGGCAGAGCTCAAGGTGAGCAGTCTGAAAGCTGGGTGAGGAAGCTGTCTCCCGCAGGGGAAGCCTGGGAGGTACCACTCTCTCTGAGTGGGGGAAGAGAGTGAGGGCAAACAGAGAGACAGACTTGGAGAGAGTAGTGGAATGGGCCCCTGTTAGGTGAATACAGAGTGTGACTCGGCCAGAGGGCTGAGTAGCCAAAAAGGCTTTTAAAGAAGCACTGCAGGCAAACGCACTTGGCCAGATGGGGGGTGCCCCATGGGCACTTAGCCAGATAGGGGGTGCGAGGTGAGTGCCACCCCATTAAACAGCATAACAAAGAAGTCTTTTATGAACAGGTGCAATTGCAGCATCTCTAGAACTGTCATTAAGATTTGAGGGGGTTCTTCTGTGGTTTCTGTCTTGCCACATTCTTGAAGACCAATCTTGAATGCCCCATAGAAGGACCCTTTTCTCTTCACGTTATAAGATCAGGGCCTTAATATAGTTTGTTTAGGCTAGAGAGCACACACAAATGCACAGTTTGTGTCCGTGATTTCTCTATAAGTCACAGTTATAGCAAACCCCACTCAAGAAGTAATGCTTTCTTTTAAATCTGCTGTGACGATTTATGGTGTGAACATACTTGACCTCCTTTCTGGTTGCAATTATACCGTGTGCCACACAGTCAGCCCTTGTGAAATTGGGTTGGTAGCACTTAGAGGCATTTGGGACTTAAGGGTTGGACAGCTGAATCCTCGTAGTCCCAGTTTGAGGTTTCCACTTTGGTACAGCTGTGCCCTGTAGCACACAGAGTTTCTCAGATTTAAAGAGCTTCATTGTTATTTGAAGATTTCTTCATCTTTTTATTACTTGTAATTTTCTTCTCTTTCATATAGACTTCAGGTAATGTTCTCTCTCTCCCCTCCCCCCACTCTGCGTGTGTATCTGAATCTTTTCTTTAAAATCCTGGGCAACACCGAGTTAAACGATCACACGGAAAACAGAGTGTTAGTGCCCTAGCATTTATATGAGCTCATTACCTCGCAGGTTTCTCCGTTGACAGTTTTCTTTCTTCTCCCTTTTAGAGAAACTAGTTTGAGTAAGGTCTGTTTGTGTGTCAGGAGCCAGGCCAACTGTTAGAAGCTCCACCTGCTAACAGCCAGAATCCAGCCAAAACCTAAGGCTATCGGGCATGAACTAGGACAGTCCAGTGCCTGTCTTTTGACACGTGGTGGCCCATTTTCTTTATTTCAGAGTAATAAGTCCTAAATGTCAACAATCCACTGGGACTTGACCCATTGGAGTCCAGAAAATCTTTGTGGGGGTACGAACAGGTTCAAGATGAGGCTTTTAGTCTTTCGTCTCCTATGTTCTGTGCCTAACATTACTTTCTGTGTGAGTAACGATACATCTTATTTTGTGAGGACAGTGATGAAACCATGCAAAATATTACAAATCAGCTAAATGCATATGTATGTTTTTTTTTCCCTTTGGAAGACATCCGTTCCTTTTTGCCCTGCTTATTGTTCATTAATATATAAATGAAATGGACGCATGGTGTAATGTTGATTCAAAAAGGAGCCTTCAATATGTAGAATATGAAGGGGCTCTTAAGTGAAATTAACACACACACCAGTTCTACACTGGATTTTTACACACAATTGTCCAAAATAACCAAGTGTGATGTTAGACAGTTCACAGAAAGTCCGTGTGTGTGTGTGTGTGTGTGTGTGTGTTAGACAGTTCACAGAAAGCCCATCTTTGTGTGTGTGTGTGTGTGTGTGTGTGTGTGTGTGTGTATACTGTGCTAATTTCTGGGTACTGATGCGCAAAAGCAGACTTTTATTCCAGGTGTTAGGAAGGGTTATGTAAACGTTCCCTGAGTGTGCATTTCCATTATGTATAACTTACAGAGGCCAAGAAAGAGAGCCAGCTCTCATCGCATTCACACACCTATGTGAAGGGGGCTGAGTTTACTTCAGTGAGAAGTTTACGTCTCTGAGGGCTGGTCTACCCTAGAGCTGGAAGTATGTACGTGGCACTTGCCCTGCACTGGCCCTTTCAGGGAAAAACCCCAGACTGGAGCAGGGGTGAGGAGCAAAGCCCCAGCTGAGGCAGGTCTAGCTGATGAGGGCCCAGCTGGGACCTGTATAAGGAGAACTGACAGCTGCTCAAGAGAGAGCAGAGAGGGCCTGGCTGTGAGGCGAGCTGGAGCTGGAGCTGGAGCTGGGGAGGCAAGGCAGGGCTAGGGGAGTGCTGGCCAAGAAGGCTCCCAGGCTGCAGTACCTAAGGGAGAGAACAAGGTGCTCTGGGAAAGAGAGGGTCCTGGGGTGTGAGCAGAGTGGACAACTACCACCCCCGGAAGGGATGCTCGGGCACTGGTGTGGGCACAGCCGGAGGGCAGTGTCTGGAAAGTTCGCTTTGCCCCGAGGAGAAACGAGGTGACACCACCTAGAGAAAGGTGTCCAGCAAGGCAAAAAGAGCTAATTCCCAGGACAGCCGGCTGGTGGTGCCGTGGTGGTGAGTCGACCCCCTCACAACCTTCTACAACCTTTGCTACCCTGGTTCTGCTATTTTTGGGGCGGCAGCTCGATCAAAGCTGATGCGTCTGTGTCTACCTGCCCTAAAAACACGACCCCTCCTCGTTCCAGCGCAGACAGGAAGATCCCTAGGAATGGGAGGTGCTTGTTTTCAGGGATGGAATCCTCAGGCCTGGGGGCTGGATGTAGCCCCCATCTTGAGTGGATCTGGCCCCCAAGGCTCCCCCTCCAGCACTGGGGAGACCATGCTGGTGTTCCAGTCCCCCATGCCACCCCAATGTGGGACTGGAGCACACACAACCTGCTAGTCAGGGCTCCCTAGGCTCTGGTGCTGGGGAGTGTCTTTCTCGGTGAGGGTTTGTTCTTTGCTTTGGGTTTTTGGGGTTTTTTTTTTGGGGGGGGGAGGTTGCTTCTCATGTGTGTGCAGCCCCCAACTAACTTTTCTGCAGGTCGGCGCCTCTGACCCAAAAAAGGTTCCCCACCCCTGCTTTAGGACCATCCCTGTTTAATTGGGTACCGCAAGTTGACGGTTTGTAACGGATGGAGTGTGCAAATTTGAGAACATGCATAAGTCCTTGCAAGACTGGAACCTTAGGGCTTGCCAGTAGATCTGAAATGAGCCCACAATCCCATATAATTTGAACAGCTGTCAAAAAAAGTTTCAGATCTTATTTCAGTACAAAGGGTTGGTTTTTTTTTCATTAGTTAAATCTGTCCCTAATGGATATAAGCCACGCTTGCACCAAAACAAGCATGCATGTGGATTTGCACTGATTTAACTATATTTATTTGAATTCACACCTTAAGATATATTTGTGGAACTTGTATAGACAAGCCCATAGTCAGGATGTTAATTAACTTTTCCATTATTGATATAAGGTACAACCTTTTGGTATTCACTGCTCCTTTCTGAGAGCTAGACAGTATGCTGCTTGTGAACATTGATTACAAAACAAACGAGTGCATGAAGAGCACAGCCTGGAGTGAGTTATAGGGTGTGATAGGTTATTTTGTCTCAGAGACACATAAGGGCCGTTGCATTTTAATCATTTACAATATTAAGGACCATTGAAACCCAATGGAGCTATGCAAGCATATGTCAGATGAGAGGCTACCCTAAGGCCAGGTCTACACTGGGGGAGAAATTTGATTTAAGATATGCTGCTCCAGCTGTGAGAATTGCATTGCTGTAGTCAATGTACCTTAAATTGAATTTCCACAGTGGCTCCATCACAGGAGGTCAGTGGGAGTACCTGGGTCGACGGTGCCATCAGCATTTGATTTAACAGATCCTTACTAGACCCTCTAAATCGAGCCCTGGAAGATCGATCTCCAGAATATCAATCTATCGATAAGGCCTCAGGGTAACATCTGCAAAGCTCTGTGTGCTCCCTGCTGCCAAGACATGGAAACCTTTGAGATCCATCCTTCCCCTTAAAAGCAATCTGTAAACAGACCTTTTAGTTTGCTGCTGGGCAGGGAAAGGTTAAATTTTCAGCATGGGTGATTTTTAAAATAGCAACAACTGTCTTCTCTGAGCATGTAATGTGTCTGGAAATAGCTCTCACTTAACCGGGGCAGCAGGAGGCAAGCTATGTGTTTCTGTGGTTGTTTTTTAACAGCAGTTCCCCCACGGTGGAGGCACGACATGTTTGGGGATCGAGCTCAGCCCAGGACACTTGTTGCTGTTTGACATGGGATTAGTGACTGGTAGATGACTTCTGCCTTGCTGTTAGCAGTGTGTGTTGAGCAGCACCTTCTGGTGTGCCGGCTGTAACACAACTCCTTCGGCAAGGGGAGAAAGGGAAGAGAAAGAAAACGGTTGAAACTGCCATGAGAGGATGAGGAATGGCAGTTTCCCAGAGATGCACTGGCGATGAAGCTCCTAGAGGTGACAGAGTTTGGGAAACGTTCCATCACATTCTTCCTGTTTATACGTGGCTACCAAATTATAGGCTATTAGAAACACACACTCTAATTGAGTCTGGTGGGCTAGCATGTTCTGAACTAGACTGTATCCAAGCCTCCTAGTAATTGTTTTTGGGGGGTGTTTTATGGTCTGGAAAGCTCAAGTCAGGTCCTCACGCTGGGCTCCCCCCGCCTGAGGTAACCAAAAAGCAAAACCTGACCCGCTGGCTGTAGAAACATATTGCCTCAGGTGACTCCCTGAGCTGCATGGTTCGCTTGGCAGCAGCAGAAACTAGTGCAGCTTCCCGGACTTAGCGGCACCCACTGTGGCTGGGACTTTGTGGGCGCTGGGGGCCCTGGGTGCTGCTGGGAGCTGTGCATGTGGGTGAGTCCTCCCCAGGCCGGCAGCCACACGGGCCCGATCAGATCACTTTTCTGAATATTTCCAGGGCCAGATTAAGGAAGTGCTAGGGCCGTAGACGGATAGGAATTGTGCTTCAACCTTGTGAATAAAATTCCTAAGGACCTTCCCTGGTCTTCAGTGTATGCAATGTTGGTCCATTACCAGATGGCGCATCCTCCGCACCGACCTGTGAGGGGGAAGGAGGAACAGGTATGTCAAGGCAGGGTCATCATAGTTCCACTTACTCTTCCCACCCCCACCTCTCACCTTGTTGTTCCGGGGTTAGCATGAGGGCCTTGTTTTCCTGCCCTCTTCCCTTGCCTGCCTGTTGAATGTATGATCAGTGCCACAGACCTAAATGGTTTGCGGGCTGATCCAGTTTCCATTGACGCCAGTCCGGGTTTTTCCACCAACTTGCACAGCAAGAAGTTTGGCTGGCGGATGGGCGCAAATTTGGGAAAGTGTCTGTGTTTGTATTAAAAGAATATGAAAACAGCAACGTGCTTTATGCTAGACTGAGCCAACTGCCAGAGACACGGCTGGCATACTGGCAGCAAGATGTACTTTTAGTAAGCGCCGTGGGTGTGTTTTCCCTGCCAGGGGTTGGCGATTATATTTGGCTGTGATTTTTTTCCTGTCTGATAGCTCTAAACTGTTATGCTAACAGTTCATTCTCAGCCACTGCTGATATGTGAGACGCCTGGGATTTGGTCTTAGAACTATCCTTGGGAAGGTTAATTCGCAGCACCTAAATTGTACCACCTCCCGAGTGCCAGTGGAGAGACTGGCAGATACTATCAAACCTGAATTAGATGAAGCACGGCACTTGCTACTTTTAATGGCTGGGCACAGGTTTGAGTATGGCTGAGGGTCAAATTTACAACAACTCATAGCCTGTTTTTGATTCATGTAACAGACATTAGTATTATCAATTAATCACCTCAGGGTTTTTTCCCCTGTATATTGGATTCCAGGCATGTATTCACATGTGTTTGTAACACAAATAGGAATATTACATAAATGTAACACTGAGTTTTGAGTTTAGTTAAGGCTTCCGGACTAAAACTGCAAAAGTCAGGAATTGACTGGACATCTGGGGGCTTACAAAACTCTTGGTTACATCTCTGTTTTAGGAAGCCAGCTATTGGATTGAGAACACAAACATTTTCTGTTGAAAAACTTAACCAATAGTCTGGTAGCACTTTAAAAACTAACAAAACATGGAGCTGGTATCATGAGCTTTCATGGGCAACGTTCATGATACTATCTACATGCTTTGTTAGTCTTTAAAGTGCTACCAGACTATTTGTTGAGTTTTTTCCTGTTACAGACTAACTCAGCTACCCTTCTGATCTCTTCCTACTGAGACGGGGTGTATGATGTAGACACAAGTGAATGACAGTCTGATGCCCCACCAAAAAATAATTAGAAATTCAGTGCCCATTAGTGGAAGATATAATTTAGTTAATGATTTACTGTTCTCACCAAGGCTGGTTTATAATGTAATGAAATGCTGTGTGAGGTATCTGCCTTGCAAATGAGGGACCCAGTTCCGCTCTTCATATTTATGCTGAGACGCACCTTCCTGACCCGAGAGATTCCTCAGGGATGGTTCGTGACTAAGAGGGACAGTATGGTGCTGTGGATAGCAGCGATGTTCAAATGAGTTTATTTTTGTAAACACGTAACTGCTGAAATTTTCAACGGTTACACAATTACGCCTGGGGAGGAGGGGGCAGGCAGGAGCCAGTGCTATATCAGAGGCAGAGGTAACATTGACAGGTGGCTCTGCAGGAAGTGGTATCAGCTTGAAAGCGGCTCCCTGCATGTACCGGCTCCCGCCTGCCCCTCCCCATGCATTGCTGCTTCTATATCAGAAGCAGTAGTGCGTGGGGGGCAGGCAGCTCTGCAGGCACCAGTGGAAAGAAGGCTTTGAAGCCAGTTCCTCTTGGACACCAGCTTCTGCTTGCCCCTCCCCCATGCTGCTGCCTCTGATATAGAGGCAGCAGCGTGGAGGGGAGGGGGTGATGGGAGCCGGTACATGCCTCTGAAAGCCGGCTCCCTGTGCATACTGGTTTGTGCCTGCCCCTGTTGTATCAGAGGCAGCAGCGCGGGGTAAGGGAGACAACTCCATGTGAGCCAGCGCTTGTAGGGAGCCAGCTCTCCTCCCTCCCCTGATACAGAGGTGACAGTGCGGGGGAGGAGAGAGCATGTAACCATGTACATGCGGGTACACATTAACATCCCTAGTGGATAGAGCTTTGGGTTGATGCTAAGGAGGGCTGGGTTTAGTTGCTGGCTTTCCCGCTGATTTGCTGTGTTACCGTAGGCAAATCTCTCTATCTTTCTCGCCACTGATTATAACCTTTTAGATGCCGGGAGAGTCTATCACTGCTTATTTGTACAGTTCCTAATAGCCTGAAGTGAGATGGAGTTTCTAAGTGTTACTGTGATGCAGGTAATAAAGGGCGACTCAGGAAAGGCTGTTTAGAGTTTCCCCCAAAAGATGATGATGATACATTTGAAGTGACTGTGTCATTTAGATACAGAAGATTTGCTTAGTCTCCCAAATTTAAATAAAAAGGCGCTTCTGAGTGTACATTGGCTAGAGATGACTCTTCTGGATACTTGGGCAAATTGCAAATGGGAATGTTGTTACTGTAGTAATGTGCAGGCACTTGGAAGCAATCTGTTATTCCTCTAATGGGATAGATAAAGCATTGATCCTCCCATGAGGAAGACATTCTAATTCATGTGTGCTGCAGGCACAAATAAAATGAGATGACTGGATTAAACATGGCATCTCATTCAAAGTCATTATATATTCTGTTTACGCTACAAAGTTTAGCAAAATGATGAAATAGGTTTTTTTTTTTTTTTTTTTTTTTCATCTCAAGCTGACACCCTAAAGCGGCTGGTTATTGCAGGAGGTTCCATATTATCGTTTTCATCGTCTCGTGGTAAAGAACCAAAACGTGAAATGAAGAACATAGTTCTATTATGGCAATACAGTGTACTTTGTGTTTTTTTAAGTTAGGCTGAGTCAACGGAACTCTTCTGCTATTGCACTGATCATACATTCAACGGACATTCAAAATAGGCTAATGTGAAGCTTTTAGGATGCTTTTAAAATACATTTATCTTAGTGAAAGCTTATTCTGAATATTAGCAAGACACACTGAACAGCTGGTGTACAAGCAACTAGACCTGTCATTTACTCAGACTATAGTGTGATACAAGTTCTATCAATTATTATTATTAATAACACTGGTAAAAAGATTTGCAAGTAGGTCACTGCTGTATTTCATACCTCTGCAGTTCAGACTGGGATATTATTATTCTGTTATGTTCAGCTGCTTTGAACTGGCTGTTGAGCACAAGTTGTATTATTAACAGCGTTTTATTGATGTGGTGACCATAAATGGGCAAATTCTAAATTTAATTATTAGGCTATGTCTAGACTGCAGGCTTCTTTCGTAAGAGATCTTCCAGAAAACCTTCTTCCGAAAGAGTGTCCACACTGCAAAAGTGCATCAAAAAAGCGATCTGCTTTTTCGAAAGAGAGCGTCCACATTTAATGGATGCTCTCTTGCATGTAAGCTGTGATTACTGTGGGCAGAATGTCACTTGTGCTTTTTCCTCTTTCCTCGTCTTTCAAAAGAACTCCCTCTTCCCTGTCCCCACATACCTTTTTCCAAAAGAGGCTTCTTCCACGTAGAATGAGGATTACCAATGCCAGAAAAAAACCTGCTGTTCTTTTGATTTTCTTTTGGAAGAACGCAATTGCAGTGTGGACGTAGCTCAAGTTTTTTTGGAAAAATGGCTGTTTTTACGAAAAAAAAACCCCTCTGTAGAGTAGATATCCTCAGAGAATGGAACTGTAAATTCATAGATGTTAAGGCCAGATGGGACCATTATAAACTCTGGCCTCTTGCATAATGTTCTTCTAGATTATGTCATGGTATCCTCCAATACTGAGGACACCTCCTAGTGGAAGGGATTTGATGTTATTAGGAAGAGACCGGTAATAATCGTGGGGGATTTGATTATTGGAAATATGGATAGCTGGGTCTGTGATGATCAAGAGAACCATATGATAAGTTGCCTGCAGGATGTGAAAGTTACGGGTCTCCCGAGACAACCAGATTTACATGCAGCCCTGGGGAGGAGTCGTTGGTTTAGGTACCTGTAGGTTCCAGAACCAAAGGGAGAGGTGGGAGAGAGATCCTGGTGGCCAAATTTAGGTAAGAGTCACGGAAGCTAACCATGTTAGGAATCCTTAGGAAACACATAGATACTAAAACAGAAAATATCATCATGTTTCTAAATAAATCAGTGCTACACTGACACCTTGAATACCAAATGCAGTTTTGGTCCCCTCATCTCAAGATATATTAGAATTGGAAAACATAATGGGAAGAGCCACAAAAATGCCGGGGGGTAATGGAATAGCTTCCATATGATGAGATATTAAAAGCACTGGTACTGTTTACTTTAGAAAAAGAGGTAACTGAAGGGAGATGTGGTAGAGGTCTACAAAAATAATGCACATGATGAGAAAGTAAATACGGAAGTGTTAGTTATTCCTTTAGGATTAAAAAAAATAATAAAAAATGAATATATAAATTATTTACTAAAAATGAAAATAAAAGAATAAATCAATAGGTAGGCAGCAGATTTAAAACAAACCTAATGAATCTCTTCTTCACGCAATGCACGGTCAACCCATAACACTTATTGCCAAGGAAGGTTGTGAAGGCTAAAAGTACAACTGAATTCAAAAAAAGAGCTAGATAAGTTTCTGGAGACTAGGTCCATCAGTGCTACTAGCTAAGGTGGTCAGGGATGCAACTTCATGCTCTGTGGCTACATCTACACTCCATAGTTATTTTGGAATAAGCTACTCCGGAATAGTTATTCTGAAATAGCTTATTTTGAAATAGAGCATCTACATTTCAGTGAAGCCTCAAAATTAGTCTGAGGAGGCTTCCCTAATGTCAACATCCTATCTCGATTTAGAGCCCCAGGAGGAATAACTTAGAATAGCCCTGGTGAGGGGCTATTTCAAAATAGCTGAAGTGGAGCACCTACACAGGCCTTATTTTGAAATAGGCAGTGTTCTTCATAGAATGAGGTTTACAGAAGTCGGAATAAGCCATCCATTATTTTGAAATTGTTTTGGAATAACGGCCGTTATAAAATCATGATGGATATGGAGAAAGTAAATAAGGAAAATTTATTTCATTGTTCCCATAACATAAGAACTAGGGGGTCATAAAATTGAATTAATAGGTAGCAAGTTTACAACAAACAAAAGGAAGTTTTTTCTTGACTCTGTGTAGCATCAACCTGTGGAACTCCTTGCCAGAGGACCAGGACTTTAATAGTGTTCAAAAAAGAGCTAGATAAATTCATGGAGGTTAGGTCCATCTATACTTATTAGCCAGAATGGGTAGGAATGGTGTCTCTAGCCTCTGTCTGTTAGAGGCTGGAAATGAATTACAGGAGAGGGATCACTTGAAGATTCCTTGTTCTGTTCTCTCCCTCAGGAGCATCTGGCGTTAGCTGCTACTGAGCAGAACAGTCAACAAGCTCCATATCAGTGCATGCTCTGTCCTGTTCCCAGCATTCCTTAACACCACTGTATTTTGCACTTCCAGGGCCTAATAATGAATAACAGCTACTCATGGTTCCTGTCTGCTGAAAATTCATTCGTTTGCTGAGAACAGATATGCCCACTGTGTATCTGCTCTCTGTTTGAAGGCAAAGTGCTAGATACTGAAGCAGCTGGTAGCCTGCACGGGGCTGTTCCAATATCTATCACACCTCTCAAGAATATCTAAAGAGCTGAAACATAACAGAACACTAAAAGCTCCAGGCATTAAATGATTCAAAAATTAGCAATCTATGCAAATTGCGATATTATGTAAACAGTTTAAATTAATATTTCAGGGTCCTCTGAGGCGATGTTCTCTGTCATGTTACATACTGAAAAATGTGACAAAACACCGTGATACTGAGATGGAGAAGTTGTGCTATTTGAACACTCAATAATTCTGCTCCCATTCAAGTCTTAGTGAGCAAAGAAGAGCAAAGTTTGGCCAGTGCTGGGCACTTTTTAAAATCCCATCCATATTATCCAGGCATGGCTTAGACGCAGAAGCATCCCTTCTCAAAGGAGGCCCCAGGCCTGATTTGAGAAGGTTGCTAGTGGTCCTGTGCTGCTTTGTTTACCTAAAAGGTCTGTAGCACCAAAACCTTGCAGCTCTCCTCAACTGGAAACACCGAACTGGAGCCAATAGGAGCTCCGAGGCTCTATGACTACAGGTCCTCTTAGGTCAGGTCTACTCAACTTTGGAAGCCCTAGGGGTCCACAGTGATACTCCTAGCACATACTGAGGGACACAACTTAAGTGTGGTTGCCTATACATGCAAAAATATATGCAAATAGCTTCTTTCACACTGATGGGCATGGATACAAAGATTAAGGCAAGACTACACAACACACAGGCCCCATTTAAATGCGTTCTGCTAATATTAATAAAATGCAATTTTTACCCAATTTCCACCCTTAGGACAGCTCTTTCAATGACCAATGACTGTCCAGGAATTTAACTACTAAAATGCATCTCAACAGAAGACCATTATATTGACTTGCTGTTGTATAGCGTGTTCCCAGCGGAGGCCATGTTCAAAGGATCCCACCTCCAGGCTGCATGTTCAGCCCTGCGTAAACCCCAACCGCACTGCGGGCTGCAAACTAACATGTTTAGTAGCCCTGTTCTAGATAAACAAAGTGGTGCAGGCCTGCTAGCAGCTTTCCCAAGGCGGGCCCGCAGACCACTTTGAGATACCCTGGTTTAAGCAATTCTTATGGTCTTCAAATAACGCGATACATCATTTAAGTTGAATTATGATAGGACCATCTGAATCAATTCATTTTTAAAGGAATTTTAAGTGTAAGTGTAAAATGAATGATATATTTCTAGAAAATGTAAACTCTGCATTTTCTTTCTTTTGGTTGTTTTTTTTAACAAAGAAGGAGATGACTGTAAATAAAGATATTAAAAAAAGGAAAAATCAGATCCATTCTGCCCGTAATTCAAACAGAGGAACATTCAAATAAAAACAATGGAAGCCACTTTCATCCCATTTGTTCCTGATAATTTTGATGAGATAATGTGCCGTAGGAAAGCTAAATTGATATCTGTTAAGAGTTAGTTTTAAAAAAATAAATATAATGTCTTTGCCTCCATTGATTAGGATAGAACATGGAATTCAAACATTTTCTGTATTAAGGAAGGGTCTTTCTTTCCAGCCATCTCCAATTCTGATGCAGATCATGGCCAAGTCTACCCTTAGGAAGAAAGTCAAATTAAGATACACAACTTCAGCTAAGAGAATAGCATAGCTAGAGTCAATGCACAACAAGTTGAATTTCCACACCATTCCCATTGTGGGAGGTTGATGGGAGCAACTTCTCCTATTGACTTCCCTTACTCCTCGTGAAGCAGACAAGTAGCAGGGTTGATGGGGGTACCATCAGCAATTGATTTAGCCAGTCCTTGCTAAACCCGCTAAATCAAGCCCCAGAAGATCGATCCCTGGAGTGTAGATCTCCAAGTAAGTACAGGCAGTCCCCGACTTACGTGGATCCGACTTACGTCAGATCCGCACTTACAAACGGGGCTTTCTCGCCCCGGAGGTCGAGGTGGCTGATTGCTACCTGTGAGCTCCGGGGCGAGAGAGACCCGTTTGTAAGCTGCTCCGGTGCCCCTGGTCTGCTGGAGACCGTCTCCAGCAGACCAGGGGCACCGGGCGGGTTCCCGCGCTTCTGAGGCTTTGCCAGAGCAAAGCCTCAGAAGCGCAGGAACCCGCCGTGGCTGCAGCTTCAGTCCCGGTGCCTGTGGTCTGCTGGGGACCATCCCCAGCAGACCACAGGCACTGGGACTGAAGCTGCAGCCACGGCGGTGTCCCGCACCTCTGAGACTTTGCCAGAGCAAAGCCTCAGAGGCGCGGCACCCCGCTGCCGCTGCGGCTCTGCTCCCCATGTCCCTGGTCTGCTGGGGGGGGGGGGGCGCAGCTAGTGTGCCCCCCCCCAGCAGACCAGGCTTTTGTTTTGGACCCTGGGGCAGAGCAGCTGGGGCGCTGCCGATTGGTCCTGCTGCTGGTCAGTTTCAGCAGCGGCTGAATCAGGACGCCTGGGGCAGAGCAGATGGGGTGCTGCTGGGTTGGTCCAGTAGCACCGAGGAGCGGCGCTACTGGAGCAACCCAGCAACACCCCAGCTGCTCTGCCCCAGGTGTCCCCAAGTCAGCTTCTGCTGAAACTGACCAGCGCTGACTACAGGAAGCCCGAGGCAGAGTTGCTCTGCCCCGGGCTTCCTGGAATCAGCTGCTGATCAGTTTCAGCAGCAGCTGACTTGGGGACGCCTGGGGTTCTTAAGTTGATTCTGTATGTAAGTCAGAACTGGCGGTCAGTTTCAGCAGCGGCTGAATCTGGACGCCAGTTCCGACTTACATACAGATTCAACTTAAGAACAAACCTACAGTCCCTATCTTGTACGTAACCCGGGGACTGCCTGTATAGACGAGGCCCACATGAAGAACAAATTCTAGCATGTTCAGCAATTGCCCAAGTAGAAAAGAAGTAAGAGGAAAATAATGAATCTAGCGTTCCCTTCCTCATTGCAACATAGCAGATGGAAAGGAGGAGGAGAGGTAGCAGCATACCCTCAAAGATTCTGAGCATTCAGCATCCAATCCAACAAAGTGTTTCTCTTCAAGCTAAAGAGTAGTTTTATAGAGCTACTCACTGACTCGGATGCTTGTTGGACCAGCAGTAGAGTATTCAGCATCTTTTGGGATCAATCCCATCTGACTAGTTAGTTCTTCCTGGATCACCAGTGACCCCTAAATGTTGTTCAGCGCAGCTCTATGCTACTAATTGCTTGTTTTGACTAATCAAGAATTCATGTAACTTTTGCATAAAGGGCAAAGAAAGGCATTGCCAGGTAGCCCCCTCTGCTTGCAAGCACTAGCTTTATAGCGCTTGCCTTTTGTGCTAGATCAGCACTGACACTTGCTTAAACCTTCAGAGTGTTTGCTTTTATCTAATTCACAAAATGAATCATAAGCCACGCACAACGCTTTCTGTACAGCAAAAATTGTATTTGAACTGATTTGCTTTGCAGTACAACAGTTATTGACGATGATCAAAGTCATGCTAGGCATTAGAAAGATTGACAATTGTTTCTTTGTTTTCTCCCTAGATCTCCCATCATTTGTTTTAGCTGGGTTTTTGTTGTTGTTGTTTAATCTATACACTTTCAAATCCAGATTTTCTTTCCTATTACCAAAAATCCAGCTTTTCTGGTGAGAAATCAAAAAGTCACTCATTGACTTTTTTCTAGCCTAGGAAGAAGAATATTAACCTTTCAGCTTCTTTCATGGTATTGCACATCTGTTTAGTTTTCTTCTTTATGTCCACTGAAACTTTGGATAGGACCTGTTTGACAGAGGAATGCCAGGTTGAAATTATGAACACTTTTTAAGACTCAGCCACCTCGAAGAGGGAGATGTATTTATTTAAAGGTTCTATTTACTTAAAAAAACCCATTGAACGTATAATAGAAATAAAATACTGAGATTAGTCCTCAACTCCGGATGTAATCCTATTGAAGTCATTAGGAATCATTACGGGCCAGATTTTGATACCCTTGCTTAGGCTGAATGCTACCTTACTTTGTCAGTTAAGGGTATGTCTACACTGCAATGCTATTTCGGGATACCAAAGGTATGCCGAACTAGCTACGCCCCTCCCATCTTTTGAACGCTTCCGCTATTTTGAAATATAGCAAAGAAGCTATTTTGGCATCCCTGTGAACCTCATTCTATGAGGAACAAGGGATGTGTCTGTGTAGACGTGCCAAATATTGAAACAGCATATTTTGAAAGAAGCGAAATAAGATACGCAATTTGCGTAGCTCAAATTGCGTATCTTATTTCGAGCTAAGGGTGCAAAGTAGACACACCCTAGGTGTTGAGGTTTCAGTGGGATTGTGCACAGAGTAAGATATCACTCAAATGAGTAAGGCTTTCAGATTCTGACCCTAACGGAGTACTTAGTTACATGTAAGCTGTTAAGAAACTAATGCATCAAAGGGAAAGAGGCATGCTCCTGTTTCCCCATGAAGGGTTGGTAGAGTGGAGGCTGGCTTAATGAGCTCTGAAGTTTGCAGACTCAGCCCACAAGTGATCAAATGAAACTTCTCACCATTGGGTCCTGTCAGACTGTAGGATAAGATTGCAGCTGAAATAATGGGTGTCTCCTTGCCTGAGGTATTTTAAAGCTTGCCATGACAAAGGGTTGGAAGGTGTTCTCCACAGATGAAATATGCATTTGGATTTGATCCAGTGGCCACTGAAGTCTGAGAGACTTCCTTTTTGCCAAGAGATGGGCAAGATGATCTTGTTGAGCTTTTTTGTAGGGCTATCTCTCTTCAAGACTTCGTTCCCACAAGGATTGGGGGGAGGGCGAGAAGGATGCAAAGAAAATGCTCCCTTTCCTGTTATTAATGGTAATACAAACTGGGAGTAATGCAAGTTGGGAGTGACTTGTACTCTGAGAGACATAAGTGTTTCTTTAAATTCTGTGAAGAGAGAGACCAACAAAAGCAGCAAATATCCCCCGCAGCTTGAACTACATAGGCAGTCTTGTCGTAAGTTCCCCCTTTTTCTTAGGGAACATGTATATCTTGCTCGTTTGAGCCATTCTGTTCCGTATTCCCTAATCTCTTATGCAAATCCCACCCATGGACTTGACTAGTTTTTACAGCATTTCGGCAAGGAGTGGTCAGTCATGCTACATTGTTTCTTTGTTTAAATTACTTTTAATCCTCAGATATCTGCTACCAATGTAGCTGACTGTCTAATCTAAGAAGAAATGGAGGATTCAGGCTGTCAAGGGATTGCATGAATCCTTTCTCTGTGCCAGAAAGCATCATCTTAAGCTGTCGAATAAGTCGTCTGTTATTTTGAATTTTGAAGTAACAGAATTGCTGTGTAGAGGCTTGCATTGTTGTTTCGGAATAACGGCAGTTATTCCGAAATAACAATGCTGTATAGACTCACTCTAGGTTTTTACTGAAATCCTTCAAGCAATCTTCCATCCTCTTATAAAGGCACACACATTTTTCTGAGCAAAACAGAGAAACAAGGTGGAGGAAAGTATGAGAAGTAATTAAAACAAACTGACAAAACATTGAAAGCGAAAGACCTCTCCTAATCACTTAAAGCTCTGGATTATGCAGTTCTTTAAATTAAAGCAAGAGCTCAGCAAGGTATAAAATCAAGATAATTAAAGTTGTTTTGTAGTTTGGTCACTTTGGCTGTTATCTTGCTGATTTGGGTGGTATTTTATTAATGATATCCCAGGGGAGGAGTGCAGTAGCTTGGAAATTAATGAAATATTAATAACCAACCGCCAAAGAGATGCATGTGCTTCCACTCTGGAGATGCCTGACCTGAATGTGCTCTGTGCTTATTGTACTTCATGAGAGGAAAAAGTGCAGCATGTATGTGCCACAAAATTCGGTGTGTGTACAAGGAGAGACAATGCCGTTGCTTGGCTTCATGTCTGCCCCCAAGTTAGCCATGCGTTATATTTTATGAATACTCAAGTGAAGTAGAGCCATAGAAGGACAAGGGATCAAGATGGGCAAATCATTTCTGATTATAAAAGAAATCCACCCAAACTCATTGAGGCTATGTCTACATTACAAAGAAAAGTCGGAAAAAGATATGCAAAATTGCGAACCACAATTTGCATATCTTTTTCTGCTTTTCTTCCAAAGAGGCTTTACCGACATTTGGCCTGTCTACATGAGGTCAAATGTCATGAAAAAACTCTCGGAACATCCCTTCTTCTTCGTAAAATGAGGTTTACAGGGATGCCGAAATAACGCGTCTGCTTTTCCGAATTTTTTCCTTGGACACGGCAGAGCTTCGGTATCCTGGAAAAAATCTGTCATCTAGACGTACTCTGAAACACAAAAATGTAGGGCAGGAAGAGATCTGAAGCATCCCACAGATCGAGGATTCACTATGACTAAATCTGAACAAATTATTTTTAAAAACGTGGTGACATTATTGTAAATGTTAGTTTGAGAGATGGCCCTGAAATAGGATCCAACTTTGATATAAGAAATTGGTGGGATAGTTCAGACCTTGAATTTTATAGTCATCCTGTCTGCTTATAATTAGTAAATGCAAATAGCTTCTCTCCCTCCCCTCAAACTTTCCAAAAGTTCCTATCTGGATCTAGACCTGGATTTTGTGATTTGGAACCATCTCCATGTATTTTTATTTTCCACTTGTCTTTTCATTTCTTAGCTTCATCTTTTCCAGCTGCTGTTCTGGTGTTTCCTGTCTCCCCTAGAAGAATATTCCAAGAAGTCTTGGAAGCCATTACAAACCAACATTGTTTAGCGCAGCACCTGCGCTGCTTTAAATTATGCCAGAATTTGAACCAGTCTCCAGCAACCGCTGGGGCTGGGAAAACACCAAGGTGATGTCTGCTTTTATTTCCCACTCCGCTGTATTGAAAGATGAAAGATGGTTACTCAACAAGAGATGCAGAATCTAGCCCTCGGTATTTGGTTGTCACTCAGGAGCGGCACATTGTCTTTCAAGTCCTCATTGTCATTTAAAAGCCAAACTGCATCTGCAATGTGTTTTCATTAGACAACAGCAGCTCACTTGCTTTCGCTAAGATAAATGTGCCTGGAGCTAAGAAACTGGTTTTGAGCTGGAGGCAAGTGCATAACTCAATCACAGTTAAAATGGATGAAAGAAGGTTAATTACACCTGTTAATTAAACAATTTTCTAGCTCTTTGTTAAATGATCATAGACAGCCCAGGTCATTTCAAATTCCTCTGGCTCCTCTCCCCCTTCCCCTGAGCTCCTGGCACATGCTTAGTTGAAATGTGTGTGATGGTTAGCAAAATAACATTACAGAGACTTTTCATGAGGTGTGTTAGCATAGAAAACCAATTCAAAGAACAAAAAGGCAAGAGTCTGAGCCACACCTAACTTTTCTGAAGACAGAGCCTACCAAACCCATTGTTGGCCCTCACAGCTGCCACCTTAGAGAATGAACATCTGAAGCCACGGTGATAATTGGTAGCCAAGGCCAGTCACCCAGACTGCCTGGCGTGCAGTGGCAAAATCTGAGACTCTGACCAGTCCATGTACAGTGTATGTTGTCCAGAGAATGGCACAGAGGGAACCACTCTCCGTGTTGGGGGAAGTAGTCTTCCCTGGTTAAATTATACTGGTAGGGCTTGACTACACTACGGAGAAGATCAACCCTCCGGAGGTCGATCTTCTAGCATTTGATTTAGCAGGTCTAGTGTAGATCCCCAAATCGGATGCTGAGGGCAGTCCCCGCTGGTGTCCAGTATTCCTCATTCTGTGAAAAATGAGGGACACTTACAGGAGTGTATGCGCCCATTGGCCTCTCACCATGTAGACACCATGGCAGCTTGGCTTAAAGTAAGCCAAATCCAGCTATGCATGTTATGTAGCTGGATGGCATACCTTAACCTGACTTGCCTGGTCTTGCATAGACCAGGGGTTAGCTAGGTGAGCATGGTCTGAAGGTACTTCTCTGGGTGGTGTCTCCTCTACAGAGCATGGGCCGAGAAAGGAGAACCATCCTGAAATACTGAATCTTTCCTTCCTTATACTCTGCTGAACGCAAGCAGCTAGTAAGTGGTAACCATGTGCTTTAAAAATGGGAACGTCTAATGCCATTAGAACACTGATGAGAGGATGGTACCTTGCATGCAGACCCTACTCAGTGGGAATGACTGACGGTTGCTTTGCTCCAGCAAAGCAGATGGAAAAAAAGGGTTGGACTTTCAGAATGGGGGCAGGGCTTTAGAACATGTGGTACAGGGGTCTCCCGCATGAAATGTGATGGTGGAGGTTTTACTCTGTTCTTTCAGGAATGGATGAAGGATTTTCTGCATGTTCACAATTCATAATAGACTAGAGACCTCTGTGTTTGAGAACTTAGTATGGCGGCGGGAGAGTGTGGGGAAGGCTTGTGGTTAAGGCACTGGAGACGAACCCTAGAGATCCGGGTGCCATTCCTGACTTAGGTGAGTCTTTTGAACTTTGCTCCTCTGTTCCCCATCTGTAAAGTAGGGACAATAATTCTTCTGTTTCCCTTCTCTGTGTGTCTCTCATCTATATCGATTATAAGCTCTTCAAGATGAGGATAGTCTCTTAGTGTGTGTTTTGTACAGCACCTTGCAGAGCAGGGGTCCGATCTTGGCTGGGAACTACTGTAATACAAAGAGTAGAATGAATCATAAGGCTAGCTTGTTCTTTTCCCATTAAAGTGGGAAATTACAAGAGCAAACAAGACTTCAATAACACATATAGACACAGCTTTCCACCCTACACCTAGCATTAGCATGCTCAGTGCCCGAAATTATAAAGCTGAGTGCAAGATAAGCCACGGACAGCACTTTCTCTGTGTACATTACACCCAAGCGCATGCACGAGTGTTATTGACTGGTGATGTGGAAATGTTCTTACAAACTAGGCATTCATTAATTACACTAAGATCAAATGCCAAGCCTTTACCCCAGTGCTAATGATGCAGAAGATTTTCTTTTACTTGTATTATTTTTCATGTTGATGTATTTTTATTTTTTGGAGCAAGTGTAAAATGATATTTTTAGTCAAGAGCGCTAATTAATAATTCATTCATGAATAATCATTAAAGCGGCTGATTAAAATGTATGTCTGGCTTCAAAAGGAATAATCTTTAAAAGTTGTAAGTGCTTATGTAGTCCTTCTAGTCTCCCCCCCCCCTTTTTTTTCTCTGCTTCCCACTCAGCAATAGAGGCAGACATATCTCCTCTGTTATACATACAAGAAGTTAATTATAGTAAAGCCTATTATTTAAAGTAAGAGATTGCAATTTTCGGAAGTTCTGAGCACTTCCCATTGCTGTAGAACTATGAGTACACAACAAATCTAGAAGTCAGGCCTATGATAGAAAGTGTGTGACGTAACCCAAGAGAACTGTAGCATCTATAAAATGACAGCTGAAACCCCGTACCGTCTCATGCTGCTGTTCTTAGTTATTGTGGAGCTCTTTGTACATCCTATTCCATCAGAACACTTCCCCCTCCCCAGAGAGATGGTGGCCAATACCAAATGCCCCAGAGGGAGGGAACACAACAGGTAATCATCACATGACCTCTCTCCTGTCACTATCTCCAGAGAAATAGAGGCTAGGGACACCATTCCTAACCATACAGGTTAATAGCCATCGATGGACCTAACCTCCATGAATCTATCTAGCTCTTTCTTGAACCCTGTTAAAGTCCTAGTCATCACAACATCCTCTGGCAAGGAGTTCCACAGGTTGACTGTGCGCTGAGTGAAGAAAAACTTCCTTTTGTTTGTTTTAAAGATACTGAGCATGAGACTTTCTAGATGAGATGTTCATGCTCTGTAGACCATAGAAGCAGTACCAGTAAATGGAATGCTCTTGCCCCAGAATGTAATGATGTCCCACCAGTCACAAGGGTGTCTTGGGAGGAACCTCTGTTTTCAGTGCCTTGATTTACTTTTTAAGTGTCACATTTAATGCTTTAGACCCATAGGCCTTTAGACTATCAAGAATAGTTTTAACAAGGGGAGAAATGTAAAGAGATTAGCTTCCACATTTCCCTTTAGCCCTGAACTTCTAGAGGTATTTGAATTATGTCACCTACCCTGTGTTTTGGGAGGTTGTTTAACTAAAACTAAAGGAAGCCTGCTAAACAAGAAAATAATTCAAAGTCCTCTTTGGGTGCAACCACCTGTACGGGGCAGATTTGTCATGCCAAATTTGAGTGAAAATCCTTTGTTTGTCTCCTTAAAATGCTAAAAGAGCAATAAAAACCCAACCAAATCCAGACCTCTGAGCACTGGTGTCTCTAATATAAATGATGTATTTGTAGAGGGTCCTTTCATACCTTCATGAGTGTCGGATATTCAGTGCCTTTCCCCCCGTCGCTTAGTCCCTTTCTTGAGCTAGGCTACGTCTAGAATGCAGCGCTTTTCCGGGACGGAGAACGCGTCCCTTTTTTTTTTGAGGGGGGGGGGGTTACGAGGAAGAAGGGATGTGTCGAAAGAGCAGGTTTTTCCAAAATTTGGTACCGTATAGCTGTTCCAAATTTCAGAAAAGCCTCTTTCAACAGAAAAGTGGAAAAAGATATGCAAATTGCAAAGCGTAATTTGAGTATCTTTTTCCGACTTACCTTTGTAGTCTAGACATAGCCCTTGATATAGTCAAGTGTCTTGTACTTTCCATATTAAAGAACACTCATGACTACCCTTTCAGTTAATCTTTGCATCCTGTTGATGGACTAATGACAGTTTGTAGAATTACACATCCTTCCACTGGTCTGCTCCTGTTGTATTTCTCTCTTGCATCCTAGATCCTCAGCATTCCTTTTGATGTACAACAGCTGTGGATCTGGGCCAGACAGACCTTGTGCCTCTTGACATTTATTCATCCCAATACTCATTTGTTAATATACCTACATTTTAATAAAAGACCCCTTCCTTTTTATTGCCAGAGTAAATCACATAGCTTGACATCATAACAAACCCGAAGTGCTTGCCGTAGTCATCAAAAAGGCATTACGGCACTAAAAAGTACTATTACTTGACAGACTGTCCTGGCTCTTTCTGTTGTATCATGTTGTCCCCTCCTCCTCCCCCCCGAACTCTAGTGTCATATCTACAGTACTGCATATATGTTTATCATATAATGTGAAACAAAGTCACGTTACATGCAGCGTGGGCAGTGTTGAACTGTTAACTCGTGTGTATTTGTATTCCAGAGCAAATGACCTGCAAATTTTAGTTTGAAACAGAGAAGAAAAACCAGCATTTTAATGAAAGGAAGTGCTAAAATACATTCAGAACTGAGAAATCGTAATTTTCCTGCCCATTTGAAACTGGGGGGCCATCGAAATGGTCAGGGACAGATCCTTAGCTGTTGTAAATTGGTGCAGCCCCCTGGCATCAATGGAACTATGCAATACATCAGTTAAGGATCTGGACCTCCAAATGGATAATATGTATTTGGAGTTTGGGGCGGGACTAAGGGAGTTGTTGGTTTCCTAGTAATTGATTCAGGTTCGCTGCGGGCATGTCTGCGCTTACAGTGCTTCCTCGGTGCACCTGCCCAAATGCAGCTGCACTATGGTGAAGTGAGCTCTCCTGTCAACACAGTGCTGTCTGCCTGAGAGGGGAGAGGGAGGTGGGTCGGTATAACTGCGGCGTTCACAGCGGAGGGTTTTTTTCATGCTCCTATATCCAGTTACATTGATATAGGTCTGTAGTGTCGGGCATCCCTCACAGGGTCAGAAGTGAACAAAAATTGCTATTTCTGGTACTATTTGTGGTGTGATTTCAAAATAGTCGCCCACTAACACTAACACCTCTCAGCCCATTAACCCCCCATTAACCCCCCCTGTTGTTGACCTATGTCTCCAGAGGAGCTAACAAACCACTCCCCCTTGAATGGCCCCTTAGAATACGTGCTAATTACCCAAACTAAGCAATGGCTCCACCTTGGGCTGAGCTGTGATTCTGGGATTACCTTTCATAGACCTGCGAAAGAGCTCAGTGTGGCTTGACAGCTTGTGTCTCTCACCAACAGAAACCCTTCTTGTCCCTCTGTCTGGTCCTTGACCTAGAATCTAAAATCTAGATGCACCACCCTAAAAGGGGAATATGTTGTTCCCAGGCCCATACAATCTTCTCTGAGACTACAAACAGAGGTGTCTGGTGGGAATGTAGCTACTTGCCTCCTAGGCAGTGTACCAAGGGTGTGTCTACACTTTGTTCAACTTACAGTGCTGCCGCAGTGCAGTTAATCTGTATCACCAGGGGGAGAGCTCTCCTGGTGATAAGAAAACCAACACCCCGAATAAGCAATGATTCGAGGTCACTAAAACTCATTGTTTAAGTTTAATAGATGTTGATTTCCCTACTGCTTTTTGAGCCTTGAGGGTGCACTGGAGTTATATTTGGAAGCTTTCTCCATAGCCAGGAGGGCTAAAAATGGACTTTTTCTTACTGAATGAAGGCTGGAATCCCCTCCCGCCCACTTGACTCCAGGAACTGGGACTTGAAGCAAACTATCATCTTCATGAAACCGGTTCTACCTCTTCTGCATTTGCCCAGTGTGGAGAACTCCTCCCAGAAGCACTAAATTCTCTTAAATCTATTGCTGTGTTTAAAAATGAAAAGGCTCCTGGATTGATGTCTCATAAACTATGTATTGGCCTAGATGATGATGATTATGTATATTTTACAGCTCATAAGTAATCCCTTGAAGAAGAGGATTTATAATAGCAGCACTGACATTTAACTAGAGCAACACTATCTTATCTGGGGCACAATGTTAGTTGGTGGGTCAGAGTTGCTATAATTTATTAATAGCTGCATTCTTTTTCCAACTTTAGGGACACGTTTGTTGACAAACAGCAAATGGTTAGTCTGATAAAATAACAAACCTGGGGCACAAGGACACAGATGAAGGATGTTCAGCCATAAGAATGGTTACCCGATGCTTTGCATTGGCTGCCTTTTGAAACAAGTACCTGACTGTTCAGCTGCCTTTTAAACCCAAGCTCATGGGATGTAGATCAAGCTTTAAAGTAATTGTTGTGAATTGGGGAAGCATCAAATATGAATTCTGCATTTATATATTTGCAAGAATCTTTCACACCCATCCCATAACATTTTTAAGGTGGCATTATATTTCAAGGGATGCTGTCAACTTAAATTTGGTCCCTAAACCGCATAAGGTATGGCTTTGGTAGGGTCTACAGCATCAGAGATTTCTACTGCGAATATAACAGTTTATGACATTTACTGTCAATAAACTTTAATTATGCCAGCAAGGGGGCAGAAAAGCAGAAAATTGCCAACTTCAAAATGTGTGCAGAGCTTGCAAACGAGAAGGGCTAATTAATTATTTATCCTGGATGGGTAACATACCAAGAACCCCCCCCCCACACACACACACACACAGAGATAATGATAATTGGGGTGACGTCATTCTGCATGCTCTCGGTTAACGCGTAAAAGGAACAATCTTTCTTTGTTGTAAAGTTTGACATGGTTTCATTAGTTTCATTGAGAAGAGGAAAACAAAAAGCAAGGAGCCTGTATGTTTCTATAAAGTGAAATGCCAGCTTAATTCATCCACGGAAGATTTAATGGGCCTTGATTCTGATCTTGCTTAGACTGCTCTTAATTCAGGTGGTTCCCCTGTGATCTTGGTGGATGTGAAACGGGAGATGAGACTCACACCCAATGTCTGTAAGCAAGCAGCAGTGTGCCAAGTGATTAGAAGGTAAGCTGAAGTAATTGGGGGGGGGGGGGGGGAAGGTGGTGTCAAATCAGAGACAGCAGAAAAAACACTGTGCTTCTGTCCACTACAATAAATACACGGTCTAAGATCATTATCTACAAAAGAATGCTTTTGACAAGATGGTGACATATAGTATCAATTGGCTTGCGGCTCTTTGCTTAACGGATACCGAACCAAATTGTTTTTTGACAAATATTGAGGGATATTGTCCAAAGCCTGTTAGAACACACTAACAAACAGTTTATGATTCTGTGCTAATATATGTGAATGTACTGCATTAGCAATTTTATTTTATTTTATCAGATGCCAGGCAGAGAGCGGTGATGAATAAATCATCCCCTTTTAGTGCAGTTTGAAAATATTACAAACTTGACAGAGTGCAAAAAAGATACCTTAGAAATATTATATTATTCCCAGTGTGTTTAACGTGTAACACCACGGCTTATTATGCATTGAGGAAAAAAATAAGTGTGAAACCCAAATCTGATATATGTGTAGGTACACTATTTGCTAAAAACATCTTTCATTAGCTGGAGGAGCCTTACCTATTCTTAGGCATTAGAAGCTGAACAGGGGGTATGGGATAAAGGTGGTGTTCTATCATTTCTGGACTGTTCGCGTTCCAAACATTCAGAGCTACAATATTAAATTGCGCAGTTGTTGGGGTTTTTTTTAAATGAGTTACCTTCTATGAAGATTCCTGTAGCACCCTCCAGAGCACTTTTACCCTATTATCTAAGGGTCAAGTGTTCAGTAGAAACCAAGAGCCCTCTGCACAGCACTTGTTAACAAAAGAAACCTTTGATGGGCTGTATAAAGAAGCAGAGAGTAAATAATACTAACGATATCAACATAACCTCACCATATAACTCCACTGGGCACCCTCACCTGAGAGATGTTCAGGACTGGTCCCAGGGATGGTGAACTAAAATAATTAGAGATGAGGAAAGGTTCCCCCTGAAAACATTGGAATCGTGTAATGTAGAGTAGAGATACATGGATAGGTAAAAGGAAGACTGCTGCAGAAACTCTTCTTACGCCCTTTCTGAAATATGTAGGGGAATGTCGAATGCCACAAATGTAAAACTAATAAAAGAATATTCTTTTTTACACAACAAATTATTAGCCCATGCAAGTTATTGCCACAAAATATTATTGATGCCTAGAGCAGAGTATGATTCAAAAATGGGTTAGACATTTGTATGTGTAATAAGAGTTTTCACAGTTACGAGATGCTTCTGGGCATACGACCACTGCTCTCTGCCTAGAATCAACTCTCCCTATGAGTAGATAAATCCTCAAAAGCATCTGACACTGGCTGCATTCAGAGACAGGCTATTGGCCTTTGTGAACCCCAGACTCGGCCCAGAATGGCAGTGCCTTTTCTTGTGTACCTTATATCCAATAGTTAATTCCATTTAATCTTTGACTCTGAAGTTGGATTGTTGCAAAAAGCATGCTCTCCCACAGGTCAATGCAACAAGGCTTTTTGGCTACTCAACATCTTTTTAGTGACGCCTCAGGTATGAACTATTAATCTTGGATTTGTCTTTGCAGCGGAGCAAAACTTTTACCACAGCAAAATACACTTCCGGGTTCATTGAATGCATGTTGCAATTAGCCAGCTCATTTGTTTGACAAGATTCTTCTTAGCTAACTTCTAGGGATGGTTCCAGCTTGTAACTGTCACCTCTTTAGGGTCTGTATTTGGCTATTTTGCTATTCCTTTTGTTCTTGCTTGTTTTTATGCTTTGATTAAAATTCAGCAGCTGTGCTGAAGAGTAGGCGGTTGATTCAATTAGATTTCCTCTTACCTTACAATGTGTACAGCCATTCGCTCTTGTGCAACACACGTATAAAGTTGGTGCCAATGCCACCGTTCTGCATTGGTAGCATTTTGCACAGGTGCGAATGACAACACAAGGTCAGGGCAAGGGAAAAGAGGGGCCCAGAAAAACGAACTGATGATGATGGGTTGGGAGTTGTAGACCCTCAGGTGGCTGATAAAGCTGATCCTTGAACCACACGTTCCATTACAGCGAGGACAGATGTTTCCAGGGACAGCAGGAGGCTGCTGTCCATGACTAGAAGCCAGTCTCCCCTTCCTTCTGAGCCTCTTCTCTTCAGCTTGTCATCAAAATGTGGCAGGCCAGTGTGTAGGGCTTGTCTCCATTTTGAATGATCGTGGGTGAAGTGTCTCCCAAGTGTTAGTGTTGCCCTTCTTTTAAGCGATCCTTTAGCAAGTCCTTATAACACTTCAGTTGTCTCCTCCCACGTTGTCCTCCCACGTTATGGTGCCCTTCTAAAGCAAAGGGATAAATGGTGCTTGATTCTCCACTCCTTTCTATGTTGTGCAGTGATGGATCCCTATTCAAACTGCGTGAAAAGTGGAAGCAAAATGTTGCCAAATCAAAAATGGGTAGCGACTCCCACTTGTGCATTCGTTGCACTCGTGTGTCAATGTGTTCACAATGTGCAGGGAAATGGAGGACTTTGCTGATAGGACCCTTGTTGTATACTTGAAAGAAAACCAGGAGCAGCCTCACTGAAGTTAATGGGAGAAAGTGGTGGAGAATTGGAGGGGGGGAATAGAGAACCAAGCGTGCTGGCGTTTTGCAAAATCACAGGGTTATACAGGTGAACAGTTACATCTGCAGTAAATAAAGTATGTCTAGTATTCAAAACGTTAGCATTTCCCTTCAAGGAGGAATGAAATGTTCGAGTTAGGGCCTGAGCCAATGCTTATAGAAGTCAAATAAAGTCCTCCTGCTAACTTCAATGTGCATTGGATTGCACCTTCAAAGATTAGCTTCAGTCTTTAAATTTGATTCTAAACGAACTGAAACCTTTCTAAAGAGCTCACCCCTGACCTTAATTTCTTCCTGTGAAGCATTTGCAGTCATAAGATCAGTATCCCATACAGGAATTTAATACAAGTTTGCATATGATTGCACAGAAACGAGTGACCCAAAGTCCTTGTCTAACACAGTATTCACATTCTTGGCAGCCAATGTTGAATATAGTTTCCAGAGTCCCACAGCCCTTTTTGAATTAAACCTGCAGAAGGTTTTGTAAAGCAAAATGTATGTAAGTAGACTCTTTCCAAAATAAAATAAAATTAGAAGCAGCTCTTTAAGTGTGTGAGAGTTAATATCTGGTATCTGGGCACATGGAAGACAAATGCCCAAAACTTGTAAATTATTGGTTTTAGTTCAGATCCTTAGGAACTGCAGGTTGAAGCTGTCTAATCCAGCACCCTGGGGACTTGGTCAGTGCCGAGCCAGAGAATTTACGGAACCATGGGAGGTCAATATTGTCTAGCAGCATTACCAACACTTGCACTGCTTAGTGGCTTGTTAGAAGACATTTAGGGGTAAATTAGAGCTAATAGCAGCACAGAACACTGAGAGCCAGGACTGGTGGCTGTAAACAAACTTTATAGGACTGTGGGAAACTTGGCCACACCCATGATAAGTAGACATCCAGCGAATACAAATCATGTCGGATCACGGATGTTGCTGGACCTGAACGTGCTAGATTAGAGAGTTTCAACCTGTTTAGTACTACAGCCAAACAATATATATAAGAATTTAGGGCCCAAACATCACTGATGCAGTATTAAAAAATCATGTAATTAATATTCATGAATTTTCACTGCATTTTCCATTTGTTACTCATAACTAGTCTATGCGCGTTATAAAAGAACCAACCTCCACCTCCTTTTATTTGCTAGTTCCTTTGTGCAAAGGGAACCGAATCTTGGTTATACTCCTGGCAAAGCTATTTAGCAGATGGCTGTGATCGACACAGCTCTTCTGCCAAGTGGTGTTCTTCCACCTTGCACAAATGTAGTCTGGGACATACAGAGGAGTCTAGAGAAGCAGACATTTCTTAAATGATGGAAATCCTATGCATTGGATGCAGCACAGAAACACTGTGAATATTTTTGACACAATCTTCTGATTTTATTGGAATGCCTTTGAAAATGAGGCTCATAATTCCATGATGCACAAAGCTTATATCTTCCTACAGAATAGTCAAAGGGGGAAAGCGGATCTTGTGGGGCATCAAAGCACTCTTACCATGCACCACCTATATAGGATGCCCCATTCATGCAGCCAACAGAGGTGGTGTGGCCAGGGCCTCTTGAATTCCCCCTCTACCCTAAACGGCCGTAAACAGCCACACAGGATACAGGAATCGCTTTTGCCGTCTGTGATCTTGGCCATGCCCGTGGATTGACCCAGGGATCTATAAAACTGAAAACAAAAACCCACATGACTTTCAAACTTGAGCTAGAGAGCCAGGCAAACCCATGTCCTCTGGATATGCCCTATTTCTTCACACACAGAATCAAATGTCCTTGCCCTTGCCCTGCCCCCTACCCCACCTGTCCTCAGAGGCCTCTCCCCACCCCTGCCCTTCTCTGAGGCCACACCCCTTCTTACACCATCCCCTCCCTCTGCTGCTTACTCCTGCCACCCTCATTCAGTTACTTATTTTCACAAGGCTGGGTCTAGGGCAGTGGTCCCCAATGCGGGGCCTGCGGGCGCCATGACACCCGCCGGGGCATTTGTGCACACCTGCCGACAACTGGGCCGGCCCTGCCCCCGGCATGCGGCACACGGGAGGTGCCGGCCCCAGGCGTGCAATGCGCACTGACGTCGGGTGCACGGCGCTCGGGCGGCCCCAGCCTCGGGGCACATGCGGGCGCTCGGGCACGTGGCGCTCGACTGGCGCTGGTGCCAGCCCCAGGCACGTGGCTCGGGCGGCGGCGCCTGCCCCAGGCCCACGGCACAAGGCACTTGAGTGGCCCCAGCCCCGGCCCTGGGGCACATGCCGGCGCCGGGTGCAAGGGCATCCCGGTCCCCTGGCGTGCCCCCGGACACACGGCCCCACCCCCCTGGGCGCCCGGCGCGTGAGTGGCCCCGGGCGCCCGGGAGCCTCTAAAGGTTGGGGACCACTGGTCAAGGGGCTGTAGTATAGAAGAAGGTGAGAGCTCCTGGTGGGAATGTGGGCTCTGAGATAGCTAGAAATGAGGGGTTCAGGGAGCAGAAGTGCTCTCCATCCTGGGTTGGAATGTAGGAGTGTGATGGCTTCAGGTGTAGATGCAAACTCTGGGGTGGGCTGGGGATGAGGGTTTTGTGGGGCAGGAGAGTGCTCTGGGCTGGGACCAAGTTGGTCTGGGGATCAGGAAGGGCTGGGGCAAGGTCTTGGGGCACAGAGGCACTCGAGTGGAGGCTTCCTGTGGTGTTTACCCCTAGCAGCTGCTGAAAGCTGCGGGATGTTTTCTCGCTGTCTCCTATGTGGAGGCATGGCCCGGTGGCTCTGCACACTGCACCGTCTTCGGATGCTGCCCCTGTAACTTCCATTGGCTGTGGTTCCCAGCCAATGAGATCTGTAGAGCCCACTCTTGAAGAGGGGGACAGTGTGTGGAGCCCCCTGGCTGCTCCTATGAGCAAGAGCCAGAATGGGAACATGCTGATGCCTCTGAGAACTGCACAGAGCTACGGCAGGCAGGGAGCCTTCCTTAGCCCTGCTGTGCTGACAAACAGACTTTTATTGACCCAGTCAGAGTTGCCGACCAGAACAGCTGGAGTCCCTTTTCATCCAGGCATTCTGATCAAAAGCGGGATGCCTGTTCTCACAGAGGATACGCACCACTCGCTGCCCAGTGTGTTGGCTGAGCAAAGAGGGAGGCTCACATTCTGGTAGCGCGTCTCCTCTTATGTGGATTGTGCACTGTTTTCACAATCTCTTCTGCAGTATTTAATTGAGCTATTACAAGTGCTGGATTTTGACAGGTGTCAGTTCAGCTCAGCCGAGTGTCAGCTGGTTAATATCCTTCTGCTTTCCTGCAAGTAGCCACTGTAAAGTGTCAAAAAGTGACAGCACTTTTCAGACATTTGACAAGATTGTGACGACATCCCCCAAAGGATCAATTTACAGGGGTTGCAAAATTAGCAAGATTTTGCAATTTATTTCATTTTGTAGCATAGGCCAGCTGGGTTTCCCGAGCCTGTATGGATTATCTGCAATGAGGTGTCATGTTTGATGAAGGCATCTCTGTTGTTTCTCTCGCTCTTCATCCTAACTCCTGTTCCTTTACCCAACTCCGGTAAAAATGATGCATTACTTAATGTATTTTTATTTCCAGCTGACATGAGCCCTGTTGTTCCAGCCCTGTACAAATCCGTTGCAAAACAGTCCTCACTTGCCCCCCAAAGACCTTTTCGTCTAGGCAGACAAGGCAGAAAGTATTTTAAACTTCATTTTGGTGGTAGGAAACTAAGACACACAGATCAAGTGACTTTCCCAAAGAGAGATCGGAGCTGAGAATTTAGATCTCCTGCATCCCAATCTAGTGTCTTAATCATAAAATCAAACTTGCCCTCCTTACAGCTGTTATAAAGATGGAACCAAACAGTTTTAAATTATAGTGGTTTGGATGGTTATTTCAGCACATTTAGGTATGCTTGAGTGTTGCTGAATTTCAAATACAGAACAAAAAGGGGAATTCTGCAGCTGTTGCATTTAAAGATGCAGAAAACATTGCAAAATTCCATCAGATTGGCATGGATGGAAACAGAAATTCTCCTGGGAAGACTGAAGATGTAAATGGGGATGACTTGGCTTTATAATTGGCAATAAAAAGGAACTTGACAGTTACTATTTAAAGCCCTAACAACAGAAACTCACCCGCTCATATTAGCCATTCCACTTCATTGAAGGATTTTAGCTTGCACCTTGGTTGAATAGTCCTCGTGAAACTGTTTTATGCCAGAGTTTTTAACCAGCCCATTTTTTTTTGCAGCACTTATTTTTTTAATATTTGGGCAAAGAGGACATTAGCCTA
The DNA here is from genome assembly GCF_049634645.1 of Pelodiscus sinensis. Classification (NCBI taxonomy): domain Eukaryota; kingdom Metazoa; phylum Chordata; order Testudines; family Trionychidae; genus Pelodiscus; species Pelodiscus sinensis. Next base: position 58,984,039 of record NC_134717.1, on the reverse strand, counting down.
GGGATCAGATGGTTTACAGAGTGGAAAAATATTGCTTTATAATAAAAGGAGTATATTGAATAAAGCCCAGATTTAATACCCAGCCTAACAGAACACCCTGATGAATGTAATTGCATTTTAAGCATTTTGATTAAATTTTTTGATTCATATTGCATTTGTTTTGCTTGTGAATTTTTTATGGAAAAAAAAAGTGTCTGGAGATTAAAGGATTAGTGAGTTCTTAAGAAGCCTGGGCAGCTGCTAAAGCATCTGATTATTCCTGCTTAAATTTGGTGGGAAAGCTGTATTAATCTCCTCTGTTCTAGTGAGCGATATGGCTAAAACCAAACTAATGGAAGGGAGAAGAGACTCAAGGGATAATTATTTCTACAGGTGGACAAGCCCGAGGGTATTAATGAGAGAGAGAACAAAATAAACAGTGTCATAATTGAAAAAGAGTTCATCTGTTATGATTACGGATGAGGAATAAAGAGGTTTCTTCGTCTCTCTTTTCATTTCCAAGATGAATGGACAAGCAAGGAATGTGTGGAAAGATTAAGGATTAATTTGCATATACTCAGATCCTAAGAGTCCCTCTTTTTTTTTCTTTAGTACCGGGGAACTGAAAGGGGGTAGTCAATTAACACGCTGACATTTAGCGCCTAGAAAGGAGGCATAGATTACTTTGGCAAGCAGGCCAGTAACTCAGCTGTGAAATGGCTCTGCTGCAGAGGAGGTAGCACAGATTGTTTGCAAATCATAATAATGACAACTAATATACATAATAAATTATGAACTGAATGAAACGGGTGAAACGTTGAAAATCATTTGTTGCTGTTGTTTGTGTTACCGTAGCCCCAAGGAGCCCTGGCCAAACACCAGGACACCATTGAGGTAGACCCTGTACAAACACAACCCTTTGCAAGAGGAGGAGTGCCAGCCACAAGTCGCCCCAGGACCCATTGTGCCTGACGCACTCTCCTCCACAGCATCAGTGATCCCCTGCTTCTTCCTTGTGGGCAGGAGATATTGTATTGCAAGAGCATCCCAAGAGGAAATTACAACATCTCCAGGATGGCTCAACCACTCTAGCCAACGGGGAGTGTGTAAGGGGAGCCCCGGCTCCACTTCTTCCTGCCCACTGCTATAAAGATGACCCAAGTAGCCCTGCTTATGTAACCCACACAACTACTCAATGGGGTTCGCTCTCCCATGTAGTGGCACCTAAGCCACTTACAGAGGGAGAGAATGAGTTTGCTCTACAGCCTTAGCTGAGAGCCAGCTGGCATTTAGCTCAAGCTGTAGAGGATCATGCACTAAGCTCCAGAGGTCCTACGTCTGTTTCCACCTGTTGGTATCACACTTACTCATTTAACTTTGGGTACAAATTAAAGTCTCCTCCACTAGTCCATCTTTCTATTGCTACCTTTGAAGGATCCTACATAAAGAGTTTTTAAACATGGACTCCTCAAACCAGACGTGCAGAGAAGCAAAATCGCCTCCTCTGAAGGACAGATTAAGGCCAGGGCCTATACCCAGAAGCTGGCTTAAGATGCACAGCGCATTGCTGGAGTCATCTTACCTTAAGCCAAGCTTGGTACCGTCCCCACAATGGAAGACCAATCGGGAACAAACATTCCCATTGGCTTCCCTTACTTTTCCCAACAACAGGAGTACCAGATACTGATGTGTGTGCCCTCTCAGTTCAATTTAATTAATTTTAACTGGACTCACTAAATAAACTCCAAATAATCAATTGTGGCAGCATTGATCTTCCGCAGAGTAAAGAAAAAGTCTGAGAGAGTGTTACCAAGCTTAAGCCTGGACACATCAGTTTCATTTGCTTTAACAGGCACTGCTAAATACAGCACTATGTTCCCCTTCAAACTGACTGACTCAACATTTGACTGCCTCTCAAAATTCTGTGCTACCTGAAAATCTCAAATAAAATCCAAGAAATAACTTCCAGTCTGATCCATGACTGAAGGATAAACACTTCCATATTAATATAGTGGATAACAGGTTTGTAAGTTTATATCCAGTGATCTTTAACTAAAAATTGACTATTAACAAAGTAAAGGGCTGCCTGACATGTCCTGAAAGGGTACCTGTAATATCTGTTTGCTTACAATATTTCCAGAACTGAAATATGATATTTGGTGGGTAACACATTAAAGTTGCATTTAGGATAATTTCTATGCTAGTCAAAACTTCACATGCCATTAAAAGTGAGAAGAGAATTAAAGTACGCTAGATGACAAAAGCATGAAAGTAGTGAAAAAATGCCTAGGGAAACAGCTTTTTAATTTCTTTACTTCCATCCAGTGCCTTTGATTAGACACACATTTTTTTTGTCTTTTTCTCCAAGTTTATACAGGGTAAAAGATGTTGGCTAATTTTTTTTCTTAATACCAACTTTTCTGCATTCATAGTGGGTAGTCAAATCACCTCTGCAGCATTGCAAAGTCCTTAATGATTTTGTTTGATTTAGTGAGTCTTTAAAATACTCTGTGTGTGTGTGTGTGTGTGTGTGTGTGTGTGTGTGTGTGTATATATATATATATATATATATATATAATGCAGAAATGTGTATGATTGAACCTGTGCAAAAGAAAAAGAACCATTCTCAAAGCCTTTACTCACATGCAGAGCTAATGTCCTACATTTGAAATGTTCTGAATAGTTCGCATTAAGATTGGGCTCTATCCAGAATTCCACAGCTAAATCTGTTTTCCTTCCCTTAATTTTTTTTTTTTTTTTTACAACAACCAAAACTGAAAGGAAAGTCTAGTTTGGTCTCCTTGACAGATCTCAAATGTGTAGTAGTTGCGTCCCAGGGAGAGAAATTATCTCTTTAAGAAGATCCAGTTCTGGGCACCACATTTCAAGAAAGATGTGGAGAGAGTCCAGAGAACAGCAACAAGAATGAATAATGGTCTAGAGAACATGAGCTGTGAGGGAAGATTGAAAGAATTGGGCTTGTTTAGTTTGGAAAGGAGACGACTGAGAGGAGACCTAACGGTTTTCAAGTATCTAAAATGGTGTCGCAAGGAGGCAGGAGAAAAATTGTTCTCCTTTGCCTCTGAGGATAGGACAAGAAGCAATGGGCTTAAACTGCAGCAAGGGAGGTTTAGGTTGGATATTAGGAAAAGGTTCCTAACTGTCAGGGTGGTGAAACACTGGAATAAGTTGCCTACGGAGGTTGTGGACTCTCCCTCGCTAGGGGTATTTAAGAGCAGGTTGGACAGACATCTATTACGGATAGTCTAAACAGTGCTTGGTCCTGCCGTGGAGGCAGGGGACTGGTCTCGATAACCTCTCGATGTCCCTTCCACTTCTAGTGTTCTATGATTCTGTGATACTAAACCAAACTAAGCCATTGTAAGTTGATTTCAACCGTTTTAGCTCCATTTGGAAGCCTCCTAAGTAGCCAATGAAGATCAGAGAGCTCTGATAGAATATATTAATGATGGGACACTTCATGTTTGACATGCAACAGGATGTTAAGGAGCATCTTAGGAATCCCAGGTTTTAAGGCCAGCTAAAGTAACCAGCATGTGAAAAGCGCTACCTGGATAAGTTCCTCTCCTTTGATACCCACTCAATGTTATTTTTCCTTTTGTCGGAAGGAAAAAAGTTAAATTGAGGCTGCAAAAGGACAGAGCCTTTCTAACATTCACATTGTAGGGACTCCTTCATCACCCTGTGGGGTGAAATTTTCAAAGGAAAGCATGCAGTCAAGAGTCTGGATGAAAAAAGTCCCAGGCAGGAAGGCATAAAAGCAAACAGCTGTTTCTCCTTCCTTACACTAAGGATATGTCAACCCTGCAAATACATAACTCACTGTGTTAGGTAACTTGGCTTACAAATAGAAGTGAAGACGTAGGTTAGCAGCTTGAGAACATCTAAACAGGAGCTGGTGGCTTAGTTTGAGTGACTGAGGCAAGTGAAAAGTCGAGTTTCCATGTCTCCATTGCTATTGTAACCCCACTTAGCTAATGTGGGTCAGGAACACACCCTAAAATCAAAGGCTGCCTGTTGTTACTGTCGGTAAATTTTCACACAGACTTATTTTATTGGGATGTTTTAAAGCCAGATTTCCTAATGCATTATTGCCCCTTGGCACCACTCCACCTAGGGTTTGTCTACACTATGACAGGGATCAACCCTTGGGAAGTCAATTTTCGAAAGTTCTATTTAGCAGGTCTATTGCTACTCCCAAATTGAATGCTGAGGGCAACCTCCCTGGGTGTCCTGTAATCCTCATTCTGTGAAGAGTAAGGGAAACCATCAGGAGTATGTGATCTTGTTGGCCTCCCACAATATAGACACTGCAGTGGCTTGAATCCAACAGCATTGAATACACATTTTTCATAGCTGGATGGCGTACCTTAAGCCGACCTGCCTGGTCAAGTGTAGACCAGGCCTTATGGTATAATTTACACCTAATTCCAGCATCTCCTATAACTTGTGTTGAGGTAGTTGAGAATCAAGGAGCCAAAAGAAGCTCCCTCACTTTCCACCAGCCTTAATTTGCCACCCATTGCAGGAAAGTGTCTATGCTTTATAGTTCCTTTGAGCTGCCCCCATTTCTTTTTGACTATGTTATACATTGCCAAGAGCATCATTAATACTCAATAAATAGGAGCAGTTGTTGAGTAGCAGCAAACTCCAAGAGACACATTCCCTCCACAGTGCAAGAACAGGAGTAGCCTTTCATTATTCTGAATTACAAATTGAGGGGCCTGGTCTGTTGAGCCATTTGATGTCACACTAGAACCTTGTTTCAGGATGAGTCGTTTTTAAGGTCTATGGAAAATCTATCTCAACAGGAACAGTGCATTCCCTACACATCTGCAGCAATACACTACTACTTGGGAGTACAAGTCATATAAGTCACTATCAGCCGAGTTTAATGTATGCCAGGGCTTCCCAGTGTCGAGCCCCGGCACTCCAGGTTTGCTGCGTACGTGTTGCAGAGTCGCATGTAGAAGGATTAAAGAAATTGGTAGGGACCGACACTCTAACAGGGTGGCTTGCCCCAGGGGTGGAAGAACCCATTCAGGGATAAACCAGCTTTGCTTACAGGACAAGCCCACCTGGGTTGAATGAGGTGATCTCACGATACAAAGAGCAGGTAATTTCCAGCACGGGGGAGTCCCGTTGGTGCGGGAAGTAAGGATGCGTGGAGTGCTGCAGCACCCCCAGACTTTCCACCCAGATTCCCCATGCCCAGAGGCTGGCCCTGCCACTGGCTCCGCTCATCATGGGACTCAGCCTCTGGGCGGCTCCTTTGGAGTCCAGCCGGCTTTCGCTGCCCCTGATGTCCCTCTGCCTGCCGTCCACAGGATCCAGCTCTGGAGGCCGTGCTGCTACTTGAGGTCCTGCCACCGGCCCAGGCTCCACACCTGCATCCGGCTATAGCCAACTCTCCCAGACGGGACAGACCAGATGCCATTGCAGCCAATGGCGTTCATTCCGGGGGAGTTGGCAGCTCTAGGTGTGACCCCAGCCTGGGGCGGGGAGGAGACTGAACAGGTGTGAGGGAGGCACTGCACAGCACCCTGCCCCCTACACATAATTCCAGCACCACTAGGGAGCCTGGGAGCCTGCAGCTGGATCTGTAAATATGCAGGGAGTAAGACGACCCCTGAGTCAGGAGGGAAAAAGCTGAAGAAGCAGGAGAGCATTGGAGGAAGAATTCTCTGGGCAGGGAGGCCTGAGAGATCGCCAAGGCCAGCTGAGATGAAGAATGTGAGAGATTGATACAGGAAACCAGGCACACAATCCAGAGGGAGGCCGTTGTGCTTGAGGCCTGGAGTCAGTGTGCACAGGCGGGCTTCACGTTCGGCCCGCAAGAGGAGATTTGTTTGGAACTTGCTTTTGAACTGAGCGGTGAGCTCTTGAAAGAGTTCTGTAGAGGAATGCAGGGTAAGGCGGTGCAGAGGCCCCTTGGCTGGGGAGCAGTGCTCGGGAGGTGGCTGCAGGATAAATGCCCTTTCCTGCTTTTTAAAGAGATCTGTTGGTGCATTTCCCCCTAGATTGTGTTAAGGGTTTCTCCTGAAGCTCAAGAGCCCTTTCCATTCCTGGCATTTGAACTCAATGTATTGTATTAGCTGCACTACGCCCCCTGTATCTGTGCAGACTTTGCTCCAGGTAGGATCAGGGCCTTGATTTTTACAACAAAAAGCGATCTGGGCTCCAAAAGCTGCTGCTGGAAAGGGCTGTTGCATCACACAGGCCTAGACGGGGTGTGATTTTTTTTGGGCATGAGAGCCCAGTTGTGTACTGCTGCATGGAACAAAAACTGCCCCTGATGTTACGCTGCTTTGGACAACCACTGCCCTCTGCCAGACTCTGGTCATTTGTATGCGGGTTTACGTGTGTCTGTCATTGTATTACTTACAACAATAGTGCTTATAGATATGGAGCTTAAGATCATTCTGCGGCTTTTGTTAGGGAGAGGATCCCTAAGCCTCCTGTGTATTCAGAAGAGCTGGTATAATTTGTAGGAGTTAAGGGATGATAATGCCTGAGGTACAGTATCATAATTATTTTTCTGAAGGAAAAGAAAAATAAACCCTATTAATCCCAAAGATTCCTCATTGACCGCAACAGCTGAAAAGCAGCCGCAAATCATTCACGTTCCTGGGAAATAATATTCTAGTTGGGCTTTTGCCCTGGCCTGACAGCTTTCTGACCTCTCCTCTGCCCTGTTTTGGAGGCAAAGGGAGTGGTGCAGGGATGGAAGAGCCCCGCCAGCAGCTCTCGATAGCTCGGAGCAGTAGGAGTTGTGGATGATGGATAGACCTGCCACTCTCATCCCCAAACCAATGCCGTTCCCGCAGCTATTCTCTCTGCTTCTTCCAGGCTGGAGCGTGAGGCTCCTTGCTCACCTCGGTGCGTACGCATCTGTAGTGGCTGTGTAGCCAAAAACATAATCTAAACACATCGCTTTGGAACGAAAATATTTCTCTTTTGAAAGGCCACTTGCTTTAGCATCAGTTCTACTGGGAATAATCCACTTAGAATATTATTAAACTAGAATATTTCCATGACACTTTAAAATTGTGGCCTAGCATAATACTGTACATATTTAAATGCATGTTAGATATACTTTTAAATAGTCATACATGCTTTGTGAAATGTAGTTAAAATGCAAGGTGGCATGCTACATATTTGAAATACCAAAGCGTTTCACCTTGTTCATATCTTCATCCTTTTCTGCATATAATCCAATGGATTCAATGTAATTAAACATATTCTATAACTCAGGGGTTCTCAAACTTTGTGATACCGTGACCCCCCTCTAAGTTTCTCGCAACCCTCTGGTGGGTCGGGACCCACAGTTTGAGAAACGTGGCTATAACTTATAATGGATCTGATCCACAACCCACTGAAATCAGTAGGAGGCTTTCTATTGACTTTAAATAGGGCATATGGGTCAAATCCTGTAGTTTGTATTCACTGCAGTGGGATTTTACAGAGGGGTCAGTGGCAGTTTGTTTTAGGAAGGACTGTGTGATGTTACAAGGAGGAGGGAGAAAAATTGCTCTCCTGGGCCTCTGAGGACAAGATGAGAAGTAATGAGCTTAAATTGCAGCAAGAGAGGTGTAGGTTGGACATTAGGAAAAAATTCCTACCTGTCAGGGTTGTTAAAAACTGGAATAAGTTGTCTAGGGAGGTTGTGGAATCTCCATCTCCGGAGATATTTAAGAGCAGGTTTGACAGACACTTGTCAGTGGTAATCTAGATGATGCTTGGTCATGATGTGAGGGCAGGGAACTGGATTCGATGACTTCTCAAGGTCCCTTCCAGTTTTTTGATTCTATGGTTCAGCCTCAGATTGTTTTGCAATATCGATTTCCAAAATCACTCACCGCTGCCATGTTGCCATCTCTCCCAGTTTTAGCTTAAGCAACATTTTCCATTGAGTCGCATGATTATGATGTAAGATTCAGCTTTCTGTTGTTTGATATTCAGCTTTCTGTTGTTTGATGCGTTGTATTGATTTTTCTTAAACAGGCAATGAAAAATTGAAAATGGTTAACTTTTGTATATGTTTCCAAATACCTCACTCTTCATGGAATCACCTATGGATATTATGCAATTTTACAATGTGTTGAAGCTGCCGAGGACCGGAAATTATACCACAGATGTGACACGTTAGGCTTGGGATAACAGTAATAGATTAGGAGAAGTTATACATGAGTAGGGAAAGGAAGGAAGGAAGTAATAATCAGGAGGAGGAGGGGAGGAAAGACACCAGAAAAGTTAGGTGGAACGTAGACCTGGCATTATTTGAGCTATCTCAGTATTTTATCCAACTATATCTAGAAACTGAGTCCAAATTTCTTCATAGTCATCTAATTGCTGTCTCTCTGGCTGCTAACCCAGGCAGATTGGAATACCGCTGCTCTCTTGTAAAATCAGGCCAGCTTTCTTCTTTGGGGATGGGGAGTGTGTGTGGGGGGGGGGAGTAATATGTTTCTAGCCATCATGGTGGTGGAGAAAATGTGGAAAACATGAAGCTACAGGCTCAAACCCTGAGGAAGCAAATAAGAACCCAAAACTGATTGGCTTGAAAATCATGTTTCATTTCATTCCATTCCATTATTTCATTTCATGATTTTGGAGGTCTGACTGTTGATTTTTAAATGCCTGGACTTCTGCCTAGTGACCAGAAAGGCTACGTGCCACCACCCTTTGGGAGGGAAACGAATCAGCCGGATGGAGAGAGCGGAGCACCCATCCTGTAAGAAAAGGAAGGGGTGCAGTAAAGGGAAGACGAGGCAGCCCAGTGCGGGGACCCTACTGAAGAATAGGAGAGAAGGAACTAACTTGTCTTTGTGAAGCACATCCCCTCCAGTATCTGTTCAGTATGCAGGCTCACAGCTTCATGTATTTCTCTGTTAACTCCATCCCAGAAAACAAAGTTGCTTTTTTACCAACTCTTCGACCCTCAAATCTCCAAGCAGACATTTTTATTCCCTCCAAATATATCAATAACCCTGTGAATGTGGGCATCTTTTCTCCACTTTTCCTTCTCCACACAGCACCCTGTCAGCCAGAGATGGTGCGGTGTTGTGTTCCCAGGTGACACAACACCCCAACGGCCTGCAAGATTTGTGAGCTCCCCTTCTTGTTCTGGTCTTCCCTTTTCAAGTGGGCAGAAAGCCAGAGGGTGAGCCCTATCCCAAATATTATCTCCGAGGACTTTAAACCTTCCATGAGTGACTCTCCATCCTGGAAATAATGGGGCTATGACTGGGAATGTTTTGTGCTATTAATGTTTAAATGTCACGAATCATACTGTGCCAGGGAAAGCAGCATTCAGTTAATTTAACATGGTCCATTTTCCAGGAAACAGAATATTTTGGAGTTTAGAATATTTTGAGTACATGAAATTTTTTTTTAAACTCTTAATCCTGGTCTAAAATAGGGAGTTATTTCAAAATACCACCCCCCGTTATTTCGAAATAAGTGGCTCATCCACACGACCAAGCCTGTTATTTTGAAATAAGAGGCAAGTTATTTCGAAATCTGCACTCCTGCTTTCCTCGGGGAATAAGCTTATTTCAAAATAGTTATTTTGGGAGTTATTATTTCAAATTTAGTTATTTCAAAATAATTTCTTAGAGTAGACGTTCCTGGAGGCTACGTCTAGACTGCAAGCCTCTTTGGAAAGAGGCTTTTTTGAAAGATACTTTCGAAAAAGCCTCTTTCGAAAAAGAGCGTCTAGACTGCAAGCAGTACTTTCGAAAAAGCAAGCAGCCTTTTCGAAAGAAAGCACCCAGGCAGTCTCGATGCTCTCTTTTGAAAAAGCAGTTTGCATTCAAGAACGCCTTTTTTTGAAAGAGCACTTTCGAAAAAAGGCGTTCTTCCTCGTGAAATGAGGTTTTCCGCCGTCGAAAGAAAAGCCGCGTTCTTTCGATTTAATTTTGAAAGAACGCGGCTGTAGTCTGGACGCAGGTGAATACTACTTTTTTTCGAAAAAAACCTTGAGTCTGGACACAGCCTAAGAGAGAGACGCTCAGATATTTTGCTGATGTATGAGGCTCTCTTTGCCTGTAAAATAAATTGAGGGGCAATGAGAGTATATTCAAAATAGCTATAGGTCCAGATCTACGTAACTAATTTCAGTCCAGTGTGCATGTTCAGAGAAAGACTTTTCACAGTGGAGCTGACTCCCTTTACTCAAGGACTGAATCTGACTCCTTGTAAATAGTGATTATTTCATGTACTGGTGAAATGCAGCCAAATCTTGGGTGGAAAAACAAAGTCATTTCACTGAGGTAACATTGCTTCCCTGTTGCTAGGAGGGGCTGTGAGGAATAATATATCCATGTGAATCCAGAAAAGAATTTAAGTAAGCAGTATGTATTTAAGTAACAGTATGATTGAGTGGGAATATAGTGGGGATACTGGGGTTAACAATACTATAATTATGTTTGGAAAAAATGCTGAAGAATTAACTGTAGAATCGTAGGAATGGAAAGGGTCTCAAGTTACAGTGCGGGAGGTCTAGGTTGAATATTAGGGGAAAACTATTTCCTTAGGAGGGTGGTGAACTACTAGAATGGGTTACCTAGGGAGGTGGTGAAATCTCTATCCCTAGAAGTTTTTAAATCTCGACTTGACAAAGCCTCAGCTGGACTTGATGACCTCCTGAGGTCTCTTCCAGCTCTATGATTCTATGATTGAGAGGTCCTCTAGTCCAGTTCCCTAACATGCGCAATTATCCCAAGTTGTTTACCCCTTTTGTGGCTGGCATTTTTGAAGAATGCAAAGGTGTGTCTGTTATTTTGCTCCCTATTCCCGCAAACCTCAGCTAAAAAAAATCTGGACATTTCAGCCATGCTTATTATTTATGATCACACTTCACATTTTCAGCATTTTGTTAGTAATTTACGGTCAGGCCTTACCCAGTAAGCTAGGGCAAGAGGTTACGTTTCCACACTAGTTTTGTCTAAGGCTCCGCCTGTGTGCACATTTGCACTAGACTTTAGCAGGGTTTAGACTTTACTTAGCCAGACTCACATCAAGGCAAGGCAGGCTATGAGGACTTCTCCACAGTGCCAACAACTGGACACAGTAATTAAGATTACCATATTTGAACATTCAAAAAATAGGACATCCCTGAGAGGGAGTGTATCTGTATCCGTATCTACCAACTCACATCGTATTAATGTGTGTTATCTACGTTCACATATGTGTTATATCCCTAAGTTCACATATGGTAACCCTACAATAATCCAGTAGAATACAATACATTGTCAGACCTTCATTTTATATATAATGTGGAAGATGATAGGATTAGTCCTTGTTTGCTCAGTATATATTTTGTGGCTACCTATTTGTATGTGTCAGTATGTATGTGTAAGATAATAAGACAGAGAAAGTTAATAAAGGAGAGCTGTTTGGTTAGATACTTAATAGATATTGGATTCCATTCTAATATGTCAGTTTTCTATTGATATTACTAAAAGTTTAATTTTTAGCATGAGTGTTTAAGGACTAGATACAGAGGAAACCTGTAAGTCAGATTTCCAGAAGAGCACAGGGCCAAATATAAATCATGTAGGCACCCAAATCAAAGCGACATTTTTTTTTCAGAAATGCTCAGCATCCAGCAGCTGCTGCTGTAAAAACGTCAGGTCCAATTTTCTGAAGAACTCACTGTATGAGATACTTTAGGCCAATGCTTTCAAAAAATGTTTTAGGGTGTCCAATTTGAGTTACTTTGAAGGATTCTGGTTTTTAGAAAGTGCTGGGCACCTACCTACCCATAGACAATTGGGCCCATTTCAGGTGTCTCAGGTAGGACTGCCCAATGCAGAGGGACCCTGACTGATTAGTTCCTTTTGCAATTTATGGCCAAATGGCCAGCATGGAAGCTGTGCCATTTTGAAAGTTGAGCCCTGATTTTGGATACTAAGCTCTTTCGAAAATTCTGCTATGAGTGTACTTAGAAGAGGTTAGAAGAAAAACAAAGGAGACAGATGACTAACAAAGAAATTAAATTTGCAATTATCATTTAGAAAAAACGTGTATGTCTTTAAAATGATTTGTAACAGCACATGTTCTCAATATCTTCCATTATATTTGGAAACTCTAATCTTTTTTGACTGCTTAGGTCCTACTGGATGATGCACTGTACGGTAGGCAGAAGAATTATTTACAGCAATCAACACCTTTCTAGGACCTGCTAGTGCTCTCTCAGCTTTTTGGAGGTATTGTCAGGACTGGAAGGCATAATAGTTAATGGCTGACAAAAATTCATTTGAAGGTTTTGACGTAGTATGTATAAAAAGCTACATTAGCTGTATTTGTATTTGCATTGGGTTATTTATTTAGTTATTTGCAAGTACTGACAACTAAAGACCAAACAAAGATGAATGTGTCATCTAGGCTTGTAAGCTACCTCTGTTTTTATTTTAAAATAACATGAACGGTTGAATTTTGATCTTATGGTCAGGTGGTGTTTTCTTGCCATTTTGAAGAACAAAATCTTTTTGTATAATCTTAGGCAAAACACAGTGAGATGCCAAGTGTTTTCCACCTCATCAACAACAATGTTCTGGCCCTCTGCAGCACTAAAGTGTTTAAAGGGCTACAGATACATCTTATACACCTAGCAAGGTGATTTAACAGGAACTCACCTGTGCAAAGAAACTCTGTTTCTAGTTCCCTGAATGAGCATGGAGAATAGAATGCTATGGGGATTCCACATGAGTCATCTACAAATGTTCATGGAATCATAGGGTTGGAAGAGACCTCGAGAGATCATCAGGTCCCAACCCCCTGTTTAAAAACAGGACAAATCCCAACTAAATCAGCCCAGCCAGGGCTTTGTCAAGCAGGGATTGAAAAACCTCTTGGGATGGAGATTCCACCACCTCCTGAGGTAACCCATTCCAATGCTTCCCCATCCTGCTAGAGAAATAAGCTTTTCCAAATGCAGTAAGTGTTTAGATCCCAAATAGATGCTAACAGGCATTATGATCAGAATAGGGATCAGCTCTGGTTAGTGAGGGGGAGCCTTCTATCCATCTTTCTCTGAAATATTTGGTCTTTTCCTGCTAAAGAACTGTCCCAAAAGAACAGAGAAGGTGTCATGCAGTAGGGACTTGATCCAAGGCCACTGAATTCATTGGGAAGACTTCTATGGGTTCCAGATCCAGCCTTTCTAATTTTCATATCTGTTTAAAGTGATTGAGACCTGGTTCTCTATATCTGATCTGTTGCATTTTTGGCAGTCTGGCACCATTGTCAGCAGACTCCCTGAAAATATCTGCTTGAACCTCTTCTAAAGATGCTATATGGCCACAAAGAGGCATATGTTGAAAATCAAAGAGATTTTGAGGTGTGGTTTCCAGCCCCTTGAGGGAAGTGGAATTTGTGGGGGGGTTCACTTACGATTTGCCCTAGATTTATGGTAAAATGGGTAAGAATCTTAGATGCTGTATGAACAAAACTTTTGAAAGATTTTATAAATTATAAAATGAGCTCTCAGAGAAGTGAAAAGTCATTTGCTGGTTGACACTAGATTAAAGCTGCTGTGAGACTAAGAAGTTAATGGATACATTTTCTGGGACACAGGTGAAAATCTGAGCATAAGTGTCAACCTGCAATGACCAACTTATAATATTAAGGGAAAATCCATTTGGGGTATTAAAGATTTTAATGGTCTGGAAAGGAGCCTTTTTTAAACCTCACTGTGTGTGTAAAAGAAGCACTCAGCTTGTAAGTATTGCCTACTGTCTCCGGAAGCATCTGTGCCAGGATTTCAAAGTGATAGGCCTCCTATAAAGGTTTAAGGGTTCAGCTTTCCTCCCAGCGATGTCAAGAGGACACAGATGTGACTTCATTATATGGGCATTTTGCTACTCTACAGAATAAGTTCTTGGCTGTGTCAGTGGAAAATCAGAGGCTGTTATAATTACAAACTATCTGAGCTGTTAGTCTGAAAAGCACAAAACATCACATCACATCCTCTATTAGAACAGTCTATTTAGAACAGTCTATTCGGTACAGCAAATAGTAGCATTGTCTCTTAGTTCAACCGAAATGTATTTACACGCTGCAAGAAAAAAAAACAAGCTTAAATTTTGCAATACACTGTCTTGCTGATATCGGCAATTAATTTCCAATATGAAACTCTTCTGAGGTCATGTTTACACTATGGGGACGATCAACATTACCATGGTCGATTTTCCAGAATTTGATTTAACTGGTCTAGTGAAAACCCGCTAATTCGAACTGAAAGGCTACACCTGCTGTCACCAGTATTCCTGATCATCATGAAGAGTGAGGGACGCCAATGGGAGCGTTTGCTCCTGTTAACCTTCCGCTGTGTGGACGGTGATTTAAAGGTACGTCAACTCCAGCTACATAATTAAAGTAGCTGGAGTTGTGTATCTAAAGCTGACCTTCCCCTTTAGTGTAGAAATGCCCTGAGATGTTCTGTTTTCTGCAACAATGGAAGAAGGTAGGGGAAAGGGCACAGATAGCATATCTTCTCTCAGCTACATAAGAGAAATGATAGAAACTACCATCAGAGCTAAAAACAAAACCAGGTTAGCAGAATGCTGTTTTGGAATCAGGATGTGAGATCTCTCACAGTGCAGCTTGGCTGAAGTAGCAAGTGTGGTTTGATTGACTTAATCATTCCCAAATTAGTACCAAATGCAGCCTCAGATGGTTTTGTCTTGGCTAGAATATGTAGTTGAGCTTAGGCCAAGTTTTAAGTAACACATGCTAGTTCTGCCCAACATGTACTTGATCTTTTTCCCTTGCTTAGATGTAGGGTAACAACTTAATCTTGATTTCAGCTGGTTAAGCAGGAGTGTGGGCAATAAAATCAAGTCAAGGTGTTCCCTAGTCTTTACACTAGGAAAAATGTTGAGTCTACCTCACGCTTAGCTAACATGTTTTAGTTAAACCCTACAATAACTCAACCATCTTTCCAAGATAAACCCAGATAGCAATAGCGATTCTCCTGGAGAAGAACCTAGTTCAAGTTGTGTCACAGCAACCAAAAAAGAGGGAATGCATCTGTGGAGAAGGCGGAAGTGTTCCCATAATGACTACTCCAGGTGAATTAAGCAAACCCGAAGTCCTGTTTTGAGAAATGTAACCCCTTATTCATATTTGAAGAGACTCATAACATCGGCCCTTGTGTTTCTGGTATTAAATTTGCATAGCACAGCAAATCATATGAATACAGGAAAGCAACCAGAACATTAATTAAGCTAATAATTTGGTCAGTGTTTATTCTTTGATCCACACTGTTACTTGTATGCTGATGCTACAATGCCACTCTGCATATGACTAACTTCAGATAATTTAAAGAATCTATGGCAATAGGTCATTATAGTTCCACTGTTTGAGGGGTGAGTTCGAAGCTCATGAAGATAAATCACGTTTTCCAATACTGAGTTCCTTAAATAAAACATTCCCTTTCTTTAGCCAGATAAAGCTCCTGAACTCTAGGAAGGCAGCCACCTTCTGCATTCTCAATTAGATTTACAGCAACCCATTCTCAAATAGATTTACAGCAAGTTTACAGCATCCCTTTATTCCAGTAAATCCAGGTTTACAACCCGTACGAAAGATTGACATTGGAATTCTGGCTCCCTTAGTATTATACCTTGTGGCCGTCTACTGTTCGCTTCGATCTCACTTGCATTTAACTGTCCTGTATACTGTTTTGCTGTAGCTTTTTATTAGAGTGAGGCTTTTCTAACTCCTGCGGCAGGGTCATTCTTGCAGACAAAGGCAAACATCTGAATTTCTGTTGTAGATGGTCCTCATGGCTTCTGAGTTTCACCTGATGCACACAAAGGAAGTTGTAAACCCAACTTGTGCTGTCTGTCACAGTGAAGATAGAGAGTGAATGTGCAGAGTCATTGTTTGCAGATGTTGCAGACACAGCCATTGATAGTTGGCCAGCATAGAGAAGATTAAGAGAAAAAGATCCATTTTAAGAATTGAAGTTCTTACAATAGCTAAGTCTAGAGGTATGTGACAAGTCTTATGTTCAACACTAAATGGAGGCAGCCAAGTATAGGAAGTCTGCAATGTGGATTAGGTTCTATTTAGTTATGTAGTCTGCAAATGTTGCAGATAAATATGTTAAGGCAGAGATGACACAGATGAACCAGGTTTCAGAGAGGTAGCCATATTAGTCCATTTCAGCAAAAAACACCAAGGAGTCTGGTGGCACCTTAAAAACTAACAAATATATTAGAGCATAAACTTTTATGAAAAGCAACTCACTTTGTTGATGCATGAAGTGAAAGATCTGATGGTAGGGATACAGAGATGGTAGTGTTATATCAGTTTTCATTTAATCAGGGTAGATGTGGCCCAATAAGTAAGTATTCTCACCTTCTTATCACTGTTGGTAGTAGGCCACACCCATTTGTTCTTTAACGTACTTATCTGCAACATTTGCAGACTACATAACTTAATAGAACCTAATCCGCATTGCAGACTTCCTATACTTGGCTGCCTCCATTTAGTGTTGAACATAAGACTTGTCATATACCTGCTGACTTTTACCTAAGAATTTTCATCTTCTTATCACTGCTGGTAGTGGGCCACATCCACCAAAACATTTAAAAGAAAGTAAACTATAGGCTGACAAGTCAATTATATTATAACTAATACACATATAATATGAGCAATCTTTGCTTCTTAGGTAAAGGTTCTTTCTCTGCATGTCAATCATGTACTTTAAATTATGCCATAGCATGATAACCAATATTTGCTAACTGAAGTATATTTGTCTTTGGGGATTATACCAGTACAGTACCTAATTTTTTTTTAAAAACGTGGAAAGAAAAAAAATCTGCTTCTTTAAATTTACACTGTTAGAGGTACTGGTTCACTTCTATCTTGATGGGGATAAAACCAAACAGTAATTACAAACTCTGCTCCCCAGGGTAGCTACAGAATATTGTTTTTGATTAAAGAAGAAAATGTCTTGAAAGTTGCAAGGGGAAATCTTTATTTTTTTGGACTGAATTGTGGAAGGTGGGAGACTGAAAAATATCTATCAGTGTTAAAATCATAATAAACAAAACACACACAAAAGGTGTCCCTCACACTTTTAAGCCTTCTACTACTTAGAAACATAGGTGTAAACTTAAATGATACACATTTTTGTAAAAGCTGGGATGAACTCTGATGATGTGAAAAAAACACTTTCTTGCATATTTTCTTCCACTTGCACAAGTGGAAATATATTGAGTATTTCTGTAATTCCTTTCATTTAAAGAAAACAACAACCCTGAAAGTTCTATACAATTTCTACACACAGTTATTTGCAGCCACTTCTGGGGTGGAATACAGTAGCTGAGAACAGTGGATAACTACTTGGAACAGGAGAAAAAAAAGAATATTGCATGCAATTAAAAATGCGCACGGTATTGAATGGTACATACAGGACGCATTAATTTCTCATTTCAAGACAGAGAAATAACTCATTCATACAGAACTGTAAGAGCAGGTAACATTTCCCTTAAGGAAGAACCAGAGTCTTTGCCTTTAATTGTTACAATTTGGACACCAGTATATGGAAAAGAACAAGATAAGTGTATTTTCTAGCACTTTGCAACATACATACCAACGTGCTCTTTGTTCACCGCTGATACGACTGACATATCACACAACCAATGACTTGCCATTTCCTTGTAACTTTTGTTCATATTGAATTGGCACATAACGCATATACTACTGTACGTATAAACACCATGCTAAAGCAATCACATTGCCTTCTTAAATAGCATGAATTTATCTAAGAATGAATGAGCAAGCTTCTTAGAGAACTAAACTAAGTATGAGTGCTAAGGGAGACCCAGCTAACGTGGATGTCACGTGTTCAGTCAATGAGCTAACAATGATGCCAGTGATGTGTTACGGCACCCAGTGCTGCGGCCTTGGTGCAAAACCTCTGTTCCTGTAATAAGCAAGGGTATCCACATCCATGGGATCTGGATCTCTGACTCCAGGATGGCATAACACTAAGGTCTGATAAACCTGCTAAATGAAGATGGAAGATCCCCCCCCCCCCCTCCAAACCACTTTGTGGTACAACCACAAAATAATGACAATAAACAGCTGGCTGCTACATATCTTTCAATGTGCTTTGAAAGAGGGGATGAGACAGAGAGAGAGTTCGAATTTGCTGTTCTCTCACCCATGCCATCGGTAGCATGGGGCACTGTCTGTCCTTAATCAGGGCAGTTTGTGATGTGAGATTAAGTGAATGGCAGAACAAGGAGCAATGGTCTCAAGTTACAGTGGGGGAGGTCTAGTTTGGATATGAGGAAAAACTATTTCCCTAGGCGGGTGGTGAAGCACTGGAATGGATTGCCTAGGGAGGTGGTGGAATTTGGAGAGAGTCCAGCGGAGGGCAACCAAAATGATTAGGGGTCTGGAGCATATGACCTACGAGGAGAGGCTGAGGGACTTGGGTCTGTTTAGTCTGCAGAAGCGAAGAGTGAGGGGGGATTTGATAGCAGCCTTCAACTTCCTGAAGGGAGGTTCCAAAGAGGATGGAGAGAGGCTGTTCTCAGTAGTGACAGATGGCAGAACAAGGAGCAATGGTCTCAAGTTGTGGTGGGAGAGGTCCAGATTGGATATTAGGAAAAACTATTTTACTAGGAGGGTAGTGAAGCATTGGAATGGGTTACCTAGGGAAGTAGTGGAGTCTCCATCCCTAGAGGTGTTTAAGTCTCGGCTTGACAAAGCCCTGGCCGGGTTGATTTAGATGGGATTGGTCCTGCCTAGAGCGGAGGGCTGGGCTTGACGACCTTCTGAGGTCTCTTCCAGTTCTATGATTCTATGATACGGGGATGGTTGGATGAAATAACATGATCTTGGTAACTAATTGACCATTCATTATAGGGAACTTTCTGGGTGTCTGGCTGGTGAGTCTTACCCACATGCTCAGGGTTTAGCTGATCGCCATATTTGGGGTCAGGAAGGAATTTTCCTCCAGGGTAGATTGGCAGAGGCCCTGGAGGTTTTTCGCCTTCCTCTGTAGCATTGGGCACAGATCACAGCTGAAGGACTCTCTGCATGTTGGGGCCTTCAAAGTATTTGAAGGCTTCAATATCTGAGACATAGGTGAGAGGATTATTCTAAGAGGGGTGGGCGAGATTCTGTGGCCTGCACTGTGCAGGGGGTCAGACTAGATGATCATAATGGTCCCTTCTGACCTTAAAGTCTATGAGTCTATAGAGTTTTTAAGTCTCAGCTTGACAAAGCCTTGGCTGGGTTGATTTAGTTGGGATTGGTCCTGCTTTGGGCAGGTGGCTGGACTCAATGACTCCTGAGGTCTCTTCTAGCCCTAGGATTCTATAATGTCATAAAATTTGGGATCGTCTTGTTCTTACAGAGAACCAGGACATGTTCTGTGAGTGACTTACTTTATTAAGGGACTTCTCAGCAGGAGGTGTTTCTCTGTTGCCCGTTCTCTCTCTTTGTTCGTTCTAATTTTGAAGAGCCCCCTTTCACTGCAGCGTCAGACCATCTCACTCTCTTTAGTGTGTTTAATCCTCACAACACTGTGATGAGGCAGAGAAGTCCCTGTCCAGAAGGGGAAACTGAGGCACCGAGATGCAGAGTGACTTACCTCAGGCCACGCAGGATGTCAGAGCCAAAGCAAGGAATTGAATTGGTCCTGGGCTACTCTCACTACTGGGCTATCTGAATCATGTTCCAACTCTGTTCCCATAACACAGTGTCAGATGTTCCTCTCACCACCAGGCATGCAAGGGGGGAAAGAAGAAGAAAAAAAAAGATTGCCAGCAGCAGAGAGATCCTGTGGAAGGTTTGAAGGAAGGGAAGAGAGGTGCAGGAGAGACACACACGAGACGCAACTTTCTCTCACTTGCAACTATAGAACCCATAATCCAAATGCTTTTGCTAAAAATGGCTCATTTTAGCATGTCAGGCAGCTGCGTGATCTAGGTCAGCAGCTATGAAAGATTCTGGAGAGCTTGTACTTCAATAGTTAAAACAAAGGAATGCTGAGTAAATGCCCCTATATTTGCCAAGAGCAATGCAGATGGCAACATCTGGTGGGCACCCTACTTATTTCAGAGTGAGCCAAGCTGGAACGTATGCAATAATAATTCATAAACAAACAAACCAACCAGCAATGCCTCTTCTCATTCCCTTCCCGCAGTCCCAGTTTCACAAATCATTTTTGCAAATGAAAGCACTAAGTTTGGTTCAGTCTTTCATGTCGCCTTATTTGGGGGGGAGGGGTGGTCATTCATTGATAGTCAGCTGGTCCATAGGTGTCCATGAAACTCTTGAGTCCTGAAAGTTTCATGAAGTTTAGCGAAAGCAATTACTCGTCCAAAAAGGCCACCCCGGAAGTGTATTACTCATTCATCTGCTGGTACAAAAATGTTTCCGTTATCCAATCAGGGAGCAGCAATTATTAACAGTTCAGTTCCATGACCAGCTGCAGAACAAGAATAAAGAGGGCCTGATCCAAAGGATAGTGAAATCTATGAGAGCCTTTTCAGTGGGCTTTGGTAGGGAATAGACTCAGACTCATAGACTTTAAGGTCAGAAGGGACCATTATGATCATCTAGTCTGACCCCCCTGCACAATGCAGGCCACAGAATCTCACCCACCCCCTCCTAGAATAATCCTCTCACCTATATCTCAGATATTGAAGCTTTCAAATAGTTTGAAGATGCAGAGAATCCTCCAGCTGTGATCTGTGCCCCATGCTACAGAGGAAAGCGAAAAACCTCCAGGGCCTCTGCCAATCTACCCTGAAGGAAAATTCCTTCCTGACCCCAAATATGGCGATCAGCTAAAGCCTGAGTATGTGGGCAAGACTCACCAGCCAGACACCCAGAAAGTTCTCTAGTAATTCCTATCATCCCGCCATTGACCTATTCCCACTGATAATGAATGGTCAATTAGTTACCAAGATCATGTTATCTCATCAAACCATCCCCTTCATAAACCCATCTCGTTTAATCTTGAAGCCAGATAGATCTTTTGCCCCCACTAATTCCCTTGTAAGGCCGTTCCAGAACCTCACTCCTCTAATAGATAAGCAAACTATTTGCAAGCACTCAGGTAGCAGGGCAGTCTCTCCACTCCAGGCATAGAAAAGGTTAAAACAGCCCTAGGAGAGGTCAGTAGCTAGGGGACCAATCATGAGAGGCCTTGCAGCAGCCAATCAAGACCCAGGAGAGCGGTATAAAAGAGATGGCTGGCCAGGCTGAGCGCACTCTCACTCCAGACCTGGAGGGAGAAGGACCTAACAGCCTGCTAGCCAGGGTACCATGGACAAAGCAGTGCTGGGAAAAGGCAGGGAGAGGCGCGGAGACTCCCAGGCTGCAGGGTAAAGCTTGAGGGTTCTAGGGCTGCAGGGAAGCAGCCAGGGCAGCAGAAGGCAGCAGGTCCACACCCCCTTGCCTACGATGAGTGGCCATTTCAGACTGCAGTTTGCCCCTGAGGTGAGGGGGAGGATCCCAGGGTGTAGGGCAGTACATGGAGGGAAAGGGGCTGCAGTCTGGGAGGTACGTGGGTCCCAACGTAAGGTGGCAGAGCCATTAGCCGAAAAGAGGTAACAGCAAGTGAGACCCCAGCTGGAAGAGGGCACTCTGGCACTGAGCAGAGCGGAGTCCCAGAGTGACCAGCAGGAGGCACCGCGGTGGTGGGTCACACCAGATCCCCAACGATTCAGTCAATGCGTGAACACAATGGAGAAACATCAGCAAAGGTTTGGGAGCAAATTCCCCTGCCCAAAAGGGGCTAACTTCATGAGGAATTTATTTTAACTACAGGTTGCCTCTCTGAAAACTGGTACTCTCCGGCCAGACCATGGATGCTCCTAGACCAGGGAACCCTGGAGCCCAGCCAGAGCCGGGGCCAGAAGAGCCCCACAACAGTGCTGGGGCCAGGGACAGGAGAACCCTGGCAGGCCACTGCAGCAGTGGGAACCCCGGGAACCCCCAACAGCCAGCAGCAGCGTGGGGTCAGGAGACAAAGAAGCGTGGCTGCCCATGGCAGTGCAGTGCTGGGGAAAAATGCCACACAGGCGAGGGCGGGAAACCCCAACTGCCAAAGGCCACCTAGGGCTGGGGGCAGGAGCAGCAGAGCAGGGGCGTGAATAGAGGGGGCCAGAGGCAGGGAGCCGGTTGGCTCGTGGCCCCTGGCAGGGGACACCTCCCCTGGTCCAGGAAATTCTGTCCTTCAGAACCGGTCAGGTCCCAACCATGCCGGACCAGGGAGGTCCGACCTGCAGCTAGATTCCGGCCCACTGTTCTTTCTGTAACACAGGAAGGTAAGCCTGAAGATTCTGGGAAAACTGCCATGCGATTTGATGTCTATGTGAGGGATTAGTCTTTTCTGTAGTCTGCAGCGCTTGCTAAGTAATGTAGTCGTCCCTGTATTGTTTACACTATCTAGTAATCCTTCTACTTAAAGGTTTCACACTGAGGAGATGCTGAAGAGGAGATGTTCAGACTCATTTGTATTGGGGGTTAGTGCCTTGAGGACTAGCTCATTCATTGTTTCAGTTAAAGGATCAATATTAGCTTCTTGTCCTCAGTTTGCACTCTCTCCCTGGCAATAATTCTCAGCATTCCCTTGAGGAACGATTTGCAACTGTCTGAGGCTTCACTTTACAATTCTTTTCTCTTCCATCTCTTAGGATCTTGGCAAAAGATTTTTCCCCCTTTTGACAACTGGTGAAAGTTTCTTAAGGTAGTTCTGAAGCTTTCCATAGATGCTGAGGTTGGTGATTTTGGGAGAGCACAAAATGGAATTTCTTGAAAAAGAAACATTTGCAAAGAAGTATTTGTATCTGTCTCAGCCAGGCAAGTTAACACACACACCTTCAATAACTGGTGGGAAAAGGGGATTATATCAAAGACATTTTTCTTTGTATGTATTCACAACTAGCCTTCCAGTGTCCACAGACAACCCCCTCAGAATGGCTTTTCTTTTCAGATTTCATTCAGAAATCTTTGCTTATCTTCTACACTTTGTATGTCCTAATAATCATCTTTTATTTTGTCTCAATATCATCTTTCAGGCTGAAGGGAATTGTCCTCTCCTGCCCTTCAATAGGAAACACCTTTTTAGACTCCATAAAATATTTTTTCCTTTTTCCTCTTTTCTTTTTCTTAATTCGACCTTCCTCTTTAGTGTAGTCCTGTCTTCAGTTTTTTATTTGGAAATAATTTTATTTTCTGTTCTGTTCTTCTCTTTTCTTTCTGCATAGAAAATGTCTCATATTTTGAGGCATGATGTTAATTAGAACTGGCTCTAAATGTGGGTCACATTTTTAATCAGTTCATACTAGATTTCATATACTTCATTTTGATTTTTTTATGACATACTGGGAACTAATATTGATACCAAGCAGAGCTGGTAAATACTTCCCTAATTAAATAATGTATCTAAATCTTGTTTTATAGTAACACGTCTTGGAGAAGACAGCTTTTCTTTTACAGTCTAGTCTCAAAGCATTCTGAGATGCCCTAGATCATTTGGCTTGTTTGATTGACATACACATTTTTATTTGTTCAGCTCTAGTTATATGGCCTCTGTAATACACTGGAGAGCTGGTCAGAGAAACCTTAGAATATACAGTTTTGTTGAAATTGAAATGCTTTGTGAAATCAAGTTTGTTTCAGCAAAAAGTTTTCATTTTTAGCCTTTCCCACTGGATAAACTTCCAACTACGTCAGTCTCCTCTTTTGGATTGAAACATTTCAGGCTATTTCTTCACTAGGGGGAAGATTGACGTTGCTACAATTGGTCTTCCTGAGTTTGATTTAGCAGGTCTAGTAAAGACCTGCTAAATCAAACTCAGAGAGTGCCCCATCAGTGGCCAGTACTCCTGCTTCTGTAAGGAGCAAGGGAAGCTAATGTGAGTGTTCAAATTAAGTTATGTTGATTCCAACTACGCAATTAACATAGCTGGAGTTGTGCATCTTAATTCAACCTTCCCCTTTAGTGTAGTCCTGACCTCAGTTTTTTATTTGGAAATAAATTTTCATTTAATTTTTTTATTTGGTAATATATTCTATATTGTAATACTTCTGTTACGTATTTTGATAAACAAAATATTCAAAAGTCAAAATTGAAAGGATGAAATATTCCCTGTGTGTCAACATAGAAATCTTTTTTGGAATTTTCCTGAATTTGAAAATTGTAGGTTTTCACTCCAATTTGCAAGGAAGTCTGCTGCAGATTAAGTGAAGCTGCCCCAGTTTATACAGACTGAGGATCTAGTCCTAAATCAAAATACCACCCAACTGCAGCTCTTCCTTTCACATGGGAGATTTTCAGCTCAACTTGCCAATGCAAAGTCATAAGTGTTGGGGATAATAATAGTTAAACAGAGTCATATATGTAGTGAATCTGGCACTCTGGATGTGGCAGCATCTGCCAAAACCCTGCTTGAAGTGTGTGGTAATGAGAGAACATACATGTCGCTTCCATAGAGATTATGTGCCTGATTCTAGACCCCGGAAGTCAAAGTGAGCGTTGATTTTAGTGCATGCTAGGTTAAGCTGTATATCTCATAATGACGGGGAACTACACAGTATCTCTTCCCACTGTGAACGTGTTTCTGACCTGCTTCTGAATGGGGTCTATGTAGAGTTTGTTTGGATATTCAAATTGGGATTCACGGGGGCATAGGCAATGGGCCTAGGAAACTTTAGCCCCCCTGTCCCCTCAACTGCTGCATCCCTCGCAGTATTTCCGTTCTGTCATTCTCCATGTTGGGCAACAATTGATTCACGACTCTGACCTCTATTAGCATTAAAAAGCAATGTCTTTTCCTCTGGCTTCATCTTCACCATGACTCCTATGGAAACCTCTTCTGCATTATGTATGAATCACACTGCAGAACACCCAGCAGTCGAATAACCTTTGGTCCTGCATACTTTGATGAGTGTGAACTCCTCTGTACGAATCCTCTTGCCATACCGTTGTGTCCTGTGGATTATCCAGAATATACCACTGGTAATCAATTATTATTGTGTTGTGTGTTGCAACACAGGATCCCTAGTCATAGTGCAGGACCCTACTCAGCTAGGCACTATGCAAACAGACGACAATGTGATAGCCCTGTTTGTGGATTTTGGCTCAGGCTATTGATAAGGATTGCCGTACACAGACATTAGCATAAGTTATACCTCCCCCGCGTTTATTCTAAAACTGACATGTCTCCTATGAATTGGTAAATTCACTCTTGCTAGTTCATCATTGTTTTTGTGGCTAAGTCCAGAAAGAATGATTCATCTTGTTCAGAAAGTGACTACCTTTTTCATCCCTTTTTGTACTGTCCACTGTGCATTGGGCATTTTCCTCACTTTACACCCCTGGAGAAACTGGGCTGAAATCAATGTAGTTTCCCTGAAGCAGAAGATCTAACTAGCCCTTTGTGTTCCTGGCTAAATACTAGGCCTTACGTGCAACCATGATTACACCTTGTGTACCGCCTGCTGTTTTTCTGACCTCTCCTGTGATTTGCCTGGGCATGCTTGCTTTTCCACTATCATTTTCTAGGTTTAGAAGCTACATCTTTTTTTGAGTGTGGCTTCCTTAAAACATTTTCCCCCCCAGCTCCGTGTCTGGTTACCTCAATGAATCATTTCGGAGTGACTTGCCAGACCTGACTTTAATTGCAGCTCTGCTGATAAATCGTTAGGAATGCTAATGATGAGTCCTTCTCAAATGTGCTCACTCTTACTAGCTTCAAAGTTCTCGTGTTCTCTTAACATCCACAAGCTTCTAACAAATGCTTCAGCAGATTCCTCCGATTTTAGGCTGTGCTGGTGAAAAGAAGTCCTTTTGTGGAGTATGCTATGTTTAGGCACAACACGCATCCCATTTCTGAATGTCATTCATTATCCTCTGTCAAAGGCAAAGACTATGAAAATATGTTCAGCCTTTCTACCAGTGGTGTAAATGATTCATTCATCTGGATTCCTCCTTACTTATTAAACTTGGTGGCAGCCTAAAAGCATGCAGTGCTGCTTTTACTCTAGTTTTCCAGTTGGCCCGTTAAAAATGAAACATGCTAAAGGACTATGCTTAGGCATTTCTGATTTCTGGACCGGGCAATCGGTGTACCAGGTTCTTTGTGGCCCCCTGTCATCAAATCTGAAACCAGCACCCTTCTGCAGTGTGGAAACAGTGCTTTCCCAGTAAATGGCTCAAACTTCTCCTAATCCTGCCATGGTCTTTGTTTTGCTTCAGTACAGGTACGTGTACGCTAGCCCCCTAGTTCGAACTAGGGAGGCTAATGAGGGTGACCGAAATTGCTAATGAAGCATGGGATTTAAATATCCCGTGCTTGTTTAGCATATTCCTGGCCGGTTGCCATTTTGGAAACTGACTAGCCCGAAATAACTGCCAACATCTACATGCGGCAGAGAAGCAGGATTCGGAGAGAAACCCCTTAGTTCGAATTAACTGTTAAACCTCATTCCATGAGGAGGGGTGCAGGATGCAGGCTGCTCCAGGGAGAGAGAACTACCCCAGCCCCCTCTCACCGACGCAAGTCGGGACCAGGTGAGAAGCGCCTCTCCACGGTCGCTGCAGCTCTCTTGGGCGTAGCTGGGGGAGGGGTGCATATCCCACATCTGAGGCAGGTCCTTAGGCTGGGTGGGAGCCAAAGGAAGACCACCTGTCCCCTGGCAGTGGTAGGTCTGGAACAGTTCCGGGTTGGGTGCCAAGGCTGTGGGGGAGCCATCCTCTCCTCTGGCCCGAGTATGGCACAGAGACGGCTGGAGGTTGGGAGGTGGTTCACCTCCCCCCCCCCCCAGCTCTAGCATGGAGCTGCTGTTGTCAGGAAGAGAGGCATCCTTTCCCATGGTCCCAGCATAGAGCTGCCATAGTTGGAGGGAGGCACAGTCTTCACCAGCCTAGAAGAGAGCTGTTGTGGCAGCTCTGTGCTGAGGTCAGCGGGCAGAGGTGGCACTCTGTGTGCCCACCCTGAGCCCTCTTTTAATACTCACTCAGTTGTGTCAGTTTTGAGGAGTGTACTTGATTGGGTACCTCTGTCTGTTTTTGGTTTGGTTTTATGAGACTCAATCCCATTCTAGGCACATCCCATTCTCCTGGCACAGCCGAATGCTTACATTGCTTTAAGTTATGGTAAGAGGAAGCTGAATACCAAATTCAGTGGTCTTACCTCTTACCATTTGAACAGAGAGACAGTCAGACTCTCTCAAGTATATAGTCAATTAACTCAGAAAAACGCTTTGTGACTGTATTGCTAGGAAAGTTTCTTAAGAAGCTTTGGGATGCAAAGGATGAGCTAAGGTATCTTTTTCTGACTTTAAATTATTGTTCAATCAAACCCAACTCAAGCAGATCCCACTTGGTTTGAACCAGAACCTCTTTCTGTTCCTTCAAGATGAGCAGTTAAATTATTCTAGAGAAGCATTTTTATGAACCATTAGTTCAACCCTAATTTTAGGAGGCCTGTTAAATTTGGAAAGAACATATACAAAGCATAGTCCCCAGCTCTGCATGTTAATTCAAATAAAAGTTAATAATGACTTTGTTAAACGTTCCCGACTGTGTGGTCTAACTCTGTTCAGAATCGGTTCACATTTACAGGCTGCTTGTGGTAACTGCTGCACGCAACAACGGAGAAAACATTTTAATTTAGCTGTACCCAAATGGCAGAGCTACTAATATCATCCTTGCTGGGCTTCCTTTGGTGGCTGTGAGCCAGGACCAAGAAAGCTAAGTATCCTCAGGGCAACAGTACATGTTTCAAGGGCAAAACAGACTCTCTAGGATCCCCAACTAGTGTAAGTCAGTGTCATTCCATTGTCTTGATTGTGAACCTTCATCGGTGTGGAAATAGTGGCACGACTTCAGCACGGATAAGAACCTGGGACTGTGAAGGTCCTGGGTGAAGGGAGTTGCTGTAAATAGAGCTGTTTCCTTATGGTCTCCCATGGGTTATTTGAGTAGTAGGGAACACTGAAGGGCAGGAATGCCCCTTTCCTTGGGCTCTGACCTCTGTCGTGGCATCAGAGAAGATAGTGGGTTAGGAATGGTGCCACAGCTCGGAGCCACACAAGGGTTCCCCCAACAGAGAGAAAAATCCACCCATGGGCTCTAGATTGCTGCAGCATAATACAAAGCATCATAGAATCCCAGGGCTGGAAGAGATCTCAGGAGGTCACAGAGTTCAACCGCCCAAAACAGGACCAACCCCAACTAAATCATCCCAGCCGGGGCTTTGTCAAGTCAGGACCGAACAATCTCTAGAGATGAAGATTGCACCCCCTCTCTAGGGGAACCCATTCCAGTGCTTCACCACCCTCCTAAGGAAATAGCTTTTGCTAATATCCAACATAGACCTCTCCCACAGTAACTTGAAAGACCGTTGTTCCTCATTCTGCCATCTGCCACCACTGAGAACAGCCTCTCTCCATCCTCTTAGGAACCCCCTTCATGTAGTTAAAGGCTGCTATCAAATCCCCCCTCCCTCATCCCTTCTGCAAATTAAAATAAGCTCAAATCCCTCAGGCTCATAAGTCCTGTGCTCCTGCCCCCTCATCATTTTTCTGTACTTTCTCCAATGTGTCCACAACCTTTCTGTAATGGAGGCTCCAGAGTGCTCCAGATGTGGCTCACCAGTGCCAAATAAAAGGGGAATAATCATTTCCCTAGATCTGCTGGCGATGCTCCTACTAATGCACCCCAATATGCTGTTAGCTGCCTTGGCTACAAGGGCACACTGTTGACTCATATCCAATTTCTCATCCACTGTAATCTGGAATGGAAGTTATGTTAAAATAACTCTCCAGACACCGAATTAGAGCAGCATGCAGTTCAGAATTTGATTCCCAAACTTAGTGATTTCAAGGGCACAGATTTCCATATCTCAAGTTCACAGGAAGAAGTGGGGGGCTGGAAGAATTTGTCTAGTAGGGGAGCTCAGAGCCATTGAACCAAACAGTAAATGCGGCATATCATGGAAACCACTGCAAGCCAGAGAGTCATGCAGCATCCCTTGCACTGCTAGTTTAAGGATCTACAGCACATATTTGTGATGGGAAATAAATACTGGTTAATTTCCAGCCCTCTTATATTCCACTTGTGATCTCAGTTATATGGGGGGGGAGGGAACAAGTTGGTGAGAGAGGGGCTTTCTTTCATTTTTATTTAAACTTTATTCTCCATCAGAAAATTCCACTACTGATCAGCTGCGACATTTCTTGGAGAAACTTAATATCCTACATCTCTGAGGGACAGAAAGCTCAGTTTGAAGCAGCAATATCAAGAGAGGAAATTGAGAATACAATATCAGATCTTCCAAGTGGCAAATCACCGGGACACCAGATGGCTTCAACTTAGAATTTTACAAGTACTTTTGAGAACATCTGGTCCCTGGAATGAATCAGCTGTTTTAGTTCTCTCTGAACAGATTCCAGTGTGGAGGTTTGTCTTCATCAGAGTGCTCCTGGAAAAAAAATGGAGTGCAAAACGTATCTGCCTATGCCTTTGATTAATAGGGATAATTAAACACTTGCCAACGTTATAACCTGTTGTTTCTCCTCAATTCTGCTGTTTTCATATGCATGATCTACTCTGGCTTCATCATAAAAGAGCAACCAGCCATAGAATCATGAAAACATTGAACATCCTCCACTGGCAAAATTTGTGAGATGGTCTAACTTTGATTCTGGATTCTGATAAAGCACTCATCTGGGTTCTTTAACACATATTCTTATAGTTGAACAATGCCAGCTCTTTCCCAGTGTTCTTGAGTTCAGTCATATCTTTCTAAAATTCTCTGTGCTTTTTCCTGTGGTTCAAAGGGACTTGGTCAGATTCTTGCGTGGCATGGTATGAAATAGTGATACAAGTGATTCCTTATGTCACTTGAACTATCTTGCAATACTTGTACAAAATGTACCTGGTATTTGTTCCATTAAAGCTACAGGCCAGGAACACAAACTTCCATAAAGTGAATACATCCATTAAAATGCCTTCAAAGCTTATTATAGCAAGATGCTCATGTCAGGTCTCTGGGTAAATTGATCAAAATCACAAGACCTAAACTAATTGGCATTTCATCACCAATGTTCAATACTAGGGATCCCCTAAAGACCAAGTCTGCTCTGTTGTTACTACGTTTTTATTAATCACGTAGAATATGTTGGAAGGGAAGAATATTCCAAAATTGGACAAGCAAAGTGGCAAAAGTTTTGTGGGCAGCTTGGAATGGTGAATATGACTATCCTTTCTCAAGCTCTTGTCATCTCATCATAGAAGAAAGTTGGATAAGTACCAGTTTGTTGGATGACGGGAAAGTATCTCCCAACTCCATACCCAAAACACCTGTGGAGCAGCTAATCTTCCCAACTGGAGCCACCCAATCATGCAGGTTCCATCAGCACCTACTACTGGAACCGGCTTGCCTACAGAGTTATGCAAGAAGTCAGCTTGACATGACAAAGTGTGGAATATTTCATTGTTTCTCACGTTAATCGCCCAGTCTTATATATGGGGCAATATGCTTGTAAAAAAGGTTAACCATCATCCCAGTATCACACCCACTATGGCCCTGTTGGACCTGCCTGACTTTAAGCACATGCCATCAGTCAGACTACGCAAGTGTGTACTTTAGGCACACACTTAAGTACCTTGCTTTATGTGGAGGGAAGCAGAGACAAAGATAGCCTTCCTCCACATTGCCTCGATCTATGGATATACTAGGATTTCAGGTAGGGCAAGCCCAACTAAATTTCTTACAGAAGACAGGTTGAGGTGCCCAGTGCAAAGAAGGTGCATTTGTTGGAGATCTCTCTCTCAGATTTTCATCGATTGTAAAATCTGTGGTTATCTAGTCTGATCTTATGTGTATAACACAAGCTCTAGGAGTTCCCTGAATTAATTTATGTTTGAATTAATCTTTTAGAAATCCATTTCATCTTGACTTTTACTGGGGATAGAGGATCCACCAAAACTGTGGAAAAACTGTTCCAATGATTAATTATACCCACTCTGAGCAATTTGTCTTCACTTCAACTTCCTGTCACTGTGTCCTCTTCTTCTTTTGCCTGCTAGATTGATGAATCCTCTTCCATCCCATTTCTGTGCTTGGCAGAGATTCCATTCAAGTCACTCCTTAATTTTCTCTTTGTGAAGCTAAACTGATAGACAAAAGGAGTTCAATCACTGCAAGATCCATTTTCCATCCTTTAACCCTCCTTGAGCCTTTTCCTGTTTATCAACATCCTTCTTAATTAGTGGATCTAGACCTGTTTTTCCAGTAACAGCCAAGCCAGGGCCAAATACAGAGGTCTACTCCTAAGCTATACTTCCTTCTGTATATGTCCAATGATCACATTATTGTTTTGGCCAAAGCATCTCACACAACTTCAGCTACACAAAATGTGTTTCTGGAGTCGGTTTACCTTAAGCCGAGCTGTGGCGGCGATCACACAGCAGGAGGCCAATGGGAGCACACGGTCCTGCCGGCTTCCCTTACTTCTCTGCCCTCGGTGTTCTGTATTAGACCCACTAAATAGAATGCTAGAAGACTGATCTCTGGAGGATCGATCTTCTTGCAAGTATAGACATGCCCCTGCAGATTAAGAACTAGTCATTTTAGGAATTACTTTATGGTTTGATTGGGAATTACTTTAAGGTTTGATTGAGCAAAAGTCTTGTACCCCAGATATATAACTTCTGAGTCAGAAATACTCCAGGCTAAATGCTCCAAGCAATAAATCCTGGACTTCAGACATTAAATGCCTACAAAAAATCCTGTAGGACAAGAACCCTTACAGTATCCGTCAAATCCATTCGTCTATACACACAAGCAAATGCAGATCTATTATTTTTTACACAGGCTGTATTATTTGGCTGACATTTTGAATAGACTGCAACCCTCCCTGGGCTCAAATTGTGCTAAATGAATCCGTGTGCATCAGCTTTTTTACTGGGTTGCCTGCCAAGCTGTTTGTAAATAAATAACTCCTGGGCTTTGCTCCACCACGGTGTGAAAATTAAAGTGAGAATCAATGAGGACTTCAATCTGGTGCTATATTTCTTGGACATATACGTGGAGCACCAATTCTTGAATGCCAAAATGAAGGTGGAGGACAGTATGTTACTCAGAGGAAAGAAGAAACTGGTTTTCTCTTTACTGACTCCAGGCTTTGCTGGTGTGCTTCAGGGAACTCAAATCTTATCTTGCCCCTTAAAAACAAACACATGGAATCCATGGCACAGAAAAGAACTGTTAAACATGAGGTCTGTACACAATAGCATTCCTCATTAGCTGATGGGATACGGATACACCTCTAGTTCTGTGATCTGCTTACAACGAAGAGGTGGAACAGTATTAGGAGACTAACTCAAACGCATTTAGTACCATTGGGACAAATGGAAAGTTGACTCACTCAGCTTACTGATGTGATTTTTGTTGTTCTTGTAGCTTAAAACTTTTTTGGTAGAAGCTAGCTGTGTGAATGCCTTCCATTAAAAATGTCCAGGTTATCTAATATTCCCAGATTAATAAAAAAAATGTTAGGCATTGCACTCACTGTAGGGTTCTCACACCTGTCAAGTATATCAAAACTCTATATGTTTCTGCTGTGCCTCTTTTGATAAAAACGTGAGAAATCTGTGGATGCAATTAATTTTTTTTAAATGAAACATCTGATTTTAGAGGCACTGTGGCCAGATGAAGTTGACATATTTGATAAGAGCATGGCTTTCCTCTTCTTAAACCATGTGAATTTCCCAGAGGGTTGACTGCTTTTTGTGTAGTAGCATTTACCCTGTGTGAGAATCAGAGGTGAGGAATAAAATCAGGGACTGGTCTTATAATTGAAGAGCGCTAATGAAAATAGGATTTGTAAGTGTGTCATCACATCTATTTGCTACCATATCAGAATATTAATCTGGAGTGGTGTAGGCTGAGTGCTTTGAGTTTCTTTATTTTGTTGTTTCTCTTTTTGTTTTTAATGAGCACTCCTGGCTCTTTGACAGATTGCCTTCTATTTTCTTCTTCGGGTGCTAGTGATGTCATTGGAAACACCAGCAGGGTGTCATGGCTCCTTTGCCACTCTGGCATGATAAATGCAGAAGTGGGGCCCAGCAAAAGTACCCCAAAACCTTATCTACCAGGCTTTGGTATAAAACTTCCCCCCAAAATCTTAACAACGTAGATTTTGGGAATAAAATCTCCGCTGCCACCACCCAAATATGTTAAAGAAATCAGGGAGAGACTACTTGGAAAATCTCATCCCTAAAGTACAAACCAGGACACACAAATTAACCAATACCAGGTTAATAAAAAGAAAAGAGAGAACTTTTATTTTCACCATAATATTCCTGTTGCAAGCATAATAACTAGATGGAAAAGTAACAAAATAATATACTCATGGAGAAACTCCATGGGCCTAGAACTTAGTTACAAAAAAAAAAAAAGCCAAAACATCAGATCCCATTTCCCAAACCATAAAATAACAAAACCTAACGGATTTATCTAAACTTTACCCTACTTACAGAAAGTGAAGAATTGTTTCTTGGAGAGAGAGAGACATGTCTGTCTTCCTCAGTAGCTAGAGGGAACTCCCAGAGACAAAGGAAGGAAACCCAAAAATGCCCTTGTCTTAGTTTGAGATTCCTACCTACATTCCTATTGGCTACCTGAGTTAGGTATAGTTAACCCCTTAGTCCCCAGGCTGCTGGCTAACCCTCATGATCATGACACAGGGTAAGAAGGTAGTAACTGTGACTGGTGCTGCAGCAGAGGTTCTGAGGTTAGTGCTGTAATATGAATCCCATATTTAAACACACCTTTGGAAAAGACCACTAGTCAGTGTTTGCAAAAGATAGGGATTTAGGCGTTTGCGTTGAGATGAAATCCTAAATAAATACTCAAGCCTGTTACCATTTTTATACCTTCAGCATCTGTACAATTACATCCAGTCCATCTGTTTTCCCATGAAATTGTTTACACAGATAAAAAACCAGAGTTTTCATTTTTTCCCCTCAAACAGATGGATTGGAAATACACATATGAAGTACGGTGCTTGTGTAAGTGGCAGAGAAGTAGCAATGTTTTCTGCTTACTCTAGTCTTGCTTGTGGGGATGTCTTCAACAGGCCAGTGCCCCTGGCCTGCTCTACACTACAGAGGAAGGTTGAATTAAGATACGCAACTCCAGCTTCATTCATTATATAGCAGGAGTTGATGTATGTTAAATTGTGTTTCCCCGCTGTCCTCAAAGTGGGAGGCTGATGGGAGCGTTGGCCCCCATCAGCTTCCCTTACTCCTCACCAAAGGAGGAGTACAGGATACCCACCAGAGCTGCCCTCAGTGTTCGATTTACGGGTCTATACTAGATCCACTAAATCAAACACCAGAAGACCGATCTTCGGAGAGTCGATCTTGCGTGTAGTGTAGACGTAGCCCATGTGGCCTAGGAATGTTCTACAGACAAGAGCCCTAATGTTATACCAGTGTCTACTGGCATGAGTCCTGTCCTCTGTGGAATCACATTCCCATTCATGGCTCGTAATGTGGAATCATGGTATAAGTTCTTTGTAAAGGACTGGAGAAATCACCATGCCAGGTCAGATGGAGAACTACAAGTATTTGTACTTCATTATTTTGCAGGATACATAGACACACATTTTCAGGAGAGCTTGCAAAAAGAATTTCAAACACTCAATACCCAGTGGAATGGGCCAGATTTTCAGCTCAGCTTTCATGTATGCATCTAAATCTAACCACTTATTTTAGTGCCTGAATGGTTACTATTTAAAAAGTCAACCACAATTGCAGCAGAAATTACCTGAAATTCCGTATCATCCCTCCTCCCCCCATGAACTTAAAGTAGGAAATAATGGCGGTCAATCTGTAGAACTTGTTGTTATTGTTGTTGGCAAATATCGACATTGCTTTTGTGGAATAATAACACACTCCCTTGTCGCTGTCTAGGTTTTCTTTCTTGATAATAGAAGTTATCCAGTTCCTTTATTAAGTACTGTTATTGCTTCAGCCACGCTTTTTGCCAGTTCCTAATTGCCACCCTGGGAGCTGAGTCACTGAATAATCATAGCTAAGCCACAGTTTAGGAGAGACAGTTATTTGGAGATGAATTTGTTTTCTTAAAGACCATAATTATTTTAAAACTTAAACATTAGTTTGTCTTTTATTTGCATATGTGTGTTTTATTGACCAAATAGGCAATTCAAGCTTGCTTTGGAATAATGAATAGCACTAATCAGTAATAATATCTTACATGTAGTCTCTGATGCATTTGAAGAAATAGAAGTGAGGATGGAAGTCTTCCTAAAGGTTACAGTATTGCATACTATTAGCTTTAAATCACGGAGACAGTACAATATTTAATCTTGTAACAAGACGTCCATCTTCAGTTGTAAGAGGAATTTGGGGGCTGTTTTTTTCTTTATGATTTTTTTGAATAAGTCTGTTGCTTAGTCAACATTGTTTGACAAATACTGTATGTGAAATATTGGCTTTACATTCAGCTATTTGTTGTTCTTTATTTGGGACATGACCCCTTACTGATGCGATATTCTTTTCTGGTCACTAGTGGGATGACTGAAAACTTGCAGAAGCAGAGAAAGGAGATCAAAGAGATTTCAAGATGGCTGCATGAACATTTCTGGTTTACACCAAAGCACAACCTCACTTGCATTGCTGTTAAGGAAATCTTCCTCTATTTTTCCTTGAGCAAGAAATCACCTGTACCAGCAATAGCGGCAAATGAGTGATTTTCATATATGTTTTTTAATTTGCATGGAGAATGAGCTTGGTGTCAGCTCTTCAGATCTCTGCTGAGAGAGGGCAGAAGTGCATAGCCCATGGCACTGTTTCACCTATCTGGTGCAGCTAGGCCTGTCTTTTTTAAGCATGTGCTCGGATGCTTTGTATACTCAGGCTAATTGGAGGGTGTCCGCTTCCATTGGTTTTTAATACAGCCTTTTAGGAAACTTCAGTTTATTGATCTCCATAATAAAATCTTAGCGATCTCTGTGACTGGACACATCTCCATGGTCCCTTCTGGTGGCTCAGTGTGGCTTTACTCACGCTGTCACAGGGATCTCGGGATGCAGTGATTCTTTAGCCCCTCGCCGAAAGCACAGATGAATCCCACCTATTCCTGAGCATTAAAGTCCCGCAATCTATGTATCAAAAAGAGAAGAACTCCACACTGGGTCCTCCTTACTTTAGGCTTGAAAGGCCATTTTCATAGAGTAGTTATCAATGTTTTACTGTCAATTTAGTAGAGAGTATCTAATGAAGTCTTATGTGGTCAGGTTTGGTATCGCAGTAAACTTCCGATAATCCGGCTCCTTTAGGATCCAGGGCTTGCCAGATTATCAAATATGCCAGACCATCGGAAGGGGGGGCTATGAAGAGTCTGGGGTGGAGTAGGGGGGATGCACCCCTCGGCGCTGTGGGACCAACGTGGTAGCACCCCAGCTGCTCTGCCCCCGGCTTCCCTGAATCTGCCGCTGGTCAGTTTCAGCAGCAGCTGAATTGGAGAAGCCGGGGGCAGAGCAGCTCCAATTGTCCGGCTGTCTGGAGCGCTTCCAGGTTCCTGATGGTGCTGGACCATCAGGAGTGCTGGACCATTGGATGCCGGACCACTGGAGTTTTACTGTAGTTGATATTATCATCAGTGACTTGGACAATGGAGTGGAGAGTATGGTTATAAAATTTGTAGATTTCACCAGGCTGGGAGGGGTTGCAGACCCTTCACAAGAGGTGTTTAAAATGCAACATTACCTTGACAAATTGGAGAATCTCTTTGCACTCAGCAAGAGAACATGATCTTGGTAACTAATTGACCATTTATTATCAGTGGGGAATAGGTCAATGGAGGGATGATAGGAGTTACTATAGAGAACTTTCTGGGTGTCTGGCTGGTGAGTCTTGCCCACATGCTCAGGGTTTAGCTGATCGCCATATTTGGGGTTGGGAAGGAATTTTCCTCCAGGGTAGATTGGCAGAGACCCTGGAGGTTTTTCACCTTCCTCTGTAACATGGGGCACAGATCACAGCTGGAGGATTCTCTGCATCTTGGGGCCTTCAAAGTATTTGAAGGCTTCAATATCTGAGACATAGGTGAGAGGATTATTCTAAGAAGGGTGGGTGAGATTCTGTGGCCTGCACAGTGCAGGGGGTCAGACTAGATGATCATACTGGTCCCTTCTGACCTTAAAGTCTATGAGATGAAATTCCATAAAGACAAGCGCACAGTACGTCACTTAAGATGGGAAAAACCAAATGTGCCACGACAAACTGGGGAACAATTGTGCAAGTGGGAGTACTGCTGGAAAGCATCTGGAGTTACAGTGGATCACAAAGTGAATGAGAGGTGCCTGTGTGAGGCACCTACAAAAATGCTAATATTATTCGGGGGTATATTAACGGGAGTGCTGTAAGTAAGACAGAGGAGGTGATGCTATGTTTGGCACTGGCAAGACCACAAATGCAGTGTTGGGATGATTTTAAATACAAACTGAACAATCAGCTGACAGGGTGATCTAGGTTACTTGGTCCTGCCCCACCACCCAGGGCTGGACTTGAGGATCTCTTGTGGTCCCATCTAGCCTGGTATTTCTGTGATTCTACTCACACCTTGCCTTCAAATAAATAAGCCACTCCTTTGGCTGGTCCACAAAGAGCAATTTTTGGTTGTTTTACCTCCAGGAGACAGAGATTCCAGTCTGTGGTACATCTCTGCACTAATATAGTTGAGGATGAAAGTATAAAGAAGGCACCAGCAACCTTGATTCCTTACTCATTGAAGCGGGGATAAAAAAGAAGTGTCACTTTAACGGCTCATGGGTAACCCAGCACAATCTGCATAAGATCTAAATTCCAGATGACCTATTCATTTTGAGCGTGCGACTCCTGTACTACCTTGGTGAGTCAAAGCACATGAAAGCGCTCTGTGTAGCTTTTCCCTGTTTCTCCCTGGGGTTTCTTTTTAGTTCAACATCTTGCTCTCTCTCTCTCTCTCTCTCTCTCTCTCTCTCTCTCTCTCTCTCTCTCTCTCTCTCTCTCTCTCTCTAACTCTCTCTCTAACTCTCCCATCGAGCCAGGGGTTTTGGCTATTTAATGGACAGATCGAAATTATGAAAGCAGAAATCCTAAGGTAAAAAACCAGTGTCTTGTCAGGCTATTTATCCACGACCTGCTGCTACTCCAAGGGCTCCTTGTCAGCCCTTGATATTGCCCACACTACAAAACAAGGCTGATTATATTTAATTTGACTTTGAGCATCTGATGTAACCAATGTGATTTTTGCACAGCCCCATGCTCAACCGAGCACATCTTCAATGCCAAGGGCTACATTGACTTAAGGAGTGATGCATTGTGGGTAGCTATCCCACAGTTCCTGCCACAGATTGGAATTCTGGGCTAAGGTCCCAGGGCCTCATGGGTTGCAAATATTGAGGCGGGTGGTTATGGGCCTCCCATGTCTGTGGCTCAGAACCAACCTTGTCCTGTGGTGCGGTATTCTCCAAGTAGTCCACTGGCTGCTGCATATCCCTCGGGTGACCTTTACCCACCGTGTCCTCTGCGGTTTTGGCATTGATATCCGTGTTTTTGTGGTTCGGAGCTCTGCCTGCACAGGCTCTCTGCCCTTGTTCCCACACCAGTCAGATCTGCTGTTGCCCCCATGCCCCATGCTGCAGGCGTTTGTGATCCTGGGCATGCTCCACTGTGCTGGTGAGATCCCCGTGCTGCTCCAATGGGACATGTGTATTCCAAAGTTCCCGGGGCTTTTGCTGAAGAGCATTGGAGTAGAGCGTGGAGCACCCTGGCTGACCACCTGAGGCCAGTACCTCCCAATTCCAATACACCAGGTTTACATTGCCCTTAAACTGAGGTGTGGATGTCACCTCAGGCTGGTGCTGGTGGCACACAGGAGGGACAGGGCAGTGTAGACACAGGCTATGTCTACACAGCAGAAGAACTCTGCCGCGTCCAAGGAATGCATCTGCTCTTCCGAATTTTTTTTCAGAGGAGCAGATGCTTTTTTTTGGCATCCCTGTAAACCTCATTTCACAAGGAAAAAGGGACGTGCCAAAAAAAAGGAGGGTTCCCAACATTTGGCCCTGTGTAGATGGGCCAAATGTCAGAAAAGCTTCTTCCAACAAAAGAAATGGAAAAAGGTATGCAAATTGTGATTCACGATTTGCATACCTTTTTTCGGAAGAACATCACCATCTAGACACAGCTACGCTCATTATAAATCAAACCTATTCAAAGAACAGTTATCAATGTTTTGCTGTCAGTTTGGTAGTGAGCAGTATTCCCTCTACGCTGGGTGCTTGTGCGCCCACTCAAGATAAATTCAGATGCTGCCCAGCTGATTAGCAAAGTGCCCATTGCTATGTTTTTTTTCTGATGGTGGTGCACATTTGCATGTGCCTCAGAGCACATAAAACTTTATTCCTCACATGGATAGAAAAAATCCACATGTGGACGGAAAAGATTAGAGGGAACACAGGTAGAGAGTATCTAATGAGGTCCTGAGTTCAGTTCTGGTAGAGTGTACAGCAATTTGTGTGGAGTGTGTTCTTCAAGGCAAAATCCTTGTCTCCTATTGGTCTGTCGGACTCTCTGTGGAATGATGCTGCTGCTGACAACCTTATTGATGGTAAGAAAAATCTTCCAGCATCTGCGGTGAAGCTTGTTTTACTGCCTTATAGAACAGGGGTCAACAACCTTTTCAAACCAGAGACCCAAACTACATCAAAGATCAGAACAAGTGGTCAACAAAGAGCCAGTATAAGAATGCCCATTTGCATGACTGAAAACATATCACTTAATATTATCGATAATTGACATGCTGATTCATAATAGGACAAATTAAACATTGTACTCACGGACTTTCTTTAATATTACTTCTGCTGCATCTTTTCGCACATTTCTTTCACGTTTACATCACAACTGGTCCAAATCAGGTTCCTGCACACACTCAAGCTCCACAAGAAATTACGTATTTTTAAAATTTTTAATTTTAAAAGTTGCATGTATTTTGAAAATGACAAAAGAGCCATATTTGGTTCCATACTGAGACGTAGGTTGCAGACCTGTGTTCAAGAAGGTATTAATATTAGTAGTTAGTAGGTCCACGTTTATAAATGATTTCCTTCTTCTTCTAAGATATTAGTATGCGAAGGGAGATATTTTTGCCTCATGAAAGTGCATCCTTTTTTTAAAAAGTGAAAATTGTAACTAATCTTAGTTTTAATTAAGAAAGGGAATATACAACTGAGATGTGTGCTTACGTGGGAAATTCTAAAGGAACCCCCTAGACCAATTTAAAAATACAGGCATCTTATTGCGTTGTAGCCTTGAGACATTTTCACCACCCTGTTTATTCTTGTCTGACAAGAATCATTTCATATACTCTGAAAGGATAATTATCCTTGTAGGTGAATCTAATTCACCAAATAAGAAAGAGCAGAATTTTTATTAAAGGGAGTTCTTTTAAGTCATCATAAGAAATTCTTCTGTATATTTGAGTACCTCTCTTGTCGCCTTGCCTTCTAATACATTAGTTGTGTGTATGGGTGTGTGTGTGTTTTCCCCAGCTATGATTTCTCCGTGACCCCTAAAGAAACCGGAACCATATACAGGCAGGCCCCAGGTTATGTCAGTCCGACTTAAGTTGGAACCCTAGTTACAAACGGGGGGGAGGGGGCGCAGCTAGTGCGGGGTGCCTCCCCCATTGTTGCCGCCTCCAGCGGTGCGGGGGGCGCTTCCCCCCAGCAGACCAGGGAGACGCGGAGCGGCTTTTCTCGCTGCGGAGGACGCGGGCGGCGGGACCGCCAAGACGCGCCATGGTCCCACCGCCCGCGTCCTCTGTGGTGAGAAAAGCCGCTCCACGTCTCCCTGGTCTGCTGGGTGGGGGGTGCACAGCTAGTGCACCCCCCACCCAGCAGACCAGGCTTTTCTTGCTGACGCCTGGGGTAGAGCAGCTGGGGGGCTGCCGGGTTGGTCCCACAGCGGCGAGGTGTGGCCCTACGGGACCAACCCAGCAGCACCCCAGCTGCTCTGCCCCAGGCGTCCCCAAGTCAGCCGCTGCTGAAACTGACCAGCGGCTGACTACAGGAAGCCCGAGGTAGAGCTGCTCTGCCCCGGGGTTCCTGGAATCAGCCGCTGATCAGTTTCAGCAGCGGCTGACTTGGGGACACGTGGGGTAGAGCAGCTGGGGTGCTGGTCCCCGCAGCGCCGAGGTGCGACATTGCGGGGACCTACCCAGCAGCACCCCAGCTGCTCTGTCCCAGGTGTCCAGATTCAGCCGCTGTTGAAACTGACCAGCGACTGATTCCAGAAAGCCCAGGGCAGAGCAGCTCTACCTCGGGCTTCCTGTAGTCAGCCGCTGGTCAGTTTCAGCAGTGGCTGACTTGGGAACACCTGGGGCAGAGCACCTGGGGTGCTGCCGGGTTGGTCCAGTAGCGCCAAGGAGCGGCGCTGCGAGACCAATCCAGCAGCACCCCAGCTGCTCTGCCCCAGGCATCCCCAAGAGCAGCTGGGATGCTGCCGGGTTTGTCCCGCCGCGCCAAGGGTTGGTGCTTCCAGACCAATCCAGCAGCACTCCAGCTGCTCTGCCCCAGACGTGTCCGATTCAGCCGCAGCTGGTCATTTTCAACAGCGGCTGAATCTGGACACCAGTTCCGACTTACATACAAATTCAACTTAAGAACAAACCTACGGTCCCTATCTTGTACGTAACCCGGGGACTGCCTGCAGTGTGCCATATGGTAGCTCTGCTGTGCAATGCGGGGTGCTACTCTAACATGCCGTTTCTGCCCTTTGAACGGATGTGAGTTCAAATCTCTGCTGTGCCAGATGAGCCTCAGATACAGATGAAAGGCTTCCAGAGCTTCAGATCGCTGTCTCCCGTGCCAAAGAGGTGAAGGACGAGTGGACTCCCGAATGAAATGTGCTTGTCAGAATACTGCATGTTCCACCAGGTTTGGGGCAGCACTAGAGAGAACTTGGCCTACTGGATTTTAATATCAAACACAGCCCGTATTGCTCCTGAGACAAAGGCATGATGGTTAAGCAATTGCATCCTTCTTTTAAGCTGGTGACTGATTTTTTTTTTTAACCTCACATGTAGAAAATGGATGTCTTGCACAGAGCGTAATGAAAATGGACAATATTGTCTCCTAGGTGATGTGAGGGGAGAAAGCTTTCAGGGGATCAACTTCACGGTGTTTTCTTCTAATAGAGTAGCCAATGCGTGGTTTGTCAACCGTAGGGAGTCACATTTTGACTCCCAAAATGAACCAATCCACTCAGCGCCTGAGGAAAACACCAGACATCTTGTGAATTCCTCTTCCCACGTACTCTGACTACATTGCACCATGCCAGCTTCTGTCTGGCAACCTGAAATGTGAGCCTCCTCTCCTCTGCATTCATGTTGTGTGATAAGCGAGAAAGCATCAGCATTAACTTAGGCACAGAGCCGCAGCAGATTTTAGGAAGACGGACGAACCTGAGGAGAGTGACTATTATTAACCCTCTCATTCCTGGGCCAATCTGGCGCCCTCCCCAGCTAGGGATTTTCATGGGAGGAAGTGTCAGGTGAGCCGCCTAAAATTTACATTTCTCTTCTTTTGCACTGCTCCCTTCTGGAATCTAATTTGATCACTGTACCCAGTGATAATGAAAGCCTTGGAAAAATGCAAGCAGTGCTAAAACTGTCTGCAACATCCCCCACCTCAACTCATGCAGTTGGTTTTTTAAAAACAGCAACCACTTTTTGCTGCTTTAGTCAATCACCACCTCCGCTGGGAAGCAGCCATAGGACTGAGAATGAGAACGGAGGGAAAATGCTCAGAATTGGCACATGAGGAGACGTAATGGGCAGTGTAAGATGCTGCCTGGTTGCGTGATCTATCCAGCTGCAAAAAGGAAGCTGTGACAGACGGCCAATGTGCGAAGTGAGCCGCAGTCGCTAACTAGAAAATATTGTTCACACCAGGACAAGGGACTCCTAGAAGGGGAGGAACCATAACACCAGTGAGGTGTTAAATTGACTTTGGGCATTTTAGTGCAGCCGGAATGTGAGCATAAGGAGAGGGGTCTGCTGAAGCAATATGCACGTTAGAAGTGTCTTTGCTTTGAATTGCCTAGTGCCACCCCCGGAGACAGAATAGGCCCTCATCATGTGGCGCCTCTCTTTCTCCCTGCGTGTGAAAAGCTTTGTTAATGTAGAGTTAAGGTTGCAGGCTTGTGCCTTTGGAGAACACCAGGATGAGACTTTGCCATGCTTCCTGCAGGCAACCCATGACGTCTCTGGTTCCACCCCCTCAGCTTGATTCCCAGTGCTGGAGTTTTGGGCTGGAGGAGCAGTGTTGCCAGGGAGAGCTTGCATAGGGGGAATTCTCCCTTGGCCTGTGGAAGGTTTTCTTAAAGGCATTGAAAAAGTAAGTGGATCATGGGGCCAGATCTCTCTCCAGTAGGAGTCTCAAAACATAAATATTGCAAAACAGAGAAATGTGGAGTGAAGGTTTCTTTACTTGGGACTTATTAGGGAAATGTAGGTTGAAGGTATCATTCCTCACCACCTTAACTCTGCCCCCTTTAATGCCTACTCCAATATCTCCCTCATGGAGATTATAGTGCCTTACATCTCCTTCAGCCTTTCATCCAATACGATCTCTGTCAACCAGCAGCTTCCATACTCCCTGGGTGAATAGCAATGTGTAGAACAAGCTGAGCATCCCTTGGAGAGCATGGGTAGAAATCCTCAGGTACAGTTGTAGAAAATGGATCTCAAGAGACTCTCTCTCTCTCATCAGTGATAGAAAGCCATCTGTTCTTGGGCCTACAGAAAATGGTTTCTTTCTAGGAGCCAGTGTTTTACTCAGAGGGAGAAAACCTGCTCGGGTCATCCCAGTATCTTTTGACCAGTCCCACTTCAGGGCTTCACTCGAAATAAGCTACACAAATTGAGCTACGTCAGGTGTGTATCTTATTTCGAAATAGCTTATTTCAAAATTGGGAGCATCTGCACAGCACTTACTTTAAAAGAGAGCACTCTTCCTTACGCCTCATACAAGGAGGGTTACAGGAG
This sequence comes from Pelodiscus sinensis, assembly GCF_049634645.1. Lineage (NCBI taxonomy): Eukaryota > Metazoa > Chordata > Testudines > Trionychidae > Pelodiscus > Pelodiscus sinensis. The sequence continues at coordinate 58,939,922 of NC_134717.1, read as the reverse complement.
TTGGAGTAAGAAGTCCTCCAGCTTGACAGTATTTTGACACTATTTTGAAATAACTGCCTGCTGTGTAGGCACGGACTAAGTTATTCCAGAATAATGCTAGTTATTTCAAAATAGTGTTGCAGTGTAGACATACTCTCATCTTCCTTCTGGAAAGGCTATAAATGGCCTTTTGAGGCAAAGTATTGTGATAATGATTAATAGTAGCTCGGTTCATATGATCCTAGCAGCATCAGTATTCTGGAACTACCTTAACTAGAATACCAACTGACTGCATATTGATACAGCTGAGAGAATAAATGAATAAAATATATAAACAAGTGAACTTCTGAAGGCTGAGAAGCCAATAAAGTGGTGTTTCTGAGGAGTCTCCATTTTTTTTTTTAATTTTTACACTTTTAGATCACTTCTTATTACATTATATTATCTATAATTGGAAATCCTGTGAAACAAAGAACTGCAAAATTATTTGAATTTTTAGTGCCAGGAATTTGCCCAGCGGCCCTCAGCTAACTGGCCTTCATGAGATTTGACTTTCCAAGAATTTTCTCCTCTTCTCCATCTCTGTCCTTTGTAAAAGACTGTCATCTAGCTAATTAGCCCTGTGCCTCCCAACATGCATCAGTCTGAAGTTCATCTTCCCTGTAATTTCTTCCGAGCACACATTTTCTAGCATTGTCTATACAGTAAAAGCACTCTGCAAGAATGTCTGGATGGATGTAGTTTATCAGTGCTGCATCCTGTTTGACCAGAAGTATGGACAAAGCATTGTTTTGCTACAGGTTAATCAGTTGGGAATATATTTAATTGCATAGAGATGGCAATGTTAGAAAATACAGCTCCTTGTCCAGGAATAAAGTGTATTCTGCAATTAAATATGGACATGAAAGCCATCAGCGGCCCAAACAAGGCTGCAGTGGTATAGATCAGAAACAAGTTAGAATGGGAGACAATCTAAAATATGGTAGGTCACATTAAAAAAAGTAGTCAGTTTCCTTTGTTGGTCAAGATGATCTGACAGCAATTTTATGCTAGTGGAACTCCCCTGAGTGCAATGGAATTACCTCTGATTTACTTTGATATAAATGAGATGGAAATCAGGCCCATTGTGATTTGCCTGTCGCAAGGAAGTTTGTTCTACCAGAATGTTTCAAACCAGATTGGCTGCAAACAAGCATGAATTAGGTTAAGCAGCATAGTCGGGGAGAAGGAAAAGGAGAAATAATAATTGTGGCAGTCAACGAGCTAAATATAGATCAGAATGAAGGGTTTATAACATTAGAACTGATTGTCTTTTACTTTAAAATAGGCATGGGAACTCAGCTACCAGATCAAAGCTGGTTATGTATAGTGGAATGAAAGAAAAAATGAATTTAGCGGCTGAATTTTGGTCCACGTGGAGGACAAAGAAAAGAGAGTAAGGAGAACCAGGCAGCAATAGGTTGTTGTCAGTAATAATATTGACAATAAATACTTAGCACATTCTAGAATTTCAAGGCACCTTGCTTTAATAAATTTGCCCTCCATAACACTCCAGTGAGCTGGGTAATCTTTTGCTCTGCCCAATTATTTTAGAGGAAATGAGAAGTTGAGTGACCCGCCTAACATGAATAGGTGCTCAGCTCACGTGGGTACCAGTGAAGAAAGGTAGATTTTGATGGAAGAGGTGGAAAGTGGGAGTATTTAGCAGGCCAGAAGAAGAGAGGGGATAATTAAAGATACCGTCACCTCCAAATTCAGTTCTCACACTTCCTTTAAGAAGTCTCAAGAGGGATAGCCATGTCAATCTGTAACTTTAGAAACAATTAGCAGTGCTGTCGCACCTTGCAGACTAACAAATGTATTAGTCTTCAGCTTTCATGAGTAAAAGCCACCTCATCAGATGAATTGGAGTAGAAATTACAGAATCCAGGGTATATATAACAGCAAAAAGTGTTACCTGCCAATTGCAGGCCATGTATATTGGCCAAACAAGACAGTCACTGTGCCAAAAAATAAATGGACACAAACCAGACATCAGGAATGATAACACACAGAAACTGTAGGGAATCCTTTTAACTTCCCTGAATATTCAATAATGGATTTAAACATAGCCATCCTTCTACAAAAGAATCTTATCACCCGATTACAGAGGGAGACATTTGAACTGGAGTTCCTTTATAAGTTCAACACTATCAATTTAGTCTTGAATAAAGATCTTAACTGGTTAACAGACTACAAAGGCAACTCCCCCACCTTTGATATTCACATTTCCACATCTAATACTATGAATGAGACACATCAGGTCTGACTTAATTAGCTTCCTTAAGACTGGTCCTACTTGACAGGAAAATTCTTTTGCAGTTATATATCCCCTGGGTTCTGTAATTTCCACTCCAACTCATCTGATGAAGTGGGTTTTACCCACAAGAATTCATGACCTAACACATCTGTTAGGGTAAGTCTACACAGCAAAGTTATTTTGAAATAACAGCCATTATTTTGAAATAACTTTACTAGCATCTACACAGCCATTCTGTTATTTCAAAATTAAATCGAAGTAGCGGAAGGCTTATTTCTAAATTGGTAAACCTCATTCCACGAGGAATAACACCAATTTCAAAATTGCTATTTTGAAATAAGTGCTTTGTAGACACTTATTTCTAAATAGGGGGCCTCCAGCCTTCCCAGGGTGCCCTGGTGGACACTCTAGCCTCAACCAAGAACACTCCTCTCCTTCCCCCTGCCCCAGAGCCCTTATAGGGGCATACTCTGGCCACAGTGCCTGTGCCAGCTCCAAGCCTGCCAGCCCAGAGCCAGCAGTCACTGCCCCTGACACAGTGGCCCCAAAACATGAGCCAGCAGCCACTGGCAGCCAGCCCACCACCAGTGCCCAGGAGCAGTCTGCCAGGGCCCAGAGAAGGTGGGCATCTTCTTGGTCCAGGGTGGAGATCGTGGACCTTATTCAGGTTTTGGGGGGATGCCCCCAACTTCCATGATCTCCACACTAGATGGAGGAATGTGGCTGTCTATGGCAGGATAGCTGCCAGCCTGGCCACCAAAGGCCGCATGTGAACCCAGGAGCAGGTTCACATGAAAATCAAGTTGGTCCAGCAAGACCTCCAACCCTGAGCCCTGAGGTTCCCCTCCCCCTTCTTCCTTTTGCTTTTCCCTTCCAGCTCCCTCCTCCCAGGTTTCTCCCTCCCTTCTTCCACCCTCTCCTTTCCCCAGTCTCGCCAGAGTTTCATTCCCCCTCCCCAGTTGTGTTCATGAAAATACATGTATTTTATTTTACATCAGGAAGGGGGGTTAGGGAGGGGTAAGTGGAAGGACATGAGGGAGGAATGAGGCACAAGCCCCCAGTGAGGCAGACCAGGGAGGCTCTTAGTGCTCCTCAGGGTGGAAACTTTCCCGCAGGGCCTCCTGGATACTGACAGCCCCCTGATGGACCTCCCAGATGGCAAGTGCAACCAGGCTTGCAGCAATGCATCCAAGAGAATCACCAGCATGCCCAGGGGCAGCTCTGGCTCCATGATGCAGAGTGCTGTGGTGTCCCGAGTGAGGGGAAACAGCACGCAGAGACAAAATGCTTTGCTATCCTTCATCAAGGTAGGCAAGCAAGCAGGGAAACCGGAGAACTGGCTGTCCAGGGGAGCTGCCTTTAAGCACAGGCCTCAGATAGCCTCAGGCAGCAGCCACGCAAAGTAACTCCTGACCTGATGCCCTGCCGGACTTGGTTCCAGCCTGCCTTAAATGCGATTCAGCATCCACTCAGTGTGGACGCACTATTCCGAAATAGCAAAAAGCTATTTTGAAATGCATTTTGTGCGTAGACGCGTTATTTCGAAATAAACTATTTCAAAATTAGATATTTTGAAATAATGCTGTAGTGTAGACATACCCTTAGTATCTAAGGTGCTGTACATTGTTCCTTTAAGAAGGTATCCATTGGTTTAATCTGTCACAATAATGCAAGTTTAGCAACATCAGGAAAACTCCCAGATGAGAGAAACTATAATGAGAGAGAAACTATGACAGGAGACTATGTGGGGGTTTATTTTTAATCATGCTCTTAAGCCCTATTGCTCAGAACAAGATATGAAAATAGGAGTCATCTTTTTTACTCCATTTGCTCTATTTACTTTATTGAGCTGCTTCTATTGTTGTCTCCAGTTATATATAAAGCTCTGACACTCCACTGACATTTGTACTGTCATTTGCAAAATCAGGGTGGTAGAGCTTTAGATTCACTGTGCACTGGTGCAAAGATCTGCACAAGGAACAGAGACAAAGCTTATTGACCTAACGTTCGGTTATTCAGTAATATACAGCTCCTTGCAAATACAGAAAATGCACAGCACAGGTGGCAGAAATCCAGCACTTTTTCTCTTAAAAAAAAAAACCAGCAAGCAAATGGTCTGGTAGCACTTTATAGACTAACAAAACATGTAGATGGTAGGCTGGAATGATGTGTTCGGTTTGTTTACGTTGCGTGTTATCGTGCTGAATGAAAGGACTCGCCTTCAAAAAAAAGGAAAGATCAGCATGCGTCACAATGAAAACCTGATTTCCCTCTGCACTGTAACCAGACCAAACTGAAACCCAAAGCAAGTGGTACAAGTATGTACGGTGCATTTAACATTAATTTGAGACTCTGCACATGGGGACAGCATTTTCGAAAGATCCTGGCCTCCCTCAGCGGGCTCAGATTTCCGAAAGGGCTCCCTGCTAGACTCCATGCCGAATGCTGAATGATTCGGAAGTGAGAGCGGATGGTTGCTGTGTGCTTTGAAAATTTGGCTGCATGCATGGTAGGAAGGAACCACTGAGCACAATGTCACAGAAATAAAAGATATTTGGCCATTACCACCAAGCTTTCAACTGGCTTCCAACTAATGACCCAGATAATCTTTACTTGAAATTGCACAATTGAGATCGAAGGCTGTCTGGGGTTTCTAGTTGATACACCGCATCCGCATCCGTGAGCTTATGACGGTGGTCACTGAGCCGAAATACAGAAGGTTAAATCTCTCATTTTCATTATCAAACTGCCCCCATTTCCCCAATACAAATGTGACATTTCAATTTTACACAGTCTAACTCTTCTTAAATCATCTGTACAAATCCTTCAGATGTTGATTGATGATGGATGAGCTATTTTCTCCTAAACCACCCAGTTCTCATTACCCTTTAAAGACATCGCTTATTAATAATGGACCTGAAGTGTTTTCCTAGTGGGTCATCAGCAATTCTCTGTGCTAGCAGTTCAAAAGACTTTGTTTAGGGAACAGGCATGAAATTTCCAGGCCAAAGCCATTCTGAGGGGGATGGGAGGTGATGTGTTCAGCTTCCTGGATAAAATATGACAGGGTTGTATGAGTAATACAGGGTATGACAACAGATCGGTGGGTGATAATGGGAAAGATGTCACCGTGTCAGCATCCGGAGAGGTATCAACAACTGTAATGGATACTGACCTTGAAAATTAAGGATAGGCAACCTTAGACTGGAATGCCTTGTGTGTGTGTGTGATTGTGTGTGTAGGGTACATCTTGCATGGTATACAGTAGGTGTTTGTTCGGTTTCCAGAGAAAAGTCTTAGGACGTATAACATGGTCTCCCGTTTTGTTTCTGTAACTCAGATTTGCAATCTCCCTTCTGACTGGTTATAGTGGTTAGTTGATAATAGCCCTTTGCCCTGTTGAATGCTTACCCTTCCCAACTTCCTTCAAAATAAAATGGTAACAAAAACATGGTAGCTCCGTATCTCTTTCTTGCCCTGCCCTCTGGGCTGAGAAATCCCCAAACAGAACTTCATTTTTAATCTGGGGTCATTATATCCATTTTAGATACAATGGAGGAAATATTCCAGGCCAGATTTGGCTCTCAGAAAGGCACACACTGCTTCCATTTGAAATACAAGTGAAAGAGGTTAGAGCTGCTTGCAGTTAAGGATACTGTACAGGACCTGAAAGTACCTCACAACCTTAATCTGCACAGGAAAATGGGAGAAGTAGAGCATTAGGGTACGTCTACACAAACCACCCGTTATTTCGAAATATTTTTCAAATAACGGGCATGCTATTTCACCATCCCGGTAAATTTCATTGCACGAGGGATAAGGGATGGCTCAAAATAGCATGTTATTTCCAAATTTGGCGCTGTATAGATGCACCAAATTTCAAAATAAGCTATTCTGAAATAGATTTGAAATAAGATACCCAATTTGCATAGCGCAAATTGCGTATCTTATGTCGAGTTTAGGGTGCTATGTGGACGTACCATTAGTGATTAAGCAGGGGCCAGGACATTTGTGACTCTTGCAGAGAAGAGCCTTTCTTGTGTTGCTCAAATGGGGAAGGAGAGAGGTCCCAGCCCCAGTGAACTTGCAATCTAAACAATGTGCAGACAAAGATGGGGGAAGGGATGCAGCAAAAGCCTTTTCATGTGCCTATTGCTCTATTTTATCTTTTCTATTGATCATATGATTTTAATAGGGACTTTTTCCTTCATAATATTGCCTTGCTCTTCAATGAAGTCATAATCCTGGTTGCTCATATCACAACGGCCATTATATGGGGCAGAGGTGCCAACAGCATCCATGGGCCCCTGGGAAAGGTGGGGGGGCAGCTCCCTGCTCCCAGAATGGGTGGGGCTTAGGCAGAAGGGGCAGGGCTGGGGTAGCCAGGCCTCAGTGCTGCCTGGATAGAGGCGCTGCTCCATCCCACCCTTAGCGCCGCATGGAGTATGTCGCACAGTACAGTACTCCGGTGGTGATTTAAAGGGCTTAGGACTCTGGCCACAGTGGGAGACGGGAGCCATAGAATCATAGAATCATAGAATAATAGGACTGGAAGGGACCTCAAGAGGTCATCGAGTCCAGCCCCCCACCCTCAAGGCAGGACCAAGCTCCACCTACACCATCCCTGACAGATGTCTATCTAACCTGTTCTTAAATATCTCCAGAGAGGGAGATTCCACCACCTCCCTTGGCAATTTATTCCAATATTTGACCACCCTGACAGTTAGGAATTTTTTCCTAATGTCCAATCTAAACCTCCCTTGCTGCACTTTAAGCCCATTACTCCTTGTCCTGTCCTCAGAAACCAAGAGGAACAAATTTTCTCCTTCCTCCTTGTGACACCCTTTTAGATATTTGAAAACCGCTATCATGTCCCCCCTTAATCTTCTTTTTTCCAAACTAAACAAGCCCAGTTCATGAAGCCTGGCTTCATAGGTCATGTTCTCTAGACCTTTAATCATTCTTGTCGCTCTTCTCTGTACCCTTTCCAATTTCTCCACATCTTTCTTGAAATGTGGCGCCCAGAACTGGACACAGTACTCCAGCTGAGGCCTAACTAGTGCAGAGTAGAGCGGCAGAATGACTTCACGAGTTTTGCTTACAACACACCTGTTGATACAACCTAGAATCATATTTGCTTTTTTGGCAACAGCATCACACTGTTGACTCATATTCAACTTGTGGTCCACTATGACCCCTAGATCCCTTTCTGCCATGCTCCTTCCTAGACAGTCGCTTCCCATCTTGTATGTATGGAACTGATTGTTCCTTCCTAAGTGGAGCACTTTGCATTTCTCTTTATTAAACCTCATCCTGTTTACCTCTGACCATTTCTCTAACTTGCTAAGGTCATTTTGAATTATGTCCCTATCCTCCAAAGAAGTCGCAACCCCACCCAGTTTGGTATCATCCGCAAACTTAATAAGCGTACTCTCTATCCCAATATCTACATCATTGATGAAGATATTGAACAGTACGGGTCCCAAAACAGACCCTTGCGGAACTCCACTTGTTATCCCTTTCCAGCAGGATTTAGAACCGTTAACAACAACTCTCTGACTACGGTTATCCAGCCAATTATGCACCCACCTTATCGTGGCCCTATCTAAGTTATATTTGCCTAGTTTATCAAACCATGAACCTCTTTCAATTGCCAGGCCCTGTGGCAATTGCCCCTTTGCCCCCACCACCAGCAGACCTGTCCACAATGAAGGTTAATCTGGTGATACTATTCTTTACACATAATATTTGTGATGGACGTATCCATTTTTGATAGTTAGAAAGACAATTATATGCTAATCATTGGCTCATTTTTTCATAATTATTCTCTGCGTGAGACATTTTTGGCTCATGGGTTGCCTATGAACTGTTTGCCATAGCTCTGACTTAGTCACGTGGGGTGATAGGTTACCTACCTCATGTGAAAAGTGCTGCTCTGTTATTCGCTGATTGAAACATTTTAAGTAGCAGCTATTAGGAGCTGCTCATTTCTGATCTGACATTCTTCATGATAATCATTCATAAAATATTAGACATTTCATAAATATTTAGTTTTTCTCAAACAGCTGACAGCTCTCCAAATAACGAGGCCCCCGTGAGTCAGAGTGAACTGAACTTGGTGCTTTATTTGAAGAAAACACTGGCGTGAAAGGATTTTCCTTTCCCTTTTGTACCAGTCAAGTTGCTGTAGTCTGTTGAAGATTTTGCATTCAGTTCAGAATGAAGTGGCAAGATTCCTTGCTCTCAGACCCTGTTGCAGTCCTGATGGTGGTGTGGAAAACGGTGTTCTTTTGCGAGCCAAATCCGAGTGCTGATTTAAAAAAGAAAACACACCTAATGTAGCCAACAGGATTTGTGCTTCAGAATCTGTTGTCTCCCTTTATAAATCTCCCTGGTGGAAATGCTAAAGCTGACTTTTACCCAAAAGACGGGGTATTGCAGGCAGCTGTGCACTGATCTTTGAGTGCTATCCCTGCTATATTAGGAAGAAATGCAATGATTAGACACTAATCATGTTCCCCATTTGTAGAAAGGGTTTTTAAAGCAAAGAGGACAAAAGCCCCAAATGGTTATATTTCAGTAAATGATATTTAAAATACATTCCCATTGTGCGCATCTTTTTCCAGTGCTTCTTGCACAGAGATTATCTCCTATCTGCACAGTTAAAGAGCATAAAATGCACTAAGGGACTTGTCATTCCATTTACTACTCCCAGGACGAGTTCAGTGAAAAGGAACTTCAGGTGTTTCATATGGAGGGGGAAAGATAGGTCTCTCTCTTTTTTTTTCTTTTTTTTTTTTTTTTTTTGTCTACCTTTCTCTGCCAACTTGTTTTCATAATCTGGGATCTCTGCCTTTCTCCTGTTGTTTTGTTATTTAACATTGCTTTCAGTGCAGTAAATTAAAATTAGATGATGCCTTTATGATGATGAGTTGATTATACTGTAATTCTATTGTGTATTAATTACATTTGTGCTTCATTTGCTTAACACATACCAGGGTGTATTAGGTCTTTCCAAGTATTGCTCTTGGAATAAGAGAGTAACAGGAAGCAAATTGCATTGGGGCCAGATATCTGAGTCGGTGTAAATAAAATGTACCCTTTATTTTTCTTATGGGGCAGGACCATGTACTGTCTAGACCATCCCTGATAGATATCTATCTAACCTGATATTTAAGAGCAGGGGTGGTCTAGATGGTACTAGGTCCTGCCATGAGGGCAGGGGACTGGACTCGATGACCTCTCGAGGTCCCTTCCCATTCTAGTGTTCTAGGATTCTATGAATCCGGGAATGTAGCTGCCGAGAACTCAATGGGGTGGGGTTGATTTGTACCAGCTGCGGGCGTGCCATGAGAGGAGATAGAAGAGCGCAAATTGAAGAAGAGGCTGGTGTGTGGATTCAACAGAAAGGGAGATGGAAAGCTAGGGCTGCCAATCCTCCAGGGTTGTCCTGGAATCTCCAGGAATTAAAAATGACTATTTAATGAAAGATAATATCCAAAAATTAACCTGAGAACTTGCATTAGCTTCCTTATCTGTAACAGTCAGATTCTGAGATCCTTTCTGGAGTGTACTCGTGTCTTACTCCAGGATTGACCTTGTTAACGTAAGTGAGATAATCCTTGGACAGAGGGACTACTCAGTGAGAAATAAGGGCTTCAGAAAGGCCAGGTAGATAAAGAGTGGATGGGTGAGGTTCTGTGGCCTGCAATGTACAGGAGGTCAGACTAGATGATCGTAGATGGTCCTTTCTGGCCTTAAAGTCTATGAACTCAGTGCTTGTTATTGACATTAAGGGTTGTCAATAGAATTCAGATAACTTTTCATGCTAACCTTGAGTTAACATTCGTTGAAAGCTCGTGATTGATTGCGGAGACAGGAAAGGGGCCTGATTCTCAAACTCTTACCTCCAATTAATAGCTTCTTACTCCCATTGAAGCTAGCATAAGTTGGTGCTGAGTGTATCAGAACGTACAGAAGTTTCCTATCAAGCAAAGTGAATCCAGTTTTTGATACGCATTCTCAAATGAATGCCTATATAAGAAAATGTATATCTTTGCAACTATTTACATAAATCAATTGACAAATTTATAACCCATTTAGCTGGAAATGATAGTAGATCTTTGGTGTCCATTGGCAAGGTTCTTCTGGGTCAGGATTTGGGACAGAGTGGATTTGCTCATTCTGTGTTGATGGCACAAAAAGGAGAAATGATCACTAATAGTGTTTTGATACATTCTTCTAAATACTTCATTTCTCTTGAGGCAGAATTGCTAACAGATGCCGTGTGGGATATGTCAGGGATCACAAGAATATCATCCAGATGGATCAGTAGTCTACCTCTAATCTGGATTCCTTTCTGTGCAAAATAATTATTTTTGTCTCTATTTTAAGCCCTTTTTCAGTGGAAAAAAATCCAAGCTCTTAAACCAAAGGTTTCCTAGAAATAAATGTCATTACCAGTAATTGATTAATGCGGAGGAAAGAGGAGTTTTCATGCGATCCCTTTTTTTAATATGTTATGTTTGGGAGACTGTCTCCTTTTCATAGTATGTAAATCCTAATATTTTTAGTGAAAAATTCAGTGTCTTATTTCCTTACTGTTTGCAGCTGTTAATATTCCCTGGAGAAGTTTTTGAAGAGTTGCTCTGGATCTGTAAACTACAAATAACCTTAATCATCCCCAAAGTAGTCAAGATTTACTTTTAATGTCTCCTTAAGAAGGATGACACTCCTTACATCAGTAGCGCCCCTTAACGCCATTCGAAGATGCCATTAGTAAGCAACCTTCACATTTTCGGCATTAGGACTCGCATCTGTGACTCTGAGTGGCTCACGGGGTTTTAGCTTCACAGTCCTTATTAACTTTAATGAGAGTCACATGGCTAAAAGTTTGTCCAGTGCTTTGAAATACTGAAAAACAAGAAAGGAAACCGTGGAACCAGCAGGATTTCTGGGAGGTAAAAAGAGATTAGTTAGAAACAGCAGCAGGATTTCATTTTCATAACAAGAGTAGAATAGCCTTCTCTATTGAGATTTGACCGATCAAATTGTTAAGAAGATAGAGAAATGAGGAGTGCTTTTAGAAAGTAAGCATTGCCACAGAAACTCTGTAATTACTAGATATTAGTAACATCAAATTTGCAAAAAATAATTTAGGAACAAATGCAAAAAGTAAAAATGATTATGCTTAAGGTACATTCCCATTGTGAGCATCACTTTCTAATGCCTCTTGTACAGCGATTAGCTCCTGCCTGCACAGTTAAAGAGCATAAAATGCACCAAGGGGGCTGTCGTTCTAATTTCCGAGAAAGAATTGAGGAACAAGGAATGTCAGGTGTTTTATGGTGATGGTGGGGGGAGGCCGTAGGTTGTTTTCTGCCTTTCTCCACCTACTTCTCTGTTTTATCAAGGACCTCTGTTCTTCTCTTGTTTGCACTGCTGTAGGGTACAATTCTTATGCTCAAGGAAACATTACACCTGTCAGGTTAAAGCCTCCTGATGTGAGACCCTGTCTCCCATCTGGCCCTGTGTTGCCAGTGGAAAGGACTGGAGCAGTGTCAAGAGAGGCTGCAAGCTGGAGAAGGAATTCTGAGGACAACTGCCAGTTGTCCCAGGACAGGAGTGACCATACGTCTTGTTTTGGCCGGAACAGTCCCCCTTTTAAGTCCCATCCCAGGCGACCTGAATTTCTTGCCCCGTTCCTCCCCCTCCCCCAAAAAATGGGTTGCACCCCTGAGGGAGAGAATAAGATTTGAGGAGTCCAGGAGCAACATGAAGTGTTAGTGGGTGGTGGGACTTGGGCAGTCAGTCCAAGTCTCAGGTGGACAAACGTAGTCCCAGGCCTCAGCGGCCAGCCCCAGTTCTGAGTGGCCTGGGTAATCAATAATGCCAGGTGGTTTGGGAGAATCTTCAGGGCAAGCAGCTCTGGCCAGCCCTGCACTTTGTCCTGAATTTACTTTGGGAAATATGGTCACCCTACCAAGCACCCCATCAGAAGTCCTGGCATTTGCAGTGTCTCCAAGAATGGAAGGTGCATTTCAGGGTGGTGCATATACTTCACTACAGATATTTTGGGCAGGGTTGCATCCCCAGGGGCCGGGGATAGGCTGTCCTCATTACTCCAAGGACAACTTGACCCCCCTGGAGGAGCCTGTTCAGGTCAGTGCAAAGATGTTTTGTAACCATGTGAAGCCTTCCCTGCCTTGCACTGCGAGTTCTATGCCATGCCAATGAGGGGCACGGCACCAAATCTCTCACGGCTCGAGTTTCCCATAATGGATCTTCTGTGCATTTTGGATAAAGGCAGATGGGTTTCTTCTCACCGACTTGTACTGAAAACAGAACAAGGCAGGAGACACAGAATCTTTTACTTGAACTAGTTTCAGTTACAAACCTCAGTGCTGAGAGCTGACAGGTCACTTTTTCTGATGATGACTTTAGTAGAATAGGAGATCTCATCAAAAGAATGCAAAATATTTTGGCAGATATTTGTGTATTTAATGGTGTTTACTCAGGTTTTTTCCAGGGAAAAGTGTGAGGGGGGGAAGTCTTCATCTAAATTCTCCAAGGAAAATGTCTGTGTTTTCACCAGAAATTCAAAAACCAAAACATTTTGGGGCAACTGAAATATTTTGATTTGATTTACAAAACTACCATTGTGCGTTATAGAAGGTGTAGTCCAGATGCCTCATGATCCCATTCTTCTTTATAGTCTGGGCTCTCTAGTGAGACTATGATCCTCACCATGCACCAGAATCTCCCCTCTGAGGCTGTGTCTATAATGCACGCTGATTTCAAAATAACTCATTTCAAAATAACAGCATGCACATCTACACAGCAGGCCCGTTATTTCGAAAGAATTTTGAAGTAATAGGCTTCTTACTCCGACTTCTATAACCCTCATTTCACAAGGAGTAAGGGAAGTTGGAGGAAGAGTATTTTTCCTTCAACTTACTGCTGTGTAGATAGCGCCTAAAGCCAAGTTAAGGTACGCACTTAACATAGCTGAAGTTGGTAGCTTAACTCGACTTTAGGCCGCAGTGTAGACATACCCTTAGTGAAGAGAAGCAGTGCCTCATGGGAGATGCAGGCCTATTATGGAGCACAGCCCAGAGAGATGAAAATGGAGGACTGCAACATCCTCATCAGAATGTTTGTGGGTTTTCCCAACAAAAAATCTTTTAGTCACAAATCCTTTTTTCAAAACCCCTGATTTTTCATAAACTGTTCAGATTGAAAACATAATTAATTGCTGATCATTAGAAATTAAATATATTATGAGACAACACCCACTTGAAAGGCAAGTGGCTATTTTTGTCAGCCTTGTGATAACCTGTGGCTCATTCCTAATACTCTGTCCATGTCCACTCCCCCAAATATACTCACTATGCTAAGGACTGCAAGGGGCATAGCATAGGTCAAGAGAATACTCAGCTGCCCGATGAAGAAGAAATGAATGGTGTCTGGAGTCCAGAACCTGGCCTGTACGGCCAAAGTGTGGTACACAAACACACCGCTTTTCACCTATGTCTGGTTCAAGAGAGAAAGTGCCCTTTAGCATGGACGACTCTTGAAGATTTAACCTGAGTTTGTAAGTTGCACCCTCAGTTGTCAGTAGAGAATAGAATGAAGATAATTTTCTGTGATTCTATTAAAGGTTAAGGTTGGAAGCAAACTCAGGAGGTCACATAGTCCAACCCGCTGTTCAAAGTAGCTCTAGCCCCAACTAAGTTATCCCAGCTAGGGCTGTATCAAGCCTGGCCTTAAAAACCTCTAAGGATGGAGATTTCACCATCTTCCCTAGGCAACCCATTCACCACCCTCCTAGTGATTTTTTTCCTAATATCCAACCTAGACCTCCCCCACTGCAACTTGAAACCACTGCTTTCTGTTCTGTCATCTGTCACCACTGGGAATAGCCTGGCTCCATCCTCTCTGAAACCCCCCTTCAGGTAGTTGAAGGCTGCTACCAAATCCCCCCTCACTCTTCCCTTCTGCAGCCTAAATAAGCCAAAATCCCTCAGCCTCTTCTCATAAGTCCTGAGCTCCAGCCCCCTCATCATTTTTGTTGCCCTCTGCTGTACTCTCTCCAATGCATCCACATCTTTTTTTTTTTTTAGGGAGGGGCCCAGAACTGGACACAGTATCCCAGATGTAGCCTCACCAGTGCCGAATAGAAGGGAATAAGAGGATTTCTGATTGGTTATGCTGCCATGCAGTACAAGTCCTTTCCAATGGTCATGTCACTTGCACCAAATTCAACCAGTTGTAAATGAGAGAATTCTTATCTTCCTCCTCCCCATAAAACCATGTAGTTGTTGTGCTGTTAATTATACTTACAGCATGGTATTACAGGTGTCTGATTCAGAGTAGAAGAGTGTGCCACTTCATTATTTTATCTGAACAGAATCTTGGACATTTCCACCCTTCCCCAAAATAAATCCGGAGTACACTCTTGAGTTAAACTAGAACATCAGGTTTCCCCACTAACTCCTCTGGAGACTGTCAAATCCGTTTGCTGATTGGTGTGAAGAGCTTCCACTGTTATCTGTGGCTATCTCCATTAGGACCTTTTTGTGTAAATAGATGGTTTCAGTTTTCCAATTTGGTGAGCTCCTTGATCATCAATGTATGAAGTTTTACAAGGCGTTTTCACCCCTATTTTCGTAATTCTAACCTTACTGTTCCTTCCCCACTCTTAGACGCATCCCTAGATGTACGTCTGCTGTACATCTCAACACTGAAGAGTTTGTTGTCTTCTTCTTTGATACAGAAATACTGAATGGAGGGGTATACGTTGGCCAGAACAAGTTTCTTTGCTACGCGGACACCATTCATTGGCAGGATATCGTGCGTAACCCCCGGGCTTCCAACTTCACTTTGGTGCCGACCAATGGCAGCGCAGGATGTAAGTATTGTTTGTATTTCCAGCATTGTAGTCTGCACATAATAGAAATGCCATCCCTGGTGTTCCATGGATGTAGCTTTAGAACTGTGTGCAAGATCTCCCTCCTTACTGTGCATTCTTTAAAAATTCATTGACTCCTTTGGGGGTGGGGAGAGTATTTTGTCTAGAGGCAGTTCTTTTTACATGGGTATTTTCTTTCCTCTTTATTAGCAGAGATGTTGGCGTGAAGACAGAATCCATATTGTTAGGATTTCTTTGCTCCTGCTGCTTATTCTCTGCCTTAAGTCACAATCCTCTGATTGGGACATCGTAATTAGTTGCTGTAGTAATTATGGTACAAACACAGGATTAATATTACTTAGATGAGGAATAAACAGTTTTCTTGTATAACCCTAGCAAGAAAAAAGACTCAGAAGAAAAAAAAGAGAGTACAATTAACCAAGTTTTCGTAAACAAAATGTGTTCCTCTCTTCCAGACTGTGAGAATATGTAAGAATTGCATTAACCATGTTCCTCCCTGACTGAGGAATCATTAATCAACAATATTTTGGAAAGAAAAAGAAATGATTTCTCAA
Organism: Pelodiscus sinensis; assembly: GCF_049634645.1. NCBI lineage: Eukaryota > Metazoa > Chordata > Testudines > Trionychidae > Pelodiscus > Pelodiscus sinensis. The sequence continues at coordinate 58,924,159 of NC_134717.1, read as the reverse complement.
TTCAGCTATTATTTGCCCCGTGCAGTTATAGTACAGGTTGGACCTCCCTGGTCCGGCACCCTCGAGACCTGAGAGGTTCCAGATGAGGGATTGTGCCAGACCAGGGGAGGTCATTTCTGCCCCGCCCCCCGTTGCTGGATTCATGGGGCTTCCCAGCTCCCCCGGAAGCCCAGCTGGGTCTCATGCACACTGGGCTTCCCTATTCCCCCCTACCCCTTCCCCCAAGCTCAGCTGGGCCATGTGTAGGCCTTCCTGACTACCACCCTCTTCTTCCCCCCTCTCTTCCCCCTGCACCCAGCTGGGCTGAGTGGCAGGCTCCCAGGGTCCCACCACATCATGCTGGGCTCCTACACCCCCTTCCCATTGTGCACTGGGACTCTGATTCGGGATCATCTGTGGTCTGGCCAGACCAGAGTTCCAGTTTATACAAGTGCAGCCTGTTGTACCAAAACTACTGTGCAGAGGTGGTAGTGACACAGTAATGACTGGGTGCAAATTGTATATAAAGGAGTAATTAACACTTGGAGTATGATGATGTAACCCAATCCCCCTGGCTGGGCTGTCGTCTGCCAGGGTTAAGCCTTGTAGAGCCCTGCCACAAGCCTCGGGAGCAAGGCTTACTGAAGTTCTGAGAGGTCAGAGCTGGAGCATGTACAGCGCTGAAGGGATTTGGGGCACTGGGAAGAGGCGACTGCACCTTGGATGCTGCCTATGTAGGTTATACCTATGGCTTCCATAGCCTCTACAGTGCTCCAAAATGGATGGGAGTGAAGGAGACTGAAAGATAGAACTGCAGACCCCAACTGCGCCTTAGGTAAGGGCCACAGGACCTGCCTCCATATTCATTGCGAAGAATCCGTTTTGAAGGTGTGCTTGTTCTTCACACTGTAATCGCTTGCTTAGCACTCGCAGGGAGAGAACCTCTCCTCATCTGTCTCTGGCCCACCCCAACCAAAAAAAAGTTTGAAGTACAAGGATCAGGTCTCATAGTCAGCTGTGAACATTCATTTCCTCCAGGAGCCTGTCAGATTTCATTGTTCCTGCATCCTCCAACTCAGGAGCTGTTCAGCAGCTTTTGCCTCCCAGCAGGCACCTTTATTTGTCTCCGATTTATATAGCTACAGTAGTGGCACTTAAAAAGTTCATTCCATTTTGCTGGAGAATTCCCCACTGATCTTCCACATTGTAAGGATAAGGAATCAAATCAGTATAACCTTTTGAAACAGAAAGAACCTCTTAAGAGTGACTCGCTACAACAGGTGGCAGGCTTAATTGCAGTTTTTCTCTTGTGATTTTCTTTCCTTTGGGTTTTTATTTCCCCCGAGACAAATGGGAAAAAAACAATACCCAAAAGCCAATGCAATGAATGAGGCATTTAAGGATGGTGTAATGGGGTGTGACTCACCTCTGTGGCGCCCTCTCCTGGTCTGCTCAGGAATTAGCTCTTCAGCCTTGGAGTGCCATCTGCTGGAGGGGTCTCGCCTGTGGTTGCCTGTCTTCCTTCAGTGACCCTACTGCCAGTCATCTAACCCAGGTCCTTCCTGCTCTGCGGATGAAACAAGTGCTACTGTTTCCCTCCTCTCCAGGAGCCCCTATTTATAGAGCCCCAGTGGGGCCCTAATTAGCTATTTGCCTCAGCTGCTGGCTCACGATTCCTAGGCTGAGTTTAACCCTTGTTCCACCGGGAGCAGGGTGACTACCCTGTTACTGATGGATTTATCAATACGCCACTGATGTTAATGAGGGTTTTACCATTGACTTCAATGGAACCAGAGCTAAGCCAATGCTAAACTCGTATGGAAAGCTCATGCTAAATGTATGTAGTAATCATCAGGGCTTGACGAACTGCGGTGAAAGCCGCTCACTAGCCCCGCACTGCGCATGCGCAAGAGCTGCATTGCGTATGCGCGCACCGCCGGTAAACAGGGTGCCGGGCTGAAATCTACTCGCCACGGGCAAGGCCTGGGAATCATCATTACTAATCCAAGAGTGAGCAAATACCAGCCCGCAGGCCATATCCTGTCCAACCAGGGTTAAAAATATTCAGCAGATCAGTGATTATTCCCCTCTATTTGGCACTGGTGAGGCCACAATTGGAGTGTTGTGTCCAATTCTCAGGCCCCTATTATAGAAAGGATGTGGACGTATTGGAGAAAGTCCAGTGGAGGGCAACAAAAATGATGAGGGGGTTGGAGTGCACAACTTATGAGAAGAAGCTGAGGGATTTGGGCTTGTTTAGCCTACAGAAGAGAAGAGGGGGTGGGTGGCGATTTGATAGCAGCCTTCAACTACCTGAAGGGGGGTTCCAAAGAGGATGGAGAGAGGCTGTTCTCAGTGGTGACAGATGACAGAATGTGGAACTCAAGTTGCAGTGGGGGAGGTCTAGGTTGGATATTAGGAAAAACTATTCCCCTAGGAGGGCGGTGAAGCACTGGGATGGGTTCCCTGGGGAGGTGGCAGAATCTCCATTCCTAGAGGTTTTGAAGTCACTGACTGGACTCGGCTGGGATGATTTAGTTGAGGTTGGCCCTGCTTTTAGCAGGGGGTTGGACTTGATGTCCTCCTGAGGTCTCTTCCAACCCTAGGATTTGATGTTAAAAGTGGCTAAAATGGGATGACAAAATGTACTGGAGCTTTGGAGACAGAGAAAGTGACAGCTTCTTAAAACTTGTTGAAATACTATTCAAGTTCCCTGTGCAGGCGTCACCCTTTTAAAATAGATGCAATTAAGTAGTTGTATACAAAAAAGCCTTCAAATCACATCACTCAAAGAAATGGGAGAACCTTATTACCACCTGTCAAGAGTCAGGGGGAAGTGAATATGTTACCTTGGCTCTTTACAGAAGTCTTAAAGACAAGCTTGGTAAAATGATTTGAACATTTAATTACGACCCTGAGAATGGGTTCTGTACCAAAGTGAAGGACATACGCCTCTCCTTTGCCACAGATGTCTCTCTTATCTACTGGGTGATGGGGACCCCAGCCCTGACCAACCTGAGCTATCCCGATCTAACATCTGCCGAGTATGTCAGAAGGACTTTTTGTACATCCATTCTGTGGGTGTTCTGTGATTATCGGTGATGGATACAAAATGACTGTGTAATTATGATGATATGAATTGTGTAAATTTGTCAAAGTTCAGGTGCCTCAGAATCTTACAGAGCTATGAGGGGAGACTGCTGACAAGGGAGGCTAAAGGGGATACCTGCTCCGGGGCCTGGTGATACAAAATGGCCTGAAGCTCCCAGTTGCTGCTACCACGGTGGCCGGAGCCCTGGGCTCTTTAAATCCCTGCGGGAGTGTTGTGCAGTTTTCTGCAGGCAGCACCGTGCACGCCAGGCAGTGCTGAAAGCTGCCTCGCCCCACCCCTGCCCCTTCTGCCGGAGGCCTCACCCCTTTAGGAGGCACAGAGAAGCCCTATCCTTGTCCTTGCCTGGACGCCTAGCAAGGCTGTCTGCCCTGCTGGCTAAGTTCATCTTAGAGTGTAGTGACTCGTGTTTGTCAGTGGCTGTAGAAACTAGTTAAGGGGATAGGTGACCCGATATGGGAATCTACCAGTTACAAATCAAGGGAAGAACACATGGGAGAGGCACTTTGTTTACACTGGTAAGGTCCCACAGGCACGACAGTAAGACCTCTGTTGTTAGATGCAATAGAGTCAGTGCAGACATACTTTCCGACATCACTTCCTCGGAGTTAGCCACTGGCAAAGTTGTGAGTGTCAGATGTTCGGTCTGGTCTCTCCTTGTATGTAGGGGTGTCCTGCCTCCAGTGAGGTGTTAGCAAGCCTCATCAGTAATGAGCATGAAACCTCCCCACTGGTCCTCAGCAAGGATCTACAATCATGGGTTTTGGACACCCCACCAATGCTTCCAACTCTCCCAACAGCCCTCAGATCTCACCGAGGAGAACAGCATGAACTCAGACAGGAGCATGCATTCATAACCTCCTGTCCTGCCCTTACCCCCATGGCCATGTGTAGAGATCACAGCCCCAAGCCACGTTTCACAGCTGACTCCCCGTGTCATTCTCTACCCCAGCTGCCAGGCACCAGCTTAATGAGCCCTAAAGCAGAATTGTGCCGCTAGCGGGGATCATTTCCCTTGGAACCCTCCCCTGCTGTCCCAAGGCATCATTGGAGTAGGATTAAGGGGAGAGAGGAATGAAATTAAAATGCTCTGAAGCGATACTATTCCCATGCCGCAGAGTTTGGGTCACTGCAGCTGCTCCTAGTCCTCATCAGTATTGCAACAAGGCTGAATTTGGGCAGAGGACTCTAGGGATTATCCCTTTGCTTTCCTTCTCTGCAGCCTGGGTAATGACTCTCATAGATGTATTGGTGCTAAGAAGCCAGCTAAACAGACCAAAGCAGTTTAACCCTCCTGGTAACAATTGTGCCAGTACATTAATGCTGCTTTTATTTCTTTGGCACTTTCTCATCATGTTTTCTCCACAAATGCATGCAGTAAACGCCTGCTTGAGGCTTTTGGGTTTACATGGTTGGTGATGGTATTGTTCTTGTGAAGAATAAATCTGATAGCGCCAGCATGCCATTCACTAAGCATCTCTGAAATGTAACAAACGAATACTACACCTTCGGGCCAACTCTGCTTCACTGCTCTGGCTCTAAGGATAAGTATCCTCGTCCTCTGTCCTGACTTCTATACTCAAATAGTATTTACTATTTTCAGATATTTTTTTCTTCCCTATACCTTTTTATTTGCATCTCTACAAAATTTCATCATCTCAGGTATATTCTTCAATGCTGGCTCGCCTTAGGCTAGCCTTTTTCAAACCCGGGGGTCTTGGCACTTAAAAGATCGAGAGATTTCAATTGTGCCTAACTGATGTAGGAGCACAAGTCCTGAGAGATCCTTTCTTTGGCAGCTTCACTATAAGGCGCGTTGTCCACTAAACTGTGTTTTCATGTCTCTTTCAAGATAGCTATCAAAATGTCTATTGTGTTAATCAAGTCTGACTTAAAAACCTCTGTTGGAATGTTAACCAGAACTGGTGCCTTTCCACTTTTTTACCTATTGACGGCCTTTTCTCCTTCTACTCTGGTTATTGGTCTGAGTTCAATGTGCAGGTCTTCTCTTTGCTCTGTCGCCGGGGGACTAACCACTGGCTCGGCATTCAGTACTTGATTAACTACCTACATATGTTTAATGGTTCTGATGTCTTCCTTGTTAAGTTGCACGCCTTGTCTTGAACTGGTCAGGTGGTATTTGTTTTTCTGGCTGACAACTGTCTGATGATGCGGTACAGTCTTTATTATTTTGTGCTGCATTGGTCTGTGCATCTGTTACTATTTTACCTAAAATGTCCCTCATGTCTTTCCTATTCCCAGGGAGCCCCAACACCATGCATAGTGAGCAATTTTGCAGAATTTTGACACACAACTGGGTTAAATTTGGAGTGGACAGAGCTTTGCTGTGAGATTCTGAATTTGTTAATGCAGATCATGAAGTATCCAAAATTATTAGATTAATACAATTGCACATAGCAAATGGGGTAATTCACGTGAATCGATACTGCTTTTAAAAATACTGAAACTATCTGGATACATATGTACAATGGAGTCACTAACCTTTGAGAGAGATTAGAATTACTTTCCATGTTGTACTACATTGAAACTAGCAATGTTGTAATAGATTATTTGGGATAAATTGCCTATATAGTACAGGAATTCAGCATGGGCTTAGCTTTATCTGAAATAAGTGAAACTTAAGCACATGCTAAAGTGCTGTACTGACTTGGTTTATGGGCCTTACTGAAAGCTTATTGAAGTCAATGAAAGACTTTCCATCGTGGTCAATGGGCTTTTTACATCAGGCCCCGTTTTAGTTGTGAAATTATCAAATGGTGGCAAAGTTTTTCAAGCAGACAGATTATAACTACATCCTCAGTAGTTTCTTATACCTAATGCTATTCTGTTCTGTCATTGCTTTATCTAGAGTAACACCCGGTAATGCACTTCATGTAGCAAAGTAGAAAGCACAGCATGGTGCTCAGAAGCGGTATATTTTTACATTGTTTTGTAGATTGGAAAAAAGATTATTCATTATCTGCTTGCATTTGATCTGATAGATCTGTGTTGCTTTAAAGGGAAACAATTAGATTAAAAATTCTTCCAGAGTTCTAATAATACTATCTGAGATTATTCATAGATTTGTAGATTTTAAGGCCGGAAGGGACCATTGGGTCATGAAGTCTGACTTCCTCTATTTCACAGGCCTTTGAAGTCTATCCTGTTACCCCTGTATTGAACCTGAAAACTCAGGTTGGATTAAAACATCTTTTAAAAAGGCATCTGATTTTGATTTGAAGGCATCAAAAGATGGGGAGTCCTCCGTCCCCCATAGTAGTTTATGCCACCTGCTTATTTATTTGTTTTTTGCCTTTTTTAAATATGTCTGGCTTTAGCTTCTAGCACTTGATTCTTTATACTCCTTTTTCTACACATGCAAAAAGCTCTTTAATACGGAGTATTTTCTCCCCATGAAGATACTTACCCACTGAAATCAAGACATCTCTTGATCTCCTTTACAGTAAGCTAATCAGGTTGCCAAGTGTCTAATCTCACAAACACAAACTCCCTTGGCCTATCCACTTCCCTGAAGCCACACCCCTGCCTTGCCCCTTCTCCAAGGCCCCACCCTCATGCCATCCTCTCTCCCTCTGTCAATCACTCCCCAACCCTCACTCACTTTCACCGGGATGAGCCAAGAAGTAGGGATGAGGGCCTAAGACAAGCTACCCCCTGCCCTGGCTCTGTGTGGTCCGGCTCCTATGTGGGGGCTAAATGGTTCTGTGCATGGCCCCTGCCTGCAGATACTGCCCCTACAGCTCCCGTTGGCCACAGTTCCCATCCAATGGGAGCAGCAAAGTCAACACTCGGGGCAGAGACCGAGCAACCTTCCTCAGGACCCTTGGGAGATGAAGGAACCAGCCTCACTCCATGGATGGAGAGGGGTCTCAGTGAGATATAAGAAGGTATGGTAGCAGAGTGTTCTAGGACAATAAGGGTGTGTCTACACAGCAAAGTTATTTCAGAATAACTGCTGTTATTCCAAAATAACTAAGAAAGCATCTCCACAGCAGTTCTGTTATTCCAAAATTATTTTGAAATAACGGACGGCTTAGTCTGACTTCTGTAAATCTCATTCTGTGAAGAATAATGCCTATTCTGAAATAGCCATTTTGGAATAGGGGCTGTGTAGACACTCCACTTCTGCTATTTTGAAATAGCCCCTCACCAGGGCCATTCTAAGTTATTCCTCCTGGGACTCTAAATCAAAATAGCACATCTACATTAGGGAAGCCTGCCTCGGACTCATTTTGAGGCTTCCCTGCAGTATAGATGAGCTATTTCGAAATAAGCTATTTTGGAATAACTATTCTGGAATAGCTTATTCCGAAATTACTGTGCAGTGTAGACATAGCCTAAGGTATGAAACGCAAGAAAAGATAGGGGAATCGTCGACCCTAGGCAGAGCATTTGTAGCATCTTATAGGCATTGTTATATCACCAATGACAGATTCCCACACCTTAAGATTGCGAGGGTGTCCACATTCTATTGGAGAGAATTAATCTCAAATCCAAAAATGGGCAAGATGCTGAAAGTTCTAAAAATGGCCAGATGTTGTCTGCTCGACTTCCTTAGCCTGCAGGACATATAGCATATATTTTTGGGGCCCTCTGCTCTTGTTACAAAATAGCAGGATGTTTAACATATATTTTTACTCTAGGCTAGTGCTCTCGCTCCCTTTGTGGTTTTGACCCGGCCCCATCAACAAGACTGGAAATTTCCCTACACTCTATTAAGCTCCTAACACTATATTCTGTCATTTTTACTTATAACCTACTCTATTGCCAAAGCTAACTTCTTACAGAAAGATGATTTCTGCAGGCCCCTTACCTCACTACCAACATGGTTAAAAGGTTAGGAAAGTATACAAACTGCAGGCAGGGTTTAGGGGAAAATATAGGTTTACAGGCTACATTTCCCTCTTGGCCCCCCTCCCTATCAGCAGCCCTGTAAGGGGTATGTCAACTCATCTAGATATTTGCCTAGTTTTACAACTAGCCACAAAAAAAGCACTGGCAAAGTCAGCAGAAATTAAAATTTCATACAGACAAATGAGTTGTTTACACTGCTTTATATACTATAGACTGAAATGTGAGGGCAATATTTATATTGCAATGGATTTGTTTTATAATTAGATGGTAAAAATGAGAAAGTCAGCAATTTTTCAGTAATAGCATGCTGTGACACCGTTGTATTTGGAGGTGTAATTTTGTAAGCCAGCTGTTTAAGTGAGGCAAAACTTAGGGGTGTGCTGGAAAAATCAAACTCCCGAAAGGAGTACAGTAGTCTGGAAAGGTTGCAAGCCACTGTGTTGTGTCTAGTGGTTAACACACCTGGTGCCATAGTCCTGGCCCTCTTTTAAGCAGAGATGTGGTGAGGGAGGTTAGTGATATTGGAAACTGGGTCCACTAACTCCACCATGATCTGCTGCCGGGCCTTACGAGGGTCAGTGGTGCCTGACCTCCAAAGGTGCCCTCCCAGGTCACTTCCTGCCAGCTGCTATTTTCCCCCAGCTTGCAGTCTAATATAAGGTGAACAGAAGGGGCAACCAAGCCAATAGGCCCAACTGGGCTCAGCATACAGACTTAGTCCCTCCGAGCGGCTTCTCAGTCACCCACGGCAGGAGCCTTCAGGGTAGGCCTGTCTTCTTCCTCAGCCTCCTCTTTTGAGCTGGCTTGCTCCCTTTTCAACTATTCCTCACTTGGAGCATGTCCTCCAGGGCTGGCCGGGAGGGGCTGCCTGGGCCCAGTCTTTAACCATGTCTGGCCGCATGGAGTTTATATCGAATCTCCATCCTTAGATGATTAAAGTCTTGGCTTGACAAAGCCCTGGCTGTGATGATTGAGTTGGGGTTGCTCCTGCTTTGGGCAGGGGGCTGGACTCGATGACCTCCTGAGGTCTCTGCCAGCCCTGGGATTCTATGAAATACCTCCATCACATCTTGTAATTCTTTATGGAGAACAGAAACTCATTTCAGTAGAAGCATGTCAAATACTAGGAAAGGGTAAAAACAACGACTAGACTACCCAGAAATTTCTACTCAGCTATGCACCTCAGGTGTTCCATTTTGTGATAAGTCAGCAGCAGCTCTGTGTTAAGAACCATGTAGCATCTTAACTCCTTGTAATCCAAGGCCCTTCCTAGTACTCCTTGTACTATAAAATCCTAGCAACTGCAGTGCTGTATTAATATACGCACCTATGGTTTGGTCCTGCCCTCAAATCTGCACATACTTATCACGGACGGGTGATGATCCAAACTCTGACATTTGGGTTAAGTTCAGATAAACACCCCAAATGGCAGATTATCAGCCTAACCGTCCTGAGAGGCACAGACTTCCACCAGATCCCAGGGTGCAGTTTTACCATGGAAAGTCACGCCCTTACACACCAGCGGTATGTATCACGCTATCTGAAATGGATGCATGAGGAGCAAATTTCATAGTTACTCCATTGTGTAGGATCCGTGCCTGAACAGGAGGACTTGGCTCTGGGCAAGAATTGTTCTGTGGGTTGGATGGATAGAATCATAGAATACTAGAACTAGAAGGGACTTTGAGAGGTCATCAGGTCGAGTCCCCTCCCTCACAGCAGGACCAAGCACTGACTAGACCCTGACAGGTGTCTATCCAACCTGCTCTTAAATATCTCCAGAGATGGAGATTCCACAACCCCCATGCAATTTATTCCAGTGTTTAACCACCCTGACAGGTAGGAACTTTTCCCTAATGTCCAACCTAAACCTCCCTTGCCGCAGTTTAAGCCCATTGCTTCTTGTCCTGTCCTCAGAGGCCAAAGGAGAACAATTTTTCTCCCTCTTCCTGGAAGAGCAGAATCAAAGAAGAAACATGGTTACCAATGCTTCAGAAGAAAAGCTCTTTCAGTGCAAAATGGGCATCCCCACTTAGAAATATCTTCTTGAGACCAATGGATTGCTTCTTCTGAGAAGACAAATTTATGCCTCGGAACAAAATTATCTTAATCCTTATTACTGAGGCATTATGGCGGATTCATGCAAAGCCACTTTGTTCACTTGCAAGACTTTTTTTTCTCCTTCAAAGGAGCAGGATTTATCTCTAAATAGATAAATTCTAATGATGATTAAAATGGAATAATAATACATTGTAAGCCAAGGAAAAGAAGTAGGCACCTAGTTCAGACTTAAAGCCAACTTTAAGAGTAGCTAGTACATCATTTCGGGTGTACAGCTAAATTGGAAACTACCGACAGGGAAAATGACATTCCAGGAAAGTAGACGCTGAAGACTTTTGTTATTGCAGAGTTTGTTAAATTATAACCTTTCAGTGAGGTGCATTCCTTTACCTTGAATTAACATTTTAAATGTATGTTTGGAGACCAGGGAAGGGGGGCTTCCCAGACAGGTGGCCTCTGTGTAGAATGAAGACATTGTGACAGGCGTCACTGTGCAAAGCTAACACCAGTAGCTGTTTCTTCACACAGTACACCGTGAATAACTACGCTACCCTGAGAATGCTCTTTCTGTGCTGAATGCCCCTCAAGTGCTTGCAAAATTGCATTTTAACAGCAGCAATATTTCCATGGATTTCTCAGCTGGGAAGCACATTAAATCAGAGCTGAACAGAGAGCTAGTGAGCTCCACAACCTACTTTATATTCTTAAAGTGTATATACATTTTCCCCTTCCTCCAATTAATGAATATCAGTTCCGAATATAATCTGCAATTGAAAAAATAATAATACAGAAACAAAAACAATGTTTCTTGAGGCATGACATTTTGCCAAGTGATTGAGAGCTAAAGGTGGGGGAAGAATGAAAAGTGGAAAATAGATTGGCAGGGCTCCTGGCCTTCCTTCAGTAGCTGCTACAGCTCGGACCTCCCTGGTCCGGCACCCTGGGGACTTGACCAGTCCTGAATGAGGGAATTAGCTGGACCAGGAGATGTCCCCTGCCACCGGCCTCCCAGCCAGTCTCTTGCTGCTGTCGGGTTTGCTGCTGCCAGCCATGCTGTCATTGGCCCGATTGGAGCTCCCCAGGGCTCCCTCCTGCCGGTCCTGCTTCTGGAGCTCTGCTGGCCCCACTTCTGCCAGTCCAGCTAGGGCTCTGAGGCTGCTAGCCCCATTTCTGCCAGTCTAGCTGGTGCTCCTGGCTGCTAGGCGCCCAACCTGCTCTTGCGTCTGGCTGCCAGGGCACGTTGGTCCAGCAATATACATGGTCCTAAGGGATTTAGGAGATTTGACCTGTACTCAGAAGCACAGTGAATTGGGCCAGGGCTGGCCTTCGGGGAAAAAGGCGCTCTGGTTGAACTTGTATTTCGGTGCCCCTCTGGGCACGGCACCTTTTCCACTGTGTCTGGCCCCTGGACAGCCAACTCCCTCATCAGCCTCCACACCTACCCCCTGCACAGATCTTCCTGCACCCACGTGGGGAAGTGGACTTGGCTGCATGGAGCAGCTGGCGTGGCTCTTCACTCCCCAGCCCAGAACGTCGCTTCTCCACACACCCCTGGAGGGCTCTAGCAGGGAGCTAGGTGAGGGCTCCCTTCCTCCAGGTGACTTTCCTCCTACTGCTCACCTCACAGCACAGCCCAGGTGTGGAAAATCACCTGGATGTGCCCACCACTCAGTGTTGCTCCTTGCTCCTCCCTCCATCCCTCTGGAGGGTGCAGAAGAGCATTGGCAAGGGCAAGACCTGTCCATCACCACTCAACCCTCCACTGCTCCTTCACCAGTAGGCAGCAGGGAGAAATCTGGGCACTACCCCAAACACAACTCCCCTGCCAGCCAAGAACTGCTACTAATTACACCCACCACGCACACCTCTGCCTTTTGACTCCTGACAGCCCTGAGGAACCCATCCCTAAGACTGGCCGTGGTCTGGGGTGTCGAACAGTGATAGGCTGACCTGATTCATTGAACAGCAGGCACTAGGAAATTATTTTCTTTATTCAGACCAGCATGTGTGGAGTTGGAGGGATAATTCTGTAAACATGACCAAAGCCTTAGGCCAACAGTCCCAATTTTTAGGCGCTCAATATGCACACCATGAGAAGGCTTGATTTTTCACTGGGCTGGTGATCAGAGCTGGCTGAGAATCATATCCCTTTAATATCGAAGCATGTCCAAGTTTAAAAAAAATATGTGGGTAACACACAGTGCCTAATTTGAAGACCGTTTTTAATTTACAGGCATGGAAATGATCGAGTCTCTTGTACCCAGGGAGGAATGTTTTGCAAAACCAAGATAACCCTTCCCTTCAATCCTTTTGCGTGCTTGAGCGTACTCTACTGGATCCCACGTGCTCTTCCCTGTGTTCTACCAACTCAATTTTGATCTCAGCCAAAGGGATCGTAGCTCAAGATTGGGATGTTTAAAAGCGTCTCATGGGGAATGAGATTCCTGTTGCTTTGTGGGGCCACTTCCCCAAAGCCCCGGCACCAGGCTGGAGTTCCCTTTTGCTCCCCAGAGTCTGGCCAGCATGGCTCTGTCAAAGGGATTCCTCTGCAGGCCACCAGTGCTCCTATCCTATCCTCCAGAGAGAGACTCAGCTCTGCTGAGCACCCCTTCTTATATTGCCCTCCCTGGACCTCATCAGCTGCCCTAACAAGCCTGGCCCCTATTGACTGGCTCAATAAGCCCTTCTCTTATTGGCTGGAGTTCTACACAGCCTTTCTGGGGGCTCTTTTAACCCTATTTTCCTCCCTGTGTGGGGCAGCCACTCCCCCTCAATACTGAAGTACAATAATTATCTCTTATTCCAAAAGTAGAGAACTCATAGAGCAATTCACATGCCGCTATGTGACAATGGTTGGCAAATGCTTACCTTTTAATGGCATCTCTGTGTGCGTATAATGTACTATGGCAAACCACCTGTTTACCCACAGACAGGCTGTTTAAACAGCACTTTACTCAAGGGAGATACTTTCATCTTATAGACTTAGCAACTTACTTCATCACCGTCACCAGTGAATCTTGAAAGTAGGAAATAAATCCCCAATACTCTGAATATTAGAAGTGATCTGATTGAATTGTGATTGGCATATTTAGAGTGAGTGGGTGGTTAGAATTGGTCTCTTTAAGCTTCAGCTGCTTTAGCTGACTGCCTTTGAAGGGCTGCTTGAGGAAGAGAAAAGAAAGGAACTGGAAGTATTACAAAACCAGTCACTAAATTGTAGAGAGCAATTACCTTCTGAAGACTTCTGGGCATGTGCTTTCCTTTGAAGGTATCTATCTGTTAGCTCAACAAGAGAACCTATACCAGCCACTTCTTTTACTGACAGCAGCTGTTTAACAAAATTTGATTTCATTCTGTATATTTTCTTAGCCCAAAGAAAATAAGGAAGGAGTTTTGGTTAGTGGGGCATGTGAGAGAGAAATGTGACTTTCTCATCCTAGAGGTAAGAAGTGGATGATTTTGTAGTTGGCCGTTTTAGCCCAAACTCTTTCTGTTGCTTGCAGGAAAGAAAATTTCACATCAGTACAGTTACATTTTCTAGGCATATGTCAAATGGCCTTGTTTGACAGGAAATCCTCTGGATTTGAAGTTGCTTCTCTCGTTCAAGACTTGTGTTCTTTTGTTTGGTGGTCATCCTGGCCTACTTGGTTTCTTTCGTTCCCAAATGTCTCCAATACACCCTCTTAGAAAGTGTTCCTCTCATACCTTCCACTGTTTGGAATAATGTTTCTGGATTTTGGAGAATGAAGCTTATGGACTTTGTATGAGAGTTATGAATGACAGGCAGACAAATTAGCTAAATTAGAAAGAAGAGGGACCTTCTGGCTTTCTCCCTTTAATTCCCTATTTCATACTTCTGGTTCTGTGATGAAAAACTCCATTTTCAAGTCCTGCTGTGTCAGTCATTAAAGAAGCTCTGACTTCTCAAAATCTTACCCAGAATTCCTGTTTGAAACTAGCTTATGCTTGGCAAAATATTCCGTCATCACCTTTGGAATATCATCAACAGTCTTCATGTTAGAGGACCTTCTTACAGAGGTGAAGAGTTCAGACCTCCCACCGATAAGATCATGACTTCCAGATTCTTGACAAAGGTAATATCAATCGGCACAACCACATGTGGAAAAATTGCCATATTTACATGACAAACTCAAAGTCCTCTAGAAAGTACAATCATCATGTGTAGGGCAACTCATTCTGGGCGAACCATTGGTATGGATGGCTAACTGTCACTTTGATCCCCTACTCATCAAAATCAGCACGTCCCTTGACTTCTGTGGGTGCTGAATTGGCCCTAAATGTCTCCCTTTGATTCCTAAGGAAGCAAATGGGATTTTGACCTCATTTCACCATAAAAAAAATTGTAAAATAGGCCTCAGTGTTATTCTAATGTCATCCTGTCTCTTTCTCCTCCTATTTTAAACATGGTTTTAAAGAGACATTATTGCACACATGCGAGATTTCAGCCAGGCAAGCTGAAACAGAATGCTGGGAATTCCCGTTTTCTCCAGCTCTTTCTCTGTTCTAGCAACGATCCTTTCCTGCACGAGCTCAGCTCTGCTGGCCAGTGATTCAGTGAGCATGCAGGTGTTTGTAGATGTGCCCAGTGGCAGAAGATATTGAGGGAGATTTATGGCTTTGGGTGAAGCATTAGCTCTGATCGTTTTGGGAGAAGACTGCTTGACTGCTATGGATTCCTCATTGGAACCTTCTGGTAGAGCAGTTCCTAATGGTCACCAAATCTACAATATTAGAGGTGGCGATATAAGGCAAAAAAAAAAAAAAGTAAGGGGTGTAGTTTGCCATTTATGGATAGATGCTAGTCCTTGTTTACAAGATGACTACCCGTTTGCTCCTGAACATGCTTAGGAAACCTCAAAGTGCCCTCAGCTTTAGCAGGAAGGATTATTCAGATAAAAATGGATCCTGGAAATTCATTTTTTTGTGTGTTGTTCTTCATTTCTTCTTGGCTGGAAATGTGCTAAAATCTCCATGGCACTTTGACAGAAAATATCTACATACACAGACACAGCTTAGCAGTAGGGAGGAGGGATAGCGTAGTGGTTTGAGCATTGGCCTGCTAAACCCAGGGTTGTAAGTTCAGTCCTTGATGCCATGTAGGGATCTGGGGCAAATCTGTCAGGGATGGAACTAGGTTGTGACATAAGGGCAGGGGACTGAATTGGACTCAATGATCTCTCAAGGTCCCTTCTAGTTTTATGAGATAGGTATATCTCCATATACAGGTGTAGGTATATCTCCATATACAGGTGTGTATATATAGTACAGTGTCTCACAAAAATCTAAAGTAATAAAAAATGTATTTTCAACATCTCGTCTTTTGTTCTTAAGTAAATGCCTTTCTTTCAGCAATGGAAACTGCATTTTCATCCAGATCCTGTCCTCCTCCAGATCACTACTCTGGATATATTTTAATAGCAGCTTGTGTTATCGTGTGTTATTGTTCTATAATGGAGTAATTGGTTTTGGTATGAAATTAGGGCAAGAACACCACAAGACTCATCATTTACCTGTCAACATGCCGTAGATTTTTTTTTTTTAAGGACCCTTCTCTGAAAATCTGCAGTAATGCTATTGACGTCTCTCACACAACATTATTGTGACACCCAAAGTACTCAGGGCTCTAGCCTCCGAAAATTACCCATTATATGCTCTTGTCAGAGTGGATACATAAAAACCCTGTTCTTCTTTTTGCTGAGTCCATTGCTGTTGCCGCTAAAAGAGCCCATCGCGACATCCCAGCGGTGAGCAAGTTGTGCCTAAAGATGATATGGCCGCGTTAGAGGATCTTTACCTCAGACGTGCATTGGTTTGAATGCATGTGTGCAGCTATCTGTGCCTAACAGGTGGGCAATTGGTTTTTAATACAAGAGACTCCAAAGGATTTGTGGGTCTTGAGGAGACTGCCATGCAGCAGGTATAACTTGACCTAGTCTCTCAGTCTTCTGGCTGGGTTTTCCAATTTGCTCGGGACCCCCATCTGTGTGTTTCGAAAAGCATTTGATGCTGTTTGGAATTAATTCTCCATCACAGTGGGGAGAATTCATTCTGTGCTAACAGATATCAGCAGTGATAAATAATAGCTCCTAATTGCTTAATCAGAGTAAAGTTTTAGCCCATGTCATATGTGAAGGTTTCTATTTTTATTTTTCTGCATGACTAAATCCCTTATTAATACATCGAGTCAGAAGTGCTTACCTATTTTGTCCATCGGGGGCGAGGGGGAAAGGAATGTTAGTATCTTTATTATGCCTTTTTCCCTCACAAGTCTTTCTCTACTCATTACTGTGGCCTGCAGACATTTTCTTGTAGCAGCAATATCACAGTGAGCTTCTGTCAGGCCTGCACTGTCAAAGATAAATATGAATCCACCGTCCTGTGCCAGTCCCACCCTGCCAACATGATGGGTTTTTTTACTTTTTCATTTATTCCCTTATGTCTGGGGGTCTATCACTTCTAAGATCAACCCTGTCTGTTGTGGACAAAGCTAGTGATACTCTATAATTTAGGAATTCTGTACAGACTCCTCTGATCCTACATGCAGTACAGTCAACACTGGCATGCTTAGGGTGGTCCCCCTCACAAATTGCATACTCCATTGTTAGCAAATATTCTGTTTTCTTCAGTGTGGGCTGGATTTTATCTCCAGCTCCCTCCCCCTTTTTTTTCATATGAGCCCTCTATCTCTTTCTTTGCCTGTCTCAAAGTGTATATCTCCCCGTTTGTTTTCATTACACAGACATATTTCCCTTGTCAGTCTCTTTTCGGCAGCCTATGTCTGAATCTCTCTCTTTCTGTGCCGATCTGGAGAGGAAGATCGGGGGATAAATAGAGGAGATAGAATTGTAGAGTCAAATCTTCTGTATTAACCCGAGTTGCTGGGGGAATGTGCTTTTCATCCCTCCAGATATGTGTGCGCCTGAATAGCAGCGACAGTCTTAAGGTGCCAGCGTGGGGTAAGTGAGCTGCGCACAGAGAGGCGAGGCAGGGAGATGTAACCCCAGCCCAGAGGAGAGCAATGCTGTTCAGTGTGATCCCAGAGGGACATGAGCAGAACCATATAATGAACAGACCTATGGGCTACAGTAGTGAGCACAGAAGGAGCATGTGGGGGTCCTATATCCTTCTTCTAGTTATGGGGAAATATTTATCCTTCATATTCCCTGAATAGATCCTGGGGACCAAGGGATTTCTTTAGTGTATGCACAAATTTCTCCATTTAGGCTTCATGGTTCCACTGTGGAAACAATGGAGTAGGAGGTCAGGTTCCACAAGTCAACTTGCCTCTTATCCTTCACTTTATCAAGGGACTTGTTGAAGAAAAGGCTGAGCCTGGTGAGCAAGTTAGGGTTTGGGAGCAGAACACATGGGTGGTGGCAAGCCTCTAACCCGTCCCTTCTGCCAAGCCCCTCCCCCTAGAGCACAGGGAGGGAGAGCACTCAGGGGAGAAACACTCCGCCTCCAGTATGCCTACATTAGGCAATCTGGGGGCGGAGTCTGGGTGGGGCCAGGCTTGCAGTTTGAGAAGGTAATGTCGTATGCCCACCACCCCTGGGAGCACAGATCCTGAACTTCTTTATGTGTGTGAATTTTACTAGTTTACATCAGCTGACGATCTGGCCATTAAACGTTCATGCCCCATAACTTTGTGCGTAGAAACAGAGAGAAAGCAAGCGGTGTGTTTTATGTAAGATGAGCGTTCTGTTTTACCAGAATTTCTACTTTCACGCTCTGGTATCTGAGCGGCAGACAAGCCTCTTTTGCTTGGAGAGGAAACCCTGAAATGTGTGATTCTCTCTATTAGGTAATTAACTTTCAAATCAATAGAAGAGATCTGGAAACTAGCACAGGGATGGTAGAAAATGTAAAATGATTTTTACTTAACAAAGGAGTGTGAATGAATAAACGCATGACAATAGGAATTGTCAGACAAGGACATGGAAAGCATTACAGGCTGATAAAGGCAGAACAATTCATCACCACAATAGTATCTTTAATTCCAGTTAATACCATGCAGCAGTGTTTGAATTATATTTTGATTTTGCTATCAAATGTATCTTTTCACACATAAAACCAAGTCATTTTGGCTGCTTGCAAAAACAAAGCAGAGCCCTGTTGAAATGTGGTGTCATGTTTCAACAATGACAAGAAAGAGATGGCGGATCTTAATGTAGGGACATAGTGCAGTCATTCTGAACTTCTGGGACCTGAGGCCAAGCTAGGCATGTATGGTTCTTAGCCTCGTCATTAAAGCTTAGGGATATACAGGTTGGACCTCCCTGGTCTGGCTTTCCCGGGAACCGAGCAGTCCTGAGCCAGGGCGTTTGCCTTGAGCCGGGGACTCCAGCCACTGCTGGCCCACCCAGAACTCCCCAACCCCTGCGGAACTCCTGGCTGGCTCCCATTCCCAGTCTGCAGGACTCTTTGGGCCGCCAACAGCCGTGGGCCTGCCAAACCACAGCTATTGTCAGAGCAGAGAGTCTCAGATTTGGTAGGTTCCACCTGTAGTTAATTTCTTTTCCCCCATTTTTAAGTAAGGTTGAGTTCGTTAGAAGTTTATAAAGGGCCAGTAAGTTATTGATAGGTGTTTTCATATATGGCAAATCAAGTATTTTGTTGTGTCAGAGGTCAGAATGTCAAAAGATTCCTTGTAACTTATCATGGCGACTAGCACCTGTCATTAGGGTGCTTATAACCATCCCTCACATATGCTGCTCGTAGCAGTGATATGCTGATAACATACATCCATCCTTTATTACCTGTTGTAAGTCACTAGCACATGTACTCGGAGTTGCTTGAGTCATTAAGGAGGGGCTCAGGGCAGAGGGTTGGAGTGGGAGGGAGCAGGAGTAAGGGCAGAGGTTTAGGGATGTGAGGGGCTCAGAACATGGGGAGAGAGATTTGGGGGAGCAGGAGTAGGGGTTGGGGGGTGAGGAGAGTCTCAGGGCAGGGACTGGGTGCAGGAGTCAAGGTAGGGGGTTGGAAAGTGTGTAGGGTCCCGGGGAAGTGGTGTGGGGTGCAGGAAGCTGGCCAATCCCCAGGGCTGGCCAGGGCAGTGGCGCAGACCATGGTGCCCGGCCTCCAGCTCCCTGACTGAGTAAAAGGGGACCACACTGCCTAAGTGACAGCTCCCCAAAAATGGCTGGCGCAGTGGGGGCATGGTGCCCAGCTGGCAGATCACCAGGGCTGGCTACGGCAAGGAGGCCACGCTGCCCAGGGGGCCACGTTGCCTGGGTGCCGGCTCCCCGGGGCTGGCCAGGGTAAGAAGGGTCATGCTGCCTGGCCAGCAGCTCACCAGTATGGGAACCTTACCCACGTATGGTGTCAGGCATCATTCACAGCCCCAATCCCAGCTGGTCAACTCTCTTATTGGTGTGTCTGCCCATCGGTTGCCATTCTGCAGTATAACGGAGCCAGGTATCTGAGACCTCCCTTTGTGTTTTATGAGAAACAATAGTATTGCTTTAAGTTATGATTAGAAGAAGGTGCCTACCGAATTTGGTGGTCCTCGCTCTCACCGTTTAGGAGGAGTCCTTAAAGAAACAGAATCCCAGTTGGACAGACAGACACACAAACTCTCTCAAATACAGAGTAGATTTATAAGTGGAATCTTACAGTAAAGTGAGACAGTTTCTTTTCTGAATTTGACGGCATACTCTTCTTTCCCAGTTCCTGTGTGAAAGGGAACTCCTCAAGGCAGCTAGGATGGTGTACAAGGAACTCTGGGAAGGGGGGGAGGAATTGCTGTTAGCTTGGAGAACTTCAGTTTTCTTGTCTTGTCAGTTCTTGTAATAATAATGTCTGTCTTGAGCCAAAGGAAAGCTGTTCTCAGTTCTTGGGCTAGTGCAAGGAGGGAGTAATCTTAGGACTTTCCAATCTAATGAGCTTCTAGTTTCTCTTGGTGGGATTTTTGGTGGGTAGACCAGAGAGAGTAAGCTGTTGATAGATATTTCCCACAGATGTCGTTATGCATTGGAAGAGTATGCCCCGAACTCAGTGATGAAAGACATGTTGCTTTAATATTGGCCAAAGGGAAACAAGTTATATTATCCTAGAACTGTAAGGGTGGAAGGGATCACAAGAGTCATCTGGTCTAACCATCGGTCACAATACAGCATTTCTTGTGAATAAACCATCCAAGACGCGTAGTACATTTTCTTGATGGAGTTTACCAAAACAAATTACTTCCCAGGCTCTTCAATGACTCAAGCCTTTCAACATTCAGATTAAATACAAACTGTACACAATTGCATCGTCCTGATTTTTAGCCCCCCTATAATGAGCTGTGCATACCCCACAGTAGGCCAGGAGGGCTTACTGCCCTGTGGGCAGAGGAAGTCCCGCCCCCCCCCCCCCAGCTGCACTGGGCATGCTCCAAGGCTGGCGTAGTATAAAAGGGAGCAGCTCAGCTCAGTCTGGACGGTGGAGGAGGAGGACCTGCTGAAGGAGCTCCAGAGATGGATCAGCCAGAAGCCCAAACGATGGGAGCCGGAGACCCGGGAGACTGAATCAAGCCTCCAGACCCAGCAGAGCCACAGGAGGAGACTAGCACTGCAGAGCCTGTTGACACAGGACTCCATGGAGCACCCCAATGCTAGAACTGGTAGGAAGTGACCCAAGGAGGGTGCGCGAGTGGTATCTCCCACCCGACAGGGCTCAGCATGTTGCGGTGGGACTCCCCACTGAGTGAGTGACGAAGCACTCCCCCAATGACAGGGCCCTGGGTCGAGACCCGGTGTAGTAGAGTGGGTCCAGCCCCTCCTATCAGGGCTACTGTTCCTACCTCTGAGGCTCTACCCTCAGGCTGTGCTGCCCTCAACCCCATGTCTGTATTACTGACTTAGCCATTAGGTTGTGTTGCTTTTAACCGAGGCTGTGTTATAGGCTGTGGCTATTGGAGTGTGCTACCCCGGGATGGGGCAGCCTTACGATGTGACAGCCACCCACCCCCACTCCTTTATTGTGTTTCATTGAGTGGAACTTTGTATGCATCCGGAACAAGAGTAATATTCTGGAATAGAAATTGAACTGACATCACTAGATGTCTCCTTCGCCCATTTTCATCACGAGGGGCAAAGAAAGGACCACAGCTACAGGCTCATCCAGGGGCTGCCTTGCCATGTGTCATTTAGGAAACAAAAGTAGATTGGGAAACAGATTTTTGTTTACTGCCATTCATAATGAACGACAATTGAGCAGATGGGCAAGGTAACCACTTACAAGGTAAATTGCTTGAGAATTGTTTCTCTGCATCACATATTGATGGCCAGGTTCCAGCTAATTGCTGAGAGCCAACATTTGATTACCCAAAGACTGTATGTGATGAATGATAAGATCTGGGCTTTCTCTCCCTCAAAGGCGGCCTGCTACTTCAAGGTGTTCAGTACCTGTTTTAACTGCTGAGTTCCCTCAACCACCATTGATACTACTGACACTTGAGGATGCTCAAAATTAGTCCCTGAAGCTACATCTAGACTGCAGTTCTTTCCCGGGATACTGGAGGTATCCCAGAAAAGCTATGCCGCATCCAAGGATCACATCCGCTTTTCCGGGAAAAAAAAATCAGAAAAGCGGACGCGTTCTTTTGCCATCCCAGTAAACCTTATTTTACGAGGAAGAAGGGTTGTGTCAAAAGAGGAGGTTTTTCTAAAATTTGGCACCATGTAGATGCACCAAATTTCAGAAAAGCCTCTTTTGAAAGAAAAGCAGAAAAGATATGTAAATTTCAAACTGCAATTTGCGTATCTTTGTCCGACTTTTCTTTGTAGTGTAGATATGCTCCTAGTCTGCAAAGATGAATGGCAGAAGTCATAGGAAGGAAGTCTGACTTCCTTACCTAACTCAACTTGCAATTAAATCTCCCCACCCCACACATCGCCCCACCTCTCCACCCCACGGCTCAAAAAAATCCACCAAGGACACTTTCATTCTTCTCTACTTACAAATTTCTTTATTGAAATGAGAATCAAAGAATCTCCCAGAGATTCCTACAGAGAATCCTTGCAGGATTTTGATTTTACAAACTGAGAGTGCGATGAAAAGAATTGTCTGCTTTACTCCCCAAATAGCCTCAATTTCCCAGTCTGAAAAAAATAGTTCTTTGATGGATCAGAGCCATCTAAAATCTGCTCCTGTCCATCAAGACCTTTTCTGAAATTCACAGGCAGGTGATACATATACATACGGACAAAAGACTCTGCAGAAGTCTCTGCGAGAGAAGCAGCAGACTCCTTGCAGGAAAGTTCCTCTTTGGGGACCCAGGGAAAGATTTTCAAACAGCTGATATTTGGATCTAATTTTGCTCATATCCTTATGCTCCTGGAGTCCAGCGAGATCCTCTTGTGAGAAAAGGTTCCAAAATCAGATCCTCTGAGCACAAAAGTCTTCCCTGAATCATAGAATCATATCTGATCAGGTTTGGAAGAGACCGCAGAAGTTCATCTAGTCCAAAATCCTGCTCAAAGCAGGACCAATTGCACTAAATCATTCCAGCCATTTTAAATCTGGCCTTTAAAACACACAAAAGATGCAGATTCCACCACCTCCCTAGGCACCCCAATCTAGTGCTTCACCAATCTACTAGTGATTTTTTTCCCTATTATCCAAGCTAGATCTCCCACATTGTAACTTGAGACCACTGCACCTCGTTCTGTCATCTGTCACCACTGGAAATAGCCTGGCTCCATCCTCTTTGAAACCGCCCTTCAGGAAGTTGAAGGCTGCTCTCAAATTGATGCTCATTCTTTTCTTCTGCAGATTAAATAAGCCCAGTTCCCTCAACCTCTGCTCATAAATCATGTGCCCCAGCCCCCTAATCATGTTTGTTGCCCTCCGC
Organism: Pelodiscus sinensis; assembly: GCF_049634645.1. Classification (NCBI taxonomy): domain Eukaryota; kingdom Metazoa; phylum Chordata; order Testudines; family Trionychidae; genus Pelodiscus; species Pelodiscus sinensis. The sequence continues at coordinate 58,901,279 of NC_134717.1, read as the reverse complement.
TGGACTCTCTCCTATTTGTCCACATCCTTTCTGTAGCGGGAGGGGGGCCAACACTGAACCCAATACTCTAGAGGTGGCCTCACCAGTGCAGAATAGAGGGAAATAATCACATTCCTATATCTGCTGGCAACGCTTCTCTTAATTCACCTCAATATGCCATTAGCCTTCTTGGCAAAAAAGGCATCTTCTCGAACCATATGCAGCGTCTCATTTACTATACTCTCCAGGTCCTTTTCTAAAGAACGGCTGCTTAGCCAGTCAGTTTCCAGCCTGTAGCAGTGCACGGGACCCTTCTTTTGTCCTTGTTGAACCTGATCAGATTTCTTCTATGCCAATCCCCCAAGCTATCGAGGTCTCTCAGGACCCTATCCATACCCTCCAGTTAGCATCATTTGCAAACTCCTTGAGGGTCTAATCCAGTGTTTCTCAACCTTTGTTTAATAAAGTGGCCCTTTAAAAAAATTATAAGTATCCCCAATACCTACATTTTTCAGACACACAAAATGTTTTCTACCATTGCAACACATTTGTTTAAACAACTTAATCATAGCCGGACGGGAGAAGAACTTTTTGGGTGTAAAAAGTACAAAAATAATAAAGGGCTGTAAAACTTAAAACAAAAATTCTGTTTTCTCCAAATTTCAATTGGGTTGACGTACCTTCCAGACTTCTCTCGAGTACCCCTAAGGGTACTCGTACCACTGGTTGAGAAACACTGGTCTAATCCACCACTGAGTTCCACTTGTGTAAACAAACCCATGGTCCTGTTTGAGCTGCAGGAGGATAACTGAGGACAAAATTTGGACTCATTCTTGTTCATATTGGAAGTGGATCAGGATTATTACAAACAGCAAAACAGACAAGTCACTTTTTTTTATGCCCAGTGTGTTTGATATCTGACCTTCAAAAGGACTTGTAATAATTTAATTCAAAGATACGCTGTGTACATATTCAGCTCCTCATTTTGCTTGTCTAAAGGAGAGAAGAGAAAACAATGGAGCAGACACTTTGAGCTCCCAATGAGAGAAGAGAAAGCTGGCAGCCTTCCTCCTGCTATCCTGTTAAATATATCTCTATTTAAATGCAAATTATCATCTGACACTGCCAAACAAAGTCATGTAATAGGAAGCAGACAGGCTAGTTCGAGCTCTTTGCGAAGATGCTGAATCATGTTTATTTCCAGGATGGAAGGAGCTGGGTGAGTGAATGTTTGGTTCCATACCAAAGACCACGTGGTTGCCAAGGAATATGAGATGCAGGGACTTTTATTCATATGTGGCGCTTTCAATGATCCCAGCATGCACAGAAGTGTAGGAGGGCTCTTTGGCTGGGTCACCTGTCATGAAGCTACTGTTCTCTCATCACAGACGTTACTATGGCAATGGAAAATCCAGTGGGTACAGTACTTATTGACTGGGAATAGAAGCTGGACAGGAGGGGAGAAATGAGATCTCCTTCTGCTTCTGGGATATACAATTAACAAGAAATCTTCTGGGTATTCTAAGAGTCTAATAGATCTAGCCACAAGACTTCCATTAGCTTTCTAGAATCACAGAAACATAGGGTTGGAAGAGACCTCAAGAGTCCAATCCCCTGCCCAAAGCAGGACCAACCCCAATTCAATCATCCTAGCCAGGGCTTTGTCAAGCCGGGACTTAAAAACCTCTAGGGATGGAGATTCCACCATCTCCCTAGGGAACCCATTCCAGTGCTTCCCCACCCTCCTAGTGAAATAGTTTTTCCTAATATCCAACCTAGACCTCCCCCACTTGAACTTAAGGCCATTCTCCCTAGTAATCTTCTGCAAACTCAGTGTGACATTAGATACAACCTTGAGCATCAACGGCACTGCTGTCGGAGTAACTCTGGGAGGTTCAGAGATGCACCTGTGGTTTGGCTTTCCTTATTGGCTTCCCCCTCATTCCTGTACCAGCAGCAAATTGCAACACTGCCTGCATTGGCTCAGTGGCATTGGCTCACAAGTGTGGCTGCTGTATGGGGAGTGTCCTGTTCTTTGGGAGTGGGAATAATCAGGTTGACAATACCTGCTTTGTTTTATATATATATATATGGATCCACTAACCTAAGGTCATACTTCTTACTCAGTGGGATGGAGCTATGCACAATGGAGTCCTGACGGAGACTCTCTTCTGCTCAAAGTTTTCCACATTTGCTATTAGCCTCGCCCTCTTTCCTAGCTTCCAGTGTTATAAATCAATTTAGATTTATTAGCTTTCTGCACAGGACTCTAGTAGCCTCTTAATAATAATTATCGTTATTACTGATTAAAGTTGCATTATTCATGCCAGATGGAGTTCCCGTCCTGTCAGCCAAAATGAGTTTGCACTAGGTAGTTATAATGTGTTTGTGATCTAAATAAACAGATGGCTGGAACTGACAGGAAATTATATGCTGATGATGTCAGCAACAGCGCTTCCCAGGCATAATTGCTTTAAATGAACTTCAGTACAGGAAAGCCCTCTTACTTTCAACAAGGTAGTTGGCACACTCGGTGTAACGACTGTATGATATAACCAGTCATGCCATCAACAACCTATGCATGTCAGAGTGATAAAAGTTTGTTTCAAAACCATAACCTTTATGACATTCTGACTTCCCTGAATAAAACAACATATCTTCCCCCAAGCAGTTAATATATTTGAGGGGGGAGGGAGTATTACACTGTTAGCCAAGTAAAGAACGCTTTTTTCTTTTGGAGCCAGACTTTCAAGGTCCAGAGTTTGAGGGGTAGCCGAGTCAGTCTGTAACTGGAAAAGCTTAAAAAACAACAGATACACTTGCAGCACCTTAGAGACTAACAAAACATGTAGAGGGTATCACGAGCTTTCATGGGCACTGCTCACTTCTTCAGATGAATAAAATTATTAAACATCCAGTTTTTAAATAAATAGAGATGTTGAGGGGAGAAGGAAAAAGAAGGAAAAAAGGAAAAACAGGGGAAGAAATAGTCCAGTTAGTGTCCATTCTACATGAAGCTGATAGATAAGGTACTCATTGTTCTTAAGCAACCATTGTTGTTTTTTTTAATGTCATGAGGATGTGGAATGTAGAGGGCCATTCAGTCAATGTCTTTATTCATACCTTTGTGATAGGAAGCAAACTTGTAAGTGAAGTTGGTGGAGTTGGCTTGTGGAATTGGCCTGAAACAATATGGTGACTTTGAGACCCATTAATTTGTTCCACGGGCAAGTTAAAATGTTCTTTCTCCTAGAGAAAGAATTAATGGACACAAATCTGATATCCAAAAAGGCAACACACAGAAATTTGTTGGGGAACATTTTAACTTTAACTCCATTCTTCTAAAGAAGTGGGTTGTGCCCATGAAAGCTCATGAGACCATCTACATGTTTTGTTATTCTCTAAGGTACTACTAGACTATCTGTTGTTTTTTAAGGTCCAAAGTGTTAGCACAGAAATGTGACCACACTGGATCTGTTAACATTCCATAGTTTGTGTATACAGAAGATGATGCTATTAACACATTTTTTGAGCCTCCCATTTTAATTTAATGGGATTCTGGATCAAGTTCTACATGGAAGTGAACTCAATAGCTTTTCCGAGTACTATTTTATGAATAAGAGATTCCTAAAAAATTAGGATAGATTGCTGTCAAGGAAAAACCTGACCTGTGTAGCTGACAAAATACCCATATCTTTTAATAGTGCTTTGTTCATATCTTGATTATTTTCCTTTTCTCCCCAGAAGTCTGTTTGTTTGCTCCTTTGTATTGACTTTTGTTTTCTCTCATGGAGTTCAGATGTTTTGTGTGCTATTTCTAGCAGAAACATGCATCAGTAAAAAGAAGCTAAGTGGTCTCATTAGGACAGCCAACATAGCCCATTATGTTAACTGCTCAGGATAGTTAACAGTGACAACGTATTTAGATGTTCCCAGTCTGGTTTTCTCCTCTGTATTTCGGCATCTGTTCTCAAGACCCATACATTCAATGAGGGAGTAGGGTTAGTTTATTAAGCACCAATTTAATGTGCCTCAGAATCATACATGTTTGGCTCACGGGGCCACCTACTAAACTCAGCTGTTTTGCCAACATTTCAACACTGGTAAGACATAGAAATCCTCATATCTCAGCACTAGTGCTTCTCTTGAGGGATCATGGGGGCCCCAAGGTAGAAAAGAACCTTGAGTTTCTAACTGCACTCTCTTTGCTTTGACTCTGCAGGTGGACGATGCCACAAGTCCTGCAGAGGCCGATGTTGGGGACCTACAGAAAACCACTGCCAGAGCTGTAAGTATGTGAGGACAGGCAAAGGAAGAGTGGCAAGAATTGTAAAGTCTCAGAGAATAGCTGTGAAAGTCTGTATTTGCAAAACCGATGAGGAGTCCAGTGGCACCTTAAAGACTAAGGCAATGTCTACGCTGCATCACTATTTTGGGATACTGGAGTATCCAGAAATAGATATCCCATGTCTTAATAGCAAGCCCATTATTTGATGCTCACTATTCCAATGTCCCTGTAAACCTAACTCGACAAGGAGTAAGGGACATTTCAGAATAGTGCATTATTTAGAAATAAGATCAAAATAAGATACGCAAGTTGTGTAGCTCAAATTGTGTATCATATTTCGAGCTGCGGTGCAGTGTAAACTCACCCAAACAGATTTATTTGGGCATAAGCTTCAGTGGGTGGGTTTTACCCATTTATGGCCAAATAAATCCATTGGTTTTTATGGTGCCACAGAACTCATCCTTGTTTTTGAAGAACTGTAAAGGGATTCTATGGTTTCTACCTCATTTACACCAAGAACTCAATATGGGTCACCTCCACCCCACTCAGTTATCCTCATTAGCACCGGCACTACAATTGACAGGTACCTTTTTCCCTCCTCTCTTCCCCTTCTTTTTCTGTTATAAATTCTGGGTTCCCATTTTTTTTTCACTCCAGCTCATCTGAAGAAGTGGGTTTTGCCAACGAAAGCTCATAATCTAGATACATTTTTGTTAGTCTCTAAGCTGCCACAAGACTACTCATTCTTACGTTACAGACTAACACAGCTACCCCCTCTGAGACTTTTAAAAATAGTTTTCACTTTTTTGCTTGTAGAAAAGCTTCTTTTGTGCTTTTGCATCTAGCAATTCTTGGATTTTTTTTTCTGTGCTTCTAATGAAGCTTAGGGCAATGCACTACTACCCTTCTGCATTTGTGTCCCAACATGGGGCGTTGCTTGGGGGAGCGGTAGCTGTTTCTTCAAAACACATTGGAGCAAACACAGTAACAAAAATGTAAAACTATGGACGTGATCCTGAAATCCTTAATGAGGGCCCTATCCTGCAGAAAGCTGAATAGCTTCTAAAATCCTGTGAATGTCAATAGGAGCTGGAGGTTACTTGTCCCCTTGCAGGATTATGCTCTTGATAGAGACCTCAGGATATAGTCTGTTTTATGTAGGTCCTACTTAGATTACTAGAAATTGTTTGTTGGGGTCACTCTTCCTAGGAAGCCAACTTACATTCTACAAGTGAGTCTGTCTTTTGTGGTTCTGTTTGTGCTCTGGGTTCAAAGGCAATAGATATGAGCAAAGCACTTGCAAAAATAACCTGCCAACACACACAAGCCCATTCTACCTGATTCTGTCATTAGGGCTACATTTAGACTGCAAGCCTCTTTCAAAAGAGGCTTTTTCAAAAGATACTTTCGAAAAAGCCTCTTTCGAAAAAGAGCATCTAGACTACAACCAGTACGTTCGAAAAAGCAAGCCAGGCGGTCTGGATGCTCTCTTTCAAAAAAGCACAGGTTGCATTACATAGTGCCTTTTTTTGAAAGAGCACTTCCAAAAAAAGGCGTTTTTCCTCATAAAACAAGGTTTTCCACGGTCGAAAAAATTGCCCTGTTCTTTCAATTTACTTTCAAAAGAACGTGGCTGCAGTTTAGACGCAGGGGAAGGTTTTTTTTTCTGAAAAAACCCTATAGTCTAGACACACCCCAAGGGTCTAATAAGTATTCCCCTGTGTTTAACTGCATTCAATAGAAATATCACCACTGCTTGCACACATTGGGGACTACCTCCAAGAAATTAGAAAATGGAGATTGTTTTACAGGAAAATTGTAAAAGAAAAAAACAAAACCACTCTCCCAGTATTATTCTAAGATTATCTACAATAAAGAAAAGTGTCCAAATGACTATACTGTAAATTCTTCACTCCACAATAAAGCAGCAAGATTTGATGTCACTCGGAAACATCTGGATCCAGATATTTATGGGACACAGCTTGACTAACCATTGTAATTCTGCTGACTTCAGGTTCCTTGAGTTTTTTCTTCTCTCTGGGTATGTCTACACTGGAAGCTTGTTTTGGAAAAAAGCTATTCTGGAAGATATCTTCTGGAATAGCTTATTTCCAAAATAGAGCATCCACAACTACAGGGAACACTCAAAATTAGTCTGGGGCAGGCTTCCCTAATGTGGATGCACTATCTTGATTGAGAGCCCCAGGAGGAATAACTTAGAATGGCCCAAAGGAGGAGCTATTTCGACATAGCAGCAGTGGAGCATCCACACACACTCTCTTCCAAAAGAGCGTTTTCAGAAGAGGCCTCCATTATTTCGATTTTCTTTCGAAATAACACTGTTGCTGTGTGGATGCTAGTATTGTTTTTCCAGAAAAACAGCCATTATTCCAGAATAACGGTAGAGTGGAGACACACCCTCTGTATCAACAACACTGAGAGAAACCATATTGACTGCCATCAGTTATAGGGATACGCTTCTCACAAGGTATGCATAGTAGGTATGCGGGTGCTGTGGGACCGGGTGGGTGGTAGCACAGGAGTTGCACGGCGGACAGCTGCAGCAGGTCCAGCTGTGGAGAAGAAGAGGGAGAACCGATCAGTGTTAGCAATTCACACACAAGTCCATACAACAAGGGATGGGAATGTTGTTACTGGTAGGCCACGTCTGGCCTTGCCAGCCACCTCGGCTGCACGGGGACCCATTGTGGCTAGGACAATGTCCACCTCCACCCCCTAGATCCTCTCGCCCTCCACTGTGGCTGTCCAGGCCAGATCAGTGTGCAGGCACAGTAGGACAGGGGCCTGCTACACCTTGGGTCTCCCATGCCCTCCCCCCCCACATACCCATCACCTGCCCGCCTGCTTGTACATGCACAGAGAGATGCAAGCTGTCCAGGAGGGAGGACCAAGATGTGAACACTGCTCTGCATCCTCTCTGCTCCCACCTCCCCTGTTCTGTGTCTGTGACCCTGCCTGCACTCACCTGATGTTCCTTCTCCAGCGTCAGACGGTGCCTGCGAGGCTTCCTCTGTCTCTGGGACAGGCTGCAGAGTCAGGGTCAGGGTGTCCTCCGTCTGCTCCTCTGCTGCCTCCTCCTCCTCCTCCTCGACATCTTCCCTGGGGACCTCCTGCCGGCTATGCTGCACCGGTGTGTGCAAGCCTGTCTGCACGAGCACCGGTGCAGACATTGTTCCTGGCCTCCCAGGATGCGGTCCAGTTCCTCATAATAGGTGCAGTGCACTGGGGCTGCACCTGAAGCCGAGCTCTGCTCTCGGGCCTTCATGTACCCCTGGCAAAGTTCTTTTACTTTTGCCCGGACTTGTTGTAGTGTCCTGGGATGGTGCCCTTTATCGGCCAGCCCCTGAGCCATGCGGCAATAGATGTTTGTGTTCCTGCGCCGGGTGTGCACGGCCTGGACTGCTTCCTCCTCCCCCCACAGTTCTAACAGTGTCAGGACCTCTGTCCCTGACCAAGCTGGGGCTCTCTTTTTCTCACCTGAGAGAACTTGGGCTGGCTCCCTCAAAGCTCCTTGTGGGCCTCGTGGCGCTGGAGCTGCACACATGACCACATGCAGGTTACGCTGGGAGAGCTCTGGGCTGACAGGATCTCTCTGTGGCCAGCTTCCTGTCACAATGCCTGCCAGGGATGTCTGTGCCTTTAAAACATGGCTACAGACAGGACCAAGAAGAGGTTTTTCCTAAAGAAGGACTCTCCAGCAGGGGGCTTCCCTGGAGGTCTCCTTCTGTCGACAAAAGAAACCCCTGCGTCCAGACTGCCCTTTTTGTCGACAGAACTCTGTCGACAAAGACGTTATGCCTCGTAAAATGAGGTTTACCAGCGTCGACAAAACTGCTGAGTTCTGTCGACATTATGTCGACAGAACTCAGCGGTAGTGTAGACGCAGGTATAGTTTTGTCGACAAAAGTGGACTTTTGTTGACATAACTCTGTAGTCTAGACGTACCCTTAGTCTGAGGCAGGTTCCGTTAATATGGACATGCTACCTTGACTTAGAGCCCTGGGAAGCACTGGAGAGTCATTCATTTGAATTACTCTGGGGAGTAGTTATTTCAAAATAGAGGCACTGGAGCGTCCACACTACCGCTATTTCTAAATAACTGTTTTGAAATAAGCATTATTCCCTGAGGAAAGCAGGAGTACAGATTCCGAAATAACCAGTACTTTATTTCAAAATAACAGCGTGTGGACGCTCTGCTTATTAATTTTACCTTAGAAATGTTATTTCGAAATAAAACCCCAGTGTGAACCAGGACCAAGGAGCCTCCTTTCTTTATCCTACATAGGATTGTTTGGCTGTGAAATGTACGAATGCCTTTATAGCTCGGATAAAAATTCAGATTTTTGAAGGATTTATCCATTGAACGTTTGGTTGTTCACCCATCGCTAACCCCAGAACAAATGACTGCAATTTCCTTGCAGTCCAACCTTGGGTCCTGACCCTTGCAAGCAAATGTTCCAATTCCGTGAGGTCCTATTCATTTCAGGGAGGACTTAGTGTGGCTGCAGAAGTTTGTGCTGGAGGAAGTGGGCCCTAGAACTTAACTAGTAGTAGAGCTGCTTTCAGATAAGTATATTCATTTATTAGATTAATGTAGCAATGCCAGGGAGAAGAAAACTTATCTGTAATTTTGCTTTGAAGTTGAAAGTTTAGCAGAGCTATACAGTAGGTTTACTATTTGGAGAGACAACCATCTCTCTCTCTTTACAAGGACAAACGTATCTGAACACTAGGGACAGGCCAAGGCATAGAAGTGGCTACCAAAATAACAAACTAGTAAAAGGGGATACTTATCTAGGCTCCAAAAAGATCTAATTTGAAATAGCAACTGCATGCCCTTTTATCTGTAAGCACAATATCAGAGTAGCTCTCTGCAGTGTTTGATTATCAGGGACTGGAGTTATTTTATCTTTCGTACTTCTCTCTCCCCGTGACCTTATGTGATCACTGGTAAGTACTTGTTTTCAAAGGAAAATGTTGTTACACATTAAGTTGGCGGTGAAGACGTTTTAGAATCCTTGCATGCATTTTGCATTAATGTGGGCATTTATTGCTTGGTTTTTGTTTAATCATCAAAATATGCAAGTATGAACCCAAATCAAAAACCAGAATCAAACCAACGCCATGCTATGGTTCCTTTGATCTCACCTTAAAAAAAGTACTTGAATTTTCAGTCTGATAGATGTTATTTTTGGATACAATTCGTGCCATTTTGTGTGTCACATATTTTATATACCTTGAGCTAGTATATTTGAGAATACGTATCTTTTACATGTATGCAGGAAAACACTTCAGAAAGCATAACATTTTCAAATCTAAATATGTTGTTCCTGAAAACAAATCTCAAGGATGACATGTCTCCATATTAATAATTTCATTTTTTATTGACTTGCTAAAGCAAAAACTCTAATGAGCCCCCCTCTTAATGTAAGATTTAGATAATTTTCTAAGGAAAGGGATAAAACCAAAGAATCTTAATCCTCATCTTTCATTTCAAATGACACCAGTGGGGGAAAAAAAGCAACAGGATAGTTTTGTACTTGAATGAATATCATCCACCTACTCTATTTTTTGTCTTACTTTCCAGCTGTTTATCTATCTTTATCCTTAGGTTTCTGGTTCACCACCTGTATCTCTATTAATGTAGTATGTACAATTACAAGTTTAAGAGCACAATAAATAACAAGTTATAGATGAACTGTTTTCATTAATAGTTAAAGAAGGAATAATTTCCAGATGCTGTGTTATGCAATTAATTCATTTTTTTATTTGTGGAAATATTAGTAAATATTAGCAACAAACATTTTCAGAAGTTGCTAGAGATTTTGGGTGTCTCAATTTCAGGCGAGCCAATTTAGCATGGTGGGTCTGATTTTCAATAAGCACGAAGGCTCCTCCCCCAAATTAAAAACACCCCTTTCTAGTTAGACAGGCCAAAATCTGGGCATTCAAAAATCACTACTTATGTCTGAAAGCCTTCCCTTCTTGGTGGCTGTATCATTTCTTACCACAGAAAAGGAAATTGGAACTGCTATAAATGTGATGCATTATTTTACAGGACTGTGAGCGTTAGCATGGCACTGTCTCTTTAAGAGGGAGCAGACTCAATGCACCTGTGACCAGTCAGCTGACCCCACCTGAGCCTTAAAAGAAGGCATCTGGGGTTAGATAGAGACACATTGAGGATCTGAGAGCAACTCGCAAGCATGTGCATGGGTCTCTTGTTGTAAATGAAGCACGGGAAATTCAAATCCGTGCTTCATTTCCAATTCCGCTCGCCTGCATTTACATTCCTCTCTCGAAAGAGGAATGCAGTGTAGACATACCCTCAGAGAGAGATCACTGAAAGAAAGCAGAACAAACTTAATTTCAGTGGAGTTTGAACCTATGAAGTGAAAAAAAGGCAAATAGGCATCAAATCAGCACCCCCTCTCCCCCCATGTAAAGCACAAGAAAAGGGGAGGAAGGTGAAAGAGTGTACAAAAAATTGTCCCAGGTGCAATTGCATTTGCAATTCTTTGTGCAACAAATATTGTTTGGAAAGAGAAGATGCTGATGCAGTAAATATCCTTATGGTGCAATGGAAACCAAGCAGGAGCTGGTGGGGGCAAGGGAAGGCGCTGAACCAGCAGTCTAGATCAATTAGGGTAACCTAGTGCTTTTGCTAGGAGCCAGCATCTTTAATTAAAATCCGTGTATTTCACTAATAACTTTGCATGTTCCAAAGGCTTTCTTATTGATTTTGGTTACTTCCCATTCTCTTTCCTTCACAGGTTTTCAGTTCTCTGGCATAATGTAAAATTAAAGGAAGCATTAAGAGAAACTGATTAACCCCGCACATTTGTGAAAGAAAGCAACATCCTTTTCTCTCTCTTAATATGAGCCTCAATCAGGGTTGTGGTCACTTGTTCATTATTTGTGTTACAGTAGTGCCCAAGAATTCCAGTCCCAGAAGGGGACCCTGTTGTAGTAAGCATTGTACCAACAGAACATAGGGTGCATCTTCACTGCAACACTATTTCAAAATAACTAGCGCTATTCTGAAAGAACATAATTTGGGACTACACAGCAGGAAGTTATTTTGAAATAGTGTCAAATTACTGTCAAGCTGGAGGGCTTCTTACTCTGACTCCTGTAACCCTCATGGTACGAGGAGTAAGCGAAGTCGGAGGAAGAGGGCTCTATTTAGAAATAAGTGCTGTATTGATGCTCCCTATTTCAAAATAAGCCACACAATTGACGTAGCTCAATTTGTGTAGCTTATTTCGAGTGAAGCCCTGCAGTGTAGACACACACAAAGAGAGTCAAAGGGCTTCCAGTCTAAGGGACAACTGGTGGTTATGTACAGAGAAGGTACTAGAAGACAACAGAGAGACAATATTGCTCAGGATAGTTAGGTTTTGGTCTAAAAGCAGCTGTCAAGTAGCCTCCTCCCCCCAGTCTTTCACCCATTTTCATGTTTGGGCACAAAACTGGTGTTCTCTCCATTGCTTTGCAAACAGGGCCTCAATCTTTCAGTTCGTTCTCTACACGTGGAGTCTTTGCTCCGCATGGAGGAGTCTGCTGTAGAGGGCCTGACTACAGGATTGTAGCTGGGATGTTTATTAGCAAGACTCTCCTCTCGGTTTCACCAGTGCAGCTTGCAGTATTTGGGCCCACTCTTGGCAGAATGGCCCAGTGTCTGGCACCTCACGTGATTGTGATGATTCCGGACATACCTTGGGCTTTGTGCGGCGCTATAGTGGAAGGACACTTAATCTGAGCTTTGTGGTCGGGCTATTCCTCAGCCCCTCTGCACAGCTTAATGACAGACACGTTCCCGCCCCTGAAACAACTGAGCCTGCCTCTGGAATGCCCGGCCCCGATCCATTCGATAGCCACAGTTCCCACTTTCTTTGCTCCCGAAGGAACAAGGCTCTGCAGCTTACCAGTCTCCCACTAGAGCAGGAGTCCGCTTACCACACAGCACTTAGATAGCTTTATGGTTAAAAACAAGGCACGATGGCCCTCTGCTCTGCTGAGCGGCTCCTTATCAACCGGGCTGCCTCAGCTAGCTCCCCTCTGACTGGCTCCCTACAAGCCTCTCCCTGACTGGAAGGGGTTCTGCATCGGCTCCCTCTAGCCTGCTTTAACCACTTCCCTCCCAAACGACACAAGCCTTAGAAGTCTGGCGTCATGCTCCTTTGACCTGTTGGGAAGATTTTGATTGTTATACAGTATTCCCAAAATTACTTACACTGTAGGACTGGGAACAGCTGAGCAGGTGTCACTGCTCTTCTCATCTTTCATGCTGCTTGACTCTTTCTGTGGGGGCCTGCCTTTTCTCAGCACTTTTCAAATTATGCTCCCCATGGAAGCCCTTGCAGCCATCGGCGGGAGGCAGGAGCAGTGCATAGCCCTTCGGGGGTGTCTGCTCTGGAGTTGTGGCATCATGGTCTGCTCAAAGAGGCAGCCTCGCACTAGGTCTCGTTGAGTAGAATGATAAACATCGCGTGTAGCTGTGGCAGGGTGAAAGAGGGGAGGGTCTTGCCACCTGGGTTATGGGCCTACCCTCTCTGAGGGGAATCACACTCCAGCCCCAAATGTAGGGACTGTGGATAGGTCTTGGCTGGCTAAAATTAGCTGTCCAGGGGTTGAGAAATGAGGAAGTGTCCTTTTCCTCACCTCCCCTCAGTCCCAAGGAAAATGATGGGTGGTGGTGGTGAACATCTCTCTCAGCAGTCCCAGGTTCAAATCTGCCCAGTGATGATTACACAAAGTCATAACGGAGACAGTTTTGGTTCCTTTTGGGCCTGTTTACAAAGAAGGAAGCTCTGAATTTTCATTCACAGAATTGCCTACCAACAACTGTTGATTTGAGCGGAGTTTGCAAATGTGCGATGAAAGGCAAGAGCAAAAGTAAAACAAAAGTTGATCTAAAGCCCATCAAAATATCCCCTCTACTCAGGAGATGGTATTCAGATTGTGGAGAGGTAACCTGAGTTAGTGCTGACTGACTCACCATTAACTCGCTTAGGAATTGTACTTAGATTGAGTTGTGTTGTGGGGCTTTTTTTACTGACATTTCCTGTGCAGTGGTGTCCACATGCAGTGGTGTCCATGCAGTGGTATAAGCTAAGGGTAGGTGGGGGATAATATAGCTCAGGTAACATATCTTCTGCTTTACTCTCTACCACACCTAGATCAGCCAATTTATCAAAGTAGCCCATAGGTCAGTACTTGTTGAGAGAGGAAGAGAAAGTCAACTATCATAATGTTCATAGAATCATAGAGCTGAAAGAGATCTCAGGAGGTCATCAAGTCCAGCCCCCTGCCCAAGGCAGAACCAATCCCAACTAAATCAACCCAGCCAGGGCTTTGTCAAGCCGAGACTTAAAAACCTCTAGGGATGGAAATTCCACCCCCTCCCTAGGGAACCCCTTCCAGTGCTTCACCACCTTCCTAGTGAACTAGATTTTCCTAATATTCAACCTAGACCTCTCCCACTGTAGCTTGAGACCATTGTTCTTTGTTCTGCCATCTGTCACTACTATGAACAGCCTTTCTCCATCCTCTTTGGAACCTCCCTTCATAGTGTTATTAAATACATCCAGTCATTTACATTGTGACTTTGGTGATGATTCCCACGTCAACTGATTTCGCGATGCCATGATGATTAGCCTAGTTTCCTGAGGCCATGGTAAATAAATTGCTTTGCCGTATAATTCAGCTGATTGTCATTCATGTTAATTTTCTACTGCAGCTAGTTTTGTCCAAATCTTTATAAGATATTTTATACAGAATGTTAAATTGCTATGGAGAGAGAGCAAGGAACTTTTTTTTTAACATCATTGGTCTAGTTAAAGGTTATAATGTGTTATCATATGCGCCTCTTTTTCTCAGTTTTAATATTTTAAATTGCATCAGCCTGAAATTTGGCACTCAAACTCTCAGCTGTAATGCAATTTGCTTTTTTTTAATAAAAAATAATATTAAATCCTTAGAGCTTCAAAAATATATCTGAGAACAGTTTAGATCTCCTTTTCAAGGCTTTTTATCCAGTCTCAACAACCACAAAACTGGGCTAATTTTTTAAAAGTATCATTTTAAATAATGCAGATCCAATTAAAAATGGGCACCATGTTGCAGATCCATCCCATAGTGCAACAAACAAGAGGCTAATTTCCATTAGTTTCTAAAAAGGCACATTTTCCTAACTGTCTTCCCGCTGCGCTCTCTGCCTCACTATCTTTTGAGTTAGTTCATTGGCTCCACTAATAATTCCTTGTGTTCTATAGCTTGTGACTTTTAAAAATAATGGCTTGGGATTTTCAGAATATATAGACAGAATTCCCTTATGTAGCAATATCGCCAACCCCAAGTGTTCAAAAATCACAAGTCAAACTATCAAACTTACGAGATGGAAATGTGTTTAAATATGTGTTTAGGGTCTTGTTATTTCCATCTGGTTTAAAGACCTTGTAGAGGTCACCATTTTCAAGATTTTCTCTGTCACCATGAGGGCTAGGTTTGCACTTAAAAAGAAAAAGACGTTCTGATGATATTACCTGGTTTTAAAAAATCACCAACTCCTGCAATATTGATGGTACAATCATGAGATTTAGCAATGCTGGTATTGGTAGAGTTGACTATGATGGACTATGATAGACTGACAACACAAGCAGATGTGAACAAGGGGATATGAACAGCATTAAGGCTACCGGCTGACATTTTGAAAAATGCAAAATGACTTCGAGTACTACATCTAATTTCCAAAAGTGACTTAGGACTGGAGTATTTGGGCCAAGCTATTTAGGTACTATGTGGCATAGTAAACAAGCTTAAGCAATTTAGGCACTTTTCCTGCTTAAGGAAAATTCCACGAGGGGCCCAAATACCTTGGAAAATCTGGCCCTTAGGAGGTTAAATCTTGTTTTAAATTGAAAAATAGGTTATTTTATGCTATAAAATGCACAATGTTTTTAAATATAGTTTTCACTAATGAGAAATCAGCAATTCATTAAAGTAAGTGTAAGGGGGTTTTGGGGGGTTGGGTTTGTTTGGTTGGTTGTTTGAACACTTGAAAACCAGTTTCCATGCACAAACAATGAATTGCTTTGGAACAAAATTCGCAGTTACGGTTAATCACAACAATGTAGCATCATTACCCCTGTGCCAAAAACAGCTTGATACAGAGCTTACTGAAGTTCTTCATCCCACGGTTTGTAGAGTCGCCTGTAAACTGTTGACTTCTCTGATATATTGCCATTAAACAAACTCCCTGTGAGCTATGGCATAGATCCAGGCTATGTTGTGCTGTGATCCTGTCCTATTTCACGAGCAAAATGGAATTTAATTGGCTTCGTATTTGAGTGTGGTCTGATCACCATTTGTTTGTACCACATTAGCACTGAGACGCTTCAGCTAATAGAGTGGTCCCTTGCATTATACAAACACACAGGTACGTCTACACAGCAATGTTATTTCAGACTAATGGACGTTATTCTGAAATAACAAAAAGCGCATCTACACAACAAGCCTTTATTTCAAAATAATGGCGAGTTGGAGGACTTCTTACTCTGACTGGGTATGTCTACACTACAATGTTAGTTCGAACTAAAGGACGTTAGTTCGAACTAACATTCATAGCCGCTACACTAGCGCTCCGCTAGTTCGAATTTGAATCGAACTAGCGGAGCGCTTAGTTCGAACTAGGAAAACCTCATTTTACGAGGCTTAAGCCTAGTTCGAACTTACTAGTTCGAATTAAGGGGTGTGTAGCAAACTTTGGGCAGGGACACCACTCCTACCCCCTGGCTAAGACTACTCCATGGACCCAACCTCCATGACTTGATCTCACTTCCCTTTAAACTCTGTTCTAGTTGTAGCCTTCACAGCCTCCTGCAGCAAGGAGTTCCTCAGGTTAACTATTTGCTTTGTGAAGAACAACTTTCTCTTACTAGTTTGAAGCCTGCTACCCATTCCTTTCCTTTGGTGTCCTCTAGTCCTTCTTTATGGGAACTCATGAAGAACTTTTCTGAATGCACCCTCTCCACCCAACCCCTGCTTTTAGAGACCTCTATCCTGTCCCCCCTCCGTCTCCTCTTTTCTAAGCTGAACAGTCCCAGTGTCTGTAGCCTCTCTTCATCTAGGACCTGTTCCCAACCCCTGATCATGTTAGTTGCCCTCCCCTCTCCCAGCCTTTCTCTTCCCCTCTCCCACCTCCTTTTCCCAGTCTCCCCCAGTTTTGTTCAATAAAGACAGTCAATGTTGGAAGAAACGTTATATTTATTTTGTACATCAATAAGAAGGGGGGCTAGGGAAGGGTAAGTGGAAGGAGGTGAGGGAGGAATGGGGTGCGAGCCCCCGATGGGGAGGACTGGGCTGGCTCTGCGGGCTTCTGGGGGTGGAAGCTCTCCTGCAGCCCCCCGATTGCCCCCTCTCCCCAGATGGCAGCCTGCGGCAAGTGCAGCCGGGCTGATGGCCGAGTGGTGTGATGTGCCCAGTGTGGGTACTCCGGGCAATCCAAGCCAGTACTGGTTTTCAAGCGGGGCACCCCTTAGAACTGTCTGTCCGGGGTGGGGGTTGGGACCCTTTAAGCGCAGCCCTCGGCTAGCCTGAGACAGCATCTCCACGCTCTAAGTCCTCCTCTGATGCCCTGCCGGCACTGCTTCCGGCCATCCTTAAGCCCTGTTCAGAGTCCACTCAATGTGGACTTGCTAGTTCGAATTAGCAAAACGCTAATTCGAACTAGTTTTTAGTTCTAGACGCGTTAGTTCGAATTAGCTTAGTTCGAATTAACTAATTCGAACTAAGTTAGTTCGAACTAGCGCTGTAGTGTAGACATACCCCCTCATAGTAACCCTCGTTTCATGAGGAGTAAGGGAAGTCCAAGGAATAACACTCTTCCTTCAACTTCCTGCTGTGTAGACAGTGCCAAAACCCGAATTAAGCTAATTTGACATCAGCTAGGCAATTGATGCCACTGAAGTTGTGAAGCTTATTCCAACTATAGGCCTGCTGTGCAGATATGCCCACAGCGAGAAGTAGCAGCACCAGAGAGCTTACAATATAAAGAGATATGGTAGACAAAAGGGCTGTGTCTACATTGGTAAGATTTTGCGCAAAAGCAAGTGCTTTTGCGCAAAATCTTGCCACCTGTCTATACTGGCCGCAAGTATTTGCACAAGAATGTAGGAATGCAAGTAGTTGCATTCTAATGTAGGAAATCAGTGCTTCTTGTGCAAATACTCTGACACTCCCGCTCAGGGATAAGCCCTCTTGCGCAAGTATTCTTGCACAAGAGGCCAGTGTAGACAGGCAACGTTAATTTCTTGCGCAAGAAAGCCTAATGGCTAAAATGGCCATCGGAGCTTTCTTGCACAAGAGGGCATCTATACTGGCACGGATGCGCAAAAGCACATGCCAGCGTAGACGCTCTCTTGCGCAAAAGCACATGCCAGTGTAGACGCTCTCTTGTGCAAATACTTTAACACAAAAACTTGTGTGTTAAAAGTATGTGTGCAAAATCATGCCAGTGTAAACGTAGCCAAGGTGTGAAGGGAAACAGAACTAAAGTGACTTACTGAAGGCAAGGGTTAGAGTTGGGATTAGAACCCAGGTCTGCTGACTCCTACTGTCCACTGTTATGTAGTAAGGCTTTTGACATGGTCTTGCTTGAGCTTCTTATCAATAACCTAGGGAAATGCAACCTAGCTGAGGCTACTGTAAGTTGGGTGTATAACTGGCTGGATAACCATTCTCAGAGAGAAGTTATTAATGTGTCACAATCCTGCTGGAAGGGCATAAAAAGTAGAGTTCCGCAGGGGTCTGTTTTGGGGCCAGTTCTGTTTAATATCTTCATCAACAATTTAGATGATGGCATAGAGAATATAATTATTAAGTTTGCAGATGATAGATCCCTCAAGCTGGGAGGGGTTGCAAGTGCTTTGGAGGACAGGGTCATAATTCAAAATGATCTGGACAAGCTGGAGTTAAACAGGTTGAGGTAAACAGGACGAAGTTTAATGAGGACAAATGCAAAGTACTCCACTTAGGAAGGAACAATCTCTTTCACACATACAGAATGGGAAATGATTGTCTAGGAAGGAGTACGGCAGAAAGGAATTTAGGAGTCATAGTGGATGACAAGTTAAACATGAGTCAACAGTGTGACACTGTTGCAAAAAAAAAAAAAGCAAACATGATTCTGGGATGCATTAACAGGAATGTTGTGAGCAAGACATGAGAAGTCATTCTTCCGCTCTACTCTTCATTGATTAGGCCTCATTTGGAATATTGTGTCCAGTTCTGGGCACCACATTTCAAGAAACGTGTGGAGAAATTGGAGAAGGTCCAAAGAAGAGCAACAAACATGATTAAAGGTCTAGAGAGCATGACCTATGAGGGAAGACAGAAAGAACTGGGCTTGTTTAGTTTAGAAAAGAGAAGACTGAGAGGAGACGTGATAGCGGTTTTCAAGTATCTAAAAGGGTGTCACAAGGAGGAGGGAGAAAAATTGTTCTTCTTTGGTTCTGAGGACAGGACAAGAAGAAATGGGCTTAAACTGCAGCAAGCGAGGTTTAAGTTGGACATTAGGGAAAACTTCCTGCCTGTCAGGGTTTTTAAACACTGGAATAAATTGCTTGTTGTGGCATCTCCATCACTGAAGATATTTAACAGCAGGTTTGACAGACATCTATCAGGGATGATCTAGATGGTGTTTGGTCCTGCCGTGAGGGCAGGGGACTGAACTTGATGACATCTCAAGGTCCCTTCCGATTCTATGATTCTATGTTGCTTCTTGATATCTCTAAAGACAGAAATGTGTTTCAGGAAGGTGATTAAGGAAGTAACACATTGTTGCTCTGGCATTACTGAAACATTGCCCTATCACGTTCTGAGGGAACTCAGCAATGTTGCAGGTGAATCTAAACTAGGTAATTTGAATGGGATTCAAAAGAACTCTGGTGCTAGTCACTTACCATTATCAAATCACAAACTGTTATTTGGCAGAGCAGTGGTGTTCATCTCCAGACACTGTGCAGATTACAATTTGGTTACCAAATTCTGCCTGCTTGAATTCCACCTGCAATTTCCATCAGCCTCCCCATTTCTCACTTTCTGTCCTTCGCACAGCGGGACTGTGTTTCATCCAGAGGCACTTGGATTTGAGGCTTTGATGAAGTGATCCCTTTGCGTGTTCTATATACCAGACCAATTATTTAGTGGTTGGGGACCCTTCAGTATGAGAGGCAGACCTATACATGGAAGACTATTATGAGTTTATGCAGAAGTTAAGTGCAAGTTTCATTTTAGAAAAAATAAAACGGAGTCCGCAGTGAACTTTCCCAGCTTCTTACTGAGAACTCCAGAAACCTCCTTTTACCACATTTGAACATGAGTCACTAAAGAAGGATTCCTGTTTCAATTAGACAGAATTAAGTAGGCTCAGTCTAACTAGAACATCGAAGATCAATGTTCCGTTGCTGCCTTTGAATCACCAGGAATTTAGGGAATTGGGAATTTTACCTGTTTTTAAAAGTAGCAACTTCTTGCATGTTTTATAAGTGAAGACCAATAGTTCTTTAATGGGAGAAGAAGACTTGGTATTTAACTGGATACAATGTAGAGGGTAAGATTTATTTTATTTATTTATTTATTTATTTTAAAAAATTGTAACAGGGAAGTGGTTGGGCCAAATCTTAGTACCACTGACGTCAATTAAGAAATGCCCCGTGGTTGATGGAGCTTGTAAACACCAGAGTTGCTTGTGTTTTTAACAACATAATGTTATGTAAGTCCTGAAAAATAGTAGAGACTCATTTGGTTCCTGAAACATAAGGCCAAATTCAACCCTGGCATAGATGAGGATGATGCCACTGAAGGTGAACAAGAAGCCTGATTTCTGTCTGAAACCTAGGCTATAATGTAGCATTTAGGAAATAGATGCAAAGAACTGACTGCAGAGTGGAATGTTACCATACATGAAGTAGATGCTGCTTTGATAGACCCATTCACCACCATTAGCTACATGGGTGCTAGTTGAAAGCCAAATGTGCTCAGCTCACTCTGAGTTACTGCATATTGTAATATAGCCCTGCCATTCTTTACAGAAACCTTCATTATGAGCGATTCATATCCCAAGTGGCTTTTTCCAAGCCAGTTATCAACCTTTGCTATCTCCCTGAAAATGAATGATACCATCTACATATTTTGTTAGTCTTTAAAGTGCAACCAGACTATTTGGGGTTGTTGTTTTTTTTTAAGTTTTTCCCTGAAAATAGAGATTCGGGCTTTGTCCTGACTTCCCAAGGTTGAAAAAACAAATCCTCCAAAATCCAGACACACCTGACCTGCAACGTGGGCAATCTCGTGTTTTGTTGTAGATGGGTTAGTACACAGGCCAGGCCTGACCACTGGCCTCATGGCTGTTTTAGAGAATCAGACATTCACCTCTTAATACTCTGTCGTTGTCGTTTTTGTTTTTAATATCCTGGTTCAGCGTAAATAGCTCTCACTTGATGGCTGATTCCTCTCTCCTCTCCAGTGACAAAGACAGTGTGTGCAGAGCAATGTGATGGACGATGCTACGGGCCATACGTCAGTGACTGCTGCCATCGGGAATGTGCTGGGGGCTGTTCTGGACCGAAAGACACTGACTGCTTTGTACGTTTGGATGTTACTACTTTTCCCTTACCCTGCCAGCCACAGTGCAAGTGCACACGCTTTAATCCACGAGATTCAATGTATTTTGTCACCTTTAATTAAATTGCCTCTACATTTCAAGCTTTTAGCTGCAAATTTTATCATTTCGTAGTTTTTCCCATTACATTTACATTACTTATCAGCTTATGTTACTCATTAAAAGATTTATGAGCTTTACAAATACAGATTGGGAGCCATTTATATGCTAATCTCTGTGATTCTTATCTTTTGCTTCTTCTAAAATTAGCTTTAATAGATGGGGGCATTTTTTATAGGAATTTGTCATTACATTTTGGGTCGAAGTGCGCACGCGCTCATATGTAGCATTTATTTTGATTGGTAGGTTTTTTGTCCAAAGTTTTGAGAATATGTTTTGGCTTCTTAGTGAACACTTTTTTTTTGTGCTTCCCAGACTGTATTTAAATAAATTCATCTATTCAACTTGGGGAGTGCTTAGAAGAAAGAAAAGAAAAATGGTTCCCCGTTCACTAAAATCCAAATGCACACAGTACACTCTTTCAAAAAGAAAAAGATGGAAAACTGAATCAGGAGTTTAATTTTCTAAAAAAGACGTTTTCAGTAGGGGCAAATTATTTCCAGATGCAGTCAATTAGTTGTATACCTCAGAAAGCAGCCTTTGCTTCTATTAATGAAGAAATTCATGTACCCTGATCACACTGCCCTACAAAGACACACGGTGTTAATATGGAAGATGAGTACGCATTTAAATTTTACCCTAGTAATTTCAGGTTAGGTACTGAACTAATCCATACTAATAAACCAGCATAGAAAGTATTTTTCTTCAGAAGAAATGGAAGCCATAGACACTTTTAAACATTTCTGTAAGATAGCATAATTCCATTAGCAGAGCATATGCCATGCACAATATTGTGTATTTTATATCATAGCCCAAGAGAGAATCATGGACTGTCTAGAATGTATGTCTATAGTTGCCTCTCTTGAATGGAAACAGAAGTATTCAACTATGTCACAAAACATAGATCTTTTTCCTTAGTTTTACTGTTGAAGGCCTGTGCTTTGCAGTATTCATTTCTAGTTCCATCCCCGCCACCACTAAGCAGTTCTGAGTCACCTTGGATGAAGCATAGTGACAGCCAACACACTGCTGTTTGCATTAACAACTAAAACTGCCAACTGCCACGAGGGCCTTATTTAAAACTGAACATGTCCACTGTGTGGACATTCAGTGCTAAGTGAGCTGGAAGTCAATGAAAATCCATCCAGTGACTTCAGGTGACTTTATACCAGGTCCCCCATGAGACAGTCCCTGTAAAACAAGTTTACAGTGTAGCAAGACAAACTATGAAAGAAAAGTATTATTATCCATTTTACAGTTGGGGACTTGTTAAGTAACTTGTACAAGATGACTTCAGAAGTCTTTGGCAGTACTGTGACTTTATCCCCATATCTTCTGAGTCCCAGTCTCTCACCTTAACTATCACCTTAACTTTACCCCTATCCTTCCTGATGTGTTTGAAGGGCATGTATGTGCTATGGTATTTCTGTAACGCCACAGCACATAGGAGAAAATGTGATTTCTATGGGCCAGTAAACACTTCACTTGTATTTTCTGGAGCATCTCTATAGCAATTATGAAAATGCTCTGCTAAAAATAGTTGTGGCGACATTTGTAGTTCTCCAGTGTGAAAA
Organism: Pelodiscus sinensis; assembly: GCF_049634645.1. Classification (NCBI taxonomy): domain Eukaryota; kingdom Metazoa; phylum Chordata; order Testudines; family Trionychidae; genus Pelodiscus; species Pelodiscus sinensis. Next base: position 58,878,634 of record NC_134717.1, on the reverse strand, counting down.
TACAAAGAGCCCCAGAGTGATGCCAGGGGAAAAAAATGAGATGTACCTCTTGAATTTTCCTGTGCCTGTTTGGTGATGGTTGTTTTTCTTTCATATGCATAGTGGGTCCATTTCTAAACAAGCACTCTATATTTTGCATATGTTAGTGCAGTGTTTCTCAAAGTATGCCACAGCCGCGCATGGGGAAAGCCACTAGCAGGTCCATGTCCATTTAGTTTGCCTATGGTCGGTAGCCATGAAGCCTCGCATCTTGCATTGACTCCAGCTTGCCAAGGGGAGCCACAGGAAGCTTCCTGTCTATGAATGCTATCATTAAACAAAGCAGTGTGGGACCACTAGTGGCTTTCCCAGAGCAGACCCATGGCCTACTGTGAGAAACACTGTGTTAGCGAAACAATCGTGAATGTACACAAAGTTCTACAATCGTAAATTCAAACTTCCTGTGTCTTCTAGATTGGTTTTTAATAGATGCTTCCTGAGAAGTGTTGTCATTCTGATTATGCATTTACTAAGCCATCGTCAGAGGATTGTCATGTGGGGGATGAAGTACTCGCTGAGACAACAGTGTATGTCAAAAATGTGTTGAGGAAACAAAGTAAATTAATATTTATTCATAAACAAAAAGTGCTGTCCGTGATGCATTAAGGAATCCTTTGGCCCATCACGGCAGCCTCTCAAATCCTGTGGTAAAAATGTTTTAATATTGGTGGGGGAAGTTCTCCTGTTCCTCTCCGCCCACTGGCCCTCATTAATCTAGGCATTCACCTCTGAGCAAGCCAATACCCTTCCTGTGGTGGCATAGCTGTTTCATTGTATTTACCTACACAGGTTTAATGATATTCTCAGACTTGGGGTGAACATGAATCTAGTCGAGCTCCTGCCCCCCTCCTCATCCCACATCGCGCTGAGCTCCCAGTCTCCCCCACCCGCCGCAGTGCACCAGGACTCTGATCGGAGGTTTTGTCTACACTGCAGGGTTTTTGTGCAAGAAGCTTTTTGTGGAAGAGATCTTCCGCAAAAACTTCTTAAAAGCACGTCCACACTGCATGGATGCTCTTGTGCAAGGAAGTTCTGATTGCCATTCGCAGATGGGTTCTTTTTGTACAAGAAACCCCTGTTGAGCATCCACACACACCTTTTTGCACAAGAACTCTTGTGTAAAAAGGAGTTATTTCTCATAGAAAGAGATATACCTACACCCCAAAAAGCCCTCTGTTCTGCCATTTTACTATAAATTTTCTTGCACAAAAATGCACTTGAGGTGCGGACACACCACGAGTTTTTGTGCAAACATGGATATTTTTGTTCAAAAACCCTGTAGTGTAGACACAGCCTGAGAGTCCAGACCAGAGAGTCCTGGTTTATAGAGGTGCAACCTATCGTAATCATAGAATCATAGGACTGGAAGGGACCCCGAGAGGTCATCGAGTCCAGCCCCCCGCCCTCAAGGCAGGACCAAGCTCCGTCTACACCATCCCTGACAGATGTCTATCTAACCTGTTCTTAAATATCTCCAGAGAGGGAGATTCCACCACCTCCCTTGGCAATTTATTCCAATATTTGACCACCCTGACAGTTAGGAATTTTTTCCTAATGTCCAATCTAAACCTCCCTTGCTGCACTTTAAGCCCATTACTCCTTGTCCTGTCCTCAGAAACCAAGAGGTTTCATAATGAACAAAATCAAGTTTCCCTTTTAGAAGATGTGTTATGGATTTAAAATGGAATGTTCGGGGCTTTGAATGTATCCATGTTTTGCTAATAACTTAAGAAACCTAAGTAGGTGAAAGCAGACAAGAAAGGAAAACAGTGTATAAGAACATAAGAATGTCCATACTGAGTCAGACCAAAGGTCCATCTGGCCCAGTATCCTCTCTGCTGACAGTGGCCAATAGCAGATGCCCCAGAGGGAGGGAACAGAACAGGTAATCCTCATGTGATCCCTTCCCTGTCACCCACCTCCAGAGAAATGGAGGCTAGGGACATCATTCCTACCCATCCTGGCTAATAGACATTGATGGACCTAACCTCTAATCTAGCTCTTTTTGAACCATGTTAAAGTCCTAGCCTTCACCACATCCTCTGGCAAGGAGTTCCACAGGTTGACTGTATATCCCATCCGCTATGGCTATATGACTGCAATAATGCTTTTGTAGCTAGAGGAGAGTCAGGGTTTTGCTCGGGAGAAAGTACCAGTAAATCCAAAAGGTGCCATGCCACTATCATCTTGCTTTCTTGTGTTACAGGCCTGCGTGAATTTCAATGACAGTGGCGCATGCGTCACTCAGTGCCCCCAGACTTTTGTCTACAATCCCACCACCTTCCAGCTGGAGCACAACCACAACGCCAAATACACCTATGGAGCTTTCTGTGTCAAGAAGTGCCCACGTAAGTTACACGACTGCTTTTTCACTTTGTCCAATAGTGTTTTCATAAAGCAATAACTCCTAAAAACAACAGCTGCAACAGGAACAAAACCCTATTAAGAAACCATTACTAAGCAATCTTAAATTTATAAGTAACTACTGTAATAGCTTCATGTATGCTCTTTGGCCGTAATATCTTGAAATTGAGAGAGTGACCTTTTGGGGTGCTGTTCTGGATTCAAAGGGGGGCAAAAGAAACATAATTGGCTTTCAGTTTTCAAAACTAATGTTTATTATGTATATGTTCTTATTAGGGTTTTGGCAGCCTTTGGAATTATCCTTTACTGAGTAAAGCAGAAATCAGTACTAAATGAAAAATGATTGTATAAGGATAGAAACTATAGTTTCAGTAAAATAATTTGTTTCTTCCAATTATATATGCAAGCTAGATGTGAAAGAACAGGGAGGATATTCAGACATATTTGTAGTTCTGACCTTTCTTTCCCCAAATTTAGAAATGGGTTGCTAATTTTGTTACCAATATTTTCCTTAAATCCAAGTATTTCATAATCCACTGTTCCAGTCTGGGGTTCTCTCTCACTGTACAGGGTACACAGTGTTATTGTATTCAGTATAGTACAGATTATACTGTATAGATTCTGAATACAACCCTTCCCAAAAAGGTCCCTCCTATCCCACTCTAGAAACATTCTCCCTCCATAGATGCCCTGGGATAGAGATGGACACATAGGTGCTTACTCTGTGTGTGCACTGGGGCTGGAGCACCCATGGAAAAATTAGCGGGTGCTGAGCATCTACTGGCAGCTCGACTCTTCTCTCTGTTCCTCTGCTCCCAGCACCTCCAACAACCATGGCACTGCTGTTCCATGGCATTCCAAGGCTCCTGGAGGGAAGGTATGCAGTAAGAACCCAGCACATTCTGGTGAAGGGGTGAAAGGAGACAGGTTGGGACAGCAGCTTGGTAGAAGGGGACAGAGTGAGGGGGATCAGATGGGAAGACGTGAGGCAGGATAGAGTGGGGGAGAGGCCTGGGGCAGGGAGGAGGGGTGTTGATCACTCTCTGGCTAGAGCCGAAGTCAGCATCGATGGCTGGTCACATTTATTTGTCAGCATTTATTTTAAGGATAAAATTCTGGAAATTCCAATGAATATTCTAAATGATTGGCTCAACCCAATGTGCCTGAGACCCACCGAAGAACTGTGCCTTCAGGTGCTTGCAGGAACTAAGAATCATCAAAGATCTCTTTGTTTATTTCTCTGAGTACCTTTCTGTGGCATCGCCTTCTCTCACGTAGCCACAGAGTTCTGTGTGAGAGAGCACGTGCATTCATTTGAAAAATAATAATAAAAAACAAAACCATGCACAAGGCCCTGCACACTCTTCTGTCCTGGGGGAGAGGCTGAGGGAAGACGTGCATGACAGATACTTCAGGTTGAACTGCTCTAATCCAGCACCCTCGGAACCTGTCTGGTGTTGAACCAGAGACTTTGCAGGCCCACAGGAGGTCAATAGTGTCTAGCAGCATTCCCAACACTTCCACTGCTTTTAGAAGTCATTTAGGGGTAAATTGGAGGTAAATAACAGCACAGAACACTGAGAGCCAGGATGGGTGACTGTGAACAAACTTTATGGGACCATGGGAAACTTGGCCACACCCATGACAAGTGGACATCCAGCAGCTAAATCATGCCGGAACCTGGATGATGCTGGACCAGAGAGTGCTGGACTAGAGAGGTTCAACTTGTAGTCACATTGCTTAATGCACTGCTGGAAAGCCCATGAATACTAAAATGATCAGCAGAGTGCAAAGACCTCTATTGAAAAGGTGGAGACAGGTGTTGTTCTACCTGTAATGGGAAGGTCTTCTTCCTGGGCAATAGGGAAGAGGGGTGGTTTCATACTGGGTTGACTTCCAGCCATTCAGTTTCATTTACCCATATGTGTAGAAAGTCCTGACCCTCAACCCCAGGCTGTCTTGGAAGTTTATCCGGCATCATTAAAACTGTAGCAATTATCACACTGTAGAATTTACCACTACTGAGTTTTTCCATATAATTGCAATAGGGAAGACCATGGTCATTGTGGTAACTAGTAAGAACTCTGACTCTTAATATTAAGGACTAAATTGTTCCACTGTTATTTACAATGAGTAGTAGCATACTCCATGAGTAGTGCCAACGATTTCAGCAATAGCTTCATTATATTAATAGTACCCAATATACTTGCAGACTATGTGGGGGGGAAAAAAAGCTGGCATATAGGGTCCCCCAAAAAAAGATCACATGAGATAACTCAGTCTCTCTTGGTCGTTGAAGGTATGTTTCTTCTCAAGGCTCTATATATCAGGACTCTCGGGTATTGTAGGCATTCATGTGATTTCTGTTGAAGTCCTTCACACAGATATTTGTCCAGTGCTGTATTTTCAGTAGTTGGATGCAAAAGAAGTGACAATATTTTCAAAACATTTTACAAAATAACGGGTAAAACTATAAAAAAAATTACAAAGGAGCCTTCATCCCATTTTCGGAGGTGACATGGGCACTGAGGAAAATCTAAGTCTCAATAACATTCAGTGGGACTTAGTTAAGTTGCTTAGGAGTCAGTAGTTGATGATTTTACCCATAATTAAAATAATCAAGGTAGTAATGAAACCGTATTGATTTTCAGCACCTCCAAAAGCATGCCCTAGTATTACTTAATGTACTGGATTGGTTTTCAGCACTGCATTATTTTGTTGCAGATAACTTTGTGGTAGATTCCAGCTCTTGTGTGCGTGCATGTCCCAGCTCCAAGATGGAGGTTGAAGAAAATGGTATTAAGATGTGCAAACCGTGCACTGACATTTGTCCTAAAGGTAGATTATCCTTCATAATAGCTTTGCTTGAATTTACTCTGCACTCTAATAGAGCAAAACATGGTATTACTTTTAAATGAAATGCATTCATGAATAAGTTCAGGGAAATCTGGTATTAATAGCCTTTGGGCGTCCACAGAACATTGAACTATGATAGCTGCCTACTGAAGAATATTCCAAAATACAATGTAATATAGGTTTATCATGGACAGTGATAATATAGAACAAGGCTCATTTCTTCATAGGAAAAAGCAGGGATCGTTTTCTGAGTGGAATAGACTTACAGATTTTGAAAACTTAGCTGCTAGAACCTTTTGGGACCACTTCCAAAGAGCCTCGACTCTTCACTATCTCTATTGTCATCTTTGTGGGATGTCCCAGGAAACCTGATAGTAAAACAGCTGGATTTCTGTTCTCTCTCACATCTGGTGCTCTCATGTTCCCCTGCCTCCTCTCTGAACAGCTTGGAGAGAAGAGAGACCTTCTCCTTCCCTCCAGTAGCACTGATGAAATATCTACATCCCTCCTGCTTCCCCAGGAGACTTCCAGGTAGACACCTGGGCCACTTTGCCTTTCCAACAGCTCCACATCTGGGGGAGACTAGAGTTCCTTTCCCTGTTACATATTTCAGCAGCAATGGGGAAAAAATGCTGTCAATTTCCCTTACCGCTCACCTGTGTCATAACGGGGGAGATGCCACTAGCCCATCAGACAGCTACACAAAACCTGGTCCAATCAGCACACTGGCTGTCACAAATCAGATAAACACAAGGAATTTCACCGTATGCTGATCAGTGCAACTAGCCTTACTGCATTCTCAGCTGAATGTAACAGTCATCTCCACAACATGGCTTTCCTGCAACACACACTTCTTTCCCACACCGACCAAATGGGCAAAGACCATTTTCCAATCAAGTGCTTAGTTTCGCCCTTTGGGAAGAAAGAGATTACAGATGTCTTTTGAACATCTAGAGGCGGGGGACTCTCATGCTTTCTTGCTAGATGCTGCTGCCTAGTTAGGCAGAGAGATGGAGATGTTGTATTAGGCTATGTCTATACTACAAAGAAAAGTCGGAAAACGATACGCAATTTGCGTATCGTTTTCCACTTTTCTTTCAAAAGAGGCTTTTCCAAAATATGGTGTGTCTACACGGTGCCAAATGTTGGAAAAACCTCCTCTTTTGACACATCCCTTCTTCCTCGTAAAACCAGGCTTAAAGGGATGGTGAAGGAACGCGTCCGCTTTTCTGATGGTTTTTTTTGGAAAAGCGGATGCATTCCTTGGATGTGGCAGAGCTTTTCCGGGGTACAGGAAAAGAGCTGTAGTGGACACGTAGCCTTATTGTGTAATACATACTGTACATGCCTATGTGCAGTTTACACCCCAGAGCATGCAAGGTTTGAATTGCATTGACTTAAGGACCCTATGGGGAAGTTTCTAGCACTGTTAGACCCTTATGAAAGATACAAAAGCCAAGCCATGATGCTAAGGGTGCACGAGTTTTTCCAGGCCCTGTTGGTATGTCATTTGGTTGGTGAGAGAGAATGAAGACAGCATTGTCATGTCTTGCCCAAAAGTCTATATCACAAGTATTCAGCCGTATTCTTTGAACCTCGGGAATCTTGTCCTGTTCATTTTGAGGGGTGGGCAAAAGTTCTAATTGGGTCTTGTTTTAACAGACCCATTCTGCTCATCCCAGGGGGAAATTGAGGTACAGGGCCTCAGGAACACACATTTATCATTCCATTTCATCCCCTTGCCAGCTGTTCTCACGGGGTTCTTCTTTTGGCAGCATGTGACGGCATTGGCACAGGCAGTTTGATGTCCGCTCAGACCGTGGACTCCAGCAACATCGACAAGTTCATCAACTGTACCAAGATCAACGGGAACCTGATATTTCTTGTCACTGGGATTCATGGGTGAGTCCTCAAACCTTTCGTCAGTGGGTGTTCCAGGGCAGGGAGAGAACTAATGGTGGATGTGTCTGATTTGTACGGCGGCGGGAGCGCCTAACGAAACAGAAGCCCTGACACAAATTGGTTCTCCCCTCTCTCTTGTGAAGCTTTTATGAAATGAAGGGTAAGAAAGGAAGAAAGGGCAAGGCAGTTGGGACAAATAGGAGACTGGCTGCTGGACTGGATTGACAACTGGTCGGGGCAATGAGGAGAGAAGAGTTCCCTTCCACTAACTTTCTTATTTTGAACTAAAAATGTGCAAAATGTGGATCCGGATTTGAGGGTAGATTTCAATGGCCATTGCCTCCTTGAATATGACAAGGCAACCCAGGGGGGTGGAGGGGATCGGAGATCTGCCCCCTGGACTTTGAGCATGGCTGTGAAATGAGCATTCAAGATTGTGTACCAAAAGCCCACAAAGCTGAAGGCGGTTGTATCCCAGTGTGGCTCAGTTCAGACATTGCTGAATCTCGAATCATTCCAAGCATCATCAAATGCTCAGGGACAGCGGTTCAGAAAGGGTTACGAGAACCAAGCTGTGAGCTGGTTGGATCTTGCTTATGGGAGATACCTCAGAGCATTAAGCGCACTTCAGATTGTGTTTTGGTGCCCCCTTTGCTCACTATTCCAGTCAACATTTAGCATGCCTGATGTCCCCTTGGATTAATGGGTGTCATTTCCCAACTGAAACGCCTCCTGGGGAAAGAATTTCCGTGTTAATTGACTGCAGCCGGCAGTTTTCTCACGGCCTTTCTTCCATCCTAAAAGGGTTTTCTGTGGTGGGACAGAAATATGCTTAGCATCCCCTCGTGAGCATCAGTCATCAGCCAGGGTGAAGTGAGTGGGCCTCTTTTGTGAGGTATAGTGAACAAAATCCTGCAAATAGAGGAACACCATCAAGCATGTAGAAACCTTACTGCTATGTGGTAACAAATGTGCGATGACAGAAGCTATTTAATTATTTCTAGTACCATCTAGCTTTTGCAGTTTTACATCCAATCTGCTGGCTCCTTTCCATTTTCAGCATCGGGCTGAGAACCGAGCTCTAATTACAGCCCCCAGGCCAAATCTGAACTTGCGACTTTGTCACTGAATGGGAAAAACCACTGCCACAAAGGGCCTAAGCCATAATTTTGACATGACTAATAGAGGTGGGTTGTTCCATAGTTGTCCTGTGTCTTCTGGTATGCAGAGAAATCCTAATTGTCAATATCTGGATGTATCTTTGACACTGCCCTTCAAGATCCGATTTCATAATTCCTGAATTTGTTGTAGCGGCCAATTCTCCTGCCCAATCCAGAGGGCCCTGAAGTCAGAGGAAAAGCTTCCGTTCACTCCAGTGGGCATTGGGTCAGCTCGATGACAAGACAGGGAAGTTAGAGTTTGATTGTGTAGATGATATTGTCTCTCAGCATAGAGTCCACATTATGAAAGGTTAATGTAGCGTGGGATTAGACAAAGAACCAGGTGTAAATGATTCAAAGAAGCGCTGCTGCAGATTTGAGGAATCACAAAAAAGGAGCCCTCAGGAGTCACACCTCATACATTCTAATATGGAGAAATTACTGACCGAGGAGTCAGGACAGGAAGGAGATTAGAAAACTCAAGAAAGGCAGCAAGAAAAAAAGACAGAAATCTGACCGTAGTGTCTGTTTTAGCCAATGAAATGCAGGGTGTTAGGTGCAAAAATGTAGAGCAGAATTATGCACTGGATTGTGCTAATGAATCTCTGGAACATAAAGCAAAAAATTTGGACTAGAAATAAAGAGAGAAGCAAAAAGGTAAAATACTTTGCCATGTCAGGATAAATACAAGCCAGGATGGGCAGAAATGGTGTCCCCTGTCTCTGTTTGTCAGAGACTAGAAATGGGTGACAGGAGAGGGATTATGATGATGATGACTCCCTCTTCTATTCTCCCCCTCTGGGGCATCTGGCATTTGCCACTGTTCGCAGACAGGATACTCGTCTAGGTGGACCTTTGGTCTAACCCAGTTTGTGACACGTCTGTTGATCCCATTCCATGCTCCAATCAGTGTCCTGCAAGAAAAGTCTAATACCAAGTGGAAGCAGCACAGTGGACTTGTTGGCACCACATTTCAAGAAGGATGTGGAGAAATTGGAGAAGGTCCAGAGATGAGCAACAAGAATGATGAAAGGTCTAAAAAGCATGACCTATGAGGGAAAACTGAAAGAACGGGGCTTTGGTTTGGAAAAGAGAAGCCTGAGAAGGGACATGATAGAAGTTTTCAATTGTCTAAACAGGTGTTACAAGGAAAAAAATTGCTCTCCTTGGCCTCTGATGACAGGACAAGAAGCAATGGGCTTAAACTGCAGCAAGGGAGGTTTAGATTGGACATTAGGAAAAAGTTCCTAACTGTCAGGGTGGTTAAACCCTGGAATAAAGTGCTTAGGGAGGTTGTGGAGTCTCCATCCCTGGAGATATTTAAGAGCAGGTTGGATAGACATCTACCAGGGGTGATCTAGATGATGCTTGGTCCTGCCGTGAGTGCAGGGGACTGGACTCGATGACCTCTCAAAGTCCTTTACAGTTCTATGATTCAATGACTTACAATGCAAATAGACCATAGCTCATGAAAAAAAATAGGCGGGTGAATTGTGCAGCTTTTTTGAAAAAAAGAAAATCTCAGAAATTGAGTTAAAATAGCTTTAGTTTGGGGGCTTCTTTTGATGGTGTGTTCAAATATGTGAAATTTTACAATGTATATTTCCAGAAAGGAAGTTACCAGAAGGATGGTAGTGAAGCAGCCCTGGAAATACCCCTATATCAGCATTGCTGGTGGGGATACTTACTGCCCATTTAGTATTCTAAATATGCTGTGCAGAACCTGCTCTGAGTATTTTTGGTTATCAATTTCCATTCCCAAAATCCAAGAGAATAACAACTGATATAATAAAATTAAACAAAACATGCACAAAATATATTGCCTGTGTACTGCAATAATAATCAAATACGCATTTCCCACTCGTCGTTTTAAATAAGGAAGTTGTTTCCTTGAATGCATATGCTAAGGACAATTTCTAACCTATTCTTTGTAGCAATGCAGACTCCTCATATTTCCAGTCTTAGGAATGAAGAGTTCATGGTGGGTAGGGAATTAAAAGGAGTTTTGATAGTGGAAGAGAATAATTTTAATTGCAGAGGCTATTAAAAGTGTGTGTGCTTTTAAATACCTTGCCTAATGAACCACACACAGCTTCTCCATATTTTATTCTCACTTGGTTGAAAATTGATTGATAACTATATAAATGGTATTGGTTCCTCTATTAATAGATACATTTATTATGCTACACTTCCCTTTTCTACAGCAGCCTTGTAAAAATATTGCAACTCCACTCTTTTGCTTCATTTGTTAGTTTACAAGACTTGTGAAGATAAATAAGGCATAATCAATAGCCCATTGACGTCAATAGATGTCATCTTTCTATTAACTTCAGTAGGCTTTAAATAATGCTTGGAGTGTTTGTCAGTATTAATACATGGCTTCTCGCTAAGTGTACGAGTGAAGTGAACTTTATTAATGCATGTGTGTACTATCTGGCATTCAGTTTGAGATCGATAAAGCATTGTCTGAAAAAAAAAAGGAATGAGAGATCTTTAGTGTCTAGGGGAGGTGCTGACTGTGGTATATGTCTGGAAGCTTTGTAATTTTAAAACCCCGAGGGAAAAAAATGTCACTGGTATTGTTTGCACAATCATGCCCTAAATAAGTATTAATATCTAACCCAGAATTCCATGGGGACTGGAATTCAGGAATGGAAATTCATATAAAAAAATACCCAGAGCAGTTTTTGCAGAGCATCTTTAGAATACAAAATGGGCAGAGTATATTTCCAGGACTTCTTCATTGCTATCTTTTATGAAGGAAATATTAAAATAAATACAGGGCTAGCTGGGGCATGAAGGAGTCTTTATCTTGGTATATATGTTCTTATGATCAAAGGGTGCAAAATGAAGGAAGCTATCATGAGAAAGTTGGCCCTTGCTATACCAAGTTCATCAACTGCTGCTCACTTGTTCTCTAGAAGTCCGATAATAGGACAGCTTAGTTCAATAATGTCACTGGTACTGGAACAAAATACAGGACTATGTAGCACTGTAGGGCTTTAAAGTGCTACATAGTCCTGTATTTTGTTTCAGCTACACCAGACTAACACAGCTACATTTCTATCACTGGTACTGGAGGCATTTATTTATGGCCTGATTCAAAGCTTCTTAAAACCAATCAGTGGACTTTCATTGACTTCAGTGGCCTTTGGATCTGGTTGTTAATCTCCTATATTTGGAGAAAAAGCTCAGGTAAGATTTGAACTAACATCAACATGCATGGAAAATGCATCCTCAGTGATTTTTTTCTAGCCAATGGCAATAAAAATAAATGGCCTAAAGATTAAAATATAATTGGAATAGTTGGGGAAGAATGTGTTCTCTTACAGTTTTGTAAGAAGAGAAAATTGCTACATAAGGTACATTGGCTGCTCTTCTTTTTCGGCGTGACGTTTCATTTTTGTCATCAAATACAAACATTGGGATGGAGATATTTTATACAGGACTCTCATGGTTAGCAGAGAGAGCTTTTTAATATGAATGGATTTCAAAAGAAAAAAAAGATATTTCTCTGTTGAGCACTCAAAACCTGTCATCTTTTATTTATGAATGCCCCAAATTGCTGAACTTCAGAGTACAGTATTGTAGTGGTCCACTAGCCTTTATGTTACGATTCCAGAACTCATTTCACTCGGGCTAACCTGGAAATGCTCTCTGTAAAGGTTAGAAGTGACCTCCATTTCTCCACCACTGCTGTGAGTCGTGAGGGCTAGGTTGCAGCATGTTTGATTACCCTCCTATGCCAATCCCACGAGCTATGTCTCTTGGAAAGGAAAATAATGAGATGTGAGGAATGCATACTGCAGCTTTCGTGAGGTTGCCTTCCACCCCCGGGCTTTCTTTTTTGAAGAAACGCAAACATTCCATAACACCGATCACACAAGAACATTTCTGTGGGCTTTTAAGCGGCGTTGTTCAGGTCACAGTGTAATCAAGTCATCTTTACATTAAAGGCGTACCTGTCAGGAGACTCTTTTCCTACTTTCTTTTATTTGATGTACTGGGCAAAGAATCATGAAATGAGACCACTCCAGCCTTCTCTGCACTAGCACAATCTGGCTCAGATTTTAAAACCTGGTGTGGGCACTTCTGAGGTGGCAAACATCTGAGACACCTTGGAAAGTGCTTGATTCGCAGAGAGGGTGAGAGCTGAGCACATTTTGTTAACCAGCCCTTTGTATCTGGATTTTCATGAGCCTAGATATTTCCCAAAAATATTTATGGTCTGAACCTTCAAGACGACAAGCACCCCTCACCTTCCGTCAAGCTGCACTAGCCAATGTGGGGCTCAGAACTCCTTGGAAAACACTCAAGGTTCTGGAAGTCAGTGAATTGAAAAATGTGCTATCTAGAAGCTAAGTGCTGATATTCCGTATACTGCTACCGCATAATGTAGTTGGATAAGCCTGCTCGTTATACAGTTTGATCATTATAGTGTGTCCTTCTGATCTTCCAGGGACCCCTATCACACAATTGCAGCAATGGACCCAGAGAAATTAAATATCTTCCAAACAGTCCGAGAGATAACAGGTAACTCACTTTTGGACTCCTACATAATTTGGGCTCTTTACTTTTTTTTTTGCAGTTGTCATTTGTTTATATTTAAAGCACACCTGTTTTTAAGTGTGGTGAACATTGAATGCTTAACCTCTCCAGTATCATTTGTTGCTTACAGGTTGCTTTGCTCTTATTCTCAGGCAGAATGTCTTTTAGCTCTCGGATTCTGAACGTGGGGAATGCAAATAGGCATCAGCTAGTCAGGACCTTATTGCAAGGAGGTGCTCCTGGTTAGATGTAAGAAAAATGGGAGGAGGACTTTAGGGGACTCCCAATGAGGGAAAAGTGGCCACTATCAGGAAAAGGTTGAGAACCAAGGCTCTGACTTGATTCTAGATTTTAAAAACGTTGCAGTGGGGAAGGTTAGTTTGTGACTCCCATTGGTTTGTGATGGCTAGAGTTGTATGTCTAGAGCCCCATATGCTGCGTCATCGACTACCACCTTGCTTGCGATAGTTTCACCTCACGGGGCCTTGGTCTACACTAGGGCTTTATTGAACTAACCCTCTCTTGGGCCATATTAATAAGCGGAGCGTCCACACTACCAAGCCCATTATTTCAAAATAACAGTCCGCTTATTTAAGAATCTGCACTCCTGCTTTCCTCAAGGAATAACGCTTATTTCAAAATAGTTATTTCAAAATAGCGGTAGTGTGGAGGCTCCAGTGCCGCTATTTCAAAAAATTCCTCTGCAGAGTCACTCAGAGTAATTATTCCCCGGTGCTTCAGTAATGCTAAGTGGAGGTCGGGCATCCACATTAATGGAGCCTGCCTTGGACTAATTTCGAGGCTTTTCCATAGTGAGGATGTGCCATTTGGATTTTGATATTTTGGGAGTTATTACATCAATTTTAGTCATTTTGAAATAGTTTCCTAGTGTAGACATGCCCAGGGCTATGAAGTGAAATACTATTGCTATGAGTTCTTCATTGATTACTCTTCCCAGTCCTTTATGTATAATTAAGGACAAGCAACAAACACATACACACACACCACCTGCTGTGGAATGGTTATTGTGGAGATCTGCTTAAGTAAGTTCTTGCCCTTTTAAAATGACCTTATTGTACATTTCCCTAAATGTTTTACCACTCCAAAAAAATTGGGACAAGTTGTGTTCTAACTTGTATCCAGTAACACCCCCAAATAGTGGCGGGACGAATGTGCAAGTGAGCTCTGAATCTCACTCTAAATAATAAAGTGTCTTCAGTAATGTAGGCCCCAGTTGAGAAAGTTACGTAACTTCCAGAGCACCAGCATAGTTCCACTGTAGGTCGCAGTGGTAAGCCCCATTGGTGTCAATAGGACCATTGACATGATGATGCATCTTGTTGAATGGGCTGATGACAGGTATGTGAAACAGGTGGTCTTCCTGCTATGCACATGCTGCCAGGGCAGGCATCCATATGGCAGTGCCACATATTTATGTCACTCCTCTCCAACCCAGTGATTTATATTTATGCCACTGCCCATCCCGGGACATCATGGTGTGTCATGTGGCAAAGAGGAGATGAGGCTACCATGCCTGACACACACAGTCTCAAAATTGTTTCAAAACTGGGATGCTTTGTTCGATCCATTTCTAGCCAAACTAAAGAACTGAAATGTGAGTTTTGCGCAAGGGTGTTCCTCTGTGCATGCAAATCTTGATTCTGCACTGCTACCTTTTGCCAGAAAATGACTAGGAAACGGAAAAAGAGTTGAATTTGTTCATGTGATCCAAGGTTTCTCCTGCCTCCGGTCTCTGGGACTGAGCTAGTTTGAGTTTTCAAAAACAACATATGCACCAATCTTTGCTCTCCTAGGCTGTGTCCAGACTCCATGCCTCCGTCGACGGAGGCATGTAGATTAGCCAGATCGGAAGAGGGAAATGAAGCCGCGATTAAAATAATCGCGGCTTCATTTAAATTTAAATGGCTGCCCCGATCTGCCGATCAGCTGTTTGTCGGCAGATCGGGAGAGTCTGGACGCGATGCCCCGACAAAGAAGCCTTTCTTCATCGACACAGGTAAGCCTCGTGAAACCAGGTTTACCTGTGTCGATGAAGAAAGGCTTCTTTGTCGGGGCATCGCGTCCAGACTCTCCCGATCTGCCGACAAACAGCTGATCGGCAGATCGGGGCAGCCATTTAAATTTAAATGAAGCCGCGATTATTTTAATCGCGGCTTCATTTCCCTCTTCCGATCTGGCTAATCTACATGCCTCCGTCGACGGAGGCATGGAGTCTGGACACAGCCTTCGAGAGGCTGGTATTGCAGTGACTAGGGTGACCAACCAGATAGCACACATGAAAAATCAGGATAGTGGTGCTGGGATAAGAGATGATTATATAAGACAAAGCCCCTACTATCGCAACTGTCCCTATACAATTGGAATGTCTGCTCAGCCTAGCAGCGAAAGACATTCAAAGCCAATATCCTGCCTCATTCAGGACCCACATATTTCTGTTTCTGAGGTGCTCACTATCTTTTTGTCATAGGCTACTTCATTTATAATTCAGATGTGTCACAAAGCAGTTTCTGTGGTTGAGATGATGAAATACTTGCTAGCATTTCTGATTTTATCTCCTTCAGGTTTCTTGAATATTCAGTCTTGGCCCCAAAACATGACAGACTTCCGTGTGTTTTCAAATTTGGTTACTATAGGTGGAAGAGCCCTCTACAGGTAAGATGTGCTTTTCTCTATTTTTGTAATAATTTGTACTTTGCTATCACTTTGCTATTCAAAGATTATCCCATGTATAGCATAGAATGTAAACTCCTTTATGAGGACCACTTAGGGTGCGTCTACACAGCACCCTAAACTTGACATAAGATACGCATCTTGCGCTATACAAATTTTGTGTCTTATTTCTAATCTATTTTGCAATAGCATGTTTTTTGAAATTTGGTGCTGTGTAGATGTGCCAAATTTCAAAATAAGCTATTTTGAGACATCCCTTAACCCCCATGGAATGAGGGTTACCGGGATGCCAAAATAGCACGCCCGTTATTTCGAAAAATATTTCAAAATAACTGGCGGCTTGTGTAGATGCGGAGTAGCTATTTCAGGACACCTCCGGTATCCCAAAATAGCCATGCCATGTAGGCATACCCTTACATAATCCCTTAGCATATTTTCTTGATTGTCAACATATTCTCTAACACAGGATACATAGACTAACAGCTTTAAACTGTGCAAACACTATTGATCCAGTTAATTACATTGCCTTAAAAATCATTGCTTGTAGGTTTCTTGCCATAGTAGACAACTCATCATCCCCCAAATATCATTCATCATAGAATGTGCACTGCGTACAATCTGTGATGCCTGTTCTGAAGCTTTGACTGATGAAATAGAATCAATAGTTTTGAAGATTATGGCTCGTGACACATACTATCCCTGTTACTTACCATTTTATTGTGTTGCATTGTAAGGAAAGATCACACTTGAATGGGTTGCTTCAGCTGCCATTTGCTTGTGCAGCTGTGCATATTGTTTATGAAAAGGCAATAGAAGAGAAATACAGGCATGATCACTGAGCTATCCCCGCTAGCATCACAGAACATGGCACCTGCAGTCGTTTGCTGGCTCCACTTTTACAAGTGATGTTTTGATATGAAAGCTGATATGGGGCGGCTGGTGTTGGAGGGAAGCAAATATAGTGAGAAATAATGGGGGGATGAAACAATATATCTATATGATCTATTCAGCAACCCTGGGCTTTGAGTTCAACAAAATATAGTAAATCAGTCAAGGGAGTCTGCTGCTATCATAAACAACAGCCCAAGCAGATTATGAATAGCAGGAAAACCTTGAGATTGAATTATAGCCCTGTATTCCATTTTGAAGCAGCGATTTTCATTTAGAGCTGCTGGAAAACAATTATAATCATTGCAATAAATGAATTATAAACAAAGCCACCCTGATTTTTGGCTTTGCTACTTTCCAACTGTAAAATAATATGCATTGTCGTCTCCGGGTCACACATGGAATTAATCTGCTTTTGGTGAGAAAGGAGAAGGGAGGTAATCAGATACTTTGATACAAGAAAAAACAAAACCCTAGAAAGCAGACTTTGAAAATTTCTTTGAAAATAATTGTTTATTCCCATATTATTGTAGCTGGCATGAATGTGACTCATGAGAGAGGACTTTTGAGAGAGGACTTTCACGTGATCACTCCCTCCTCTTTTTGTTAGAAACCTTCCTTCTTTTCCACAGCTGTCAGCATAGTGCTTTTAACTCAAGAGAGTGCAAGTCAGGGAAACAGTATTTTCTGTGCCACAGGCCAGGAACAGCTGTAAACACCCAGTAAAGGTGGAAGTGGGGCGGAGCATTGCAGCTTTTAGTGTCACGCCCCCTGTACCAGTGACACACCACTAGACAACTCAACCAGGCTGTGGCTACACTGTCTTTTTTTTGAGGAAGAGGATATGCAAATCACACTCTCATTTGCATATCTTCTTCTGATTCTTTTTGTGGAAGAGGTTTTTCCGATAAAAAGCCCCGTGGAGACGGGGCCATTTGTCAAAAAAAAAAAATCCCTCTTTTGCAAGACCCCTTATTCCTTGTAAATTGAGGTTTACAGGGTCTTGCATAAGAGGGTTTTTTTTTCCCCAATAAATAGCGCCGTATACACAGGGCTTTTTATCAGAAAAATCTCTTCCACAAAAAGAATCGGAAGAAGATATGCAAATAAGAGCATGATTTGCATATCCTCTTCCACAAAAAAATGGCAGTGTAGCCATAGCCCCAGGTGGCTCACACTCAATTCTTCCATATGCTCATTCACTGCATTACAGATGCTTCAATGAACTGTTAGAAATCTTTGAACCATGCCCTGTGTATATGGCCCAGGAATCACTTGAAACTAAACTCCCTTTTTGAGTTGTCCTCTGTTCATACTCCTATTGGGTAAGATGCGCCATTGCCGATTCATGCGGTGAGAGAATTCCCACATTCCAGGGTTTTTCACTGCTTTGTTTGCTCCTCCAGCGGCCTTTCCTTGCTCATCCTGAAGCAACAGGCAATTACCTCTCTACAGTTCCAGTCCCTGAAGCAGATCAGTGCTGGCAATGTCTACATAACAGACAATACCAACCTGTGTTACTATCACACAATCAACTGGACCAGCCTTTTCAGCACACCCACCCAAAAAACGGTGATCCACCGAAACAAGAAGGCTGAGAACTGCAGTAAGTGCTCCTGCTAGATATTGTTTGGGACTGGTTTGCGGGAGTCGACATGGAATGAATGCCATCCATACAGTGGGTCAGGTTGCCAGCTGGCATCACTTGGATGTCACTGGAGTCTACATCATTTTATGCTAGCTGAGAGTCTGTCTCCACTCAGACGTATAGGCAATGGCAGGGCAGTCAGGTGTGAACAACTCAAAAACGAGACTGTAGCTGTCTCACCGCAATTGGACGCACCAATACATCCACTGCTTACTGGGTGTTAGAAGACATTTAGGATAAATTAGAGCTAAATCACAGCACAGAACACTAAGAGCCAGGACTGGTGGCTGTAAACAAACTTAACGGGACTGCAGAAAACTTGGCCATACCCATGATGAGTGGACATCCGGCTAACTAAAATCATGCCAGATCACAGAGATTGCTAGATCAGAGAGTGCCGGATTAGAGAGATTCAACCTATACACAGCTTTTAGCGACATGACTCTGTTCCTAAACGTTGGGCAATAAAAATGCTGACAAAATACTCGAAACCCTTACAGGTGGGATTTGCGTGGTCGACGGGAGAGCACTCTTGCTGACAATCAAGTTGTTTGCCCTGCCACTTGCCGTGGCAAAAAGTTTTATCTTTTGTGGAGGAAGGGGTGAGAGTTAGCATTATGCCAGCTATGTCCAGTCCACGGGAATGTTCCACTGCCCACTTATCATGGTTCCCGGCTGCTTTGCTGCTGCCTGAGCTGGCAAGGGGAAGTGGCCAAGATGTGGCTGTAGGCTTACAATCTAGTAAGTGATGTGTTCAAAATAAGTGTGTGTTCTGTGACTGCGTGTTCTTAGCCCCGTGAGCTTCAAGGGGTGGGGAGAACTTTCTGGACCAACCACATCTGTAAACGGCAAAATTTGAATTGCTCAATTGGCAGCATAGACAAAACCTTCGTCTCTTTCACTCTCACCCCTTTCCATCCTGGGCCTCTTTTATAAGTGTATCAGTAGGGTGCTAATTAGAACACTGCATCAATGGGACAGACAAAATGATCATACCTACACTAGAATTAGGCCAGGAATTGGCACTAGGCAGTTACTTCGTGGTATCAGCACAATTCACTGTAAGCATCTGCTAGTCCACTAGCAAGAGATCAGATTCATAACATTCCTCACATGCTACGTGACAGTTCCTGGTTTTGTACACAGAAATGTTGCCCGTGCGCTGTGTATGCTCTCTTAGGTTGTCGGACTGTGGTTCGCCTTTGTGTTTCTGCAGTATCGGGGCTCTCCCTTTGATAAGTGAGCTTGTGAGTGTGGCTTGTATGTTGACTCGCCCTAGCCCCGCGTGTGGAAAGTGCCCATCTCATGAGTCTTCAATTCTCGTTAGAAACTCTGAGACAGGCTCCTTGAGCCCCACCCTAGTTTGGAGCAACCTCACAGCTGCTTTCAGAAACACCAATGGGAACAGCACCCAGTCGAACAGCTGGGGGTATGGGAATGCACTATGCTTTCGACACACCCACTCCTGTTATCCCAAGCATGGCCCTAGCCAATCTTGGAGCAATCCCAACTCTGTGGTGAGAGTTAGAATTATGCCAGCTATATCCAATATGAGGGACTGCTCAGATGTCTGACCATGGGGGGCTCCCGGCTGCTTTGCCCTTGACTGAGCTGGCAGATGGAAGTGGCAAGGGCTTGCGATCTAAGAGGCATGCGTTCAAAATAATTGTATATGCTGTGACTGGCTGTGTTTGGCCCTTTAAAGCTTGGGCAGGGGGAGAGAGAACTTTTGGGGCCAATCCAGAACCCTGTACAATATTGTGCCTGCATAAGCACAATGTCTTCAGCAAGGTGCAGAGGTTGCTGGGATGAAATACCTGGCATGTGTTGTGCAGGACATCAGAGAAGATCATCTCAGTGGCTGCTAGCCTGGAAGTACATGAATCCACGGACCTTTTGGAGACAAGGAAGTTTCTCTTCTCTCTGCCATAGGGCGAAAGGGTACTTTGAAAGGGTCATATCGTGTTAACCACTGGCTGGGTTCAATAATCTGACTAGGATGCTATTGAATGCTTTTCTTAAGGAGCCAGCCACGCTCCTTCCTGTCTTGCCACAAAATAAAAAAAAAAAAATCAAGCAAGAAATAGAAGAGCAGAAGAGCACCAGGAACCCCATACCTCACACAATACCAGTTCAGCATTGCTTCAAGATTGTAAGAGACCCTGTGTAAAAAGACAACAGAAAATAAATGGTATAAAATGAACTAAACCACATATCTGAGCTGGGATGCTTTTCACTGCATGGGACAGTTTCTCATTTGTTTCATAGGCTTTGATTGCTTGGAGGCTTAGGTTGAACACAGTATTAAATGGCTTGAGGAGCTGAAAAGTACTCCCATATTAGCTGTCGGGCAGTGTTTCACCTTTTTGTGTAATCGCCATGTTTAGGAGGTTTTGAACTAGTAAAAAGCAATGAAAACATGGAATTCCCTACCTTATCTAGTGACTGAAGTCTGCATCCATTGTCAGATTGTTTTATTGCAGTGTACAGTCCTGCCAGAAGAGAATATGGAAAATACAAACACCGCCAGAAAAAGAAGAAAATGCAAACAACCATTTGGGGGCCATAATAAAAAGCATTTTTCAGCAGAAATAAATTTCTATTTTGTGAAATTTTACTTGAAAGGAACTGTAAAATGCATAGAATCACGAGTGATCTTACAGAAAGTCATTGGCAGGTGATGAAGATTTTAGGATCCTGGAATCTCTCATATGAGTTAACTTCAGTAGAGTTACTCACAAACAGAAATGTTTTCAGGAACAGGTCCCCAAACCATATCAATGAGGCTGAAAAACTAAGGAAGGTAGGAATAACAAGCTGCTAGACATTTTCAATATACAAAGGCTTAATAATTAATATTCTAAATGATCCAGAGCATTTTGTGGATGAGAAACTGAAAAGAACAATATGTTTGTTTTATACTTTTGCTCACCTATCAGCAAAATAAAGGACAGACAATTTAATCCTGTGTTAGGATATGTGCAAAGCTTGTAAAAAGATATGTATATTTTATTGAGAGGTTAATAATACATTGTATCACTCCTTGTCTTGGTAACTAATATTAACAGTAGAACAGTTTTTTTGATTATGCTAACATCTTAGAGTTTCAGAGTCCTGTCATGCTAGGTTTTATTCAAATACAGAGAAAGGGCTAACAGTCTTAGGCCTCGATCCTGCAATTACGTATGTGTGTGTTTTAATTTTACTAGTCCCATAGACTCCAGTAGGAATGCTCACAGTAATAAAGTTAAGCATGTCTATAACTGTGGTGTCAGGTACAAAATAGGCAAGACAACCAAAGGGTAATTTGCCCACGGTCGCACAGTTGGTTGCTGGCAGAGTCAGAAATATAAATGAAATCTCTCGAGTTCCAGTCTAATACCCTATTAGCAGGATCAGTGGTGCTCTATAGAAATTTCCAGAACATTAATCATTCCAATGGATATTGAAACATAATTCTTTTTATTGGATGTGTACATTTAAAAATCAAGAAGTGAATCCTCTAAAACTGTGATTGTCATGCATAAATGTTGGTTTCATAGGTAGAGCCCTGCACATCTACAGATACCCACTTTATATCTGCAGGTTTCTACATCCACGGATGTCAATGCGCCTATCCGTAGCTCAAATTTGCAGATACACATGTGGATGCGCATACATGTTTTGTATCTGTGCAGGGCTGTAGTCAAAGATGTTTTGGAAAAAAAAATGCGTCCTAAAAAATTAAGATCCTATCACTGATCCATAATTTGAAGATAAAATTGTGGCCAAAAAGTCCAACTGACTACCTAAAAAGACCTAAAATTGTGGCCAAAAGATCAATTGAAGATAAAATTGTGGCCTAAATGATCACCCATAATTTGAGATAAAAATATGGCCTAAAAGACCAAAGTCCTATAACCCAACTATAATTTGCAGATGAGAATATTGAAGTTATCCTAGTGGAGTGATGGAATTTGAGACCTAAACATGCAATGTGCAAGTTAAGGCAACAGAGTCAGATCTGGAGCATAGTTGATGGATCTTCCGAAAGGCTACTGAGAGAATGTTATCGTTCTGGAAAAGTTCAGAATACAACAATGCTACTCTAGGCAATGCTTTATATGATAACAGTGATCTTGGTGCATTTGTCAGTGGAGTTTGTCAGTACATTTATTTTTCTGAATGATGAAACGTGATGGAGATAAACAGAATAGTCTTATGGATCACTATCATTTTGAAAAGCATCCTAGAATTAATCCTGAGCAGGATACACACCTTCATCTCCCAGGAGCCTCCTAATTGGCTCATCGCGTTTCTGCAGCTGCCAAAGAACATGAAATATTGGGTGTTCATTTTGACAGTTGATTCCTTAGGATCAACCTGAGCACCTTTTAGGGCGATTGTTCTAAGTTCAGCTCAGTAAGGAATTTCTTGCAGTTTGCAGAAGCAGCAGGTTGTTTAAGCAAGCTTGATCTTTGCAAGATTGTCGAGGTTTTGAAAGGAGCATCTGCCATTTGAAGAGATGAATAAGACAGTAGCTGATAAAATGTAGGGAAAGGTTTTGTCTGATGTATTGGTTAAGTATTGTTATACTGGTAACTGAATCACAGTTGAGTGCAAAATGTTTTGTGGGAAATCTTTAAAACCATTCCACCTAATATTAAGCCCAAACGCTTGAGACATCTAAAACTATCCTGGACAAAACTCAAAGAAGAATCAGTCTTGAGCTCTGTAATTACACCACACCTGAAGTGGGATTTGCAGGGTGAATACCGCTTACTGACGAGGGATTCCTTTAGTCACTCCTTTCATACAGGTCTGGAACAAGAAACAAATCCCATACGAGTCCTTCTGGGAAATAGAAAAACCACCCTAATATTTCCTTTCCATCTCCTCTGATTCTGTCATACTTTATGGTGAGTGTACGTCCAGGAGTAACAGTTCATTAGCTGGGGCTGATTAGCCAACGCTAGTCATGATTCTATGGCTTGTTGTAAATCCTATTAATTTAGCAGACAATTGAAAATGTGAATAAATTAGGACACTATTATAAGGCCTGCTTTGAAGTCAGTTGATGAAGTCAGTAGGAGTCTTTCTAGTCCTGGTCTATACTAGGCCAGGCAGGTCAGCTTAAGATACTCCACTCCAGCTACTCAAAATGCACAGCTGGAGTCGGCTACCTTAAGTCAAGCCATGCCAGCATCCACACAGCAGGAGGCTAATGGGAACAACTGCTCCCATCAGCTTCCCTTACTCCTCGCAGGACAAGAACCAGACGCCAGCAGTGGCTGCCCTCGGTGTTCGATTTACAAGTCTAGATCTGCTAAATCAAATAGTAGAAGATCAACTTCCGGAGCGTCGATCTTCTCCTAAGTGTAGGCATACCCCTACTGAATTCAGTGGGCTATGAATCTTGCCAGTGGGAAAAAAAATGATTGGTTTTTGGCTATGTACTTCAGTAGCTAATTTCCATGGTTCCTTTGTACCCTGTAGAAGCATACTGAGTTTAATACATGTACCCTGTGAAAGCTCATGGAGAGAGTATAAACATTTTTCTGAAAATCCATATGAAAACCAAGTGCTGTCATAAGTGGTAATATCTTTCAAAAGCTAAATGCATTGAGAGCTGTATAGGGAAGAAAAGAATATCTTAACATACAAGAGGACAAAAAACCCCCAAACAAATTCCAAAACCATATAAATACAAAAAAAGAAAAAAAGAAAGACCAGACTAATTTTTTTACAACTTGTCTTAACACTTCAATCCTTCCCTAGCAAATTTCAGTTCAGAACACGTTTTTCATGGCTTAACAATATGCACCTGGAAGTAATGATTTCTTACTGCCTGTCTTTTTTTTCCTGGCCGGTGGGTACGCCTACCTTGTCAAGATTCCAAGTGGGGTAATTACATTTTGCCTACCTAAAATTCCTCTGTAGTTTCAGTTGGATAAGACTCTCTTAATTTTCTGTCCTGAGTCATTTCATTACATTGATAGACACTATTTCAACAGAATCTCCCATATAAGACTCTATTAAAACACATTCATTTACAAAGGAAAGTAAATCAGTATTCATTTTAATATAATGAAACCTAATTAGTAATGCACTCAATATACTGCTAGCCTTCTTGGCTATAAGGGCACGTTGTTGATTCCTATCCAGCTTCACATCCCCAGGTCCTTTTTTGCACAACTGCTGCTTAGCCAATCAGTCCCCAGCCTGTAGCAGTGCTTGGGATCTTCCATCCCAAGTGTAGGACTCTGCACTTGTCCTTGTTGAGCCTCATTGAGACGTGGACATGAACCATCCAATATCTCGAATTGTTATTATTCTTTTGACACAGCAACTTCTTTTTATCAAAGTTTAATACTATGGATACAGTTCAAGGAATCTGTATATATGAGTGGCTGAAATTTGATGGAGAGAACCAATGTTCATGGTGTGTGATTAGTATGATTCACCTACTGTTTGGGGATGTGTGTGACATGTACTGTGATATACGTGGGTAAGGAATAGGGTTAGGAACAGAGAAAAACATGCTGAAGAAGTACACATTGGAGACAGGAAGTAGCTATTTGAATTAAACGCAGGATAACCACAGCTGATGTGGAGAATGGTGCATGTTTTGCGGGTTTGTGCAAATGCTTTCCGAGTGCTCAGATTGTGGATTTTATAAACTCTGTTGTTCACACAAGCTCCGCTCACTTCTACTCCTGGAGACTTATTTGAAACCAGGGGAAAAAAAATCGCATGGTTCTCCTGCTGCCAAAAGTGGTATTTTGTTATCCCGTTTAGTCCAATCCATATAGCTGCAAGGTAACAGATGTGACTTTTCGTATCCATGGCCTATAGCACAGTATTGTACAGGAAGATCTTTGAGACACATTTTTTTCTTTAACTGGTTAAAACCAAGTCAATGCTTTGATGTCCTTCATTTAAAACATTGCTAACATCGGGGTCATAATAGAATGGGTGCTCTGTATAGTCAGCTGTTCCTGTCTTGACTGCTTGGTCCAAACCATGATGTAGGGAAATCTCATGTGTTGACAAGCTTTGTTTTATCCAAACTGAAGAGCTTGGGAAGACTACCCACAACTTGAGGAAGGAATCACTTGTAAACACACTGTAACTGAAATCGGCCTTGTCCGTACCACTTGGGACACAGACCATCCTGGATAATAGACCTGTCCTAATTAATATTCTTTTCAGAGCTTTGGCCAGTCATGTTAATGGTACATTGTAGTTCTGTTTGTGATACAAATCTTAAGAGGAGATGTCCCCTCTCAGGAGACTAACCAATGGGTCAGGAAATTCTTGCAGCTGTTTCTCCCAGCTACTGGAAGAAACAATCAGGAAGAGCAATAAAACAGTGTCAATGAGCAAGAATTTAAGCCTCTCCCCTCACTGGAATCCCTTTGGTGTCAGCTGTTTGCGGGGTGGGGAAAGCAGCAAGTTTGTAGTGTTTTCAGTCAATTAAGCTCATAAATCTTGGAGCCTAATTGACTTTTCCCTTGTTTGTTTAATTAACTGACTAATATTACTGTGGAACTTTTGTTTAACAAAAGAAATTGGGAAACTGAGCTCCTAATGAAAGATTCCTCAACAGTTTAATTTTCTGTGTAAATGGAATTTGTTTTTCTTTCTTTAGCATGGTTTGTTTCTGTGTTAAACTTTCAGGAGTGCCTGGCTGAGTGTTGTTTCCGTTAGGTTTGGAAATTGTCAGTAGCACAGAGAAGCATCCCGGGCCTGGTTCTCATTTACATGTAAAGCCCCTTTGCCTACTCTGGCAGTGTGAAGGAGCAGTAAAGTGCACACACATTGTCATGGATACTAATTTATTCCTATTACCCCTCCAAGGTCTGCAACTATCTGCTCCCCAATGAGTAACTAGGGAGAAGTCCCTATGTAGCTCTGCTCCGGTATTAGGTAGGCCACATATGGGTGAGTGGAAGTTCCTTACTCCCATGTTTCTTCCCCCTATACTTTCCCCAGAGTAAGAGCTATACAGAGTCTGTCCCTATATTAACTAGGATCTCCTCCCTCCCTCTTCTGTTATGCATGAGCAGGTGACTGTCGGAGAGTTACCTTAAAGCATGTTTCCAGCCTAAGTCAGTAGCTGGCACAATTGCCAGTTGTGGGTCTGGGTGGGTTGTTCTGTTTCCTCCTAATCCATTGGTCAGTTGACAGGGGCACCCTAAGCCTCCAGATATTTCCTCTCTCTTGGATAGTTTGGTTGACATGACACGGGATAGTCAGGGACAGCTAATCTGGATCTCACATTTCCAGTGCTGTGCTCAACTGCAGAGAATTTCCATAAATCAGCAAATGGGAGCTCATTCTCATGCTAACTCACAGCATATGCCCATGCCTCAGTAAAAAAACCCTCAGAATTGATTTTTCCCACTTGGGGCACGTCTATACCTACTGGAAGATTGATGCTCCAGAGGTTGATCTTCTGGCATTCAGTTTAGGAGGTCTGCTACAGACCTGCTAAATCAAACACTGAGGGCAGCTCCCTTCAGCGTCCAGTACTCCTTCTTCTGCAAGGCGTAAGGGAAGGCAATGGGATGCAATGTGGATGCCACCAAGGTTTGGCTTAAGGTAAGCCGACTCCAGCTGTGCATTTTGCATACCGTTAGCCGACCTTCCTGGTCTAGTGTAGACGAGGCCTTGATGATCCAGCAATGAAATGCTGATTGATGGTGTTTCTACCATGATATCAATAATAGTTGTGACTGGGGGAATCTGGCATCCAATAGTCATTTGTTTCCAGGCCTCCACTCTGACACCAAAACGTGAACCAAATGTCTCTGAATGTTTGTATCAGGAAGCGTAGTATTGTCTAGAGTACACGCCACATTTGCTGGTAGGTGGAGGTTCAGTGGCTGAAATACAGAGGGATAGTGTAAATCCATCTACTTTGGAGCAAACTATTAAGAGGCAAATGGAATGAAATACCAAAAAACTGCTTGGGGATGTTACAAAAGTAAGTTTAAAGAGCTGTTTGAGAATGATGTGACATAATATAAGCTTATGGTTAGAATACTGCTGAGGTGGTTTGGGGCTCTGCCTGATCTCACGCGTGCTTTAAATCAGTCTGGTTCTTTTGGCTTCAGAAACATTTCTCCTGTTATGAACCAGCATAACCAAGAAGAGAATGAGGGCCATTAATTTAGGTGAAATAGGCTTTCCATGGAGAATTGACGTGCTCAGATAAAACTTGCATGCCATCTGGAATTATTATTAAGTTTAATCGTTTCCTTTGTGCTTGGGTATAGCTGACTGATGCTTTGAGGAATGGAAGGAAATATTTAACTAAGCGTATTCTTTCCTCTCTGCCCTGAATGCCATTTAGTTGTTTTTCATTTTGCATGGGGATGATTGAGCTCTTTTGTAGCCTAAAAATGTTTAAAGGAAAGTTGCCAAACTCTTCCAGACGAGGTGAATGTGTGGCCTGATCTTCGTCTTATATGGCTGTACAGCTCCAGGTTTCGTGCTGTACAGGAATGGATGAAATGGTGCACACATCCTCCGGAACCATCAGTCCTGCAGAATGTAAGCATTCACAACCGGCAATTGCTCTGTACAATTGTGAACCCCCTGCCCTTTGAAGCTACTTGTACATGTGGGCTGGGAGACTCCAACTCTTGGATTAGTTCCCCACACAGTCCCTGGAAGGAAATTAAAGTGAAACGCCAAGAGCCTCTCTCAGCATTGGAAGCCACTAAAACATTTTGTGGGGGAAAAGGAATGATGGAAAAGAAGAACAGCTGCCCACACACTTTCTAAGCCAAGGAAATAGGATGGCATCCAATTGCAAGAACAAAGAGAAGGTACAAGATGATTCTCAGAGTGGCAGTCCTTGCTTAGACCACTGGCTTTTCAGATACCTTGTCATCTTATGTTATGTTCTTAAGTCTTCCTGCCTGGGGTCAGCAAAGAGAAATCTAGGGAAAGCGGCATGTGCTGAATTGCATGTGTTTTCCACTGTACGTAGTACATGCAGCAGGCAGTAAGCTGAAGGATGATGGAAAGAGGAGCCAGGCAAGCAGAGCAGATGAAAGAGATGCCTCCTGTCTTTGCAACAAGAACATCATCTGTCAAAGGGTGATAAAACCAGTCTGAGAGAGACTGCACACGAATAAAAGAGGACAGGAACGCTTTACAGATCAAAAGGATGCATTCGGCAAACACGATGCTGATGTGGCACAGCGTGGCATGGTGAAAAATAGGCGATTAGCTGGAGTTAAAGAGGGAATCGATATCCAGTGCAACGCACTGGACTGTGCTGTGGGCTGCTATGATAGAGAGTCAATGAGTGCTTAATGAGGACCACGCAGGCAAGAAGACAGAACAAGTGCGTCCGCCACCCAAGACAAACACAAGATGGAAACAGGAGTCTCATAGTGCAGAATAACCAGGGGAAACGGAATACATGAGGAAGAAGACAGCTTCATACTGCAGGGGCAACATAAGAGCGTTGTGCTCACCCACTCATAAATGTCAACAGGCAGCTCAGCAGTGAGCCCATTACAGTCGTCCTTCACAACGCAGCTGTGGCCCTGACAGTAACAATAAGAGAGCAGCATCTGTTGCCTTGCAAGGGAATGTGGCTGTTTTTAATCCCCTCCTCACACTGCCCCCAACCACCCTCTTGGGGAAATGTAGGAGAAGCCACACCCATGTCCATCGGTATCTTACACAGGTTTGCATGGCCTCCAGACTAATGTTTGCATTCTGCAAGGGGAACTATGCTTGATTTTGCTACCTCTACCCCAGTGTAAATGTGTTTCTAGGGGGGTGTGTCTAGACTACAGGGTTTTTCAAAAAAAAGTAGCCTTTTTTCGAAAAAGACTTCCCCTGCATCTAGACTGCTGCCACGTTCTTTCAAAAGTAAATTGAAAGAACGTGGCAGTTTTTTCGACCGCAGAAAACCTTGTTTTATGAGGAACGATGCCTTTTTTCAAAAGTGCTCTTTTGAAAAAAGGCGCTATGTAATGCAAACTGAGCTTTTTCGAAAAAGAGCATCCAGACTGCCTGGGTGCTCTCGTTGGAAAAAGCGGCTTGCTTTTTCGAAAGTACTGGCTGTAGTCTAGACGCTCTTTTACGAAAGAGGCTTGCAGTCTAGACATAGCCTAGGTGTCGGAGTTATTCCGGATCTGTAAAAGGTGTATGCTTTTGATTGGATGGGTGAATTGTTGTATTGTCTCAGTGTTTCATGGCATTCACTTCTTTTATTTTGTTCAAATCATGGGTCGCCCAGCAGGCGAATTGAGACAGACTATTTAAAAGTGAACTTTTTGCTTTTTAATCTACACAATCTATCACATAGCGCCAATTTATATACAATCCTATATCTGGGAGAATGACACACTCTTCCTTCAGGCATCAGGCGTTGGTCTAATGAGTATCAATGGAGCTGGCGTGGAATGTCTAAGAGCCTGTGTTTTCTTGGCAGTGCTGATTGTCTGCCTGTGTCAATCCCTTTCACTACTCCCTTCCTTTGTCTTTCTGTCTGACCCCTCCTCCTAGCCTAACCTAACTCCACAGAAAGAGTCTAAATAACAAAAGAGAAAGAACAAAGGCTCGACACTAATATGCTCTTTGCTATCTGTGCATCGGTCAGGCTGCCAGGACGTTAATCCCTTTTCCCTAGCCTTTGTCTTTTCTGCTGACAAGGCTGTTGGGGGGTGGGATCGTGTCTTACTTTATGACTTTAGAGTGTCTATGGAGCCCTGTTCTCAATTATACATAGGTGCTACCATAATAAACATGGTAAATAACGATGAAATGGGGAAAACAACTTGAACTGTGCTACACTTGGTTATTTCATTGCTGTTTTCAGAGCACATGTTCTGTGGTGGATTTCCCATGACATGACGTTTGGGGTTTAATATTGGATAAAGGCCCTTGAAAAATTTCTCAGTACAGCCCAGCATCAGTCTGACTGCACTCTAATCAAAGTTAGTTCTGTGTGAGTGAAAATTGAGTTAGGCCAACATTGAATGCTTCTGCAAATCCGTGCCTAAAGGCTTTAGAGGAGACGATGTATTCTCTCCTTCCTCCCCCCAATACATGTAAAATTCCAGCAAATCCACAGGGCTAGTCAGGGTAGCCATTCTGCCAGATTTTCCCCTACCGCCATGAAATCCAACATGAGAGTTGAGCAGCAAGCAATGGGAAGCCAGGAAAACACTTACAGTTGGTGTCTGGGAAGTTAATGCCTGACCATTCCAGTTTTTCTGCTCCCATGCATGGGCTGTGTTGTGGAGATGGCTGATTCCCCTCCTTGCTCTGAGGCTGGGAGGGCAAGATGCCGTTCTGTGTGTACAGGTTGAATCTCTCTCGTCCGACATCCTCGTGACCTGACTGGTGCTGAGCCAGAGAACTTGCTGAACCACAGGTGGTCAATATTGTCTAGCAGCGTTACCAACACTTCCACTGCTTGCTGGGCTATTAGAAGGCATTTAGGGGTAAATTGGAGCTAAAGAACAGCACAGAACACTGAGAGCCAGGACTGGTGGCTGTAAACAAACGTTATGGGAAACTTGGCTACATCCATGATAAATGGACATCCAGCTGACTAAAATCATGTCAGACCATGGAAGTTGCCAGACCAGAGAGTGCCGGACTGGTGAGGTTCAACCTATAGTAGCTTCTTTATGTCTGGACTCACAATGGAATGGCTAACGACACTGTAAAACTATCTTTATTCCTCTCTTTGTTTTCAGCTGCAGAGGGAAGAGCGTGTAACGAGTTGTGCTCAAGCAACGGCTGTTGGGGGCCAGGGCCAGACCAGTGTCTGTTCTGCAAACACTTTAGCAGAGGAAGGACCTGTATAGAGTCTTGCAACCTTTATGATGGGTAAGACGTCAGCCTGGCTCCTTTGTTCCCCAAAAAGGATTGTTTATGGTGACAATTCAGGAATCACAGGAAGAGATTCTGACAACCCTGCATTAGTCTGACAATAACCCCATTGATTTCAATGGAAACACTCCATGTAGTAAGGTGCTATTTACCCAGCATGAGCCATCAGAATTTGACTTTGAGGTAGAAGTCTAGATGGATGGATTCCTATGGCACTTTAACTGTGATGTTACCTCTATATACATCCTAACATTCTCTGGCCCCTTATAATTATTTTCCCTTCTGGAACAACAATTAAGTATATATGTTCTTGAAGCGATAGTCAGTGCATGCTTCACGTTTGTCCTTCATCAGTAGCGATGTTCTTCTTTCTTACTTCCAAGCCAAGAACTTTTACAGAGCTAATTGTAGGCATTTTAGAGTTAAGCTTTGGCACTGCATGATTTAAAACTCTCATAATGCCTTGGAATTGTTTCTTGCTAAATTTGGGGGGTTTGATTTCTTTGTCTTTCTCACTCCTACACAATTCCCACAGTACTTTGCATTTCTTTAGATGTTTGTATAGTTTTCACTGGGAAGATGGAGTCCTATAGATCATGTAGGCATAGTTGTGTGAAACTGTCTTGGGACAGAAAAATAAAGATAAAGGTGTTCTATGTTACATATGCCAGAAAGTAAAGCAAAAAAGGTTGGACAGTGGAATCTCATTTCCAAGATGCTGACACAACATGCTGCCCAACATTTCTTTTATAATAAGTATCAACAAATCATAATAGATTTTAATTAGTTTTGCCCCAAGAGATGCTAATTAACAGTAAAAGCAGTATATGGTTCTTTCTGTTCTTTTTTCTTGGATGACATCTTTGATGATTATCATGATACTGTTGAATGGACTCCCTATAATCACACAAAAATCTTGCACACTTCTTTCTTTCTTTCTTTCTTTCTTTCTTTCTTTCTTTCTTTCTTTCTTTCTTTCTTTCTTTCTTTCTTTCTTTCTTTCTTTCTTTCGTCCCTCCGTCCCTCCGTCCCTCCGTCCCTCCCTCCCATCCACCCACCAAGCAAGGAACTAAACTGTCAAAAGTTACATGTCACTGCAATTGTTATTTTAGCTGGCCAGATTAAAAGCTGGCTTGGATGTGTGTGCATATGCTGCTGTCACATACCGCTAGCCACACATTAGATTCCCATGGACACTAGCCCATAAGCAGAGACAATGGCATGTCAGGTATTCATTTAAGAAGAAAATATACAAGCTTTTTTCCTTATAAGCATAAAGAAACCCAGAAAGGGAGCTTTTATGAACACACATAATCAGTGGGTAAATGACGTAACATGTATGGTTTCAATCAGGAACAATGAACAATCTTCTGTGGGGAAGTCATGAACCCTTTGGAAAACAAGATTGAAAACGAAAGTGCTGATACGTGCTTACATAAAGTGACAATTATGCATCAATGGTTAATAGGTTTGAAACTGTGTCCTGTTTGATGATGATTCATCTTGCATTCTGGAAATGGATTACTGAATGTGAGCTAAGGTGATGATCCCATCAATGGGAAGAGAGATGTGGAAATCCACCTGCTGTAGTTCACCTCCACACCCAAATCCCCCGGATTCTGATGGCATTCTTATTTCTTAATACACGCTTCACCTGCCAATGTGACATTTAACATTAGTCCTCATCTGGTGTCAATCAGCATAGTTCCACCAAAGTTAATGAAGCTACATTGATTTACTCCAGCTGAAGAGCTGGCCCATTAAATTCTGATCCATTTCAGGATGATTTTTCACTAATCCCTTGTCTGTCTACCTGATGTTTCTCCAGGGAATTTCGAGAGTTTGCAAATGGTTCTGTCTGTGTGGAATGTGATCCCCAGTGTGAGAAGATGGAAGAAAACATGATCACATGCTATGGACCGGTAAGCCTAATGTAAATACTCTGTAGCTGTAACCTGGTTAGTAAACTGTGCTAGCACAGGCATTTTTATAAACATCTGTTATGGTCCAGTGGGACTTTTGCCATCATTGTTCACGACCATTTCAAATATATCAGCGGTAAATGGTGACAAGGAAAAGAATTTTTCACACATCCATAGAACCTACCTTTATCACTACTGAGGTATTGTTTGCTCCTATTCTCGGGAAGTCCTATTCCTCTCTAGGCCCACTGTCCCTGAGAAAAATTCTGTCTTCAGCAATTGCATTCTGCCAGTGCAGATTTTACCCTTTTGGATAAGGAATTCCTTGTGTACATCCTTTAAGTGGTATGAAATGTTGGTACCACTTTAATGGTTTATGGGTTTCATTAAGAAGGCTCTTTGGTGGTTGGAAATGTGAAGTGACCCATATAGAGATGGATATCGAATCTATTTTGGTGCATAGCCCTAACAACAGGCAGGACCGTCATGTGTGCAGAATACATACAATCTCCCTGCATCTTCTCCAATATATGGGAAGAGTTTATATTTTGGGCTTTTTGTGGTAACACATTAGCAGGGAGAATTTGGCTCATAATTTTTGACTCACTGATTGCAGAGTGTTCTGTAAAGAGCAACACAAGCACTCTGATCATCCTTTGATTATAATCGCAGTGGTTCACCCACTCAGGAAATTGACATCCTCCATTTCCTACCCATGTAGGATATTTGGATTTGTAACAGGCCCCTGGCGTACAGGTCAGTGACTCGGGTTCGTCATACAGAGTTTCTCTGTTGACAGCTGGAAACACTGCATACTTTTGCTCAGCTCACTGTTTGCTCGATTGCATTGGCTTTGGATGAGGTACCATGTGCCTTATCATCAAAACTAGGACACTCCTAGTTTCTTGGTCCTTCAGGGGACTTGAGTTACAGTTTCTAACTTGAGGTCTCCATCAGTAACGATGAAAATGAAATCCCCATCTCCTGCAGGGAGAGGCGACCACTTGTTATTGCTGTGACCAGCGATCACTGGCAAAATACGGCCTGGAGATAATTCTGTGACACAAACAAGCTCATCAGGGTGCAATCAGGACGATTGTGTAGCGCCGTTTAATATTGAGCAGTGGTATAGGAAAATGTGCAGCTGAAAGGAAGCCGACGGGAGGCCCGTTGGGGAGTATGCATCAAAAGTAAATAAACCAAATCACATGTAAACACTCCAGAAGCAGCACTCGGATGGTACTGTCCATGTAGCACATATTCAGCACCGTGCCCTACAATTAACGTTCATTGGCGTCACGTAGCTAAATCCCTGTTCGTTATGAGGGAAATGTACCCCGATATCTTTGTGTGCACAGCACCCAGCCTACTCCCAGCCATTCTTGTGCAGTAACAAATGGTAAAGAAAATCTCATAGGTTGCGTTTCTCTCACGCTCTCCAGGGACCAGACCACTGCACCAAGTGCTTCCATTTTAAGGATGGCCCCAACTGTGTGGAAAAGTGTCCTGATGGTGTACAGGGGGCCAACAGCTTCATCTTCAAATACGCTGATGAGGACCGGGAGTGCCACCCTTGCCATCCAAACTGTACCCAAGGGTAAGCTGGAGTTCTGCTTTGTTGTTTGATGTTTCTCTGAGGTAGCGGGTTTGTTTGGCTACTACTTGGCTGGGAAAAAAAGTTTGTCATTCCTGGAAGTCTGTGCATACCCAGCTATTCCATAATCTTTGACTTTAGGATACAAGACCCGGTCCTTAAGGTTTTGCAACTCATTAGAGGACTAATTAGCACTGCCTTTTTTAACTTAAAAAGGTCCTTAGTGCCGAGGTCTTGGCCCTCTCGATAGCACCTCCGGTGCAGAAAGCACCTCTAATACATGTCCCTGAAAGCTGGATGTAAATGGGCATTCTATTTAACATTTATTTGTGGAGAGGTTTTTCTCATGGTGGACATTATTACATCTCAGCATCAGTGCACTGGGTCCTGTGAATCAAGGATGCAAAGCTATTTTACAGATGGGAACGGAGGCAAAGGAAGATTGAGTGACTTGTCTAAGTCACATGGCAAGTTTGTGGGACTGAACGCAAATCTCCCTCGTCCCCACATCAAGCACAAGACCATCTGTCAGGTGGAGAAATAAAGAGGGGAGGGGCATCTGGGGCTTCTTGTTTTCAAGTTATGGAAGGTGGGTGCTAAAAGTTGCCTTCTTTGTGCTGTGCTCCTGTGCCATAGCCTGGCCCGATCCAGGTGCAAATGCTCACTTGGGCTTTTCACTAACACATCCTCTTGTGAGCTGAACCAAGACACCAGCAGTTGGAAGTGGCAGAGGCAAAATGGGAACA
Source organism: Pelodiscus sinensis (assembly GCF_049634645.1). NCBI lineage: Eukaryota > Metazoa > Chordata > Testudines > Trionychidae > Pelodiscus > Pelodiscus sinensis. The sequence goes on along the minus strand of NC_134717.1, from coordinate 58,843,427 downwards.
GTTCAAACTAACTCTGACCAAAAACACGAGGGGCAATCAAACATCTTAAAGTTTGCTGCCTCACTGTATCGTTCCTGAGGTCTGTAACACTTCAGTCACCTTCTTCTTCCAGAGAAAAAAGAGTGGGAAGTATTTTTCTACTGGTGATGGCTATTGATTATAATCAGTTTAAAAAGTTCTCACATTCATAAGAAAGGCAGTCTCCAAACCTATATCAAGAGGAATCCTGTGCCGTAATCAGCAGTGCTGTTGATTTCACAAACTGGATTATAGCCCTTTTAAGTTCTTTTTTTCTGCTGTCACCTTTTAAACTAACCCTTTTCATTGTCATTCAACTGAATTACTTGTTCCTCCTCCTGTTTTTCAACTTGCAATATCACTTCCTGTATTTGCCAATAGAATCTGTTACCTGGTTCAGTGCCCTAAATTTTCAAAAGCAACCACAGATTGAAACTCTCCTGTCTGGCACCCTCAGGAATCTGACCAGTTCTGAACCAGAGAATTTGCTGAACCAACAGGAGGTCAATATTGTCTAGCAGCATTACCAACATATTTAGAGGTAAATTGGAGCTAAATAACAGCACAGCACACGGAGAGTTAGGACCAGTAGCAGTAAATAAACTTTTTGGGACTGTGGGAAACTTGGCCACATGCGTGATAAGTGGACCTCTGGCTAACTGAAATTATTCCAGATGATGGATGTTTCTAGACAGGAGAGTTCTAGAGTAGGGAGATTTAACATGTAGTGATTTTTGGGTGCTCCAGTGTTTGGGCACCCATCTAGCGGCACATGGAAAGGAACATGATTGACAGCAAGCTCAGTAATTTTGGATTAAGATCCCTTTAAGGTTTCTCAAACTGAGTTGTTTTTGAAAATGTAGGCCATGATGTCTGGCAAGTGTCTACCAACACTCGCCAGATATCACGTATTGTGGAAACCAAGCTGTGCTAGAGGACTTGATTTTAGACACTGCTCCCAGAGCGTATGGGTTAGGAACCAAGTCACTTTCTAAGGGCAGGCCTGTTGGATGGGGCCTATGGTCAGCACATTTTAAGAGATGCCAATTTTTGGCAGCCAGAGGAAAGGCTTTGGAAAGTGGCATGAGTGCTAAGAAATCCTGTACCCAAGTAGCTCTAGTGAAAGAAGCCGTTATCATTCTGACTGGGCCACTCGCAGTCAAAATTTTCTTTTAAGCAGACAAAGGGCTATGCCCAATGCAGAGAGAAAGAGGCAGAGGAAGAAAACTTCATCCAGCGCAGCAATCGTCACAGGAGGGTTTTATTGGTTTGCAGCTAAAATTAAATCAGTAAATTATTCAATATAATGTTGATGTCAACAGCTGTTGCCATTCAAAATGAGACCTTTTGCTGGTTTTGCAAATCTAATTACAACGGAGCCATTAGGGAAATGAAAGTGAAATCGCAGAGCGACAGCCAGGATCTGCGGTAGATTCGTCTTCCTCTCAGCCCGTTTAAATCAGTTGTGCGTGTAGGAGAAGAGGATAGGAAGAAACGCTATGAAGAGGAAAAGATACCCCAGGAGCAGCGTTTTCATGGATGGCTTTAATGGAGGAGGGAAATGTTTTTTCAGGTCAACTCCTCCTAAGGTTTGAGTCTACATCGATGGTCTACCCTTCTCAAGGAGCAGCATTGGTGGGGGATCAGAGTGGAAATTCATGCTTCCTAACCCTAACACTTCCAATTCTGTCCCTCCCTCCCTTTCTCCCAAGGCTCATTCCTGTCTGTATATCCAACCAGTAAACCCTCCAGTAAATGCTCCAGAGAATGGAGAGGCGCACACAATGCACCTTCCAATCCCCCTCACCGGAGCAAGGATTGTTGTCTGCGAATGGGCCCCTATTTCCCCTCGTCATGGCTGGAACATGTAATACAGGCAGGAGAGAGAAAGGAATTTACCCCTGTGCAGCTGGGGAATGATTGTGACCATCTCTTTCTTAATGAGTCATAAAAAAATAACAGTTAACAAGCTATTGGGATTTTGCCAGGCCCGTAGCAACTGGACTTTGCCCTGGCTGAACAGAGCTCCTGGTGTTGTGATTTGACAATGAAAGCCTAAGCTTTCTCCTCAACCTGCAGCATCCATGCGACTAGATCTAATTAGACAAATAAATGTGTCACGTTTGCAGGGTATGTCAGACTACAGCTGAATGGCCGGCATCAGTAGCGATGGTACCCAAAAGTATGCTCCCTGAGTAATGTGAATGTAGAGGTCTGGTTGGCCTCTAAAGCAGAGAGCTTAGCTTTGGCCAGTCAAACGCTAGTTCTAGTGATAGTCTCATCCCCTTCTTATAAAAAGGGGGGCACATTCTTTGAAATTACTGAACATCTGGGTTCAGATTAACAATCTGGAAAAAATCTATGCCAGGCCCTTTGATTTAAAAAAATAACCCAGTTAACTTCACATATTCCTTTTGGGTATTTCTTTAAAAAAAAAACCAAACAAACAAAAAAAAAACCTGTTCTTCTATCATCCCAAATATACTTGTATCACTCTGCACTTACGTTAAATGGTGATGGTCATAATGAGTGCCCCAGATGTCTGGTTTCTATATCTCGTCCGTCTTCTTGCCAGCATTGTCAGGCACTCATTGGATATTGCCTGGGGAGAGAGAAGGAATCAATTTGTCTTCCCACCTCCCTCTCATTTAGAATTCTCCAGCTTCCCTGCCTTCCTGGAAGAATGAGTATTTAAATTTCCCTTCAAGAAGAAAGGGGAAAAAAAAAGAGAAGAGATGGGATGTCGCTCTGGATATTTGGCTCACAATTGAATTGGTTCCGCAAAATCATAATCAGACTCCATCTAGCATGTCTGTTGTTTTCTGTGCTAGAGTGAGTGTGGGGAACCAATCTGACACCAACTCTAAACTACCTGTCAAGAAGTGTTATGTAGAGCACAAATCGCATGGCTCACTCGGGCAATGTTACACCTTTGAGGGCTGAGTATTTCCTTTGCTATCTAGTCTTGTCTACTCCCAGCGGTGGTCTGAGGTGGCAGGGAAAGGCAAAGGGCCCTCTTCACCTCTTCTCATAATGCACATGGACAGAACGGGTCCATCAGTACCCGCAGGCTTGCACTTTGGAGCGAGGGTTTACTACACCATCTGAGCAGGTATAAGTGAAAATCTTGTTAATAATAATAAAAGCATCCAGCCCTTTTAATTATCTTCTGCTGAACAGGAGAACTGACTAGGTGTGGCTTACCGTGGGCACCGGCAAGAACGTTGTAAAGCTTCTAGCATTTTTAGCAGTGCAGCCCCATACTGTGCATCAGCTGTCCCATGCCAAATGGGAGCAGATCTGAGGCACCCCAGATAGATATCTCCTTTAACCCATGGTAGTTCTGGAGGTGCTCCCAACCAGTATCCAAACTGGCACACTTCCATACACCTAAACAATAATATATATATATTTTAAAAGTCACTTCCTCATCCCGGAAGAGAGGAAACCTCGCCAGACGTCTCATCCTCCTGCTGAGCAGGGTTCACTTTGATAATTTTCTGTAGCAAATGTGCTAATCTTCCCCTCCATCTCTGTCCCTCTGCACCAAGAATAGGCTCAGGCATGCCTAACCCCAGCACACATTCAATCAGCATGCAACTGATCACCGGAGGGTTGCCGTTTCCATGGCCAAAGAGAACAAATAGGCCTGGAATGTCAACCAATTCCTTGTTACTGAAGGAATGGAGGGAGGACAGCCTGCCCTTCCATCTGAGGACTCAGCTGATCTCTGATGTGGAGATGCAGGATATTACAGTGTCTAAGACCAACAGGAGTTACTACCTACTCTTCTTTTTTAATATGTGTAGTTTTCTCTATTAGTTTCCCCAATTTTGTCAATAGGAAGGTCTTGAACGTAAAGATGCATTTTTAACTGGGCAAACTCCTTTTTCTGATTTCTACAGGTTGAACTTCTCTAGCCAGGCACCCTCAGGACCTGACCAGTGCCAGACTAGAGAATTTGACAGACCACTGGGGATCAGTGTTGTCTAGCAGCATTACCAACACTTCCACTGTTTATGGAGTTCTTAGAGGACATTTAGGGGTAAATTGGAGCTGTAAAGAAACTTTATGGGATTATAGGAAACTTGGCCATACCCATGAAAAGTGGACATGAGGCAAACTAAAATCCTGCCGGACCATGGAATTTGCTGGACCAGAGAGTGCCATACTAGAGAGGTTCAACATGTACATATTTCACAAGTAGGTAGTACCCTTTAGGGTTGAATTTAGCTGAACACCCAAAAGGTCTTCTCTATCTTTGTAGGCTTTATGAGTGTACCCTGAGCAGTGCATTTGATTTATGATGGTGCCCGTTCTGTGATTCCCATCCTTCCACCCCGTTCCTGTAACTTCCTTCAGCTATCCCTGCCGCTTGTAATAGTTCCACATGCGTATCTGATGAAGGGCTGGATTCAAACCTTGAAGGTAGTTTCTTTTCCCTACTTGATTCAGCTTCCTTAGTATCTCTCCGAACATGCACTTTCCTTCGTCCAAGGAAACAGGGACTCCAGCCCAGCAACCAGATCTGTTTGGGTGGGGTTATTATGCTCTGCGTAGGCCTATTGACTTCATTGGAGCTGAGTATAGACTCTAGGGTTCACCCATGTCGATGTGAGTGTAGGATCAGCACAGATGATGGGATTAATTGATGTCTGATTCCTCTTTTCTAGGGCTGAGCAGTTTTTTAGAGATTTCATTAGCTTTGCCTGCCACTTAACTGGAAAACTAATGACTTTTCACAGATTCTGGCTGGGAAGAGCCATGCCTCCTTAACTCAAAAGAAAACTTTATATTTGCTCCTGCGGGAGCTAAGAAAAAAGGATCATTTCAAGAAAGGGCAGCTGCTGTTTTTACTTTTACATGTTACTAATCTGCTCATTTCTTTACAGAGAACCATTACCTAAAACCCTGTACTGGCCACCAAGTGTATCAACTCCTTGATGGAGTGTGTATTGACAGTTACAATCACTACAAAGCTCACTAACAAACAGATGTATGTGTCAGCTAACCAATTCGTTTACAGGGAGAAGATGGAAATGAAATCACATCCAGGATCCCCAGTGTTCCCGGGAGAGGGAAAATCTGGGGATGAGTCAGTACCATGTGGGAAGTATTTCTTTTGTTATGGGTGGCCTGTAAGTGTTAAAACCAACCTGGAAACTCTGAAATTAAGGCAGTTATTTCCAGAAAAAAAAATGACTGGTGGTTTCAGACCAAAAATGGGGATGGGTTTCAGAAAAATGACTAACTAAGCCCCAGCTTCTGCTATCATTGCTCACAATGCGTAGTACCATATCCTTGGCCATGTCTACACCATGAAACTATTTTGAAATTAGTAAATTCGACTTAACTCCCGAAATTTTAACTGATGTGTCCAAGGCAGGCTCCGTTAATGTGGACCTTGGTCTCAGAGCCCCAGGAAGCACTGGGGAGTAATTAGTTTGAATTACTCTGGGTAGTAGTTATTTCGAATAGTGGGTCTGGAGCATCCACACTAACGCTATTTCAAAATAACTCTTTCGGAATTAAGTTACTCCTGATGAAAAGCTGGAGTACAGATTTCGAATTCCATGGCCCATTCTTTCGAAATAATGGGCTTGAGAGTGTGGTTATGCTGCTTATAAATTCGACCTTTGGGGAGAGTGGGTTATTTTGAAATAAAGTCCTAGTGTGGGACCAGGGCCTTGTGTTGTTACATTGAAATTAATGAGCTCACTTGGAGTGTGTGCAAGTGGTACTCCGCGCAAGAGTGGCAGAATCTGCCCACAAGAGGAAAGTCAGTGGAGACTGAGTAATCACTGGCATAAAGTTGTTTTATGTTTAACTCAAAATCAATGGCATTGCTGCTTAGACCACAGGAGAAATGCAAATGGCCAAGACAACAGTTTCCCCAAGTTTGGGTCTTATTCTTCAGAAGCCTGAGAAAATAAATGCACCAGCAAGGTGAAATGACTCTAAGACAAAAGGCTCTTTTTTACATTAGGCTGCCAGTTATCTGAACAGATAATGGGCTCACAGGCCTCTAATTTGAAAAAAAAAATCCTTCTTTCTATTTATAGCTGGGGTCTGAGCTCAGCAGCTTTTGATGAGCAGGAGAAGGGGTGGTCGGAACAACTTTTCAGCCTCCTTCATTACTGCGCTGGCTTTTTGGAACTGCTGAGGATGCCAGGCGGGGAAGAAGAAATGTTACAGATGTGCCCGAGGCTGGACAGAATATAAAACCTCGGAGCCCAAGACAGCTGAAATTTCAAAAGTCCTTGTTAGAGGTCTCTCTACTATGAATTGTATTTGAATCCAATCCTGGCACTAGGCAGTCTGTCTAGCTACCTGCCCATTAAGTGTATCCCTTTCATGTACAGAATGCTGCCTGAGTTCATTATTATGGCAACCTATTTTTGTTTGCCTGGCACAGCATTTGTGCAAAACTATCAGTAAACACACAAGAACTGAGATGTGGTGTTACACTGCTTCTCCTGAGGGGGGAAAAAAGTGGTCAGTGAAACTGGGTGAATTTAGTTTTTAAAGGTCGATTGATATTGAAATGAGTTATTTGAAAGGAAATAAGAGCTCCTAAGTGGTGAGAGATAGTGAAGCTGAGAGGAGACCTCCTGGGAGCCTGTTTAAACTCCCTCGAATCTGTCTCCCGTGTCGTTCTCTCAGAGCAAAATTGAAAGCCTGGGGTTTTCAGAGAGTTGGACGCCTGCTTCTCTTCAGCTCCTGTGAAAATCCCAGCTCCTGGGCCTTTAATTAAAGACCGAAGCACATGGTTTGCTATTCATGAGTGCTAAGCAACTCACAGTGCTGACTGATGGTCAGGCTGCTTATTTGAGTGCCCAGATATTGATGGAGCGGCTTGACTTTTTAGGCACCTATTTTCTGAAAATTACAGCCACTGTCTTCACGCTGTAATGGACTTTCTGCATAGGTACCCTGCTATGCGATTCACAGACCGCTCCTATAAAGGGGATAAGGAACTCCATGAAAGCTCCATAGGTAGGCAGATCCCCACATGCTTCAGTGGGTCTCCATCTAGGGACCCTCTTGTGAAAGGAACAGGCTGTTAGGTTCCCCCAAATGAGTCAGTTGCCCACAGAGGCTCTGTGCCAGTTGCTGGTCCCCCAGAACTCTTGGCAATACCGTTCTGGTAACACCGTGCTGCTCAGCCTTCCTTGTGGGGCTGTGGCAAGGAGGTACCATGCTGTGGTAAAGCATTGCTGAAGGAGCCCAGTGGATTGGGTGTGCGATGATGCCATGGAAAGTGGTGAGCTTCCTCGGCCATCGTGGCTTTCGAGAAGAAGACTGGCTGAAAAACGCAAGCTCGAATGCTGCCCCCTTCTGCTGCACAGCTTGCCTGACAGGAGGAGATGACAGGGCTGGAAATATTTCTGCAATGGCCCTGTCTGTGAGTGAGGACAGTTCACACCACAATATTAATTACGGAAAATAGCTTGCCACCTATCTCCCAGAGATCTCCAGCCATGCGAACGAGCAGCCCATGTGCTGTAATCACTGGTTTCGTGTGTAAAACAACAGCCCAAAAAAGCAACTGTATTGTTCGGCCTCCCACGGAAAGCAGGTGAAACCTGCCTCAAGTATTGTTTGAGCCGAGATGGGCCCAACCTTATGCTGCTTGTATTGTTCTCTGCTGTCTGTTTTTGTGTCACAAGCTGCAATTTCACAATGCCTTTGGTATCTTTCGAGAATTATAATTAACCATTTGGCACATGGCAGGGGGGATTCCAGTTTTGTTTTTTATCTGTCTGTAAATAATGGATTTCTCTCTCTTTCTCTCCCTGTTTTTCAATTTGGATTTGCTGCAGGTGCATAGGCCCCCGTATTGAGGACTGCGTCGGCCTGATGGATAGGTACTTGCTGAGCGCTTGCTCCCGTTGTTCTCCTCCCATACTCCACGTGTGGGCAAGGGCGTGTGTGTGTGCATGTCGCTGTGAATGGCGAATGATATTTTCTGTTCTGTACTTGCCTGCAGGTGTAGAGGCCCCACTAGTCATGACTGCATTTACTATCCATGGACACGCCAGTCCACCTTACCTCAGCATGCTAGGTAACATCCTCCATCTTTCCATGTTGTACCTCAGGATCCTTCCCCGGTTATCACCCAAGAGTTGTACTAACCAGTCTGTTTAGAAATATGAATTAAATTGCGTAAAGTGTGTCATTGTTTATCCTCAACAGTGGGATATACAGCGCGGCCTATAGGTGGCTTTACAGTTGGAAAGTAAAGTTATCTACACCATCAATAGAATTGGTTGAAAAGTCCCCAGAGCTGTTGTGTATCACTTTTTTTTTCAATGTCAAACGTTTGACAACAAAAATGCTTAACTAAACACCGGGAAATGTTTAATTTAATTTAATGGAGATTTTCATTTCAGTCTGGTTTTTTAAAAGCCAAATTGAAAAAAAATGAATGGCAACAAAGTGATAAAAGAAACACGAAAGGTTCCTCAAAATTGAATTGTGTTCATTAAATGACCCAACATAGACAAAACTATTTTTCTTCCAAAAAATTATCTCAAAAATTGTTAACCAGCGCTAATCACTTAATTTTGAATTATAAAATGGCACTGGAAGTTGAGAAATCCAGCCTATGTTTGCACTGGGATTGTTTTAAAATGCATGCATGCCAAGCCAAATTTATGTAGAAAGAATGTACATGTTTGCATCTAATTAGCCCTCTGTGCTCATCTTTTGTTATATCCCATTCTTATCCTGTGGGTTTTTTTCCCATTGTATTTATTCCCCATTCAGACTGGTTAGTAGAGCTTCCATGCCCTCAGAGTGTAAAATCTGACTGAGAGTTTTTCCTTTCAGGCAACTTCACCTCATAAAGCAGTTAGCTGGCTCTCTTTGGTTTGTCTTCAACATTTCCTTATACTGGAACCAAAAGATTGTGAGGAAACATAAATGAGCCTAATGGTTTAAAATACATGTTTCTGTGCATCCAGGATACTTACTCAACATAAAGATCCTTATTTTTTAGTTGTTGACTGGCAGGGTTTCTACTGAGGGGAGAATAGACTTAAAAATACAACTAGAAATGCCAGCCAAATGTCTTTCTTCAATGATATAGGCAAGATGGGTTAATATTTGATCCAAAGCCCAACGCAGTTCATGAGAAGAGGCCCAGGTTTTCAAGAGTGACTAGCCATTGTGAGCACAGCAATTTTTAAAGGCACAGTGTAAGACTCTTTGTTTAAGACGCCCTTATTTTCAATCTCAGACTAAGTACCCAACCTGGAAGTGCCCCAGATCACCAGTTACATCTGCAAGCCTTGACTTTGTCAATTGCCCTGAGTTTTGGATCAAGCTCTTTGGCCCCGAGTGAGAAAAGCACTTCAGCACATGCTTAGCTTAAAGAACTTCAACAGAACTACATGTATAATCCAAGTTAAGGATGTGGATAAGTGCTTTGCATGATTGGGCCATTGGTCATTTTGAAAGGAATTATAATACATTGTGTTTTACAATGAGGATCGTATAAACCAAACAGTAAGAAAATGTTGTGTACTTTGTAGTGGAAATACTAGGAAGATGAGTCATAAGTCATGAAAATACCCCAGGCTTTGTATCCTGTGGTCTCCAGTATACATGTTTTAAATAAAGCTGCTTGATATTGTTAGCACAAGAGGGAGAGCGCACATCAGACTGTTTGTTGGTTAATTTAACTGACAAGAGTGTGAAGCTTAACTTTGCTTTCAGAAGATGGATTTATTGTCTAGATACTTATTTAAATCTCCAAGGGCACGGCCCAATGCACACTGAAGGCAATGGAAACACTCTCATTAATGTCATTGGCTGTGAGATCAGACCTTTAAATTTAGGTAGCGAAATGAGTAATGAAATGTGTGACACACAAGTTGGATGAGGTAATATCTTTTACTGACCTGACGTTTGTTGCTGAGAGAGATGGGGTGTTCAGCTTACACAGAGCGGTTCTTCCAGTCTGGGACCAGACTTGAAAGTTCATCTCTTTCACCAACAGAAGTCAGATCAGTAAAATACTTGCCTACCTAGTCTTGCTAATATCCTGGGACCAAGATGGCTACAACTGAGGACGTATGAGGAATTCAGGATGTGACATGAGTCTGCGGCAGATATTTGCTAATAAGCTATCCATTTTCAAGACCTTAAAACAAACACGTGCACTATAAGATTCTTTCTATTCTAAGAAGTGTTTATTGCAATGAGTCTGTAATCTACTGTCAAGCAGGCTACTGAGGTGTGGGGGAGGGGTGAACATTAAAGGGGATGTTTTAATCCATTCAAACGCACCAGGTTCTGCTCCATTTGGTGTGAGTAGTGAGTGACTCTCAACTCTGGAATTGGGAAAACCATTTCCAAGAAAGAATGTTTCCTTTAGAGCTGACAGCTTTGCTAAATGTATTTTGTGACAAAGACTGCAGTGTCACTGTGACCACATTTTAGGATGTGTGCGTGTTGTCACTTTCAAACCAGTGCAAGAATTCAGTGCTGGTTTATGGCTTCCAAGCCTACATGTATTAAATTTGGAAAATTGTCCATTTTCTGGAGACAAAAGTGCCCTTTGTTTAGGGAAAAAATAAGCAAAACTGCACTGGCAAAAATTATATATTTTCTGTGTGATGTGAGTGGTGAAAACCAAAGTGTGTCTATTTCACTTTAAACGGAACCCTTTACATATTCCTCTAGCGATCTTTTATCCACCATGAGCTACTTCATGTCACTAGTGACTAGTCTGCATTTTCACTATTGGTTCAAATTGGCTTGAATCAGGACTGAATTGAAAAGCAGGGTGCTTTGTTGTTGAAACAGCCAGCAGAAAAGTCTCTAATACAGACCAATGACATATTTCTCACTTCCTTTTCCCAGTCAATGCTGTTATTCTTTCCAGTTTTGCAATTTGCAAATTGTTTTTGCCATGATCCGCTGGCCTGAAGGTTTTTGTAAGAGCCTGATGGAATAGCAGAGGAATTTTTACTGTCATGTTTAATAAAGATGAATCAGATGGGTACCACGCTGCTTGTTTTCCGAAAGACCAGCAGTGACATTTCAAAACATATCTTCTTTCAGCTCGTGTCTAGAGACTTTAATGACAATACATTATTATCCCCTTATATTCAGGAATTTTTATTCTTAGTATTTCCGAGTAGAATTCCACGTCATGTGATGTTAGAATCACTTTTATTTTCTCATTTCCAGCTGAACGGCACTTAAAATATGAGGAACATTTTACCCCTTTCCTTTGGACCAGTTGATTGATATCTAAACAGCTGTTAGATTGCTTGTTAGATCTATAAATGCACTGATTCTTTGTTCCACAGCAACCCAAATGGGATTTCAATAAATTGTTTATCTTTACAAAGGGTTTCACCACATTGTTAACTACCAGAAAAAGTTCAATCTATAAAGGGAGTAAATGTCTCCTTAAACCAACCAGTAAAAGCTTTTAGAGTTCCTGGGAGAAATGAGCCTTTCTTTTATTTGCGGCTAGTTGCCAAATTCCAGCTATTGGAACAACAGGACGTGCTATGCTGTAGACATAGCAATACTGTGGAAAGCCATAGCTCTGTTATGAGTGTTATGACACACTCTGTATGTTTTTGTAATGTCTAAGTGTGGTTGTCTCTGATTGTAATGTATGTGTTAGGCTGCTTTTAGGATCAGATTCTGTCTCCAGAATCTCAGCATCAGGTACATAACAGGCCTATGGGATGTGTTTGTGTGGTGGTGGGGAGGGATGACAGGAGGGGTCATGATCAGAGTGTTGTTGAGCTGTGGTATTCTTAGCTAATTTAACTGGAAAATACAAGTATTTGTACACTAATCCTTTCCTGAAAACCACGAGAAAAATGGAGGTGAACTGTGTATGCCATGTTCTGATGTACGCTGGGATTTTTCCAGGGAGCCTAACAGAGCTTTATGTGTAGCTCCAATTGAATGTTAGCGGGAGGAGATACCTATCCCTCCAGGTGTCTTTTAAAATTCCAGCTGAAATGATGATGAGGAGAGTTTTAGGAACAATTGAAATGGATATAGAGAGAGGGAGTACGAACAGAAAAACTCTACCAACAGGGTGGTGGTGTTTTTAAAATAATGTCCCAGCAATACAAGTCTTCTTGTTTTCTCCACAGAATTTAATTCAGCTATTCAAGCCAGGCCCAAGATAACATTCAACTAGTGTGAATGTGTATCTAGATTTACTAAGTTTTTAGTACTTAAACTTTTAGACATTCAAGGTATAATTTCAAGGAAAAGAATTCCTTAAGTAATGGATGGAGCTGCTATATTTCTGGGATGAGATCTATCATGAAACTGAAGATGTAATCCGGGGAAGGAGAGGTAAGGAAACAGCACCATAATAGTTCCCTGAATCAGCCTGTATTGATTTACACCCTAACTAAATGGGCTTCACGTTTTCCTTTTAACTAACAGAAGCTAATTAGCCCGGTCCCCCATTGCGAAGTGGTTACATAAAACGATGTGTAGATATTAACTTAAATTACAATATCCTCATACTTTCTTCCTATTAACAAACCACGTTCTCTCAACTAATCATCCTTTCACAAACAAAAGATTTTTTATATACAGTGTCTGTATACAAGAGCTAATTAACAGTAAACTCTTTGTAATGCAGGCAGATCCTTTCATAGCTGTTCCATAACCCCCTACACAGTGTGATTTCATTAGAATTTCACAGTAATTCAGTAGCACAGAATACATGATAAGGGGAAGGGAAACCTGCCTCTAATAAACTCTCAGTGCTCATCATTTTTATAGCACTTTCTTCCAGTGCGTGGAGTAAAGCATTCCATATGTTCCAGTTATTTATAGAATAATTACAGCCATTCTTTGGAAGAGGGCAAGGAAAACCCAAAATCAAAGCTAAAAAGCCAAAAAACTCTCCCCATAAAAAAAATTACTCAAAGGGGGGGAAATGAGATTTATTTGTGATTATAAATAAAACTATAAACCTACCTCTTGACCGGTAAAATATACTATTCCAGAGAAACTTTTGGATACAGTCACAGAACAGATCAATTCAGAGAACGGATTATATTTTTAAATATTGAAAAAGAATAGAAAAGCAAACTATTTTTGGACCTGACTTCTATGGATTAGATTACTGAGGTCACGCTTTTACCCTGCCGGAATAAAGCAGAGTGACAGATAAAGTCAGGTTTATCAGGTGAGGCAGTTTGATCTAGTGGTTCTATTCCTGACGTGGCAGCTGGCCAGTTAGGTGACTCTGGGCGGGACATTTCTCTCAAATGCTGCTTTTTCCTCTCCCGCTCTTGCATATTTAGATTGTCTAAATGATGCAGGTGCATGCTGTCTGCCACAAAAGGTGTTTGATCTCGGGTATAGACCCTAGGTGCTCGTAGAATGTAGATAACTCATAGTAATGAGTTTAGAGAGGCTTGTAAACACACACACTAGATCCCCCAGTGAGTTATGAATTACAGCTCTGTGGGCACTCTGCACCTGCCAGTGTTAATCGGGACTTGGAACTGATCAGACGAAGCATAGAAGCAAAGGAGGGGGGAATGCTCCTCAGAGGAGCTACCAACAGGAGAGAGGCAAGGCTACAGATGCAGCAGTAGCTGCTTGCAGGAAGACGTATTAGATTCCCACTGCCCATTGCCTGTACGACGACCATACACTCAAAATTAGTACAAGGCACTAGACTTGGCCCTCTCGTGAGTGCAGTCCACTACCAAAGGAGTGGCACTGGGGCAATTTTGGACTTTCACTAGTCTTCCTCATAGGCAGAGTCCCCCTGCAACAGGTAATGAGGGTCACTGAATGCAAAAACTGATTGTCTGGCTAAGCATTCAGAAGTAGGTAATGCCAAAGATAAGGTTACATGCACCAACTTAAGACATAATGTGCAACCCATAAAAAAGGCCAGACTGGATCAGACCACAGGTCCATGTAGCCCAGTGTCCTGTCTTCCGACAGTGCCCAATGCCAGATGCCCCAGAAGGGAACAGAGCAGGGAGCCCTGTTATCCATTTCCAGCCTCTGACTGACAGAGGCTAGGAATTCCTAGTAGTTTTTTAAACCCTATTAAAGTCTTGTCTTCACAACATCCTCTGGCAAGGAGTTCCACAGATTACTTCCTTTTGTTTGTTTTAAACCTGCTACCTATTAATTTCACTTGATGACCTCCAGTTCTTAGGTTATGGGAACAAGTCAATAACTTTTCCTTATTCACTTTCTCCACCCCGGTCATGATCTTTCGTAAGCGCATGCTGTTCAGATTTACGAGAAGCACAATGGCAAGTATACAATTCATGCTTAATGTATGGTTCGATGATAAAGGAGGTTGTAAAAATGGTTTCAGGAAAGGAAAATTGTTTTTGTTTTAAAACTCTCAAGTGCTTAAAAATGGCACTTTTTGGCACAATTTTTCCTCAAACTTAAAAAAAAAAGAAAAAAAGAAAAAGAAAATGACAAGCACAGAGAAACCCTGGTAAATTTCAGCTGAAAAAGTGAGTTTCAGAAAGTTCTGAGTGACTGAAAACTGATACGCAACCTTACCTTTGGCATTTTTCCTCTTATGTAACTTATAGCTGTCTCTGGTTTTGTTGCCACATTGTGTGTACACACATCCAGTGAGACATGCTTCTGGTGATCTCAGATACAGGTGAACTCCAATGAGAATGAGGATCATTGAACACCTGAAATTCTTCCAATAAATGGCAGTTTATGATTTACAATTCGGGTAATAGTGAACTTGCATGTACAGTGAAATTGTGCAGTGAAAAAAGTGTCTTTGTTGCAATATAGTTTGTCCCTCCACGGTCTCCAGTTTAATTCAGTTGCCTCAAATGAGAATTAATTTATAATAAGATTAAATCCATATTAAATCCTCATTTGAGACAACTGAATTAACAAAATGGATATATATAGACAATTAAATTATAATAAGATTAAATCTATATTAAATCATCTATGTATTATTAAAATACATCCATTGAGCTGTAAAATATGTAAGATGCAGTGTTTAGTGCTCAGTGAATAATATCTTAATGATTCATTATTATTTAACATACAATAAGTGCGGATGAAAACCTGTAGACTTGCTTCCATCTTGTTTTAATAAAGTTGCTGGATTTGCCCCTTCTGCTATTACGTTGCAACAATATACACAACAATGTGTATTTAATTTTAAAATCTGACCATCACTTCATTATCTGTGTCTCCAGCCTTCTTTTTTTTTTTCAATCTGTGGAAAGTTGAAGAAGTTAAAATTGTTGCATAAAATGCAAAGCTTTGTTTAAACAAAAATGTCATGCTAGTGTAGTTGTGTTGCGGGCATTCATGGGGTCAAAACTGGTGGGTTAGGTTTCTTCCATTTCTAACTTCTAGAGTATGTCTACACTGCAGATTTTTTCCAGAAAAATGGCTGTTTTTCTGGAAAAACAATACTTATGTCCGCACTGCTATTGTGTTCTTTTGAGAGAAAGTCAAAATAATGGAGGGGTTTTTCCAATGGCAGGAAACCTCATTCTTTGAGGCAGAAGCCTTTTTCTGAAAAAGCTTTTTCAGAAAAAGGCATGTGTGGAAGCAGGAAAGAGTGTTTTTTTCGAAAGAAGAGGCCTCCAGGAAAAAGCACAGGTGCTGTGGTGGCCACTCGGTCCACAGTAATCACAACTGAAATACAAGATAGCTTCCAATCAATGTGGATGCTATCTTTCGTAAAAGCAGATCGCTTTTTCATTGCACTTTTGCTGTGTAAAATGCACAGCATTTCGGAAAAGCTTGTTCTGTAAGAAGCCTGCAGTCCAGACGTAGCCCTAATGTTAAACCACCTCGTTATTATAGAAGGATAGCCTTTTGGCCAGGGATAGAGACCAGTTCAACTTTATATTTCATGATCGTGTTGCACAGGTATTTTGCCTCTTGTCTCCTTTATTAGGACTAGTGGGAACAAATCTACTAAAATGGTAAATGGGACTGTACAGTCATTTACATAGTCTGGGATATTCCAAAGCACCATGGTTTAACTCAAAGACTTCAATGGAAGCGGAGTTACACCAATGCTCAGTCCTTTTGAACGATCCAATACACCACTGTTAAGGTATGTTTGAACGCTGATAATTTGTGATGTTGTGAAGATGCTTCTGTGTGCTCAGCCCAGTAATTTGTTATTGCGAAAGCCACTAAGACAAGAGTTTGTGTAGGGAATTGATCTATCATCATATGGACAGATCTGGGGAAATGAAGGAGAAAAGTGAAGACTAGTGCTGGTTGAATCTCAAGATACTTGGAAATTCTTGTAGATACAAAATGTGAATCCAAGACATTGTGAGTCGACAAAGCTGGAATGGGTGTCTTCAAAATTTGAGTTGCTCTCTACTAGACGTGGGGTAGCAATACAATGTAGAGAGATGTGCTTGTAGCACCGAGGAGTTCTTCTTCCAGTATCAGCCAGAACCAGGAAATCCACAAGTCTAGAAAACTTCAGAAATGTGGTCGTTCCCCCAAGCCCTTGTGGTTGTCAGGAGAACTGGTTCTTTTCCAGGCACAGGAGAAAGCAGAAGTCCGTTTTCATTTAACGTGAGCTGATGTGCCCATTATCAGACAGGTTTCAGCTCTACAGTACATCGTGTTTTTGATGTCCATTGCTGCTGTTACGATTTGTCTCGAGGTAGCACCCGTCTGCCAGAAAGCAGGGCTTGCAGCAGAGCTGGTCACCAGGCAGCCTACTGAGTGCAGCTGGCCTGTGATCGGCTGCTGCGTTGGCTAGGCCAGTGGTTTCCAAACGACAGGTTGGGGCCCAGCACCAGGTGGTGGAATATCGGGCGCTGGGTCTCATTGCTGCAGGGGGGTGAGGTGAGCAGTGGGGGAGGCGAAGTCAGCTCCCTGCCTGTCCTGGCACCACGGACTGTGCTACATCCCAGAAGCGGCCTGCAGCAGGCCCAGCTCCTAAGTGGAGTGGGTGGGGAGGGGTACAGGGCTCCATGCACTGCCCCTGCCCTGAACACTAGCTCCGCACTTGCATTGACTGGGAACCTGCTGCTGGCTGCTTCTGGGGGGCAGCATGGTCTGCGGTGCCAAGAGAGGCAGAAAGTCATTAAAGGTAAACCTCTCCTGCTCCAGCCCTGGCCCCCCTCAAGGCCAGAGCTTCCTCATCTACCCCAAAGCTCCCATCCTCAGCTCCACTCTGGGGACCACACTCCATTCAAATTATGTTTGGTCACAGGCGTCAGCCACTTTCTTCAACTGGCTCATGAGGGAAAAAAAGGTTGAAAACCACTAGGCTCCGCCACCCAGGCGGTTGAAAGAGTCAGCAGACCGGCTCGTAAGCAGCAGCTCGAAGCATCTTTCATGGCCGCCTGAGCCTCTGTGCCTGCTAACTCCCAGCCCTGTTCCTGCCTTGGACTTAGCCCTGCCTCGCCCCAGGTAACCTGGTTCTGTTCCTTGCCTCCAGCACCAGCTCTTTTACCTCAGCTCTGACCCTGGGCTCTGGCGTGCGACTCTGACACTGGTTCCACTGCCAGACTCTAGCTCCTACCTCCAGCTCCAAACCTGAGCTCCAGTTCCTGGCTACCAGCTCTCACTGTAACCATTAGCCCTAACTCCTGTGCTGTCTCTATCATGTGATAGTGCCTCTATTTTTTTATGCAGCCCCCTAATAGAAGCACAGTCTCATTACCCAGTGAGAAATTCATTTTTATGGGTCTTTATCCCTAAAGTTAAAGGAGAGGGATTCATTAGGGCTGTGTCCAGACTCAGGGTTTTTTTCGGGAAAAGTAGCCTTTTTCCAAAAAAACTTCACCTGCGTCTAGACTGCAGCCGCGTTCTTTCGAAATTAAATCGAAAGAATGCGGCTTTTCTTTCGACGGTGGTAAACCTAATTCCACGAGGAAGAACGCCTTCTTTCGAAAGTGCTCTTTCAAAAGAAGGTGTTCTTGAAAGCAAACAGGCTTTTTAGAAAGAGAGCATCCAGACTCACTGGGTGCTTTCTTTCGAAAAAGCGGCTTGCTTTTTCGAAATTCCGTGTGCAGTCTAGACGCTCTCTTTCGAAAGAGGCTTGCAGTCTAGACATAGCCTAGATGACTCGGGCATTCTCTGGTGATCTCTATCCCCCATTTGTTCTAGCTGCCTATTGCAATGCACGAGTTGCAAAGGAGATAAACATCACCTTCCAACTGAGGTCTTTTCTAGGCTCATTTGCCAATGATAGGACCACAAGGCTCCTTGTTTGAAGTTCGAGAGTAGGACAGTGTAGTCATTCACCCAGTGAATTTCACCACCCAATAGTAGCCTCTGGGTACCCCTAGTTTCAGTGGGAGCTGGCTCAGGTCCTTAGTCTGTCCTAGTATATGTACACCTCTCTTGTAGTGAAAGATTGATGCTGCCATTTCAGAGTCTTCAAATGAAGCCCAAGCTAAGGGATTTAAAACTCATTGGAATCAATGGAAAGAATCCCATGAGGACATGAGGGACCTTAGACTTTAGTCCATCCCGTGCTTTTCAGTATTTTGTGCTACTCACATCCTCCTGGCTTGCTTATCAGCTGCCATGTGTCATTGATAATTGTCACATGAGGGAGACATGCATTTTTCTGAATAAATAATTGGTGGGTTTCAACGTTATTTCTGAATGCATGTTCTTCCTGCTGCATGAAAGTATGTTGAGGATCTATATCTAAAAGGGGTTGTCATGAAGGGTGTTATTCCCTGCTCATTAGGACAAGAAGCAATGGGCTTAAATTGTAGCAAGGGAGATTTAGGTTGGACATTAGGAAAAACTTCCTAAGGGCGGGGTGGTTGAACACTGGAATAAGTTGCCAAGGGAGGTTGTGGAATCTCCATCTCTGGGGATATTTAAGAGCAATTTGGATAGACATCTGTCAGGGATGATCTAGATGGTGCTTGGTCCTGCCGTGAGGGCAGGGAACTGGACTTAACCTCTCGAGGTCCCTTCCAGTTCTAGGATTCTATGATTCTGTGATTTTCTAGATGGCAGTTGAGCAGCTTAGACTGTGCCTCAATTCAGATGGGTGATTGTTTTCTTCTTAAAGATGTATTGCTTGGAGATGCTGCTTGGAGTTACAGATATATATGAAGTATTATGGAGTTATTTGACGTCAGTGCAGTTTTTCGAGATGTGGATTTACACAAAGATGTGTTATCTCAAGAAAATGGGAGTGTTTTTGTGTTTGGAATCTTTGGACATCATCCGGGGCGTTGCCTTGTGGGAAGACTAATTTTAATGACCTCCTCACATTTTTCAATCTGAACTAAAGAATTGGCTCAATACACTGGTAAGCAGGCTCCCTTCCAGACATGTCAGCCACTCAATCCACAACAGATCATGTAAATAATCATTTTTGTAGACCCTCGCGGTTGAGCAAGTTATGAAAAAGAAAAGAAACGGTTGTGAAATCACATGAAAAGCAGGTGTTGGCAGGCTCTGGTGGAGGTTTGTTGGCAGAGGAGGTTTGTACTGTGGCCTGTCTGCTCATTGCATGTCTCTAGCCAGTGCTATACTAATCCTTCACTTTCAAGTATGCAATGTTCGGAGAAAAAAATTCAAGGAAAAAGTGGAAATGTAGCGATGCAGACGGACGTCAGATTTCGTTTTAACAAAACAGGATGAAACAACTTTTCTTATAAGCCCTGACTGCAAAATTTGTGAAGCTTTATGTGCAGAAAATTTGGCACAAATACCATTTCCCCTCAACATGCACAGTAAAAAGTTGCCAGTCATTTCTGCAAACAGCCTGCCTTGGCCTCCCATCAAAACCCTGCCTACAACACACACTGTTGATTGCAAAAATACAACCCAACAAACCAGTATGTCAGCATTTGTCGTTCTGATTTTTTTTTAATTGTATTTCCTGTTATTTTGCAGTTTATTTCATTTTTAACTTTGAAATCTCAGGACTTCATACTCTCTAAACAAGCTGGGGTAGATATTGTGTAGATATTTCTAGTTGACAGTAAAGAGTAGCTCTAATGGTTCTTAAGAGGTACTTAAGGCAGTCACACAAAGATGTCTGAGGGAGGAGAGAAATAAGATATAGTAGTTCAGAAGCCAACAAGGGACAAAGTGTGAGTGTTAATTATTCTCCAAAGACCCGTTCAGGCATAGGCTAAGTAGACAGCCCCCTACGGTGTCATATCTAAGATGATTCTGTGGGAATAATACCGAGATTGCTTCAGTCACTCAAGAACATATTAGCCTTGAATTACTCTTCTGTGGCTATGGTTTATGTGCACCCAGTTTCTGCTCAGTCAAGTGCAATAGACACCTTTAATTAACAAACACATCCTGAAACTCTTTCCACTGCTGGCTAACAAAGCACTCAGCTGAAGCACTGCTGAGTTTCACAAAAAGGAACTGGAACTGTAGACCTCCGCTATAGGGCTATGTCTAGATTGCAAGCCTCTTTCGAAGGAGGCCTTTTCAAAAATATCTTTCGAAAAAGCCTCTTTCGAAAAAGAGCGTCTAGACTGCAAGCAGTACTTTCGAAAAAGCAAGCCGCTTTTTCGAAAGAAAGCAGCAAGTGAGTCTGGATGCTCTCTTTCTAAAAAGCCCTGTTGGCATTCAAGAACACCTTTTTTCGAAAGAGCACTTTCAAAAAAAGGCATTCTTCCTCATGAAATGAGGTTTACAGCCGCCGAAAGAAAAGCCGCGTTCTTTCGATTTAATTTCAAAAGAACACATCTGCAGTCTAGACGCAGGTGAAGTTTTTTCGAAAAAAGGCTACTTCTTTCGAAAAAACCCCTGAGTCTGGACACAGCCCTGATGACTGAACAAATACCGGGGCACCTTTGTGGAAGAAAGAAAACCGCACAGGCTATTTATTGTTACTGTGTGTTATTGATCGAGCACCACCGATTAAATAAGCTTCCTATCCCCACTAGCTGTAGTAGATGGAGCGTCAAGGTATAAATTAGATGCAGGTAGCATAGTCCAAATGTTACCTCATCGATATGGGAAAGTGCATCCTACATGTTTGAAGGTCAAATTTCCAGTGGAGTCTTTTTTTAAAAACTTTCAAATACTTCATTTATTGGAAGGCTTTGTGGAAGAAAATATTGAGGAGGAATTTGAGTTGAGTTTTGAGGAGGAATTTGATTGTATGGAGAGGAGGACACCTGGCAAACAGGAAGAGAAAGGAAGGTCCAAGAGCAGAGCATGGGGGGTCAAGAATTGAGAGAAGGAGGCAAACTAAATGGCCAAGTAGGAGAGAAAAAATAGAAAGAAGAGCAGGAAGAAATTCAGCCTACAGATGGAATTCACCCTTCTAACTGTGGGACAATTAACCATTAGGACAATTTACTGGGGGAGATGGTAAATTATGCATCACACAGAGTCTTTTAATCAAAACTCATTGTCTTTCTAAAATGATACGTTCTTGTTCTACCAAAAGTCACAGAATGCAGACATTACTGGGTGAGATGTTCTGAGGGAGGCCAGACTAGATTTTCATAACGGTGCCTCTTGAACATAATATCCATGTAAGTTGGCCAGAAGAAAGCAGCAAGGAAGGAAGTGGGAAGGAGGGGATGAGTCCTAATCTAGCAATTCACCAATTCAGCTGTAGCCCAATTTGTCTTCTACCTGTCAACTCGGTGCTTGATCCAAAGCCAATTGAA
Source organism: Pelodiscus sinensis (assembly GCF_049634645.1). NCBI lineage: Eukaryota > Metazoa > Chordata > Testudines > Trionychidae > Pelodiscus > Pelodiscus sinensis. Next base: position 58,821,792 of record NC_134717.1, on the reverse strand, counting down.
GTCATTGGGAACCTCTCTGTAGATTTCTGTGAGCTTTGGATAGGCCCTGAGCTGCGAGGTTTAATAATTTTTCTCACTGAACTGTGTAAATTCCAGAAGTAAATTGTCAGTATAGCTGCCGATAATTTTCGGGAGGAAAAAGAAAGTCACCTAAAAAATGGTCTAGGAGCCATTAATATGCATTGTCTCAGTCACAGTAAGGATAACAGACAATGAATAGTTTGAAAGAATAATATTCTAGCTTTAAAATACCCCTGTTTCCAGTAGACGTGTGGGTATTTTCTTGTGACAGTGATGTCACATCCTTTGCATGTAGATGAACTGGAGGCAGACAAAAGACAGCAATATTACCTCACCATTGCAGCTTTACATGCATTGGCTCTGTTAAGTTGTCAAATGATTCAGAAGCCAGATTCCTGGCTTTGGCAGGCTCATTTCATCTTTCTGTCATCAGCCATTCAAACTGAAACTGTTTCTCTCCCACAGGTCTGTAGCTGGGGGAGGATTGGTAGTTAGTGGAGAGGGCAGGAAGAGGAAACCAAAGGTGTATCAGCATCTTTACTTCAGTTCTGTCTCGGGGCATGTTTACACTACGCGGAAGATTGACGCTGCCATGATCAATCTCCTGAGGTTCAATTTAGTGGGTCTAATATTCTTAGGCATATCATAATACCTATGTCTTTCTTTCTATTGCTTGCATTTGTTTAGACTGGTCTCTCTGCTTTCTTTTGTCTTCATCCCTTGCCCCCATCAAATGGGATTTTCTAATGATTGGTATAATTTGTGTAGGACATTTTTATAGACAGGATGTTACTCCTGTAATACAATAGTGATAACTCCCTAGGTAGCATCAGGCATAAGCAGAAATAAATATAGTATACCTTGTTATGTGTCTGCCTTGGATTCTTTGTGATATTTATGAGCACTGGATAGTTTATTCCCTCATATGCCTCACAGAAATATATTTTGCATATTTGGAAGTTAATGAGAAATAGTGAGAGTACATGTTCAAATGTGAATACAATATCATGACCATTTGAGGCATTTATTAGAATTTCCAAAAGCATCAGTGCACATGCAGAACTAACTACTATCATGGTCTGTTGCTAGACTATGAGAACACATATATCTTAATAGTTTATAAAAGCGCACGCAAATTGTATAGATATACTTACATGAACACCCTAATAAATGCAAAACACACCTAGTGTTGGATCCTTCGTGCATCTTAATATAGATCCCAAATATAATGTAGTACAGTGTAATCCTTAATCTGGCCTTTTAATTTTGCAAACTCTTGTTGAACAGAACTCCTGTTGAAATCTATGAGTTCTGCTTGCAGGACTGTTACACATAGAAGGATCTCAGTTGCCAAAAACCATGCATGCTACTTTCAGCCCGCTCTCACCTGCTCGTTTTCCTCCAGTTGGTTCATGCCACAAGGTATGGATCAACCTCCAATGCCCCAACCCTTCTGCCCTAACTCCTATGAGTAGTCCTCATGGGGTGAAGTTGCAGGACTAGCCTGTAAGGGGACCAGTTCTGCAGAGTGTCAAGCTGCTGCTGAGAGGTGCTCTGCTCCTTGGTGTCTCCTTAGCATGTAAAGGAACTAAGACTTCACAGCAACGGTCCCCAGAAAAGCAAACGACGAAACCAGAAAGGCACAAATTCAGAAAGAAGGAAGTTTGTAAAAGACTTCAGAACCAGCAGCGAGATGCAATCCTAGTGAGTCTAGTCAAAATTCTTCCTAGAGCTTAAAGGTACATCTAGACTGCAAGCTTCTTTGGAAAGAGAGCATCCACACCTCAAAACCGGATCCAAAAAATGATCTTCTTTTTTGAAAGAGTGTGTCCAGATGGCATGGATGCGCTCTTGAAAGAAAGCCCTTATTGCTTTCTGATTGCTGATGGCCACCAGGGCTCCTGTGCTTTTTCTTGATTGCCTCTTCTTTGGAAAAAATTTCCCTGTTCTGTATCCACACATGCCTTTTCTCAAAAGAGCTCGTTCGAAAAAAGCATTCTTCCCCCAATTTGAGGTTTACCAATGTCAAAATAACTCCTGTGTTCTTTCCATTTAATTTTGAATAACGCGATTGCAGTGTGGATGCAGATGCAGGGTTTTTTTGGAAAAAGGGCAGTTTTTTCGAAAAAACAACAACAACAACAATGTAGTCTAGACATACCCTGAGGGAACAAAAGCTATCCTAGATAATTCTACAACTAGGATAGCTACCAGTAAGCTAAAGTTCATGAAATCTGCCCTGTGATTATTAATGTCTTGGGGACCCCTGCTCTCAAGGGCACCCCACTAGTGATGAAGGCGAGCATCCCAAAAACCAGTCAAAGGAAATAGAATTGTGCTTTCATGAGAGAGAGAGGGACAACAGTGCAGATGGACAGACACTTAGAACTCTGAGCTCAGGAGTCATTGCAGTGATAGATGGGGAATCCTCCAGGGAAAGGATGGCTGAAATGGAGACCTTTTTCCATTGTCTTCTGTTCCTGCCACTATGAACGGACAGTGGTCTAGACAGTCAAGTTGAGGGAAATCACAGTCTCTCTAAATCTAATCTGAGGGCTGGACCAAAACCTCAGTGTCATTAGTGCTTATATTTCACCAAAGAGAGTGCTTTAGGGCTAGACCTCAACTCAAGTGCATGAACTCCATCAATTTTGTGAAAACACTCTACACCCTCCCTAAGTCTTACCCCTTTCTTAGGCTCCATAACCTTCCTGGACCCTTCCACGGCTGCTTTTTTTTTTTTAATTGGGAGAAGCAACTTTTGAATCTTCCAATCAGGCTTTCCCCAGACTGTGTAAAGGTTTGGGGATTCCCTAACTTGAATGGCTCATTATAGGGCTCATGGAATCCAGCCACTTCTGTGGTGGAACACAGCTGCTGTGTGATAGTGCACAGTGGCTTCTCAAAAGCAGCTTAGTGCAGGAAAAGGGGAAACCACTGTTTCCAGTTGAACAGGTGTCGTACAACTAGTTGTTTGAAAACTGTACACTGCTTTTTCCTAGAATTCCTATTCACAGTCTTTTATTCATGGTATGTGTTTGGTCATCCTTCATTGGATGAGTGAAACTTTCTTAGGGGGCATCTACACTGCACCGTTATTTCAAGATAACTAGCGTTATTTCAAAACAGCCATGTGAATGTCTACACAACCATTCTGTTATTTTGAAATAATTTTGAAATAATGGACGGCTTATACTGAAATCTGTAAACCTCATTCTACGAGGAATAATGCCTATTCCAAAATAGCTATTTTGAAATAAGACATGCATAGATGCTGTACTGCTGCTATTTCAAAATAGCCCCTCACCAGGGCCATTCTAAGTTATTCCTCCACAGTGCCTCCTGGGGCTCTAAATCAAGATAGCACGTCTACATTAAGGAAGCCTGCTTTAAACTAATTTCGAGGCTTGCCTGCAGTGTAGATGTGCTATTTTGAAATAAGCTAATATTCCGGAATAGCTAATTTTGAAATAGCCATGTAGTGTTGATGTACCCATAGAGGAAAGAATAATGATTGACCGGTAGCGATTGTAAATGCCCACGCTTACATACATGTGGGTATGCTAACAAAGAATATTCCCAAATATTTTGTGTGAACAAACACATTTCCATGCATGTGTTCGTAATCGTGCATAGCTGTCACTACAGTGGCATCAATTTGATTGAACTGAGCTATCGGTTGTAATGCTAATGCATTTCCAGTAATGCAGGATTTATGGTATTTACTCAGCTCTCTGTGCAAGCTGTGAAAGCAAGACAAGTGGAGGTGGAATTTTTGAATATTTATGCTTGAGTTTTGCCTTTTCTATGAAAAGTTGTATGGGTTCAAAAGTGAAGGTAATGCGGAAGTTATTAGAACACAGTTGAATTTAGTTTAAACTGAATTTAGTTTACTTCCACTTTTTTGGACACAGAGATTAAGCAATGAAGAAAAAATTGTGATCTCACAATCCTTGTTTTAGTGCTATGTGATGTTTCCGCTCAGCTCAAGGAAGACCTATATCCTTCATTATACGTACCTCCCTATTAAAATTGTGGTAGGTCATTGATTGATTTAGGTCATTCCACCATATTTTACTCAGCCAGATCTCTATGTTGTATGTTGTTCTGCCCTGTAAAGTATTGCTTAATACAGTATTAATTGACTTAATACACCAGTAAAGTACTGGCTGAAGAAAAGGATTAACCAAATTATGCACTGTATAAACCAGTCAGACCAGATTTAAACTACCTGTACCGCAATTCTCATGCAGTAGGTGTTTCTAGGCATGTCTAAACTAGGAAACTATTTCAAAAGAACTAAATTCAACTTAACCTGATTTTACAAAACCGAACTATCATGTCCACACTCTAGGGAAGCCTCGAAATCAGTCTGAGGCAGGATCCGTTAATGTCGACACACTACCTCAGACTTGTACAATAATGATAATACCAAACTCTTAACACACACTTTGTACCTTTAGCTCTCAGAGGGCATGAATTATGAGTTTTCTGTTGCTTTCCATTCAGATTCAGAAAAACACATTTTTTAAATCCCAAAGCTAAGCACAAACTTAAGTGTCTTCCTGAATGAGGGCATTTTGTGAATCCATGCAAAGACATCTGTGTTTGACTCCTTATTCTTACTCCTCCTAGGAAAGAAGAAAGGGAAAGAGGCAGTAGGATTCATGGGCATGTCTACACTAGGAAATTATTTCAAAATAACTTATTTTGAAATAACAACTCCCAAAATAATAATTTTGAACTAGTCCACACTACAGGGAAGCCTCGCAATTAGTCTGACACAGGCTCCATTAATGTGGACCTCAACTTAGAGCCCCCGGAAGCACCGGGGAGTAATTAGTTCAAATTACTCTGGGGAGTAGTTATTTAGAAATAGCGGCACTGGCACATCCAAACCACCTCTATTTTGAAATAAGCGTTATTCCTCGAGTGCAGGAGTGCAGATTTTGAAATAGGTGGCCCATTATTTCAAAATAATGGGCTCCACTTATTAATTCAACCGAAGCGGGGCTATTTCGAAATAAAGCTGTAGAATAGACCCTGGTTCCATGATAAACTGACCTGCTGGAGTGTGATATCTTACAGCAGAGCTTGCTGTATACTTACATTGTAGGAAAGAACATTTTATGTCAATTGCACAAAATCGACCATGGAATCAACCACGGGCAACTTGGCACAGTGAAGCCAGGTGCTATATCCTAACTGAGTTTATTGGATCTAACATATCTGCAGAGGGGAGCTGCTTTAGTTGAAGCCGGTTGTCTTGGTCACAAATCAGCCCATCAATACACACTACCGATATAATTCTAGTTTTCTTTCCGTGTAGCAAAAATGACTCTTTCCAAAGAGAATGGAAATATGGCAAGAACAATCTATCCAAAAGAAAGGTCTTTATCTTGATGAACCTGCTTCACCTGTGAGTCCAGTCCAGTGGATTTAGCTGCCTCTCCATCACTAATAAATCAATCCACATTATCTGGGAGCTAATGCGGCATATTGTATCAGACATTTAAATCCATTTAAATGACAAGCCTGGAGACATAGCCACCATGCAAGTTCTTAACACTAGCTTTCTCTTTCTTCAATTTGTGGTGGAAAAAAAAATATCAGTGTAAAAATACCAAGTATGCTGTAGCATCAAATGGTCTCCTCTATTCTTCGTATATAAAAACACCTATATTTTACTACCATAATGCCTCACCATTACTTATTTATTCACAGCCAAAAACTATATTGACATGGAGTTAAAATTATGAGGATTTATCAGTCATTTCTGGTGGAAATGAGACGGGTGTTTTAATTGTCCCAAATCAAACATTCTGAATCCAGGAAATTTAGGGCTAAAATTAACCTAAAGGAAACCTAGTATAGAAATAAATAATTATGCCACTTAGAGAGCCCTAAATCTGTCATTTGGTGACACCGTGCAATAATCGCAGTTACAGTTACAATAGTTAATCTTCCTACCCCTCCATATATACTACAAAATGAAATTATCCATCATGCTATTAAGGGAAACATACAATTAGTACATTAAGAGACATTTTTACTAATTGATAATCACACATTGTTCATCATATTGGCATTTGCCATCCATTTCAATCTTTTTTTACTCATAATTAAAATAAGTTCCACCCACTCCAAACATTGCTACCATGTGCTGAATGATTTTTATTGGTTTTGAGGGTAGCAACAAGCTTGTCTTGATAAGTTGTTTATTTTAAGAAAGGGGGGATTTATTTCCAGTGTGTTGCAAATTTTATAAGGTGCTGAGAACTCTGGCTTCTATCCATTAAACTCTTAAAGTACACACATGAATAGAATTACTGGTGTTTTTAACTGAAGTCATTTTCCCCATCTGTAAAATGGGCTTAGTGATACTGTCCTTTTGTAAAGTGTTTTGAGATCCACTCATAAAAAGTGCTGTGTAGGATCTGAGTATTATTATTGCTCATTAGTTAAATCCTGCACATACTGAATCCAGTACATGTTTGTCAATATTGAATGTGTCTACACTGGGGAAACTTTATGATGTTTAAACACTGGTTTTAACTGCTTAATTAGTTAATTCAATGACAGCCATGACTTTGTGGGCAGTGTAGACAAGGGTAAGTTTTGGTGTAAAAGCTGCTGGATGCCAGGGTTAAGCATGACTAGCTGACATAATTTAGATAGAGGCAAATTGTATTCAACATTGAATATGAAGTTGTGGCCAGCATTGTGTCAGAAAAGTTGGTTATAAAAAAGTGTTTTCCCCTCTCAGTACTCAGTCACTCTTTACTTACAAACAAAAACAGCCAAGAAGTGGTAGAGGAGAAATCACTAATTAGTGAACTTAAAAAAAAAAAGTGTAATGTTCCCTGAACAAATGCAAAATCAAGGCCTATCTTACATGCAAACAGAGTTAGCCTATTTCTTCTCCCACTTCAATGGGAGAAGATGCTTTTGGAAATCTCACCTGAAGAATTTACCCTCTCTCTTCTCACCCATCCTCACTATCAAAACACAATTAAAAACCATTTACCTGCCATTCTGATTGAACAGGGAATTTCATATTTTGGGTTTAGAGTTCCCAAAGGTACATTCTGGGAATGGCAGAATCTGTTAGATCTCTAATGGAAAAGCATCATGGTCTTATGAATTTGCTATGGGATACAGGGGGGATATGTCATGGGAATTATCTATCTGAATTGCAGCCTCTAGTTAAAAAACTCCTTCTCAGAAAAGCAGCCATTGCTTACGAGCATTCAAAATTATAACAAATCCTACATATATATATGTTAATAAACCCTAAAGCAGGATTCAAAACTCAATTAATTTACATTTTCTAGTATGTGGTTTAGAAGTCAAAGTATTTCTTATGGAATATTTTTCTAATCATTAAGCGCTGGATTGGCACTTTGCAATCTGTCCCTCAGTAAGGTGTGTGCTGCCCCAGGAATAGAGCTAGGACTGATTTGTGATTCAGGGTCCGTTTTGTACAACATATGCTTTTAGAAAGGCCAGAGATAGCCAATGGAGAATTTCCCTTGAACATTGGAACTCTCCACCCCAGTGTAACAAAAGGATTTTCTGTGCCCAGATTCAGTCTGGAGCTTATACCAGTGACAGAAGTTAGAATGGGTTCCCAGTAGTTCTGATTTCCACCAGAGCCAGGCAGGATCAGAAAGTCACCAACCAGCTTCCTACAGCTGTCACTCTACTATAACCACATCTTCATTTGCTACACCGGCGATCGCTCTTCCAGCATTCCATTTAGTGGGTCTAGTTAAGACCTGCTAAATCAAACTCAGAGCATGGCCCCAGTATTCCTAGCAGTCACAAGGAGTAAGGGAAGCCAAGAGGAGCGTTTGTTCCCATCAGCCTCCCTCTGTGAAGACAGCAGTCAACTTGGCTTAAGGTAAGTCAAGTCCAGCAATGTATTTTATGTAGCATACCTTAACCCAACCTTCCAAGTCTAGGATAGACCTGGCCAATATCTTAGCATAGTGGGGATATAGCAGAAAATTTAGAACTTGTGTGTTTTTTTTTAACGATTTATAAAATTTCTACTTTGGTGAGGAAACTTGCTTTGTCTCACAGTTCACATTATTATTCTTAATTTTCTTGGAACTCATTTTATGCCTGCCATAAAAGTAGTGGGCTGAGGCAAAAATTGCCATTTGCCCTCATATGGATTATTTTGTAACAACCACATAAGTGGGTTAAACTCTTAATCTCATGAGAAATCAGGGGGTTTGTGTGTCCAGTTGCACATCAAGCTGAGGGCCTGGGTAGGTGGCTGTAGCACATGCAAAAACATGCAGATTAAAAAACATCATAGGAAAAGGTTTTGTGCCTGCAATTGCACTCTGAAAAACACCCCTTGGATGGATCATTGTTAAGCCCACTTTCATTAAAGGTCTTTATTAGCGACGTGGAAGGAAAGGGTACACAGCATATGAATGAAATTTGCAGATGATATTAAATGTTCAGCACAGAAATAACACAAAGGGACTTACTGAAGTTAGAAATATGGACAGGAAATAAAATGAGAGTTACCAACAACAAAAAGAGTGCGCTCAGAAATCTGAGCCTTTTTTTAAAAAAAAGAGAGCAAAGGGTGAGTGATACTTGCAAAGAATTAATGCCCTTGAAGTCTTTTACAGCGATAGTGAACAGCTGTGGAATGTGATGTTTTAGTGTAGTTAGGGTGGCAAAAGTGTGATGGAGTTGAATACTAAAACGATACTGTAGAAAGCACTTGACATTTTACATTGGGGAGGAACTCAGTACTGGCAAGAAAATGAATAGAATGATCTAATATCTCCTTCCCTCTGTAATGCTAGTGAGATTATTGGACTTAAGTCATGATGGTGGTGCAGTAAATGAAGGCAATTATTTAGTATTCTGTTTCTAAGTAAAACTTATCCAATTTTATTGGTTAATTCTTATTGGTTAGCACTGTCTATGCTTATTTTAAATCCTACATCATTTCTTCTATGCCATTATCGGGGGCATAGTTGGGTATTTACACTGAGTTGGGTATTTACACTCAGCTCCTGGGGTTTTGAATAACACATGCCAATTCCTGAAGCCTTGAGACTTGGTTTGGATTACCTACATATATTTGAATATGTAAGTGAGGTGTTCAGCATGTAAGGGTTAGTCATTTTCCTGTGGATAAGCATGATATTGAACATCGAAACCTGGACTTTTATTACCCAAATCTGGCCATTAATAGTTGGCAGATTTAAATTTAGCCTATCTGGATTTGATACAGCACTTAGGACTGGTGAGAATTGTGGTAGGAAGCAATGGTATCAATAGGCCATAAGCATTTGCTCACCATCACTTGAGTGTAGCAGGGGAAAGCTCTGAAAAAGGTCTCCACAAAAAATCTTTTATGCTTGTCCAATTGACAGCTTCGCCTACTGTCGCTTTCTCAGCACCTCCTTTGGGAGAGCCTTTGTTTACATGTGAAAAATGAAGATCTACGTGTCTTTTTAATGTCCATTTCTGCCTTTTACAATAACACAACACTCTAGTATGAGCAGACGTAATGGATGAGATGTTGCACCGCACAGCTTGATTTCCAGTTATTAATTCAGACTTTTGTCTCCCTCTGAGTGCTTAATGAGGGGTTAGGGCTGACTTGGGAGAGAAGGTCTTGAACAGGGGACCGCAAACAGGGGAGTTGGAGAGGCAGTTTTTAAGAGGGAATCTTAGTACATCCAGTATGGTTAGGAAGGGCCACATTGCTAGTGCCAACACTACTTCTGTATGCCCCAGACCGCCTGACTATGGCTGTCTCTACTCGGATCCCGGTGTAGTTTTGCAGAGTCTGTGCACTGCTTTTTTCATTTATGGAAGACCAGGCCGGCGGGGTGTGGGGAAGGAGAAACCATCCCATGTGAAAGGGGCCTGCTGGTGGAGCGTCTCAGGAAGTAGACTCATTGTTTCCTTATACTTTGCATTTGTCTACCTGTTGTCTTTTGCTTTACACTTAGCACTCTTTGGGCAGGCCCAGTTCACACGATGTCAAGCCCAATGGGGACAAGCGCTCAATGGTGTTACGATAATGTGAAGTGTGCGGGGGTATGAGGAATGGATTCTATGGCAGCCCCAAAGGGGCCATGGGACGGGATATTTCTCTCTCAGCTGTGGCTCTTCGGTTGACCATCAATAGGTGGGCTGAGAGAGGACAGAAGTGGCCGTAGAGCCTGAGAGCTGCCCTGTATCAGCAGCAAATTTTCAGAAAGCTGCCCAAGGTGAAGTATGAGGAGTACTGGGGTGAGATGGCTGAGGTGTGGGGAGTGGAAGCCATAAGGAGGACTCCTTCCCCTCTGCTCCTGGGGCTGAAGAAGAAGCGTACTCCTTGCTGCTGGTCCCAGGAGGAACATGACGTAAGGATTTGAGATTAGCTGGGGTTAAAGTAAAAGACTAGGGGAACAGAGCTCGTTTTCCCCCAAGGCCAGGTAAACTGGCTGAACTCCACATTACAAAGTTCACAAAGGTTTTGTACGTCTGGGGCTGAGTTGTGGGCGCTGAGGAGGGTTTCGTCATTTTATGTGGGATCCACACACCATCCGGCAGTGTCACGTGCTTTCAGCCTTAAACAAGTCCCAACTCTGTCTTCTCTGCCTGCCATTTAAGCTTTGGGATTTGTTTCAACCCAGACATCATAGCAGAACGTAGAGGGTGCAATCTCATGCAAAATCAAGCCTCTGAGAAGTCCACTGACCGCTTCCCATGAATTTTTCCTAGCTCTGGTATTTAACCCAAGGGGACTGGGACACTGAGAGCTAACATCCCATCCCCTGCAAAACCATTGGAGTTTTAGGTTTACATCCTCATTGAAATATGTCACCTCTAGTAGAGGTTGGACTTCACTGGTCCGGCACCCTCGTGACCTGAGCGGTCCTGAATGAGGATATTTACCAGACCAGGGAAGGTCCCCTGCCACTGGCCCCCTCAGCCTGCCACACCTCCCAGCCGCTGGCTCCTTTGACCCCGATGCTGGCTGGGTAATATGGCTACCCTGGGCCCACTACCATAACTGCTGCTCTAGCCTCACTACTGGCATGGCAGCACGCAGACCTGGCCCCGCTACTGGCTGGCACATGGCTCCGATTGGGCTGCCAAGCTGCCATGGCTCCAGGCAGTCTTCCCCTGCTGAGCTGCTGTGGCCCGGCCTTACTGCTCTCTCAGGGTATGTCTACACTACCCCGCTAGTTCGAACTAGCGGGGTAATGTATGCATACCGAACTTGCTAATGAAGCCCGGGATTTGAATTTCCCGGGCTTCATTAGCATAAAGCCGGCTCCGCCATTTTTAAAAGCCGGCTAGTGCGAACCCCGTGCCGCGCGGCTACACGCGGCATGGGCTAGATAGTTCAAACTAGCTAGCCCATGCCGCGTGGCACGGGGTTCACACTAGCTGGCTTTTAAAAATGGCGGCGCCGGCTTTATGCTAATGAAGCCCGGGAAATTCAAATCCCGGGCTTCATTAGCAAGTTCGGTATGCATACATTACCCCGCTAGTTCGAACTAGTGGGGTAGTGTAGACATACCCTCATTCAGCAACATACATGGTCCTGCCAGACCAGAGAGGTTGCCAGACGAGACAGTCCCGGTTTAGGGAGATGCAAGTGTTGTTGGGCTTTTTTTATATGCAAAAACAAGTGTTCATCCACTTGGATTTAAAAAAGGAAGATGTCAGGTCGGTTAACTTTCTTGCAGAAGGGTCTCACAAATGTATCCTCTTTTTGCCATTGCAGATTTGCATTTGCCATCAAAGTGCATGGTGCGTTTCCTTCTCTGCGACTTCATAAGTAGTGCAGTACAAAATCACACCCGAGATGTGATAAAGGAAAGCAGGCCACACTTAATGCACTTTCCTTGATTTATCATCTGACATGACTGCGTTTGAGAGCTATACGCTTCATAAGCTTTCCAGGTGGCTTATTTCATGCATGCAGCTGTTCTTTGTTCTCTTTCCATGCCTTGTATTAAAGTCTTTGCTTCTGATTGGTAGAACCCCCCTGATTGCTGCAGGCGTGATTGGTGGCCTCTTTATCATCGTCATTGTGGGCCTGACATTTGCCGTGTACGTGCGGCGGAAAAGCATCAAGAAGAAGAGGGCCTTGCGGAGGTTCCTGGAGACTGAGGTGAGGCTATCTTTCTGTTCCAGAAAATCTGGACATTTGGAAAGATTTAGAGCACTGCTTGGGTTTAGGGTTCTAATCCTACCCGCACTGAGTCCCTGCGTGACTGGACTTAATGGATAGCGTCAACGAAGCAATTCTAGGATATTCGTTTTCTGTGCATACACACAGAGGTGCTGACTTCCTTATTTCCTGGGCCGTGTTCAGCCCCGTCCGGCAAGATCCTACCTGTTTCTGCCCCTGGCCTACCTCTTCTTACTCGATTCCACCCCCAGTCACTGCCTCTTCCTGCCCCTCAGTGCTTCCTTTCTGCCCCATAACAGCTAATCTTCGGCAGGCGGAAGACACTGGGGAAAATGCAAGGTGTTGATAGACACGGCCTTTTGATGACTGCTGAGCACCCATTGTTTTCTATCCTGTCTACTCTGCATGTCCCAGTCCTGTTCCCAACAGGAAAGTAGGTGCTAACTTGTCAAAGCAATTAACCATCTAGTCAAAGCCTGTTGAAGTCCACAGTAAGATGCCAGTTGCATGGACTTTGGGTCTTCCTGACAGGGAATAGTGTTGAGTACATGCTGACACGCAGGAACGGTTGTTTATTATGTGTTTGTAAGGTGAGTAAGATAGTGAAGACAATGTAGCCTCAAGCTCTTTTGTGGCCTCTAGGTGCTACCCCAATATAAATAGTAGCTTTGCTGAACTAGGAACTTACTGCTAAAACTTCCATTGATTCAGATGAGAGTTGGACTAGGCCCATGGTCCTATTGGCTAAAAAGTGAGGTGGAGTCATAGATCAAACAACTTGGGCCCACCTCACTCTGACTTCCCTCTTGGCTTCACCCTTTGTGGGGAACAAATCCCAGTGCCTTCAGAAGCTTTAGCTTGGTTGTAAAATCATGTCTGACCATCGTTAGTGTTACACCTTTACATTTCACTTACATAGGAATGTTGATGCAAGATCTCCTAAAACCTTTGCGTTGGACACTCTTTCACCCTCACATAGCGCAGACGGATCGATCTCACAGAAAACAATTCAGAAAAATTAGGAGAAAAACCCCATCAAGCCTGCTAAATCTGTATAATTAAACTCCTGCTCCTGCTTCCATTGAATTCAGTGGTACAGGGTTGGTCCCAAGTGACTTTATAGCAGCACGGGATTTTGATTAAGCTTCTTTCTGAATGGCTGCAATTTGGAGTTGTTTCTAATTTTTATTAATCATAATAATCTGGGAATATCAATAGATACTATGCAGTTTATATTAGGTAAAGTTTGTAACCAGCCATTAGCTGCAGATAAATTATTGCAAAGAGCATTAGGGAATGATGTTTGTGTTATGTTGCACTTAAGAAGGTTGGATACCTTTCCATGGAAAATGCTCTGATTCTCTGCTTGGCTAACACAGGGGAGGGTGGACTAGGGGCAACCTCTAACCTGTGCTAGCTAGAAACCGCCCCCAAGGGAGTGTCCAGCAACTGAGCACTTGTGACAGTTGTCATCTTGGCTACAATACGGGGTGTGGGTGGACCAGGGACAGCCACAGCTAAAAGTGTGAGTTGCTACAGTTTGGTCAAAAACGTCAGGCTTTGTAGTCGACGATATTCACACGTCCACAACCTCTGGAGATGAGCATGAGGGGAACATGTAACACACCCCAATAAATGGGTTACACGTCCCCTCTTGCTGCATCTTCTACAGCAGCTTGCCTGTGGGGAGGGTGTTGGGAGTAACATACACCAACTTTTCATACTCTGGGGACTTCTCCAGGTTGGGAGAGTCTTTGACATGGCTGAAACCCCATGCTTCCAGGGCAGAGCAATGGGGAATAGGAATCATTATGGGGAAAGTTCTGTGGGAATCTATGAAGTAGATCAAATATTGTGGCCCTGAGTGTGTTCACCTTTCCCATTTCTCTCTCTCTCTCTGTCTCTCTCTCTCTCTCTGTTTTTACTATAACCTACATCTTCCACCATAATGACTATTGAAAAGTCAACTGTATACAGGAGAAGGGGATTCATGTGGACAGTTTGACTGCAATACTTTCAATTGCTGTGCTTGTTGCTGTTTGTTTTTTTGTTATATTTTCTTGAAGTACTTTTTAAAGTAATTTCCTGCAACTAGTATTTCTGCTTGCACTAAAGTCGTCCGTCCAGTTAACGAAGTAGTCCATGATGCTCACAGAAGCATGATAATAGTTCTCAAACTGTAGAGCACAGTACACTTAGACTTGTAAACAGACACTATGAAATACTGCAGTGGTTTCAAACCAATTTGAGTAGGAGTAGCCTTTAATTATTTTCCTTCTCCTCCGAGAAGACAGGCTATTTGTCAGTGTTTAGAGTATTGTCCTTTTCATTTATTTTTCATTTATTTTTTAAAGAAACATTGTTTTCCCGTCAAAGGCTGCATGTTGCTGAGGTCGGCTGGCTTTTTGACAGAGGCTACGTCTAGAGTTACGGGGGTTTGTAGGGTATCCCACAAAAACTCCGCGTATCCAAGGAACGCATTTGCTCATCTGCTTTTTTTTGCAGAAGAGCAAACACACTCTTTCGGGGAGCCCTGTATACCTTCTTTCATGAGGCATAAGGGCTCCACCGAAAGAGGAGGCTTTTCCGCCATTTAGCCCCCGCTAGACTGGGCCAAATGACAGAAAAGCTTCTTCCACAAAAATGATCGGAAAAAGCTACGCAAATTGCGGCACACAATTTGCGTAGATTTTTCTCATAGAAGACTGTAGTGTAGCCCTAGCCTGAGCGTACTGTTGTACTTCATTCACAAACTTTGTAGAATCATCATTCACAATGCTGGCCAAAATTAGTGAAAATTAGTGCTTGCATTAAATTAGTGATAGCTATAAATTCTTGTTCTACTGCCGATGTTTTCTGTTGCTGAAAAAGTTGCCCTCTTTTAAGAGCTTGGAAGAATGAGTCTTTCCCCAAAAAGAGGATAAGAATTTGATGAACCAATAAGTCACAATTATTAAAAAAGAAAAATGGCCCCAAATAGAAAATGGTGTCCTCATAATAAATGTGCTGCTGCTGTCATATAGAAACCTTTTATATTGCAGCCCTTAGCTAACGTCTTTGGGCACATACTGTAATACTGATCCTGTTTCTAGTGTATAATGCCATCATGCAGCCTCTAGTGGAAACCGTGTATTCCAGTAGGAGCCTTCAACTGGTTTCTGTGGCGGGTTTTTTGGTCTTGGTCACTGGCCTTGACTGGTTTTGCATGAGGAATCGAGAGCCCTGGAACACACAGACCGTGAGATCCATTGCTTTATACCAATGTCATGTTAGCCAGCTGCAATGGGTAGGAACCAGATTAAATTTTTCAACAGGGCTTTTCACGCAGCCCTCTTGTGTCTGGACAGTGGGTAATCTTGTGGATTTTGATTTTCGCAGCTGGTGGAGCCCTTGACGCCAAGCGGCACAGCGCCCAACCAAGCGCAGCTTCGTATCCTGAAGGAAACTGAGCTAAAGCGAGTAAAGGTCCTGGGCTCGGGGGCCTTTGGAACGGTGTATAAGGTAAGTGTATTCACTGAATTGCATCAGAACCCTACAGATCACTGAAAATGTTCCATCTCAGTGTGGGACCCAGCTCTTCTCTGCACAAGAGATGGGCTTGCAGTCCACACCACATACCAGGGGATCCTGCCTACGTCTTTGGTTTCATCTGTTGATTTCAGCTTTGCTTGGAATGAACACAAGGGTTATTCCATGTAGAGAGAAACATTTTCACACAAACATTGAGACCGGAGGAATATATAGGATGGAGAACTAAAGAACATGAATGAGATTTTGTGGTTCTCTTTCTAGCTCCATAATTGATGTAGTGGCCAAGCCAGTTAATCTCTCTACCTCATTTGACCACACTGTAAAATGTGTATAATTCTTACGTAATAATAGAAACATAATTAGCTATGCTTTGAGCCTGATCCCATTAAAAAATAATGGCAAATTACCCTTCATGTTTATTAAACACTTTGGATTCTTCAATCCAAAGGTCATGATTAAAAAGTGCTTAGAAGTACTAAGCAGGATTGGTTGAAAAAGAATTTGGTGGGGGATGACATTTCCGCCATTTCTTTTTCAATTAAATTTGTGATAACGTTTTGAAATTCCAAGAAAAATGACCTGAGAAGATGGAGGGGAATGTGCGAACTGTTTGGGAGAGAAACTCCTTGTGATAGAAAACTCCTCCCTGGCAGCTTTTAAGAACTGTGTGGGCAAACACCCATCAAGGATGATTTACATTTACTTAAAAAAAAATGAGTCCTATGGCACCGAAGACACTACCAGATTTCCTTAGTGCCTCAGAACAGGGGGCTGAAATAGATGATCCCTGGAGGACTCTTCCAGCCCTATGTTTCCATGATTCAATGTACTTACTGTGTGTGTGCTGAGTTCTGCTGATCCTTGCTGAACAGGATAACACATAAAGAAAAGAAACAAAGCTGGCGATAAAGATTTAACAATTGGTGTAAAGTTATTTTTTGTCTCTTTTTCCCCCCCCCCTAGGGTATTTGGGTTCCCGAAGGAGAAACAGTAAAGATTCCTGTGGCCATTAAAATCCTTAACGAGACAACTGGTCCCAAAGCAAATGTGGAGTTCATGGATGTAAGTAAGAGTATACAGACTCTCTGTCCTTACCCATATGTAACATGCTGGTGTTGACAGTGGGGAGAAAAACAATCTATAATCGCCACAAATTGCAAAGAGGACCTTCTGCCTAGTTTTTTATTTCTTTACATTTCAGCGTCGAGGATGCCTGGGTAAGAGCTCTAAGAGCCCTAACAATTAAGTCTCTGGCTATGCTGTGATCTAGCCATGGCATGTACAAATCCACCTGAAAGTAGCGAGTATGTCCCTGGCAGAGCTCTGACTAGGCCTTTGATGCTGCTGCTACCCGTGTTACCACAGCGATCCTGCCATATATACTTGTGCTAGCTAAATGAGAGCTAGCGTGCTCATGTGCACAACCCTTACCTCTCCTGCGCCTCCCCCCTGCCAGTTTGGGAACTTCTCCTCAGCCCTCTCTACAATGGCTGTCTTCAAAAGTAAGGCTCACCACCTCAGATGTGTTTAGGGGGGAGGGAGGATAGCTCAGTGGTTTGCTAAACCCAGGGTTGTGAGTTCAATCCTTGCAGAGGCCATTTAGGGATTTGGGGCAAAAATTCATCAGAATGGTACTTGGTCCTGCTGTGATTCTATGAAAGCTTATTTATAAAAATAGGATCCCCACCTCTCACAAGCAACACTCTAGTTTATTAAAATTGAAGGGCTAATAAAACTTGAATATACTTTTTCCACAGTTACTTTGCCGTATTTACACTTGGTTGCTTATTGCAGCTCCCAGACCAGCAATGCCTGGTGCTGCAGGAAGTTAGAGCAGCCGGGGACCTACTCTGGCTTCTACCACTGAGGACCTCAAGCCAACTGAATCAGAGAATCATAGGGTTGGAAGAGACCTCAGGAGGTCATCAAGTCCAACCCCCTGCTCAAAGCAGGACACACACCAACTAAATCAACCCGGTTTGTCAAACCGGGACTTAAAAACCTCCAGGGATGGAGATTCCACCCCCTCCCTAGGGAACCCAAAGAAGACCAAGCATAGTAGAACTCTGTTCTACCAAGTCACATTTACACGCATGCCCTACCACCTTCCCCTCTATTCCTCTAAGGGAGCAGGATAAATGCACAAAGGGCGGAAGGGCTGCCTCCTTCCTTTATGCAGAGGTCCTCTCCACTGGGGTTGTCCACAGCTCTCTGTCCAGATCTTGTAAAGCCAGTGTTTTCAGCAGATTGGAGAAATTGGCCCTTTCTATATTGTGGCATTATCTTTACCCCAGTGTTCTGGGGCATTTTCTATATAGAGACCGAGGTATGATAATGTTTAGGGACAGACCTGCTGGTATACACTGCCTGCTTCCTTGGAGTGTGACTGATTAAAAAAAATAATGGAGATTGCCTATTTCCTAGAACTGGAACTAGAAGGAACCCTGAATGATCATTGAGTCCAGTCCCCTGCCTTCACAGCAGGGCCAAGCACTGTCTAGATTATCCCTGAGATGTATCTATCTAATCTGCTCTTAAGTATCTCCAGTGTTGGAAATTCCACAACCTTCCTAGACAACTTATTCCAGTGTTTAACCATCCAGATAGTTAGGAAGTTCTTCTTAATGTTAAATCTAAACCTTCCTTCCTGCAATTCAAGCCCATTGCTTCTTGTCCTATCATCAGAGGGCAAGGAGAACAATTATTCTCCCTCCTTCTTGTGGCACCCTTTTAAATACTTGAAACCCACTCTCATGTCTCCTCTCAGTCTTCTCTTTTGCAGCTAAACAAACCCAGTTCTTTCAGCCTTCCCTCATATCTCATGTTTCCTAGACCTTTCATCATTTGTGTTGCTCTTCTCTGGACCTTCTTCAATTTTTCCATATCTTTGTTGAAATGTGGTGCCCAGAACTGGACACAATACTCCAATTGAGGCCTAATCAGCACAGAGTAGAGTAGGAAGTATGAGTTCTCATGTCTTACTCACGACATTCCTGTTAATGATCTATTTTATAGTCCTAGAGTCCGTAACTGCGATTTTCAGCTCAGTGCTAAGAAAGAAAGGCCATTGACATTATGAACATGCCTGTCATATGCAGGGACAGTATTTTGACAGTCCACATGAGTTTTCTGCTTGTGGTGGTTTTTTTTTGTTGTTTT
The DNA here is from genome assembly GCF_049634645.1 of Pelodiscus sinensis. Lineage (NCBI taxonomy): Eukaryota > Metazoa > Chordata > Testudines > Trionychidae > Pelodiscus > Pelodiscus sinensis. The sequence goes on along the minus strand of NC_134717.1, from coordinate 58,802,909 downwards.
TTTGTTTTTTGTCAAGCCCTAAATTATAAAATTTGTCTTCTCAACTGGGAAGTTACTGAGGCATTTGCATTTCTAGGGTTGTGTGTGTGTGTGTGTGTGTGTGTGTGTGTGTGTGTGTGTGTGTGTGTGTGTGTTGATTAGCATTAATGATAGCAGAATCCAAACGAAGACTATGCTCCCATTATGTAGTCTACTCTGTCATTGAGAAACCAGCAGAAATGTGCAATTACAGCTTCAGCTATTTCAGACAAATTACCGGGTCTGAACTCTCAGGCAGTCAGGCTGACACTGAGATCAAGGTATTTTCAACGCTGTTCAGAACACTGCACGGTTCATGCTAATGACATCAATAATCATTGTTCACAAACAAAGAAGTAAGCAAACGTAGGCCATGTTGACTCCTGGTCTGGTAGAAACACACAGAGGAGAAGGGCGAAGGAGGACTGAATGTTAACTTAATGGGCAAAATAACTCTGACTTCTGAGTGAGTAGTAATCACTCTAAATATCTGAAACTTTAGGGCTTGGTGCATCACAGTCAAGTCTCCCTGGGAAATAAATGTGCAAGGAACAAAGAGCCATTCAGTGGCAATGAAGCCTCTATACTTAATGGCAGAATTCAATTATTTGAGCCAAAATCCCAGATAGTGTAACTTTAGCACAGCTTCATTCACTGGAGCTGCGTGGTTCAGACCAGCTGAATATCTCGCCCTGTCTGTTGATAAGGCATTAAATAAGAGAATAATAATATATAATTGTGCCTACATAATTCTTGTCATCCCTGGATCACAAAGCACCTCAGAAAGGAAGATGGGGGTACTGGGCACTGAAAGGGAAAGTAACTTGCCTGATGTCACCCAGCGGTTCAGTATCAGCAGGTATGAGATCTCAGCAATCATGTTAGGGTCAGTCCCATATCAAATCACTGTCTATTGGAGGCCTGTCCTCTACCCCACCCTGCCCCAGCCCCACTGGTCACAAAGTGGAGAAAAATGAAAGATTAAGAGTCTGCTTAGTTCCATGCCCAGACTGTCAGCTGTAGCTCTGTGAGGCTACATCTACGCTGCACAGTTATTTCGGAATTAGCTATTCCAGAATAGTTATTTCAAAATAGCACATCTACACTGCAGGGAAGCCTCAAAATGAGTCCGAGGCAGGCTTCCTTAATGTAGACGTGTTATCTCGATTTAGAGCCCCAGGAGGAATAACTTAGAATGGGCCTGGTGAGGGGCTATTTCGAAATAGCAGCAGTGGAGTGTCTACACAGGCCTTATTTCGAAATAGTTATTTTGGAAGAGGTGTTAGTCTTTGTAGATTGGGGTTTACAGAAGTCAGAATAAGCCGCCCGTTATTTCAAAATTATTTCGAAATAACAGAATTGTGTAGACGCTCACATAGTTATTTTGGAATAACGGCCATTATTCCGAAATAACTTTGCTGTATAGACACACCCTGACATGGGACAGCAAGATGGAGAGGAGATTAGCTTGTCGTGATGCCTGTTAGTGGATGCTGCTGTTACACAGGGATCACAAAGTCTGCTTGCATCACCGAGGACTTTCTATAACTAGAGATCATTGACTCTGCTGCCACAAACAATCTCCTTCTGTAAAAGTAACCACCAATGCCCGTTTTATTCTCATCTCTTGGGAGATATTTTCCCCTGGCCTATGGCGTGTTTTGGGAATGGAACCCTGCTCTCACTGGTAGCTTTTTAACATTAATCTAAGGGAGTTAGGTCTTGCTTACACTTAAAAGTTTTGCTGCTTTCACTAGAGTGATTTGAGATCTCCTGATGAAACCATTTTAAGAGTTCTCATTATGAGTGTAGATTCAGGTGTGCTGATAGCACGTATGTCAGTTGATCTTATTCATATTTGGTGGAGCAAAATAACCTATACTGATATAAAGCACCTTATACCGGTATAACTCTATTTACACTGAGCCTTTTATTGGCCTACCAAGTCAATAACTATCACAGCCCAATAATGAAACTTTAAGTCCTAGCAATTATGCTGTTGTGCTCAAGCCATTTTACAGACACCTCCCAATGGCTTGCTTAGTTAAAAGCACCTAGGTTTCAATCCTCCGCAGGCATGCAGTAGAAGTGTGCCTCTTGACAGGAATCGTTTCCTACGTCGTGATAGGTGTCCTTGTACCTTGCCCTTAAAACTGATAAGTGAACATTGCTGTCTGAGAGTGTATGTAAAGCACAGAACCCATCAAAACCTCCCTTTCAATTCGTGTATACAAGGCTATATTGTCAGTCACATGAAGGATGTAAAGAAATACCTAGTATCCCATACAAGACCGAGAGATTAGCGGTAGGGCCCATTGGTTTTTGTTAAAACTTTTAATGTCGACAGAGGGCAAGCCAGAGAGTGCTTTACGGCCAGTGGAGAACCTGCTAAATGTTGCACTAAAAGAGAATAAGGCACGGCAATTTGGCAACTGGACTGTCATTTCTGCACCCTGGAACACCTGCTAATGGATCCATAATGCTTATAATGGTATAATGCATCATGATAGCATGTGCTCTGGACATCTCCCTCCTCCTGTCAGGCAATACCGAGTGTCTTAACAAAAAGCACCCAATATCTTTGGCTATTTCTTCAAAAAAAGTATAGAAGACGGTATTTTCCTTGTGTTCTTTATGCGCTCCTGGTACGGTTCTTCCGTCTACTTCTCCCTCCGATCACCATAGTAGCAAATGCCCCCCAATGCTGCATACTGCAAGGAAAATTCCACTAAAAGGCCTTTTTTTCTCCCTCCTCTCCAGGAGATTGCAGGAATTAAATCTGTGTGTGAACTTCCATCTCTGTCTCCTGAGCAAAGGTAGTTGCTGCTGTTGGGGGAAGACTAGGCCAAAAAGTTCTGAACTTAGTTCAAAAGCTAGTGAGGTCCGTGGCTCCTTTCAGCTATTCACAGCATATGATTGGTTGCCTGAGTCATATGGCATTCCTTCTGCTCTCTGATTGGCTACATTTCATCTGCACCAGGCCACCATTGGACCTAATGCAGCAACGACTCTTGCAGCTGCTCTGTCTGAAAGCAGATGTGAGGGTGAAGTAGCTGATGTACCTTGAAGGCCCAGGAGGGAACCAAACTCCCCACCTTTACTTGGCAGCAGTAAGAAAGCACCAGGGGCCTGGCTTTTGATGTAGGAGGAGACGACAGCTGTTGAGGGTAGGCAAGGAGAGGCCGACAGCTGGCTAGGTCAATGGCATTTAAGCAGCAATCTGTAATTTCTGTCCTGTGCAAATCCCTCCTGTACTTCAATTTATTTGATGCCACCAGGAACTCTAACAGGCCATGTAGCCATTGGCATAGCCAGCTGGCTTTACGTCAAGGCAAAGAGATGAGTACAGCTAAGGCGAATCTGCGTTCTAAGTTCTGCTGCCATTCAAAAGCAGAATGAACCTTTGGTGATGCAAAAAATGTTACACGAGTTTGTCACGGTTGATCAGGCAATCACATAAGGCCTGGATCTCATCTGCAAGAAGCTGGGTATTTCCAGTAAGTGACCTCGTGAGCTATGATTTTTCTCCAGCGGGCTGGTCCACTTACAAGTTTAATCGAACCTCTCTGAACGGAAGCGTTCTGTTATCTGTTAGAAAATAATTAGAGGCTGCAAGCAGAAGTCTGCAGACCCAGAGATGTGTGGGAGTCCCCTAGCTCATTGAGATGACGACAGTTTGACTGATGCTGGTCAGCCGATAGTGGGCCAGAAGCTAATAATAGAAGGCAAATGCTGCTTAGCTACGTGAGAAAGTGAACTTGGGAAAAATTAAACTGAAGGGTTGAGGATTTATGATTAGAAATAAATTTCCCATTCTCATTTGTTTCCTGGTAAGAGAGCTGCTAAGGGAGTCGGTCTGCTTTATGGCTTTATAATTAAGATCTAGGGGCCCTTCTGACTTTAGCCAGAGTTATTGTCATTCCCTAGAAATAGCCAGTCACCAGTGATCAAGAGAGTGTTTGTTAAGCAATACATAATGATCACAAATAAAATTGAGCCAGGGTTTAACAACTCTCACTTTTACCAAGCGTGTAGCAAATGCATGCAAAGCTGCACAGGACAGGGGGTATGGCTTGTCCCAAGGGTGAAAAGAGGGAGGTATGTCTAGCTTAAAGAATTCAATGAATAAGTCAATCAAGTCAATCTGCTTCTTTAGCTCCAAAATGAAAGAGAAGCAATTTCTCTGAAAACATAATGAGACAGGGTCAGGCCTGATGGCTATAGGAGGGTACGCAAAGGGAGGTATATGAGCCCTAGATGAAGTAGGACTCTGTGCCCTGAGTGAACTGGCATCCAGTTGGCCTTCCAGAATCAGGCTTGGACAATCAGGTCAATTGGAACACCTGGAGCCAATTAGCAGAATTCCACAGCCAAGGGCATCATGCTAATCAGAACACCTGGGGCCAATCAAGAGCCAGCTGAGACAGGTTCAAGAGGGCTCCTCTTCTGTTAGTGTAGAGGTGCCAGATGAGAAAGAAAGAAGCCAAAGTGCTGAGAGTGAGAGGAGTCTGTGTGAGAGCTGGGAACTGCGAGCCAGGCAAAGTGCCATGGAGGAGCAGAACAGGCCGCTCAGGTAGCAGAGGGAAGGTGCTAGGAGGGATTGTTTGGGGAAGTGGCCCAGAGAATTAGTTGCCAGACTGAGAGTAGAACCAGCCACATCTGTTGCCGCTGTCTTAGGGTCTCTGGGCTGGAACCCAGAGTAGTGGACGGGCTCAGGTTCTCCCCAACCCTTCCCACACTGCCACAGACTCTGTCTTTGGATAGGGAGACCTGGACTATAAAAGGCGTTTCACCCCATATTATGGACTCATCTGTGATGAGTATGGCTCAGTAGGCTGCAGCTCTCGCCTCTACAAAGATGAGACTGTGTGGAGGGGCACAGCGAGCCTCTGAGGATGAACATTATACTCCAGAAGGGCAGGACCCATGGGCACAGCCAGAGCTCTGCCACAGTAGATGCACTTTATAAAAAAGGCAAGCTGCTCTGTTTCGTAAGGCACATGGGGTGAATGCCAAACTGGCATTTGATTTCCCAAGCATAAAGTGGATGGTCACCAGCTGAAAGAGAGAAGGGGAAATAAGGTGGGATACACAAGCCTCCGAATTCAACTGTTATTCAATGTGAGAGGATTGTGTGGGCTTTCTGGATACATCACACTGCTCCCTGCACTCCTTATAGTGTGGCTCCATCATGGAGTGAGAAGCACTTTGGAGATGCAGATGGACGGGAATGGAGAAAAGCAAAGATGGAGCCTTTCCCCATTTTTTTCAGTGTTTGCACTGAGTGTTTTCTTCACTCAGCATACAGTCAACCTGTGGAACTCCTTGCCAGAGGATGTGGTGAAGGCTAGGACTTTAACAGGGTTCAAAAAAGAGCTAGATAGATTCATGGAGGATAGGTCCATCAATAGCTATTAGCCAGGATGGGTAGGAATGGTGTCCCTGCCTCTGTTTGTCTGAAAATGGGTGACAGGGAAGGGATCACATGAGGATTACCTGCTGTGATCCCTCCCTCTGGGGCATCTGGTATTGGCCATTGTCAGCAGACAGGACACTGGGCTAGATGGACCTTTGGTCTGACCAAGTCTGGCCATTCTTATGTGGGAAGCAGGTTTAAGAGTTTGGATTCTCAGTGCTGTCCCATGCCAATCATGCTGCGGTCCTGCTGCTTTCAGGAGATCTGTATGGGCAGTCCCCTGTGATCCTAGGGGAGCCTCTCTGATGAGGCCCATGGGTCCTCTCACATACGACCCTTGAAGGATCACAGCCTGCCATGCTACCTACATGCCGTGTCTCTCTTGCACCTTTCTGAATCACGGTTTGTTCCCAGCGCCTTCCCTGGTTCCTCTGCAAAAATCATGTCACTTTTCTAGATTAGCCTCAGGAAACAAGCTCAGCTTCCTTGTACGTGTGGAGAGCATCACCTCAGCCATGCTGCCAGTCCCTGCCTGCCAGCAAAACTAGGGCAACCCCGGTGGGTGTCCCACTTGGTAGGAAAATTTGCTGCCTTGCCTTACATGCAGATTCATCTTTTTCTGCAGCAGCATTGAATACTGAGCCTCATGGTAAAGCGCGGCTTAATGAGTAGCTCCGGAGTCTCCAGAGCAGTTTCCTTTGTCTTCCTCGTCCATCTTTTATACACGCGTGTTTCTTTTTGACTAGTTTTTGTGGTCCCCAAATGAGTATCGACTAATAAGAAGCACCATCACAGTCATCCGCCTAGCACTACTGTGTTTCTAATAACTTAGCATCGCAGGGTGAACACAAAACTGTTTGAAAGCTATTAGAAGGTACAACCCCCCCCCCCAGCTCTTGATTGTAGATCCCCTTTTGTGTGCCCCTGCCCCTTGCCCTTCCACTTTATGCATACTGTAGAGTAACCACTTTGAAAAGGAACCTGTTTGCCTGTCACTTCCAGGCACAGAAACTCACTGTGACCGCAATTACAGTTTCCAACTTCTCCAGAGGTGCCAGAAATCAAGCTGTCCTTGAGAGCGGTACGCACGCTAGGCACAAGCCCCCTAGAGTGACAGCCGCGGCAGAAGCGGGAAATCTGAGCCCTGCTGAAGGTTAACTGCTTGTAGACATTTCACGGGAACTGTTTCAAGGCCATGTTCCCTTTTATTTCTGTCTTCACTGGTAATTTCCTCTTTAAATATTTACTTACCTCAGTAATCTTTTCTTCCCTAGTATTGTTTCTGTACGGTTCCTGAGGAAATAGCATGCCTATTTACAGACAGAGGCTAACGTACCAGCACAGACTGAGCAGGCTAGGTTGGCTGGATACAATCCCTTGGCATAAATTTCTAATTGAGAAACACAGCACGTGCGCGCGCGTGAGAGAGAGAGAGTTTGCGTCCTGTAGATGATGAAAGTTAGAAAAATACCAGAGGGGAAGTCCTGGCCCCATAAAATCAGTGAGGGTTTTGCCATTGAATTCAGTGTGGCCCAGGTTTCACTCTAGAAATCATCCTTCTGACAAGGCAGCTGTGGTTTTTAAGGGAGAGGCTTGTGGTTCAGGTATTCAGTCTAGTGCTTTCTTTCCTGCTCTCCTGCTAGCTTGCAATGGTAGTCAGTATTATTCCTTTGCCTGTGTTACGGTAGTACCCTGCATTCCTGATCAGGTCCAAAGCTGCTGTATGGACACACAGTAAGAGAGAGTCTCTTCCCCCTCCAAAAGACAAAGAATACTAGAGTGGAAAAGAAAAGTATAACTAAAGGTAACATTGTGGGAGCAGATACATCCCACCTAAAATGCATACGACATAAGCTGAAGCTATTGGCACTTTTTATTTTACTAGTTAGGCAGTCTCCCCTTCTTGTTCTCATCATTTTGCTGAAGACCTTTGCTATCCATCAGAGATGGTCTGGAACCGGAAAGTTCTTATCCAGATTCAAATTTTCCGAGGTTTTTGCTGTCTTCCATCTGGAGCTGAACTTGGAGGAGGAGAAGTCTTCAGCTTTAAGGTCTCTACTAGAGTTTCCTGTGAAGGAAGGATGCATGCTGGGACAGACTTATTGCTAGATCAACGAAGTGGCAGCTGATAGGCTTATATGCCTCCAAATGCAAATCAAGGCAGTTATACCTCTCCATGGCCCTTAGTCCAATAAGCAGTGCATGAGAGCAAGCACTGAGATTATATGTTATATTGTTCCTGATATCTTAAGATGCAGCTAAAGTTACAGGAGTAAATTATGCCAAAAAAAGAGTAAAACAGGAGATGTAATTACTGCACAGTATTTCACACCTTCACTGTGAGCAGAAATTAACAAAGAATATCCAACCTTAACGTCGACTTGGGCACCATGCATTGGGCAATTAGTGCCAACATATTACAATAAGAAACTGAAAGCCTATATTTAAGAACTTCCTGTTATTTAGGACTTTTCCCTGCATGCCTCCAGTTCACATTAGCAATACAAAGTAGACACAGTGATATTTCAATTTCTAAAGGGTAATGTATATATGAGATTGCTGCTTCATTGATAGCAAATGATGGTTTTATGGGCTCTATGTTTATATTACGAGGTATTATTTTCATCGATTTAAACATAATAACTTCCAAACAAGCCACGGTTGGTTCAAGGTTAGCAGTCAGCAAATCAGGATTTGATGAAAGCTTGAAGAAGAAATGTCTTGATATTTAAGCCAACCAAGCAGGCTGTGAAAACGTATGTATGTGCCAGCTAAGCAGTTTTTGAAGCGTGATCCTGTGTGACTGAACTGCCCCTTTGGAGATGAGTTATTACATTACAAGGTTTTCGTGATAATAGATTGATCTGACTGGAGACTAGCCCTAGAATGTTCTTCAACGCCGTGCCTCACAAATTATCAACAATGCAGAAAACACTGGAGGACAAAGGGCACTGTAAGTTCTCTGCTATGACTATCATTCTTGTTTTAATACTTTAAACGCACCACACATTTGAAAGGGGGCCAATATTAGGTTAAGGAAGGATTTTTGTAGTTGGGGGAAATATCAATGTTTGTGGAAGTATGAATATGAGAGCCTCTGTTGTTGATCAAAATGGCAAGAACGGGAAAGAATCGAAGGTCTGTGAGATCTCGGTGAAATGCCAGTGTCACAATCTCTTCTGCCCAAAACTCACAGGTTGGAATACTACTTAACTAATACCTTGGGCAGAAAGAGGTGGTGGAACTGAGTTGTCTGGCCATGTCCAATGGTGGATGACGATTTTTTCTGTGATGAGTTGCGTTGAAGATAACAGTTGGCTTATCAAAATAAAAGAATTAACCTCCGCTTATATACATACTAGAAGACTAACCCAACATTACACGGGTCTGGGCTGGCCCAGGGCAGCGGGAGCCTCACAGGCCTCCTGCCAACTTCTCCCCGGGCAAGCATGGGGCATAGGAGAGTCATACAGACTGATCACTGATTTCTCAGGGCCAACTTGAAGCCAAGCAGGTCACATGCTGGCTTCTCCCTGGGACTGGCCTAGGGTAGGTGGGAGCCACACAGACCACTTGCTAGCTTCTCCCTAGGACTACCTTTCCAGTCCTAGGGAGAAGCCCCCCGTGGTCATTCGTGAGTATAACTGTCCCTGCTATCACACTTCTCCCTTTTCTGTTTGGTGCAGAACAATCCCATTCCAGGTACATACCATTGTCCTGGCACAACCAACCCCTGACTTTCCTTTAAGTTATGATAAGAGGAAGTTGCCTACCGAATTTGTTGGTCTTAGCTCTTACTGTTTATAAGCAGTTTTTGAGAGAATGGATTCATGGACGGGGGAACACACAGACAAGATAGAGAGATGCACAAACTCTGTAAAATATATAGTAGATTCAGTGTATTGTCTTACACTGATGAGCAAAAGATGTGGACTGTTGACTGTCAAATTGTTGCATTGTAAGATGACAGATTGCTAAAGCTGTTACACGCAGGAGTTTCTGATCACTCGTGTGATGTTTTATTTAGATCTTCATAGACTTCCCTGGAGTTAGTTAGACACACTACAATGGAGCGGAGACCATAATCTGTCTGATGATCACTAGCTCACTGATTGCTGTTTTCTTAAGGCCTCAGCCAGCACCACTGAAGGAAATAAAAATTCCGACAAGCTTTAATAAGGACCCATTTTCCTACAGAGTGGATATTCAGTGTGTTAAGTTATGTTATTGTTTGTATTATGCGGTGTCTAGAGGCCCCAGCTAAGATGAGTCCTCCTCTGTGCCACACATATGAGACAGTCCCTTCCCTGACAAGTTTACAGTATAAATATCCAAAGCAGTTGGCATTTGGGGGGAAAGAAAGTGTTAGCATCTTTGGTCTGAAACTTATGAGATCTTAGTTCAATTCCAGTTTCCTCTCTAAAATAGAGACACATTCCTTTATCACAAAATTGTCTCTCTCTCTCGGGAATGAACATGCAGACCTATCTGTGAACCTGGATCACTAAATGATATTGGCAACTTCGAGCAGTAAGAAGGTTTGGACACTAAAGTCCTAAAGTGTTTTTGAGTGAGAATTAAATTTTCCAGTGTTCCTGGTAGTAAATGCATATGAAATTATAATAATTTTAATTGGGAATAACAACAGGGAAAAGAACATGTCTGCTATTAGTTTTGAATCAATTATTATTTTTTACAGAATTTCTATTTTAGAAATTGAACTGTGGGTAATGGGTTTTTTTTAATAATATAAACATAAACATTGAAAAGGGAATTTTTGTAGGCAGTCAGGAAAATAAAATTGCTTGGACATTCATGTTAGTCAGTATGAAAGATTTTAATGCTCATTTTGAAATAAAGATGATGTTGCTGGTCAAATAAGGATAGACAATTGCATTCTAGTGTCACCAATATGTATTTCTATTACTTTCAATGCTTGCCACCACAGACTGGTATTTGAAATAAGTTGGAGCATACTTGCCGTAACCGGTGAGCTATATAAATAGCAACAGGGGGCAAATTAGAGGTTCTTATCTCTAAGTTACTTATAAGGAGATTGAAATTGGATCATAAAGCATTCTGCTTCAATACAGAAAGCCAACTTTTATTTGGATAGACAAACTTTTATTGCGCAAATCAGAATGCACCTAATGGCCACACAAACCAAGGCCCAGTGTTATCTTAGCTCTGAGCATTGCGAGCGTGATCAAAATATTTAAGTAAAAAGAGGTAATTACTAAGATCATGGAGATGTGATACCAAATTGCTTCTGAAAAGCGTGGTATTAGTGGTCAATAGCATCTTCCGGGGTCTCATTAATCAGTTCATGAAATTAAACACTGCGATATGGAACAATATCGATGTAGTGCCACAAAACATCTGAGCTGTGGTGAAACAACTGTTTATTTGTTTGAAAGCTAAGTCGCCAGAAAATGTTTTAAATTGGCACCAAGTAAAGAAGAATACTGTGCTTTGATATTGAGTGGTATCAACACAAGTGCTAGGACACCCTTTCACCTGAATACCTTAAAAATATTCCCCAATATTGCCGGCACTTCTCATTGACCAATGTTACCCTTCATTTGAGTGTGATAGGAGTTCCACATGTGTAGCCAAAGGAAGAATTTAGTCCTATTCTGCAGTTATACCACCTCAGGCCATTATTTTGTGAGTGATGCAGCATTGGACTAGGTCAGTGCTTGCATGGAGACACATGGGGATACAATAGGTACGATAAGAGTGGTGCTAGTTATAGAGCTGGTCAAAAAGCAGAGGAAAGAGGAGGGGGTAGATGGGAGTAGTAGTGAGGGTGATGTGAAAAGACTGAGCAAATGGGAGGTGGGGTTGTTATCTTCATGGTTCAATAAAACCCAATGGCTGAACTAGTATTAAAAACACCCACCGAAGGCATGTCTTCACTCATAATGTTGGAAATCAACATTCTGGCATTTGATTTAGCCGGTCTAGTATAGACCTGTAAATCGAACGCTGAGCATGGCTCCGTCCGGCGCCTGTACTCCTCACAGTCGCAAGGAGTACGGGAAGCCAATGGGAGCATTCTCTCCCTTCAACTTCCTGTTATGAAGGGAGCACCAAGCTCAGCTTAAGATAAGTCAACTCCAACTACATATTCTACATCGCTGGAGCTGTGTACCTTAAGACAATCTTCCAGATCTAGTATAGACCTGGCCTCAGAGCTTAAATTTTAGACTTTTACATTTCAGAACATATATCTCTGTGATTGTTTTTAATCCATTCTTGGTTTATACTTAACTCTTCCCATGCAATATTTGCAACTCAGATATGACGCTTTGTGACTCTGCATGAAAACCTGACAATGAAATTTTCTAAAACCAACAGTGAAACTGTGAAATCTGTTTTGATTTCTCATATGCAAGACATGAAGCAGCTGTGCCAGGATAAAAAGTATATTCATTCCCCCCCATCTCAATTCTTTTAGTTTTAATATTGATAATATAATTGGTAACATTAACGGTGGGGCTATAAAACAGAGCTTTTAAGTGTCTGGTGATAAGGGAAAGCTTTCTGTTGTGTTAGAAAATTACCTGAAAATGTTTTTTTTTCAAAGTGACATCTGTAAGACTCTTCAGAAGGACTGAGAACTTGTTGAATGTTTTCCAATGAGACCCTGCCATCTGTTGTCTTACATTAAAAAACAAAACAAACACACACACAACCCTAAAGCAGTAACTCTCTGCTGCTGAAAGGGGATTACAGCTAAAACTATAATACCAATTACTAACCAATCAATTATTATTGGGTTTTGGCCTGTTGTAATGATGACAAATATTAATGGTTTTGGATCGATGTACTTTTTCAAAGTTTTTGCCTTTGGCAGGGTGCAGTTCTCACCAATCAAAACCAAAAGCAATTGTCTTTCTCAGTTTTTTTTTCCCTGAAAATCATGGAGGGTTTGTTTGTTTGTTTGTTTTCCAGAGGCTGAAGGGAAACACTTTTCCCATGAGTTGGTGACATTTTCAGAACACTGGGGCTTACAATTTTCCTTGGGGGGGTGGGGGGTGGGGAGAAAATCTGCAAAATATTTCACTTTCTTCATAAGTTCGTTTATGTTGTGTGTGTGTGTGTGTGTGTGTGTGTGTGTGTGTGTGTGTGTGTGTGTGTGTGTGTGTTTGGGGGTTTTTTTTGTACCAAAATGGAACCCAGAAACTTGCAGAGATCTGGTCAGAACATAATAGTTGGTTGGTTACTTCCATCTGGCCACCTCATTGCAGGAGCTGAATTTGATTGTAAAACAGCTTAGCTTCATCATCATTAAAAAGGCTGGGGTATTTGTGAGGTTCATACTCAGAAGTGATGCTCTAGCAATGAGCATGAAATTAATTGTCCAAGATTAAAACACCTACTGTGCCGTTGCCAGTGCTCTGAATTCTATCCTCACAATTTTGTCTTGACTGTTAGTTTGGTCATAAATCCCTATTTAAAATTCTGTGCTTTGCAGGGAGGTTCTGAGCTCTTGTTTGCTTGGTATTAAATGGTGGAAAGAAAATTCACTTAGCACAGGGATAATTACTGCTCTGTCTTCCAAGCCAATGCTTGAAAGAGCCTCTTGATTTAGCTTACTGTGCACAGAGGTCTCCTTGATTCTTCTGGATTTCATTCTCCTCCTCACCTGACCAGCACTGTCTATGATCCTTTGGCGCTATTGCACCGGGACACCGTTTCTCCTAGGGCATCAGTTGCCAGCAGCTCATCTAGGACCGCTCCTGAATCTGCAATACAAGCCAATTAAATTGGCTTTTCTTCTTCTGATTGACTCTGGCGAATGGTGGCACTGGCAAAAAAACAGGGAGGGCTCTGTGTGTGTGAGGAAGGCAAAGCTAGTGGCAGCCATCTTGTCCATTAGTAGCTGTGTCATGTTTCCTATGTGCTTGATTGAGAATAGGGCTATTGTCTTAAGCATCAGACATCTCTGGCAGTACAATTTCCCCTAGGGGCCATGATTTGTAATCGCCTCCTTAGTTGGGTTGTCTGTGGGAAATGAACGCATGATTTCCAAGGATGTGTGTACACACACAAAGTTATTTTGGAATAACGGCCATTATTCCGAAATAACTATGCGAGCATCTACACAGTAAGGCTGTGTCTTACACAGTAAGGCCACTTATTCCGGAAGATCAGCCGCTTTTCCGGAATAAGCTGCGAGCTGTTTACACTGGCCCTTGAATTTCCGGAAAAGCAATGACGCTCTACTGTACAAAATCAGCCGCTATTCTGGAAAAAATATTCTGCTCCCGCTCGGGCATAAGTCCTTTTTCCGGAACACTGTTCCGGAAAAGGGCCAGTGTAGACAGCCCAGTAGTCTTTTCCGGAAAAAAGCCCCGATTGCGAAAATGGCGATCGGGGCTCTTTTCCGGAAAAGCATGTCTACATTGGCCACAGACGCTTTTCCGGAAAAAGGGCTTTTCCAGAAAAGCAGCCTGCCAATGTAGACGCTTCTTTTCCGGAAAAACTGAAAACGGAATAGTATTCCGTTTTAAGCAGTTCCGAAAATTCATGCCAGTGTAGACACAGCCTAAGTCTGTTATTTTGAAATAACGGACGGCTTATTCCGACTTCTGTAAACCTCTTTCTATGAGGAATAACGACTCTTCCAAAATAGCTATTTCAAAATAAGGCGCATGTAGACACTCCACTGTTGCTATTTCGAAATAGCCCTTCACCAGGACCATTCTTAATTATTCTTCCTGGGGCTCTAAATCAAGGTAGCACATCTACATTAGGGAAGCCTAGGACTCATTTTGAGGCTTCCCTGCAATGTAGATGTGCTATTTCACAATAAGCCATTTTGGAATAACTGTTCCGGAGTAGCTTACTTCAAAATAACTGTGTAGTGTAGACGTAGCCCAATCGTGAATTCTTGTGCCTCTCTGCTGTGTCTGAGCCGATGGGGCTTGGTCATGTGTTAACATGGCTCTCACTGTTGGTAAAGCTGAATTCTAGTCAGTCCTTCACGTCATCGTTGAAAGCTGAGCTCAACTATCTGGAAAGCTGATGTCTCTAAGCCACTGTAATGTGACACTTTGAGGAGAAGCCCCTAATGTAACTAGCCCTGCTGTGGTGTGATGCAGTCAGGGTCAATTTGTAAATTCCCCGCTGGAATGCTTGGCTCACATCTGTGGGGGAACTGCACTAGCGTAGGTGAAAGCACATTTCCCTCGACGCAAAATGAAGGTGCCAGCATTCTCTGTGCCAGATTATTGACTCTGGCGTGTTGCAGTGTGAAATAAGTTGGAGCCATAGGTTTGTGCAGTGGTTGCCAAGGTAGTCAGGAATGCTGCTAAACCTTAGCACAGCGGGAGTTTCGCACACGCTGTCAGCTGGCTGAAAATCCTCTCAGCCTATTTTGTAGTAAGGTGTTGTGCAAGGGAAGTGATAAGTAAAGAAGCACAGGGGAACTGGCATTGAGAGTCTAGAACAAAATGAAATGTTTCTGGGGGGTTTTCCTCCAAAAGTGGGGAGAACTGCTGTATAGGATTCTCAAACTTACCCTTACAACTGCCTGATCCAAAAGCTTGATGGCAGTAGAGCTTCCCCACAAAATGGCTGCCGGATATTTTTAATAGCCCAAAAGCAATGATTCCCCCCCGCCATTGCATTCTTCCAAATAATTAATTAATTTTCACTAAAACTTTCCAAAATCATTCAGGTGGAGGCAATGAAAATGTCAGGCCCAGACAGTTGGGCCAAGTTAAAAGCAACTGAACACAGATTACCATATTAGGAATTTACCAGGCAACCATCGCTATCTTACTCAATATATGTTGTGTGTATGTATATCTAGCACTCTCCTTAAGTTTTTGGTTTGTCTATATGGCCAAGTCAGCTGCAAGCTTAAGGTTTAGCAAGGCCTAACAGGGCATATTAACTAGGAGATTTTGAGAACAAAGTATGTTGAAAATATATCCGTCTATAATTGGATTCTCCCCGAGGCAGATCAGACATGCACTGTAGGCATGGTTTCTTGCTTTAGCTATTACAGGTATCATAAAATTAATGGGAAAAGAGTATCCACGGTCGTATCTCTGCTGTCACACAGCACACATTTTTGGGCTTTCAAAGACATGCACAGCCCAGTAAAAAAAAACAGCTTTTTAAAATGATTTCCACAGCACTGAGCTAGGGAAATTAGGTGGGAAACGTTAAATCTAAAGAATTAGGTTCTTTTGTTTAAGGTGGAAAACAGTTGGAAGCAACAGGATAAGGCAACATGTTTGGTTGTTTGGTTCTTTGTTTATAGGACATAGGCAGGAAAAATGTTGACTCCAAGAGCCATGTACTTCACCTGCTCAGTTTATCTAAGCCAGGGGTTCTCAACCTTTTTCGGTCCCCGTACCTCCTTGGCTTTTAGTAAACCTTCCCGTACCCCCTATTCAATATGAAAGGAAATAAATTCTAGATTCTAGAATCCACATTTTTTTTCACTAACACTACTTCTCGTACCCCTTGGGAGTACACGTACCCCAGGTTGGGAACCCCTGATCTAAGCACTCTGGATTAAATTAAGCTTTCCCTTCTGACAATGGGGAGATTTCTGTGGGGGTCAAGACCCCTCCACCCCAGGCTGGCTGCATATGGAGGGAGCACTGTCTCTCTCTTTGCAATGCATGAAGACCCACTTGGCATTCAGCATACCCACATCCGGGTACCACCAGGAGGTCCTGTCCAACATGGATCAGGCTCTTGGGGGGTCATAATCAGGCCCTATCTGGGAAAGCAATAAATAATGCAGCAGACCCCATGGCTGTGGCTCTGTAGCAGGGTGATGGGGAAAACTGAGAGAATATCTTGCTGGAGAGTGGCAGTATCTACAAACCCAGGCTGGGAGAAGGGCTCTTCTGAGGCCACCCCACATGGAAAGGCATGAGAACCAGGCATGAAGCATCTTGAACACATTCTGTTGTCTCTTTGTGGCAGGTGCATCTGGTTGACATCCTCCTGTTTATAAAAGAGGTGAGCCTGGCCCTCCAGTCAGGGGAAACTAAGGTCAGAAGCCAGGTGGTGCCACAGAAAGGGCTAGGAGCAGCCAGGCTGATATTTAGGTTCAGTTGTCAATTATTATTTCACCAAGAAAGCAGTACGCCAGAAAAGGGGTCAGTTCCATGCAGCCTTATGGTCGCTCGTGTGTGTAGCGTTTACTCAGGGAGGAGGGGAATGCTTCATGCTCACTCTTCTATGTTCTCCTCCTCCTTCATGGTTCCATGGTTCAGGCTAAAACCGTGTTGAGCATGCCTGCCCTGAGTAGCTGGGTCTAGAAACCATTTTAGCTACAATTTGGGATCTGGGTGCCCAATTCCCACTGAATCTCAATGTGCCCAAATCCCATAGACATCTTTAAAACCTCACCCTTAGTTCTCCATTTGGTTATATACCCACCCAGCACTGACATAATTTTACTCACCCATAGGTGAGTAAACTGTCCTTCTCACTGGGCATGTCATCATCTTACTAAGGCTACATCTGCACTGCAGTGTGATTTCGGGGTACCTCAGAGGTGGCCCGAAATAGCTATTTCGTGTATTTTGAGCACGCCCATTATTTTGAAATAAAACAGGTGTGCTATTCTGACGTCCCTGTAAGCCTTATTCTACGAGGAATCAGGGACATTTCAGAAGAGTGATTTGTTTTGAAATAAGTGCTGTGTAGACACCGCCAAATCTTGAAATCAGCTATTTTGAAATTAACTCGAAATAAGCTACACAGTTTGCGTAGCTTATTTTGAGCTCCGGGTACAGTGTAGATGCACCCTAAAAGGCCTTTGCATTAGTATGGAGCATAAATATAACATTGGGAGTACTTTTTAATGTAGGACGTGTTCATAAATCAGAATTGAGTTTAATATATCTGGTGACAATGATTAAATTCATTAAAAAAGAGGAGAGAGGCTGGGAATACGCCGCATGACAGATGATTTCTTTGTGTGAAACACCCGACGTGGACACATCAGAATATTAAATGAAGAACAGAATGCTTAATTAAAGTCACTTGGCATCCTCCCTGGGATGCAGTACAACCCTGCTGTCAGCTACCTGAGCAAACAGTCTTTCTTCCACTTCCTTCTCTGAGCCAGAGATCAGGTCTGGATAAGTTGGTTTCTCTTGTCTCCCAGTCTTCCTCTAACTGTAAAGTGTCTGCTGGTTTTGTCTAATTTTTGTCTAATAGTGACTTTGTGACAGATGGACTATTTAACACGTCAACATTCCTGCCATTCTTCAGATTCAAACATAAGCAATGGCATAAGTGAGATTGCAACATTTTGTGACAGATCGTATGTTTTGTCCTCTTCATTTCCTCCTTTTTCCTTAGGTTGGAAAGAGAGAGAAGTTATATTTTTTTTCCTCTAAGTTCCTAGAAAGATAGAAGATATATTGTGTGGTTAGACTGCAGTTATATTTTGTGGGTAGATCTGCATCCAAATTGCTAGTACTGGTTTAGACTCCCTGCGTGACTTTCAGGAACATGGTAGATCTCTGTACACCAGTTGCCCATCTGTAAATGGGCAGGATAGTTAAAATGTTCAAAGTGACCTCAGTGACGCAGGATCCTAAATCTCACTGAAAGAGAATGGGAATCTAGCAGCTAGCTCTTCAAAGGGATTTAGACACCCGGTGGGACTTTTTAGAGGCATTTTGCAACTCCCACTGGTGGGGGTTAGGTGTCTAACCTGGTTAGGTGTTTCTGACAATTCCTCGGGTGTTTATGAAAAATCAAAAATCTGGCTCTTGGTCCTATTGTGTCTATAGTTCCAAAGAGTTAAAGGTGCTGACGTAGCCCTGTTACTCCCTGTCATCAAACCGCTAAAATACAGTTTGGGGTTGGTTATAATCGCACAGTTAAAAACCCCTGTGTTAAAGGTTCAAAAAGGAAGGAAGCATTTGGAATGGAAAGTTTTAAATAAAGTGTAACCCACACACCTAGTGTGGTTGACAGTCCCGTGTAGTGGCACTTAGCCCACTTACAGTGAGAGATAAGAACAAGGGAGCTCTACAGCCTAAGCTGAAAGCCAGCTGGCTTTATATAGCTCAAGCTGTAGATGCTGCTACACTAAGCTCCTGAGGTCCCAGATTCAGATCTGCCTGGTGGCAGTTACAAAATCAGTGGACTCAAGTAGGGGCCTGAGATCTCTTGGTGAGCTCAAGCAGGTGGTAGGGAGCCTGCAAAGCATGGCTGGCATTAGGTGCACCAGGGTGCAGGGCAGAAAGCTGATGCCCCACCCCACAGGGCTGCAACCTAGCGCCCTCAACCCCAGTACCTAGGTCTTGGCTAGGAGCCCTGGGCATTTGCTCTGCTCCTACCCCTTAATGCCAGCCCTGGCTTTATATGGAGAAAAACAGTCACTGTGGCACAGCTGCGCCCTGGAGTGTTTATGTTTTGGGGAGTTACCAAAAGAAAAAGGTGGAGAGCCCCTTAAATAGAGAGACCTGGTGGGTGAGGTGAGATCTTTTATTGAAGCAATTTATATTGGTGAAAGAGAAAAACATCGAGTGCCTCTTCAGGTTGAACTGTGTTACTCGAAATCTTGTCTCTCTCTCTCTCTAAGGTAAGTTTGTCCAATGAAAGATATGACCTCGCCCACTTTGGGTCTCTATTCTCTTGGGACCAGCACAGCTACAACACTGCAAGTATTAAATAAGGATGTCTTTTTAACATCTGGTTCCCGTTCCCTTTGCTAGAGAGAATTTTTGGAAGGACAAAAAGAAACCCTGGTTTGACCCTCTTTTAGATGTTAATAACTATCCTTTTTGGGGGAAAAGAGAAGTGACGTTAGTTGAAATGGGCTGGAACTGTCATTGTTAAAGCCCAATCCCATTGTCTAAGACACAAGATGAAGACATAACAGGAGGAGAGAGGAAAGAACAGCAAAGATAAAAAGAATTCAGCTTCTGCCTCTGAAATTGACTTTCCCTTGCAACCTCATGGCTGAAAAACACAGGCCCTTCTGAGACCAGCTAAATTTGTACCAGTGTTAAGGTTGTTGAGGGCATTAATCTTGGCTGGCTGAGCCAGACTTGTATTAAACACAAGGCAAAAGGAAAGAGCTAGGAAAGAAAATCTGCAAGGCGAGGCAGGAAAAGACCCCCGATTGGTGGAAAAGCCAACGTCTCATTAATCCAGGTGGTGTTCGAGAATTCAGTCCACATCAGTGGAGTAGCGGTTTCATCTGTCTGGCCAAACTTGGTGGGGACATCCTCCAGCATTAGTGAGGGTAGCAGGAGATGTTAAGGGTAGCTGCCGAGAAGAAAAACTTGCTGCAGCTGTTGTTACGGGATAGTTCCTTTTTCAGCTCATTTTCTCCAAATGTCTTTTCCTGTTAAGAACCCCAAGAGGGAGGGATGGGCAGAATAGCCAATCTACTCGTAATTGGTCCTCCAAGAAGCCTATTTCCCAACACATCAATTTTCTCATTGACTTCCGGTCCTCCTTTCTTGTTTACCAAGCATAAACCCTGACACCGGCCTTGGGCAGTATCAGTCTTTCTGTCTCCCCTACATCTTGCCTTTAACAATTTTCATGACAGGTTATTAAGAAAATTTCACTCGCTTGTTACAGCTATGCTTACAGTTAGGTTAAATACATAAGCCCAAATATTACTGCTTTTGAAATTGGGACTCACACTCTGAAGTCAATAAGGTGTTTTGGACCATCAGCATACTTCCTTCTTGTTTCTTGTCTGTTTTGTTCATTTCAATTATAAACTCTTCCAGTTACGCTGTGTGTGTACAGTGCCTAACATATTGGCCTCAGCTGTGTCCCAGAGATGCTAATGTAATACAAAAAGCAATAATTTTACTACTGAGGAAATGTAAAGTCAGGATTCGTGCAAAATTAATATTCCTTGTAGATGAATGGTCAGCAGCAGTAGCGAAGGTTGTGCTGCTCTTGGCTATACTACAAGCCTTAATTTCATACAGGTCTGCCCTTAAGAGTTGATAAAAATGCCTCTTTTTCCCACTGCCCCTTTCCAAAACTAGTGATGGAATCGTGAACTCCTAATAATAACTGGATGTGACGAATGGCAGTGCTTGCTTTTATTATTGTGTAGAAACGTCTTCCCTTCAGACTCAACTAGAGTTACAAATAGCATGTGGCTAGAGACTAATGAGGACAGATGTTTCAAAAGCTTTTTTTGTCCAGGCTTTCCTAGTCCACGGTAGGTGAAAAAAAATGCCCACATTCTAATCTGATCCCAATGTAAAGAAAAATGCTCCCAGTTTGAAGGAGCTAGTGACGCACCTGTTATTTTACCCAAAGCTGGTGACGTGTGAGTGGAGATTTCCCCCTGGTGCAACTCCAGGACAAAATATACGGGGTAATAAAGAAAAAGAAAGGCAAAGTAATTTTGTTTCTTGAAAATGGATAATGCACCTGTCAACATCTATTTAGTCAGGCGGCCTTCAGTGACATTTCTAGTGACAGCAGAAGAGAGGCTAAAATTGCCTTTAGGATACCCCTTATAGAGTAGGGGTAACTGTATTAATTTTAACATGGACCAAATTGCTTACCCCCATCTCATTTGTGGCATTAGAATCTCTCTCGTATCCACTCTCTGAAATACCCCTCTGAATTGTTCGGTATTTGGGGTTTGAGTTTTTCCCCCCTTCACGTACACTTTAAAAGAAAATGGGGGGGAAGAGGGAAATGAGGCCATCTGCTATTTTATTGATGAGAAAAAAACAAAACCTACAATTAGAGTCTTGTTCATCTTTTTAAAAAAACTATTATGCAAATACTCTTCAATTTGGTTTCAAATACTCTTTGTACTGTGATGAGCAATTTTCTTTAATACAAACCCAACTTCCTTGCCAGGACTTTTTTAATACCGGAGAAAAAACGATAAGGAGACTTTTCTTTCTTGGTGTGTTCTTCTGATGCTCAGGTTTTATCTTCCTCTGTTTGTGCGGAATGACTATTGCGGTTACACTTTGAATTGTCACTTGTACACTGGGTAGGTTTTGGAGGGGAGAAAACCAAAAGAGCTTCCCACTTCCCATTTCCGTTTCGCTTTTCAGTGTTGCTCTGCCTCGGTGAAATGATTGCCACCGGAAGGCAGAGCTCAGTGAATGAGAGGAGCTTTCCCGCCTGTTCTTCTGAAAGCCACCTGCTACTGCTGGGAGCAGCTTTGCTGCATGTGCAGAGATGCAGTTGACTTATAGGTGCAAATTACAGGCTGCTGTTGTGTCTCACCCTGCAGGATTTGTGGTTATTAGGATTTGGTCTACACTTAGTCTGAAATAAACACCCCAGGGTTGAATTTATAAGCAGTGTGTCCACACTGCCAACCCCATTATTTCGGAATAAGGGGCCGCAGAATTTGAACTCTGTACTCCTGCTTTTCATGGGGAATAACGCCATTCCCGAACATGACAGTCTGAAATAACATTAGTGGGGATGCTCCGGTGCCACTAATGCAAACTAATTGGCCTCCAGGAGGCCTTTCACAGCTCCCAAAAGTGCTTCCTGGCACTCAGTCCGAGGTAGAGCATCCACATAAATGGAGCCTGCCTCACACTGATTTCAAGCCTTCCCCATGGACTCAGAAGTTCAAATTTGTACTGAGAGGGAGGGCCCCATTGTAGAGAGAGAGCTCCTGTCTCAAAGGGTTTCCTGATCTGTGTTGGGAGTCCGAGTCATGGAGAAATGGAGCAAGTGGCCCCAGGTCATGCAGGAAGGCTGTGGAAGAGCTAGGAACTGACCCCCAGGAGTCAGATTTTCTTAGTCCCACACGTCCCCCAGATGAGGTTTGTGAGCCAAAGTCACTTGAGCAAATCTGAATATCCAGTCCCAGGTCGTCTCTGTCTTACCCCAATGAATGGAATAAAAATAACTTTGAGTCAGGGAAACTCTCATTGCTAGCACTTTGCTGCGTTATAGGCGTGATCCTGCCCTGTGCTGAGCAGTCTGGTCACACCCTCTCCCCCCCCCCCCCAAGTCCTTGGCCCGTCACAGGCTTAGCTCTCACCATGTGCTTTTAATGCTGTCAAGCTGATTTCCCCACTCTGGCACGATGAATGCAGAAGTGGGGGCCTGCAAAAGTATCCCAAAACCTTATTTCCCCAGGCTTTGGTATAAAGCTTCCCTGCAAAATCTTAAAAACCTAGATTTTGGGGCTAAAAATCTGCTGCTACCACCCAAGTAATGGTAAGAAAACCAGGGAAGAGATGACTTGGGAAATCTCAGCCCTAAAGTAAAACCAGGACACAAAAATTAACCAATACCAGGTTAATAAAAAAGAAATAACTTTTATTATCAGCACAATACTCCTGTTACAAGCATAGTTGGACTGGCTAGATGATAAGAGCCACCAATTAATAAACTAATGGGGAATTTTCCCATGGGGAACAAAACTTAGTTATAAAAGAGAGGAAACCCCATTTCTAAATGCACAGACATCAGATCCACAGTCCCAAATCATAAAACAATAAAACCTAATGGATTTTTCTAAACTTTACCCTATTTACAGATAGTAAAGAGTCTTTTCTTGGAGAGAGACATTTTGTCTGTCCCCCTCAGTATCTGGAGAGAAACTGCTCAGAGAGAAAGGAGGGAAAAACCAAAAATTCCTTTGTCTCAGTTTGAAATCCCTATCTGCATTTCTATTGGCTGACTGCTACCTGGCTAAGTATAATTAACCCCTTAGTCCCCAGGCTGCTGCCCATCCCTCATGGTCATGACAAGTGCTTTACTGGGTCTGGCCCAGAATACTCAGCATCGTGTAGGACTGAGCCCCAGGCCTGAGGTAGCCCGAGGAGTCAGACCTGCAAAATTTGGCTCTTTTGCTATAACATAGAGGTCCCCAAATTCGGGGGGGGGGGGGGGGGGGGAGATGCTCCCAGCCCCATCCACAGCCTTCAAACCCTGGCTATGGCTCCGTTCTGGCTCCGGCCTTATCTCTAGACCCAGCCCCTTACTCCTCCCCCTTACTCCTTTCTGTGCCCATGGCTCTGGTTCTGGGAAGGAAGCGGTGGTGAAGGGAGAAAAGAAAGGGCATGATCTTGAAGAGTTTGGGGACTGCTGCTACAATGGTTGCTTAATGCCAAGTGGCCTGCTCCACATTATGGGCCAGAGTCTAAGGAAGAAGTATGAAGAAGCTACCGCTCCCATGGAGAAACCGATCTCCTGCTCTGAGTATGGTCAGCTACCCCGCTGCTCTCTCTTCAGAGGTGGTGCAGGACAGGGGAGGGTTTCCCTCTGCAGCTGTCGATGGAGCTAAGCTGCTTTTACACCGGCTGATGGCCAGGCCCATTGTTTGGTATCCTGGAACATAAATCACACCAGTCTGGACCTTGCTGAAGAGTAGCTGGTGCTGTCTCCTCACAAGGGGAAAAGAGCATGAAACCTTATTGCACACCAGTGGGTGCTGAACCCCTTTGGGCTGTGGGTGGGGAGCACAGAGGCCACACTGGTGGGAACTGTGGAACACAATGATGGATTCGGGGTGCGTTTGTTGTTGCAGGAAGCGCTCATCATGGCAAGCATGGATCATCCCCACTTGGTGAGATTGCTGGGCGTGTGCCTGAGCCCCACCATTCAGCTCGTCACCCAGCTGATGCCCCACGGCTGCTTGTTGGACTATGTCCATGAACACAAGGACAACATTGGCTCCCAGCTCCTGCTGAACTGGTGTGTCCAGATCGCCAAGGTAAGACCCTACTGGTGTTTGGACACTGCTGGGACTAAGCAAATTAACACAAGCATTTTGGAAAGTCCGCGGTGCTGATTCCCAGGCAGGAAACAAGAAAGCGAAATCTAGTCTTGTAAGACAGTTTGGTGATCTTTTTACTTCCAGTGCTCTCTGCAGGGATACAATATAAACTGTTATGGTAACAAGGTGACTCAGCCCCAGACATATATTGCTTTGTTCTGTAGGGTGTTGTAGAGGAAGACTTGAAGAGGCCTAGATCTGACCCTTAGTACAGAATAATTATGCAATCACTTTTGTTGCTGTTTCACCCTGTGGGCTGTATGAGCCACTGGCGTAGCCTGGTTGAGTTTTTTAGGCCTGGGTGAATCCAGTTGCCAACCTCCCTTTCTAGAGTCCCTGCCCTATCCTGATTTGCTGCCCAATTGTTCCCCTACACACTGCCCTGAAGAGACTTATTCTTTCCACATGGCTTACATGGCTTGCACTGTTTCTGGGAGCCATTGCAGGTATTCTGTTATGTTTAGGGCCTACCACAACAGCTGAGGTTAGAGGGTAATAGCACTTGGCCCTGTGGTAGGCTGAATAGCGAGTGCCTGGCTCTCTTCTTGCATTCTGGCAAACTTTCCTTAGACTTCACTGGGCTTTACCCAAGTTAGAAGGAAGCCTTCAGAGTTCCGCTATGTACTTGGTTGTTCAAAGAGCATTGGTCTTATAAGATGTAATAACAGTAAACTGCAATCTGGCCTTCATACCCTCCTGGCACAGTGTTGTGTTTTGGTCATGAATGTGTTGCAACAAATATGTTGGTTTTTAATGACCTGCTGAGAGTCACTTCTTTAGGTATCAAGATGCAATGAATGAAAGGATTCTGAAGTGTCAAGGGACTGAAATATTCATCTATTTTACACTGCCAGAGTAGTATCTCTCTCGGATAGCAATCAAAGTGGTATAAGGGGACTTCAGAGTGTGTGAGGCTGACTGAATCAGGCACTAAATAGTTGCACCATTCTTCCAAAGCTACATTGCCACAACATATCTGAAAATGTCAATAACTCTCCTGTGAGTTCATGTTACAGGCCCCCTTGGGTGCCCAGCTGGCGGCAGATATGAGTCTGCTCCAGCAGCTGATCGAAGTCCTGTCTCTTTGGTCGCTTTGTAGCAGGTCATCCTGTCAGCCCTGGGGTCAGGCCGCAATGTGTCACACAAGGGGGCAATCATCACAAAAGTGTTGTCGGGGAGTTGTTTGCAAAAGGGAAGCACCAATACAGTTGCCCACAGCAAGATCCAGCCCTGCATTTGTGTGCCAGGAGAGAAAAGTATCTGAGGGTGCAAACACGGCCTCCCTTGCCTTCCTTCCTACATTCCCATGAGGGGTAGAATGCAGCAGTCATGTCTTTTTGATCTCCTCAGGGGTTGCTTGTTTCTCCAGGACCAGAGAGTCCATCGTTCTTCATTGACATTTTCAGATAGCTTGAAAATGGATGCAATTACCTCCATGCTGGATGTGAGGGAATAATTCAAAGAGATGCCATGTAATTCATATTTAATGCTTTCATGTTGGGGCTGGGAGGAAGACAAATAGGTGAAAATATAGAGAAATGTATTTCAATATGGCCGCATCCATGATGCTCATGCAGCAGAAGATGTGCGGCTGGCTGGAGCTGGTTGCTGGGTAGGTACCCGTCTCTGGGTATTTACAGGGGCATATCCAGAAGAGATTTCAGAGTGAGGCTGGGAGAGCACAGGTGTTTGTCTCATCACCCTCTTTCTCAGTTCTCCCCCTTTTCCATCTGTTCACTCCCTTGCTTATTGATGGTGGTTATTAGTTGTTACTTACTCGATACTGTTTGCAGAATGATAACCTGGATTTTTTTTCAAGTGCCACGCGAGTCCCTGGTTGTGCAGTGTATATTGAGACAAAAATTCCCATTAGCGTATGCTGAGGGGACCTCCTACAGCACTTCCTATTAGTCTGTGGTAGCTATGGATGGAGGGACGGACTCTATGCGGTAGCTGAAGTAGAACTGCAGGGCTCAGCCTTCTTGAAAGGAATTGATCCAAAATGGTGTCCCTCATTGAAGGGCCTGTGGCTGGCTACATGGGCCTAGATTCAGGCACTTGGAAAACTGTAGCCTAAAGCCTTTCATGGGGAGAGAAGGAAGTGAGGCATTACAAGTACTAGAAAACTGAGCTATTCGGCCCGCCAGCACTCCACGGACTGCTAGACCACATGTGTAATATTAACAGATGAACCATGGGGAAGAGGGAGGGAAATTCCCCGGAACGAAAGGTGGCCTATTAATGAGGGGAAGAAGCAAAGTTTAATTAATCCATCTTTCTCTACATTGCAGTGGCATATGGTTAATTTTAATTTGGCCTCGTGTTACAGCAATCAGGGTCATCTGCTTGGCTCCTCACATGGGAGGCTGTTCTGAGCAGCTGTTTTTCTGAAACGGCATATTGCATGCTAGACATAGTTGCCCTTTTAGTTCTTCGCCGTCACAGCATGATTGGATCTACCTCCTCTTATTTGCTTTAATGTGCATCTCCCTTTATTTCTCCTGCCTTTCTTTCCGTGTACTGATCACTTTTGGTTTGCAAGTGGGCTGAGAGCAGGAGAACCATACAGTTTTGGTGCAGAGTGCTTAGATGCTTGTTGGAGCGCCAAGACTCTTTTGTGCCTGGCTTTCGAGTAGAAGGTTCGTGGTGAAGAAAATGGCGTGTTGAGACTTTTCCCCCACCGTTCATGTATGTGCACAAAGATCAAATGCAAGCTAGCCCTGAGTGTGTAATCAACATTAAGGAACCACAGAACAGAACAGAGTGAGGGGGATAGGGGTGACTCTGTTGTATACTTCAAGTTGCACAGTGTTATCACTGCATCATACAGCACTTCTCAATGGAAATTCCCACATGACTCTTCTTCTTGCAGCCCTCGAGTGATCTGAGTATGTCTCACCATATCATTTCCCTGCCAGAGGTGCATCCCCATTCTTCCTAGTTTCAGCCTGTGGCACTAAATATAGGTCGAACCTCTCTCATTCAGAACTTTCTGGTCTGGAAATGTCCATGGTCCAGCATGATTTTAGTTAGCTGGTTGTCCACTTTACATGGCTACAACCAAGTCTCTCGCAGTCCCAAAAAGCTTGTTTACTGCCACCAGTCCTGGCTCTCAGTGTTCAGTGCTGTTATTTAGCTCTAATTTACCCCTAAATGCCCTCTAACAGCCCAGTAAGCAGTGGAAGTGTTGTAACGCTGCTAGACAATATTGACCTCCCATGGTCCAGAAAATTCTCTGGTTCGAAACTGGTCAGGTCCCAAGGGTGCCGGACTAGAAAGGTTCAACATGTAGTTTAGTTTAATCCAGGTTTTTGAGTTAAACATAATAACAGGGTGTGATTTAGTGTCTTGTGACATATAGGAACTCAAACTAGATGGTCCCTTCTGGCCTTCGACTCTGTGACAAGTCTGTCTGTTGTTTAGCAGCAGAGCACAGACAAACGTTTGGGATAATGAGGGTGAAAATAATCTTTTGGAGCAGAGGAAAGGAGTCCCCTTACTCCAAAAAGTAGGATAAATGTGCAGGGTGGATGCTAGTCTCAGGAGAATCGCAGTGTTCCTGTGCGGCTCATCCGTCACCTTGAACAATGAGGGGAATCAAGTGGCATTCTGAAAATAGAAATAGTCCGTTTGCCTGCACGTTACCAGTGGCATTAACGTTGAAGTAGGCTGTTGTGTTGAACTACAGTTTCTATTAGATAGCTAAGGGAAGATGCTTTACTTATCGAATGCCCGAGTCTCGTGATTCAGTTTGCAGGCTGCTTCTGGGCATGGGAATTTCTCTCACTTAGATGCATTGAAAAGATTTATTTTGTCTTTCTGAAGGCTACCAAACATCCAGCGGGGTGTAACAAGACCCAAAGAGCATCCAGTGATATCCAAGATAGATGCTTGAGGTGACATCTCATGTCTGTCTTTTGTTATGTGCGCTGTTTTTTGCTCCGGTCCGGTTTTGAAGACCGCTTTCTCTACAAGAACAGAGATGAAGGCAGTAGGAGAGCCTTTGTTTTGGAGGGTGGGTTTGTTTTTGGTGAATGATTTGCAATCCAATGTCCATGACTATAATGTGCACTGTTCCCACTGCCATTCTCTTTCTGGCATTATGCAGGCTGTTGTGCACTGAAGGCATTTCGCCAGAGTTAATGAATGCTGCCTGGGTGCTAACTTCCAGCTGTCTGTATTTTCTTATCACTCAATGCAAAGGCTAAAATGGAATGAGGCCTGCTTGCCAAGGTCAACGTGTCTCTGGTGATCTCCTTTGAACATTGACTAGAGGGTGACTATTAAGTATTTTCCAGGTGAACGAGAGCTGAGCTGAATTTCTTTGCCTGCATGGACCATGTTTATTTTGATTATTAGATCATTGTAGACTAATTGCATTTTCTTTCCTGAAGTTTACTTTCTCATTCCAAAGGTGAAAGTCACCGCAGCACTGCCACCTCACATATTCTACAGAAAATACTGTTGTTCAATGACAGCCACGGCTATGGGAATACTGGCCTGCTTGTCTACACAAAAACCAAGTACTTCCAGTGTTTTGTGGGACACACAGTAGATGAATCACATTCGCGGGTCTCACTTAGGAACTGAACCTTTGACTTTTTCAGACAGCATTCTAATATCTAAACATTGTGTTGGTTGAGGGTTCAGCTGTCATGTACCTTAGGAGGAACCCCAAGAAACTAAGTGCAAAGAAGCAATGAGATCTGCAACCATTAGTCATACAATAAGAACTATCAGTGGAGTAGTCTCTGAGAACATAAAAACAGCCATAATGAATAAGAACAATGGTCCATCTGCCTCAGTATCCTGTCATCTAACAATGGTAAATGCAGTGCTTCAGAAGTCATGTAAAGAAAGGCAATCACAGAGTGACCCATCCCCTGCCGTCCATTCCCAACTTCTGGCAATAAGAGGCAAGGAACACTTAGTAAGAGCATGGGGTTGTATCCCTGGCTAGCTTGGCTAATAGCCATGGATGGACCTGTCCTAAATGAACCCATTTCATTCTTTTTGAACCCTATTATACTTTTGCCCTTCCTGGCATCCCATGGCAATCATAGAATCATAGAACCCTAGAACTGGAAGGGACCTTGAGAGGTCTTTGAGTCCAGTCCCCTGCCCTCACGGCAGGTCTGGGCACTGTGTAGATCATCCCTGACAGATGTCTATCCAACCTGCTCTTAAATATCTCCAGTGATGGAGATTCCACAACCTCTTTAGGCAACTTATTCCAGTGTTTAACCACCCTGACAGTTAGGAATTCATTTCTCTTTTCCTCAATGGCCTTATCTTCCTTGAACGTTCCTTTAGCACATCGATCATCCAGGGGCCAATGGTTATTGGCCATTGGTTATTGGCAAGCTTCCTGCTTTTGATGTACTTAAGGTGGGTTTTTTTGCTCTTAAAGCTTTCACATCTTTGGCTAGTTGCTCTGCAAATTGGTTTTATTTTTTTTGGCCGGGGGGGAGGGGCAAAGAGGCCTGCCCAAGAAACTAAAGGTGAAGGAAATCATCATGGAGGTTGAAATGTTTGCACTGGTTATTCCAGAAATGGACACCGAGTCCAATTCCTCAATTCTTTTTTTTTTAGGAACCTAAAATGCAGATAGGTGCTTAGTGATATTTTGGAAAGGGCCTAGGCACTTAGCCCCCAACTCTTAACTTCTGAAATACCACTAGGTGAAACATCCTCATCGTTAAGCACCTAATTGCCTTTGGAGATCTTGCTGTTAGACACTTAGTAAGCCAATGAGGGGAAGTCTCTATTGTCTTTCTGCCCCACTTCTGCAATGAATTAGAGAAGGACAATCACCAAGGCACTCATTTAATACAAGGTTTTTAGTAAAATTACTTGAGGTTCCAATTTTTAAAGATGTCCAGGTACTTCGCTCCTACTTATTTCAGTGGATCGAAATATCTTTAAAATCTGGCCATGAATTCTTAAGTTTACAGCAGGTTGTACGTAACAATGTGGAATAAACTGCTAACATTCATCAAGTTGAAAAACAGATGCCCTGTTGCATCAGAAGTTGAAACCTTGAAAAGGGAGTGGCCTGAGAGAGCTAAATTTCCTTCCAGAGAAATTGGTGGAACCTTTTTGCTTGCTGTTACTTGAATCTATCCAAGTAGATGTAAGTTGTCAAATAGACTTCCTGAGCAGGACTCGTACATATTTTAACACAGGCAAGCAGAGCAAAATACTGTCTCAAGGATTTCTTCATACAGAGCCTGCAGCTGCTAGGTCAGACTATAAAATAAAGTGTCATTCTTTTGGGCCAGTTTCTGATATTGTTATTCAAAGGGAGTTCTCTGTCAGTGGTTCAGTTGAACAGAGTGTGACATCTTGTGGTTGGTAATGCTTCTGAATGTAAGGGGGCATTCTGGTCCATAATAACTGCCTTTATTAATTGAGGGATGGCTAAACCTTAATAGCCTGTCAGTCTTGAACACTGGTCCACAGGGCTCTTTAGGAGCTTGCAGGGCAAGCTAATTGTTGTCAAATTAAGAGCTGAACTCAGATAGAGGACCCTAGTCCTAGGTCGTAGGACTTGATTGGTCCACAGCTTATATTTAAACCCATCGGAGGAACAGAAAGTCATTCTTATTCTGGACTGTGTGTCTTGTGCTTCCTGTTCCCACTTTACTAGCTTGACTTCCTGTCGTCTCGGACTCTGGGTATGGCTCCATGGTTCTGCCCTTAAGGTTGTCTCCTGGCAGTGTTGCGTGAACCTGCCTGCCTCCTGACTTGTGGTTCATCGTCTGGGCTGTCTTGGTCTCTGATCTACTGGTATCTGAACTAGTCTGACTTCTACTCTGACTGCTGGATCAACCCGCCCATGGCTCAGTTGTGCATATCCTGCCAACTCTTAGCATGCTTAGGGACTATTGATTTGGGGCTTGGATAGCGAACATGTAGTAACCAGGTCTATAAAGGTTTCTGCTATACTTGCGCCCATTGGGCATGACTCCTATTCTGCAAGAATGGACATATGGCTGTCATGGTAATTAATCTATGTAACTTCTCAGCATGTTCCCTTCAAATTCTGATACAATGCACTGCCTGTTTTCCATCTGGTTGAATTCTGTTGGTACGTTTTTCTTCACTTGGTACAGCATACTGCAACCTGACAGGAGCCTCATTTCACAAAATTTCTTATTTCAGGTAAGTGCTTATGAATAAAACGGGATCTATAGACTTGCAAGATGAAGTCCTAATCCACAGAGCAGGAACAGGGAAAAAGCAGCAGTAAATGCTAACATATGCCGCACTTTCATCAGTACGGTGTATTTATATTGTCACGGTGACAACAGAGCCAAGCTGAGTCCAGGGAACTCCCTGTGCAAACTCTATGAGGCCAGGTCTACACTAAAGGGGAATGTTAATTATATAGGTGGAGTCAATGTACCTTGATTCGAGTTTCCTTGCCATCCCCACAGTGGGAGGCTGAGAGGAGCAAATGCTCCCATTGGCTTCCCTTACCCTTGCAGAAGCAGGAGTACTGGCCACCGACAAGAGGGTGGGGAGGAGGCTCCGAGTTCAATTTAGCAGGTTTTAACTAGACCTACTAAATCAAACTTCGGATGATCGATCATGGCAGCATCGATCTTCCCCCGAGTAAGGACATGGCCTGAGAGAAAGTTGCTGCCCTGAAGAGCTGATAATCTCATGGACAAGGCAGGCAAAGGGTGGGAGGAGGAAACTTGGAATAGCACTCTGGAGCACTTGTTCCAAGCTTAGAATAGCACTGAGGTGTCCTGAGTCATAGCCCAGTGCCCTCCCCCATTCTATCATTGGTCCCTCTGAAGGCTGCCAAGTCCGCTTATCACATTTCAGAGTACAGTAATTCCATAAGCATTACTTAATAATAATAATAATAATAATAATAATAAACCAACGCAGAAGCAGTTTGAGAGAGCGGCATGCCGTGGAAGGAAAATCAAGTCCTGTGGGGGATTATTTTTACATCTCTAGAATAAAAAAGCTTCTCAAACTACATCAACCAGAGAGAGGCCTGCACACCTTCAGTTATCCAGCTAAACAGAGGAAAAAAATGGAAAAGACACCAGAAAATGGAATGCCAAAGGAAAGCCCCCAGGATGCGACTCTCTGAAGCTAGAGTGTTGAAGGGAAATCCACGTTATCACACCTGCTCCAGATAAGGGTCCATCCAAGGCATCTGGGCCATTTTCCTTCTCTCGGGGGATTTTCTCCAGGAGAATGGCTGATGTTGACTTGCATTGGGAGCCCCCCAGCCAAAGGCTGCTGAGGGAATGTCTCTGTTCAGTGCATCTTCCTGCTATCTTGGCTACACCCCTCTCTTGCCAGCTCTGCTCACTTGAGTGGTCCCACCGACCTCCTCCACAGGACTTCAGCTTTCTGCTCCTGTGACCTCCCTTGGTGGCAGACTTTTTAACTGAGTGTTTTGTAATCCCCTGGGGTGAAGACGCAGAGGCAGACCGTCCGCTTGTGAAAATTGCCAGGGCTATAGTGATTTCAGAAGAATTACACTGATTAACAACAACCAAGAAGTTGGTCCCACATGGCAGCAGCTGTCTGAATTTCGCACCTCTCCTGTGCGTTTGTTTCTGTCTCCCCTCCAGCCGACCCGGAAAGTGAAGGACACAGTAAAAAGGGGGCTGCGATGAAGGACATCTGGAGGCCCTGTTGGGCGAGGAACCGCTTGACTGTCTTTGTGTGGATTTGACTGATAAGCCATGGCATATTGGCAACAGCTTGTGTTGTTCTACAGCAGTCAGGGGGTGAGAGACAGACAGACTGTGTGGGCTGTGGGTGGTGGCGGATGAGCGGGAAGGTTGCAAGGAGTTGAAGAAGAGAGGCTGTGGTCCAAAGTCATTCTTTTTCATTTAGGCATCCCTAGCCTGCAGCCTAGTGACTTACTCCATCGCGGAGTGCACGAGGGATGCGCGTTTAATGACAGTCATCCATCAGCCGTCCACATCTGAAGCTTCAAGATGTCTCTGTTCCCAAAGCCCCTTGCCATGACAAGGCTAATTGTATAATTGTAATGCGATACCAGTCCCACTTGACACACTCAGACTGGTAAGGAGCAGGGCTAAGGGCTGTGATAATTATCACTCCAAGCAAGTGCATTAGCATAAGCGTAGTTTACTAATGGGGCTGCTCTATTAGGCAACTTAGCCTGTAGAATAGTCTGGTTTAAACCAAGGGCTATGAAATTAAAGCAATATAGAAATAATGACTTAATTGTGCTGAGCAGCACAATTAAAATAGGTGGGAAAGGTATTTTTATTACATTGAAATCACATATTCACAGTTTTCTGTCTCTATAATTATCTCCTCCCGTCTTTTGCTGGCTGGCTGGGGCTGTCTACAGAAGGCACGCTGAAATGAGAGGCAGCCATTCTCTTTCTGGAGCCCAGGATAGCTGTGCCATAAAAGCATGTTCCTAAGTCAGGGTTTAGGATCACCTACCCCGGCACTTTGTTTAACAGAAACACGCACAGAACCAGGGACAAATTTACACTTGAGAAATGCTCGCTGAAAACAGGTCAGTCTGGGTTGAAGCTGTGAGTAAAAGAGTTCTGCAACTGGCTCCCACCCTGCCCAAAAATGTACGCCCTTCTGAGATTGAAACCTCTTTCCACTGTGATTACCTTGCTATGCAGAGGATATCCTGGGCAGGGCTGCAGAGAGAGGCTAATGAAATGAGTTCTTTGGGAAGACCCCAATCTTAATCAAAGAGCTTTTCCAGGAAAAGTGGGACAGGGACAAAATTCACAGCTCAGATCACATCTCCAAAATCCTCCATGCCCATAAAATTGTGGGAGTGATGGCCCTCAAGCCACTAGCAGCCTTTTCTGCTGCAGAAGCAGAGCCCAGATTTGATACAGGGGGTAGTAAAGAGCTAGCAACATGTGACGGGGCCAACGGGCCGCACTGAAGGGCTGGGAGTAGCCCAGGCCCAGCTGGCTGAAAGAGCCCCGCCCCTCCAGCCCTGCTGGGCATGCTCCCAGCAGAGCCAGCATATAAAGGCAGAGGGAGCCCAGCAGGAGATGAGGCAGCTGGAGGGTAGAAGGGCCCAGGCGACAACCCCGGTGTTCCTGCAGCAGCTCAGGCCAGAGCGAGGGCCGGCATCAGCCACCGGGAGTGCAGCCAGCAGCCAACCCCGCCTGAGGACCGGATTGCCCGCGCCGCCAGCCCCGGCCCCGGTAAGGACCGCCACTCAGGCGGACAGACCATAGGGGTGCCCAGGCGGTAGGAAGCCGCCCAGGGCAAAGGATTGTTATTACAGCTCGGTGTGTATCGGCTGGATTCCCCACTGAGCAGGCAGGAGCAAGAGTCCCTGGCTACAGGGCCCTGGGCTGGGACCCGGTGGAGAGGGAGGGCCCAGGTCCCCCTATGACCCCTCCCGCTCCTGGGCAACCACACCCAGCTGGGAGAGGCCTTTCCTGGAGGTAGACCACAAATACCATATATGCCCTGATAGAGGAGCCTGGACTTTGTACTAGAACTGCTAGTGCTGTATTTACCCGAATAGAAGGGCCTGGACTTTATGTTGAGGATGGTAATGCCGTATTTACCCAGATAGAAGGGCAGGAACTTTTATGTGGGGACTGCTGGGATTGTAGTCACCCTGATAGAGCGGGCAATGGGACCGTAAGGGGGGTGCACCCCACGCCAGGGGCATACCCTGTGACACAACATCTAACACTTTTCATTTTCTTTTAAACGACAGTTCTCTAAATACGCAAGGAGACTGGATTCTTGGCAATAGCTGTAGGGATTCTGAAATAGCAGCTAGCATCTCCAGAGAAGATCAGAACCCCCTTTTGCTAGGTGCTGTGCATATTCCCGGTGAAAGACAGTCCCTATCCTGTTTACAGTCTAGACTAGTGATTCCCAACCTTTTTCCCATGGTGGTACTCCTAAAATAATTTTTCATATCCCGAGGAATCCCTACCTATGAAAACATTTCCTTGGCCAGAAAAAGTTGAAAGCGGGGAGCACAATTCAATTACTGCTAAATTATTGTCAAGAACATTTTTTTTCTTACAATGTAAGCTGATATATATATATATATATATATATATATATATATATATATATATATATATATATATATATATATATATATATCCTGACGGGCTGCGGAAGCCCAGGGTTCCGCAGAACCCTGGTTGAGAAACACTAGTCTAGACAGATGAAGAGTGACAGACAAAGGAAGGGACTTGACCGAGCTCACAGTTTCGGGTCCCCTTACGGCTATGGTGGCATGTCAATAAACAAGCTAATTTAGCTCCAGGGCAGATGTTGTGGTGGCAAAAGCAGCCCCAGTTCAGAATCAGTTTGCTATGCTACCCTCCCCCCCCCACCAAAAAAAAAAAATCATGGCTTCACAATCTGCAAAAGCCAGCTCAGCCTGCAGGAAGGATCTGCCCTTGTGAGAAAAAATCAGTGTGTCAGCTCATTATGTTTTCTAGTCTTCATCTTGCAATGGTACGGAGCTAGACAATTTAATGTTTTGCTAACTGATAGCTAAAGGTAGCGCTGACATATTGAGGGGCTCAAAACTGGGGGGTCTGAAGGCTACTGGCTCAGTCGACCCTAAAGGCATGTTCTGCATTAAAACACCAGCACTGTCATCAAGTACCCTGAACGACCGAGGGGAAAAAAATATGATATTCTTAGCAGTCCCAAACAAACTGGCTTGGAAAAGCATTATTGAAAACCACTCCTAAATTAAATTCAAGATGTTATAGCAGCACATTTCCATTATAAACCCAGGATTTCCATTATAAACCTATATTTGGGGGGGCATTTATAACTTAGTCATAAAAATTCGCTCTGGGCTGTGACTTGGCATGAAAATCTCAGCCCAAAGCATTTTTTGTTGTTATTCAAGAAATATATGTATTGAGTTATTTGTAAGTTGCAGGGATGTGAGAAGGAAAACTGTAGGCCTTTTGTATCCCTATAAATTAAAAATGATTTTTTTTCTCTTGTGTAATAAAAATTTGAAAGACATAAACGGATAATGCAGCTTATCCTATTTGCAGTGAATGGCCAAGACACTAAAGTTTACAAAGTGGAGATTGTAAATTTGAATAGATAAATGCCCGTGTCATTTTTTTCACTGTACAGTTTGGATCAATATTAATAGGCTCTGTTCTGCTTCTTATATCTTCGCCCCTGGGCACAGGAGTTCCAAAAGGGCTCTAAGAGGATTCCCAATCTCTGCAGAACCATGGTGGTTCTTGTTGCCTGGGAGAAAGCAATGGGGCAAACAAAAGTCACAGGCCAGGGTGTTATATGTGAGCCCCTTCTTCCCAATCCATAGCTGCCATGAGCCTAGTATACACCCCAACCCCATGGGTGGCTGTAGACGTGTAAGCTGGACTGTCCAGTGTATGGAGAGGAGTGGGGGCAGGGAGGTCCCGGCTCAGATCTGTCCGTGTGGGAGGGGAAGTAGTGGCCAAATGAAGTCTGCTTTCTTCCCTCCACTGCCCCTCCTTAGTATTCCTTAACATGACCGCGTAGGGAAATAGTAGGGGAATTACTGATGACTATTCCCTGACTCCTCTGCACCTGCTCTGCCGAAGGACATGATTCTGCCCTATGTCGAGGGCTCAGTCTAGTCCTGTTCTAATATTCCTCTTCTAGCCACGGAACGCAGTGGTACAACTGCTGTGAGATGGGGTGTGTTACATTCAAGGCATTTTAAAGGAACAGATTTCCTTTACCCTCCCAGTGTGCACTATCAAATCCAGTGCTAATGGCAAGCAGTTAGTTAAATAGCTGCTGCGTCAATTGCTGATAAAAATGTTGCCCAGTTAGAAGAACATCGTTTCGGGAGATGCTGCCCTTTGTGTGTGTGCACATCCCTGTGTCCGGGAGAAGAACAATTTACGTCTGTTTAATGAAATATGGGGAGGCAGGGCCATTCGAACTGGCTACTGGCACCATGTCAGGTGACATCAGAGTGCTTGTACCTATAGGGTCATCTGGCAGTCTGGTGTCATTCGTCAACTCTTCCTTTCTTCCCATCTATTTCTGTCTAGCTCGTCCGGGAAAGGAGCTCTCAGTATGTGGCAATTCTCACTCTGGTCCTAGCTTTCTTTCTGCATCCTTTGACTTCCTTCTTACCTATGGCTATACATTTGCATGTATGGGAACATTTGGTCTAAAATCCTCAGTGCTTTTGCATTTATAGACCAATTGTCAATGCTTCAAGATAGTTAAAGAGAAAGAAGATCATATAATACACAGTGGCTGATAATAGTTTGGTGCCTACCATGTAGCAACAAATCATTTGCTCATAACTGAAGCTGGTAGGAAAATTGATCTTCTGGCCGAGAGAAAATGTTCAGTTTTCAAACTAAAAATTATCCCAAATCAGAGCAGTACCCCCTCTCCCCTTTTTAAAAGAAATTCCTAACAATTAGGTGAAAGATTTTGTTTGGGAAATTCAAATTGCTTAGATTTCAACCCTCATTAATTTTTTACTAGAACAGCTTTCTAATTCAAATGTCATTTTGACACCAACATTTGATACTTTTGGTTCTAAAAATGCCGAAGAGGGAGCACACTGAATTTTGAAGTGGGTGGTTTCTTTTCTTTTCTTTTCTTTTCTTTTCTTTTCTTTTCTTTTCTTTTCTTTTCTTTTCTTTTCTTTTCTTTTCTTTTCTTTTCTTTTCTTTTCTTTTCTTTTCTTTTCTTTATGAAATGGTGGCTAAATCAATGAACAATTGCTGAAAACTTCTGATTCATCAACGTGACATTTTCTAATAGAAAACTGTTTTACATCAAAACTTTAGCTGGTTCTGCTGAAAATTGGATGATGCGCTATAAAAATATCTATCTTTGCAAAGATGTTGCATTATTTACATTGTAAACTCCTTAAAGGAAGGACCCTCTTTGTGTGTGATGAAAACCAAGATGGTTTATATACATACGTATGTAAAGCCAAGATGGGGTTCTACTAGAATTTGTTTCCGTCTAGGATCTGGAGGTACATGAGTCGCTCCGGTTTCATTCTTGCGGTTTGATGCCAGGAGAAAGTTGCATTGAAGTCACCGTGCCAACTCAGTGCTGATGTTGGTAGAAAGTGGATACAAAGTAATTGGATATATAAAAGGCAGCATGTGTAGGTTTTTTCTATTTCTCCAGATTTTTTGTGGGGAGGTAGCAAGTGAAATGCCAGACGGTTAGGAAAGCCCCTCACTTAACATAGAGAGTCCGGATCTGAACTTTCCAATTCTGACATATTTCTGCTTGATGAAAGTCAGGGTTTAAAATGTGGACAATAGCTAGGGTTGGTTTTCTTATTCCCTCCAATTCATTCATCCTTCATTTAAGTAGGGTCGGATTAGATACCTTTACTCACATTAAATAGTATATTAGTCGGCAAGCAGTCTCATTGAAATCAGCATGACTTCTTCTAGTGTGAGAGATTGCTCCGTGGGAGGAAGGGTATCTTTCCCATTACGCTGAGTCTGTTTTACTCTAACAAAACCAATGAGATGTAGACTTGCACTCTGTTCTTTTCTTACCCAATTGAATCTAAGTATTGTCTTGGGTCTGATATCAGTAAATCATGATTCATGTACTGTAGGTGGCAAACACACACTGCCAGACTAGCGCGTAATGGAGTTCTTTAATGAAGAATATATTATTTTAACCTAAAAATGTTCCAGTTCACATTATAGGCTAATGACCCATAACTTTCCATCTAAGGTACAGGCACGTCTGGAAGAAAAAAAAAAACCCTACAACAAATAATGGTTCTTGGTTTGATGGCTGTAGGTAAAATAAACACTTTTCTAGATAGGAAAACTTTTTTGGACACAGTCTGCCTTGAACACTACATTTCAGTTTGAAGGAAGTAGATTGTCAATGCTCTCCCTATACCAGGGCCGGGCGAGATGTGGCCTGGGGGCCAGATGTAGCGCGCCTAACACTTTGATCAGGCCCACGGACTGGATCTGGACACTTTATATTTATATCCTGCTGCCCATGCCACTGAATTTCCAGGTGGTGGCTCAGGCAATAAGATCCTAATTAAATGCCTCACGGCTCCTGGTTGTGGTTCTACCCCAGCCGGAGCCTGAGCTGCGAGCGTTTTACATCTTTGCTATTTAAAGAGCTCACAGTTCCTGCCCCCACTGCTACTGCATTGCCTGAGAGCAGCCCAGGGTTGCGGCGCTGCTACCCCAGCAGAGCCCTTTAAATAGCTGCAGCAACCCCAGGTGGTTGCCAGGCAACGCCGTAGTGGCTGGGCCAGGATCTGTGAGCCTGTGGCTCTGGTTTTACTTCCTAGCCTCTGGACCTAGACAGCTCTGCCCCTCAACCCTGCCCCTTCTACCGTAGACCCTGCCTCTTCTGGGGGTGGAGCCAGCCCATAACCACAAAATAAAACTAAAATTAAGTGCTCCCCCTGTGAAAATTATTGCCCACCCCTGCTCTCTTTACACTGTATTTCCTTCCTTCCTTCCAAATGGTCCATCTGCACTCTCTTGCACTTGAACCCTAAGCCTGTCCTCTCTTTGGGGCAGGGAATGGGTTACGCTCTGTGACGATGTGAATGTTAATACTAATTTTGTCATATAATTTTTAAAATATGTAAAAATAGGAAGGCAAAGGAGGTTGATAATGGAAATCGTGAAAGAGCTGTCTTTTGACAGCTCTGTTACCAGACTGTAATTATTTTTGTTTAGCTCTCTCTCAACCCATGTGCTGAATACAGATTTATTTTCTGTGGTTGAGACTGTCGCTCCAGAACACTGTATTTTATGGGGAAAAGAAATCTAGTTGTATTCTTGGATATAAAAGGAAGATCTAAGTTCTTGGGGCTTATTCCTGTGTGCCGTGGTAAGACAAAACTTATTGAGGGGAATGCTGCTTGAGCATGTGACAGAGGATTAGGTCTCAGTTCATACAGAAGCTCATAGACTTTTATGGCATTTTAAGGTGGACAGTATATGTTACCCCTATGAGGCCAACTTGTGGGGAGAAGAGCATAGATCAGTCGACTCTCTGCCTCTTCTCACCCCTTTTCATCTGAGCTCCTCCCGAGGAGAATTTTGCTGTTAGGCACTGCAGTCTCCCAAATATAGAAGCGGCAGTGCTTGTAGGCCCTTCTCTAGGTCTGTGCTTCCCAGTAAGGTTGGGCATTGTAGCTCTAAGCAAAGACAGCATGCTGCTCAGAGCAGTACACATCACATGCTAGATCTAGGGTTTGAAAAGACTTAATGGAAATTTCTCTTCTCTACATTCCCCAGCCTTGCTGTGGCTGCTCTGTGTTTTGCATTCAGGACCAGATCCTACATTGGCACTGAAGTCAGTGGAGTGACACTGATTTGTACCAGCTGAAGATCGGACGGTTATTTTTGTTCTGACTCTTCAGTCTGTAGCTATTTTTTCTCTAAATCATAAGAAGAGGATGAAGATGATAAAGACAACAATGATGATAAGCTGGAATAGATGATTGGTAAATGTACAGGAAAAAAGCCCCTTATTGAGAAGTATTTTCTGACATTACTGGGTGCAGGACAGGATGACCTTGTTGAGGGAGAAGCTCTTTATGATGCGCCCGTCCTTCACTATAATCACTTTGTACAAGTTGACTCTCTCTAACAGTGCATTTATTCTGAAAGCGTTCACTTTCAATGTTTGCCTTTCATGGCGCTTCCATTCATCAAAGAATCTTCTGCACTGCTACATCCGTGCTTCAGTGAAATAGTGATTTGGTGGACGGAGGAATGTGGTAGACATAGTATACTTGGACCCGGACAAGGCTTTTGACACAATCTCATATGACATTCTGAGACATAAGTTGGGTTTAGCAGAACTACTATTATGTGGACACATAATTAATTAAACTACTACAAACAAGAGCAATCATTAGTAGAGTTTTGCCAGATTGGAAGGTCTCAAGATAGGTTCCACAGGGATCTATTCTGGGGCTGGTGATGTTTTACATTGTTAATGACTGGGAGTTAGGTATAGAGAGTGCATTGATCAGGTTTGCAGATGTCATAAGGCTGGGGTGGTTTGCCAGTACTTTGGAGGATAGAGCTTAAACTTCAGAGGGATCTTGATAAATTGGAGAAGTGGGTAATGGGGAAGAAAATTGAAATTCAACAAAGGCAAAGGTAAGCTACTACACTTAAGGTACGTATACACTGCATGCTTAATTCAAAGTAGCTATTTCGGAATAGGCATTATTCCTTGTAAAATGAGGTTCACAGATTTCAGAATAGCCATCCGTTATTTAGAAATTATTCCGAAATAACAGAATGGCTGTGTCGACACTTGCATTGTTCTTTCGAAATAATGCTAGTTATCTAGAAATAACAGTGCAGTGTAGACACGCCCTTAGGGTATTAAAACCAAATGCACAGATACAGACTCGGGAAAAACTGACTTGGCAGCAGCACTGCTGAGAAGGATCAGGGCGTTGTGGTGAATGTAAACCAGCTGTGTGAGGCTGTTGCAAAAAAGGCAAATGCAGTTTTAGGTTCCATTGACTGAAGCAAGGCATGCAAGTTGCAGGAGGGAATAACATTGCTCTCCTTGGCATAAGTTAAGTCCCAGATGGAGGAGTGTGCCCAATTTTGGTCACCAAAGTAGAGCAAGGATGTTGAGAAACTGGAAAGGATCTAGCAGTGAGTAACAAAGATGATCAAAGCGATGGGATACAAGCCATGTATGCAAGGGTTGAAGGAATTGGGTGTGTTTAGAATGGAAAAGAAGAGATTAAAAGGGGGAGATGTTAGCAGTCTTCAAATACTTGAAAGGCTGCTATAAAAAAGATGGAGGAAAGTTGTTTTCTTTAGCCACAGAGGGCAGGATGAAAGGCAATGTGTTCGAACTTCAGCGTAGCTGATTTATATTAAATCTCAGGAGAAACTTACTAGCTGTAAGAACAGTAGGACAATGTGTCAGAGTGCCTAGGGAGGTGGTGGAAACTCCTTCGCTGGAGGTTTTCAAAAGGAGACTGGACAGCCATCTTGGATGATTTAGACACAACACATCATGCATCTGGGCAGGGAGTTAGATTTGAAAACCTTTATGGTCCCTTCCAATCCTGCAGTTCTATGATTCTATGAAAAACAAAGTGCCAGAGTCAGACATAAATTTGCCTCGCTGCTATAGGAGTTTCTTCACAATCTCTGATGCCAATGAGAAGAATGAAGAAAGATTTTATTTATTCCATTTCTCTTTCGACTCCTAGGACATGGCGTTGTCCGGTCCAAAAGCCCCACCTCTATATTAAATACTATTGTTTTCTTTTAATCTGCCTAAATATGACACTTTTTAAAGAAGCTTTTTTTTTTTTTGTCCTTCTAGAAAACTGATCTCTCTGCTAATGGGCTATTTTCCTTGCAAAAACAAGGCAGAGAAGCCAGTCAGTTCCTTAGCAATACCACTTCCTTTACTATCATAGAGCTTTTACACCTGAAGGAGCTTAACTTCTGTATCATTCTCTGTTTGTTTTTTGGATGTGTATAAGGGTGCACTGGTGAAGGGATGGCCCCTTTGAAGTCAGCATTGATTATTTTTTCCATCCTGGTCACCTTGTGTTTCATCCTCTCTGCCTTGAATGGCATTGATTACTTTATTTGATCATTTCCACTTTTGTCTTCCAAAGTCATGTTTTGCTGGGCTTCCGTGGCGGGTGCAGCAGAGAACATGAGGCTCAAGCAGATGAGGGGGGGAAGGGTAGCTTGTTGTTACTTTTGGGGGGGAGGGGTGGCCTTGCTTCTGAGACAGCTTGTGGCTGGTGTAATTCCCTGGCTGCTCTAACAAACTGCATTGCTCTCAAAGGCTGCTAGTGCATGGAGCAGACAAGAGTTTCTCTTGGGACATACTAGGAGATGCTTTATCGGTAGCAGGGGGATCAGCGTAGGGCTGCTTAACCTGTTCCTAAGCTACTCCTGAGCCAGGGCAATTATCTCCTAGCCATACGAGTCTCCATGGGTTACAGAGTCTAGAGCAGCAGAGAGAATCCATGCCTTCCACGGACAGCAGAGATGGTTGGCCCTCTCTTCCCTTGTACGCCCTGATTGCCCGTACTGGTAGTTTTCTACACCTACTCATATTTTCCCCAATTATTCATATATTTGTTTAGAGCCACCTAACTTGCCTTTGATTTCTTCTTTGTGATTTGTGCAGGGAATACTTCCGGTTGAGCTAAGGGTAGGAAAAAAATCTCCTAAGTGGGGGGGTAGAGAGAGAGACGTTCCTTTTGACTTGCATAGTAGAGCTATGGACCCTCAGCATCCTGAGTCTCGGCTGCTGTCAGATGCAAGGTGGTTGTACGGTGCCTTAAGCTGCAGGCAAATGACTCTGTTAAGGTTTCTGTCAAAGCACTGGCTGTTTTCAGGGTGGGAAGCAAAGGCCACCACTTGGAGAAAGCCTTCCCATAGCAACATAAGCTCATGAATGCAAATAGGAAGAGAAGAAATTGTACAAAAAAGGGGGGAATGCTTAAGCTTAAGAGGAGTTGGAAGCATGATTTTTACCACTAATGTAATATAGGCAATAATAAATAATAGCATAGATCTCTTGGACAAATGTATGAACAATCATCAGTTGTGGGTGGGGAGAAATTGAGATTCTGCAAGGACTGGATGTGTTAGAAAGGCCTGTGATGGATTTCCAGGACCATTTGAATGTTAGTTCTCTCTGTATTGTTTCACTCTTTCTTGTCCGGCTATCTGGGATGTACTGTGCTCCTTCCAAACACATTCAGTCCACACTTCCATTTCCTTGCATGCATGAATCTCACATTTCTCTATTAATATCTTAGTGGTAGGACTCTTGTTTTTTTTTCTGGCAAATGAAGAAAAAAATGTCACATGATAATCCTGCATTGAGATGCTTGCTAAGGACCAGCATTCTCGCACTATTTGCTGGGACGAATGTGGGTTCTCTCTTGTAACTGACCCAAATTTAGCAAACGGCAATTCAGGAAATAGTGGGCATCTCAGAGTTTTGCATAGGGCAGAAATCATGCAAAAGGAGTCCTATAGAACAACATGCAACTGATGAGAGTCAACAAGCTGAAAACTCTTCAGGCATATAAGATAAATGCATGACCTTGGGCAATTTGCTATTACATAGTTACTCCTGTGAGGAATTCCCTAGTTTCTCATGAAAATTGCACTGTCCTTCTAGGTTGTATATGACAATAACAGCCAAATATGTTTTTAATTTGGCACATGACCACATTTTATAAAATCTAGATTGAAGGAAAGTTGAGAGAGATTTCAAAGCAAGGGACCAGAAATCCACAGTGAAGTGAGCCAGCTTCTGTAGGTCTTGTGACAGTATGGGCTGCACTCTGATGTCATCTTGGAGAACAAGGCTCATTAAGGGTGGATGGACGACCTCAGGCTAACATATGGGTTTAGGACTATAACAGGGTTTAAAAAAGAACTAAATAAATTCATGAAGGTTAAGTCCATAAATAGCAATTAGCCAGGATGGGTAAGGAATGGTGTCCCTAGCCTCTGTTTGTCAGAGGGTGGAGATGGATGGCAGGAGAGAGA
Source organism: Pelodiscus sinensis (assembly GCF_049634645.1). Classification (NCBI taxonomy): domain Eukaryota; kingdom Metazoa; phylum Chordata; order Testudines; family Trionychidae; genus Pelodiscus; species Pelodiscus sinensis. The sequence continues at coordinate 58,758,196 of NC_134717.1, read as the reverse complement.
TTGCTTGATCATTATCTGTTCAACTCACTCCCTCTGGGACACCTGGCATTGGCTACTGTCAGCAGACCGGGTACTGGGCTGGATGGACCTTTGGTCTGACCCAGTATGGCCGTTCTTATGTTCTTATGGGACCAAGCTTCAGAAGAACTGGATTCCATTGCTAGCTTTGCCATGAAGCTCAGACGGGTTCATTAACCACCACCACCCCCCTCCAGCTGACGTAGGAGTGGTGAATCTTAATCTTTAAAATCCTTGGATGAAAGGCACTGTGTAGGTAAAAAGTACTAGTGCTTCACACTGAGTTGATGTCACAATGTCACACCTGCCAAACTCAACTCAGAAGAGCCTACTTTAGTTGAACAAAAAAGCAAGTGGTGCAGCTTGATTATAATACTCCAACAAATGCTCAACCTCTCGGCTCATTTAAATAAACGTGAAATATTGTTTTAGGAGCAGGTTGTAAGTATGTCTGTCTTATATCTATGCCACACCTCGTCCTTTCTCTCCAACGCACACAGGATTGTTTTCTTTTTATGTGTCACTGATTTCCAACTCATCTTTTGGCATGTCAAAGAAGTGATTTGGCATAGCCAAGCATATTTGTCTGTTCTTGCTAACTACTGTTTAAAAGAACCATAAGAAATGTGAGGGTATGTTTACACAGCAGGGCTAAAGCTGAAATAAGCTATGCAAGTTGAGCTGTGTTAATTGTGTAGCTTAAGTCAAAATAGCTTATTTCAGCTTTTGGCGCGTTCTACACAGCAGATAGTCCGAGAAAGAGCATTCTTCCTCCGACTTCCCTTACTCCTCGTAAAATGAGGGTTACAGGAGTCAGAGTAAGAAGTCCTCCAGCTCGACATTATTTCGATTATGTCAAAATAACTGCTTGTCGTGTAGATGAGGACTATGTTATTTCAGAATAACTGTGTAGATGTACCCTGACTGTTTTAGATATTAATGTCCATATGCAGATTTGTACCAGCTGATTTTGCATATCCTTGAGTACTTGGGTGCTGTTTCTTTGTCTGTATCAGTCATCACTGGATCGCAAACTCCTTTTTGTATTTTTTAATGATATTCCTCCTGTGGGGAATCTGCACCTATCAGAAATGGTGGGAAGGGGCTCATAAGCAGCCTACTCTATAAAAATGAAAGACATTCTTTCAGTGCCTTGAGAACTAAGGTGTAGTTTGAGCGCAGTTGAATATCTGTATTCAGAGGGAGTTAAGAACAGCAGGTATTTTAGCCTCAGCAGATCTTTGATATATTGGGTTCCTCTGTTTTGTTTAACATTTGCACCAGTCAGAAGAGGCTCATAATGAACATGCAGGTATCTCTGCATAGGTGACTTCTGTTATTGCTCAGTAACTTATATGTTTCGCCAGAGGAAAAACCCAAGAAAACCTTTCAGCTCTGACATGAGCAATCTCTCAAGCAGCCACACATGGAGATGCCATATTCCTAACAAGAACTGACAAGAGTATCCAGGTACCAAGCAGAGCTAGATAGCGCTTATACTTCTGTTTTTCCTCCTTTCATTGCATGCTGGGAGGAGGTAGTCTGAATGTTTTGATGTTTGAGTTGGTTGAAGGATTGAGCCCTAGGTAAATATATTTAATTGGATCTATATGTATGCATAGAAATCTTTGTACAAAGTAAGATAGTTTTTATCCATTACATCTGTGGTACTCATTTATATTGGCATTTAGAAACGCCTTTTCTTCGGATAGCATCGCAATTAAAGAATGAATTCAGAAACTGAACCAGCATTACCGGAGACCTGTAAAAGGATGTAAAACAATTTCATTTATCAGAACAGCGTGCTGTTTAAAAGGGAAGTTATGGATGGTTTTACAAGGCTTGTCATTTCTCATTAGGGTCAGTATGACTCAAGTTTTGCTCTCCCAGTTTATACAGTCACAGGCATTTGAATTGAAATTACAGTCTTTTAATACCTCCCAGGATCCAATCTATCCATCATGTTGTTTCTTTCTCTATTAATGTTGCCAGCATGTATCATTACTAGCTATAGATGGGAACAGGTAGAGAGAAATGACAGTATCACCATTGCTGTAAAGCCAACCAGTGGAATTCCAATGAGAATTGTGTGCTTAACTCACTTAAACTCTTTTGTACATCCCAGCCTACAATAAGAGAAAACAGGCTGGCCACGGAAATGACGTAGACTAACACAATGGAGCTGATTTATAACTAACAAACTATTTTTCTAATTTTTCAAAGGGGTAGCCGAGTTAGTCTGTAACAGGAAAAACTTTAAAAAACAACAAAAGTAGTTTTAGTAGTATTTGTTATTTTTAAAGTTTTTCCTATTTTTTGAATGTTTCTCTATTTTATTTAGAACTGGAGACATTTGTAAGTGGTTTGGCTGACAGGTGAAAGAGAATAGTATGGTCTATCTGAGGGCTTCTTGGACTCATTAAATATAAAACTTACTCCTTGCGGAGTCGTGTGCCAAAAAAATTAAAAATTCCACACACAGAATTTTAAAATGGCAAAATTCTGCATGTTTTGTTTGTCAAAATTAGTATCATCCCACCAGTTTTAATGAATATGATAAATTGATTTAAAAGTATCTGTCAATGGGTACGTTTGTAACAATACAAACCAGCAAAAAGATTCAGGAAATGTTTTTCAGATGTCTAGATTCTTTATTTGGCATTTTAATGCAGAACTTTGACTAATTCATTTAAACCACAATACAGGGATGTATTTCCTGCACCCCTCAGAAGCAGTGCAGAGGCTGAGGGGGTCAAGGGAGCTGAAGGGATGGGATGGAGGCTGGCAGTGAACCTGGGAGAAATATGGAACAGAGGTTTTTTTTGGGAGGGGTGGAGGGGGAACTGCTAGGGAGTTGGAGAGCCTCTCACCAATGCCCACCATTGACCAATCCCTAGCTTCTCCCATTCAGTCAGGCCCGTCTAAGGACCCGTGCCCCCTCACTCAGCTACCTTTTTGCTCATCCCCAAATGCCCCAGTACCCCCCACTCAGTCAACCTCTGTCCTTATGTGCCTTGGCACCCTCTTCAATTCTGCCCCTCACTCAGTACTGTCTCCACTATATACTCCAGTTTACCCCCCTGGCGATAGCCCTTCTGAACCTCAGTCTGTGACCTCCCCACCAGCCCCATGTGCCCCCACTATGTCCTTCCCCTGAGTCCAGTTGCTCTCCCTTCTGACCTCACAGCAGCCCCTGCTGTGCAAATGGTGCAACTACAGTGCCTCACCAGCAGAATGCTTTTTTTTTTTTTTTTTTTTTTTTTTTTTTTTTTTTTTTTTTTGGCGGAGGAAAAAAATCTTCAGGGGACATGAATTCTGCATGCGTACAGTGCTGCGGAAGTCCCCAGGAGTGAAAACTGGATATTTGGGTATGCAAACTACTAATACATATCAAAATATGGCATGGTGAACCTTTTTTTCTTCTTTGGTTTATGGATACAGGACTCAAACATTGTACAAATGAGTATCCCCATTGATAACCAGCTTTCATCCTGATTTATGAAGGCAAATCCTGGTGTGATTTTACTTTGTAGCAAGTATAATTTAGTAAAGATCTAGTCAGAAATAATTGCAGTGGAGAGTCAGCTAGCTAGTGAGATGCCTGCACATAGCTGGACAATACTTTCTTATATGTCACAATAAGTTGTGGTGTTTCCAATGGATCTCCTTTCTGTTGGATTAAAAAAGAATCCCCATTAATGTTCATAGAATCTTATCAAGGTAAGCTATCGTAGAGCACTTAAACTAGGCATCAGAATGTACCTATGTTGTAAATTTATGTCTTGCAAAGTCTGACCAATTGTATTTTTCCAATTTGTCTAGAACCAGCAGTAACATAGACTGCCTGGTCATTTATACCCATCATGATAGCTACAGTCAGTGGCCATGCACTACCTGAAAGCTTCCAGGGCAGATGATGTGGGCTAGGCCCTTAACTACATAATTTATTTCTACAGTGATCCGTATAAGCCCAGGTCTCTCTACTTGCAGGTCTCAGTAGAAAACACACGACTTTCTTTCTCCCTCTTTCTCCTCTCACCCCACTGTGAGTATGGGGCCCCTTCAGACAAATACTTTCTGACAGGCGATTCCTACCCTTACCACCTTTCAGGGGAGACGGGTGCCAGTTAAAACAGTTATTGCTGACAAGGTGAGGAGGGGTAAAGAGTATTTTTCCAGATTTGGAGCAATGCTGTCTCTTAAGTATGTAAAGGGAACCCAAATATTTCAACGATGAGCATCTAAGTAATATGTGTAATAATAGTAACAAATTACAGTGAATGAAATTCATGTTTTTTCCTTTGCTTCATCAGCTTCATGGGCACTGCACCTAGCAATTATTAAATAATTGTGTATTTTTGTCAGCGTTCCTTAATAGAGCCAAAGACATGGGCATTGCACACTGCAATTATTAAATTACTGTATCGCTTTTGTCAGTGTTCCCTACTAGAGCCAACAGCTAAACATGGAAAGCCAAAGAAGCCAGGCAGGACGAGAGACTCCAGGAAATGTTTTCTCACATGCAAAACTCTGAACACAGCAAATACTAATTCTGGGAAGCCTCCAAACAGGAGCTTGAACAGTCAAGACCACATGATCAGCCCTCACACTCTGCTGGGACTGCGAGTGGAGCAAAGTACTGTTCAGCATGAGTGCGAGAGTATTACCCACTGGCAGCAAGCTGAACTCTCAAAAGCACCATGAATTCTCTGTCAGTTGTGCCAGCACTTGACGACTTTTGCAAAACAGAGCCTCAAGCAAGAGGCCGTCACATTTCTCTTCTGCTTACTGTGACCACTCCCCCTTCAGCTTACAACCATTGGGACATGAATAGACTATTCATAGAAAGAAAAATCCAGGCTTTCAATAGTCTGCACTCTGATTACAACTCCTCTCTGCTTTGGAGCTCAGCCATTACCCATTGCTTACAAGCCCATCTGTCACGGGGTGCAGCACAGTCCGCCGCGCGCCCCCCCCCCCCCCCGGTCTAATAATCACCCAGTCGTGCACAATGCACCGCTTACTTTCGGGCCTCCTCGGCGGAGTGGGGGGTCCGGGCCCGCCCTCACTCCGGACCCCGACCCAGGGCCCTAACACCGAGAGCGTACCTCTCGGTGGTAGCAGGGGGGCTAGCACCCCAAACGCACCTGCTCCCGGGATACACGACCCGCCCTGGGTCCTACTCCACTCCGCCAGCCGCTGCCCTGCTTACCGGATTGCTCCGCTCTCCGCCTTCCCGTCCGGGGCCGCTCCTCTCGGGGCTCCTCTGCCCGTGGCTCGCCTCTCCTCCTCCTTGCTTCCCCCTTTGCCACTCTCGTCCCAGTCCTTTTCTGCTCCCCTGCACTTCCGGGTTCCCCCCTCCCCCCTCCGTTGTCGCGCCCGTGACGTCACCTGCCACGCTCCCGGGCGCGCCGTGATGACGCGCCACGGCCTCCCCGTCCCCGTTCCTCGCGTCCTCCGGCGCTGCGGCGTCTGCGCCCCTCTCTCCCGCGGTCCCAGCTACCGCTTGCGAGTGGCGGGGCGGTTCTGCCCCGTCACACACCTCCCCCCTTCCTACGGTCTGTCCGCCCCCCGGTTGCTCGTCACCCAGCAGCCGCGAAAGACAGTCCGCGTTCACATTATCTTTACCAGGTCTGTGTTTAATGTCAAAACGGAAAGGTTGCAAGCTCAGGTACCACCGCATTATCCGTGCGTTGTTATCCTTCATAGACTGCATCCATCTCAATGGCGCGTGGTCCGTTACCAGCGTGAAGGTGTTGCCTGTAAGAAAGTAACGTAAGGAATCTATGGCCCATTTGATGGCCAGCGCTTCCTTCTCTATCACGGCATAGTTCCTCTCCCTAGGGAACAGCTTCCGGCTTAGGTAGGCTACGGGGTACTCTGCGCCCTCCTCCTCCTGTGCGAGGACTGCCCCGAGCCCTACCTCGGAGGCGTCAGTCTGCAAGAGAAACGGCTTCTCGAAATCGGGGGACCGTAGCACTGGACCCGATACCCGGCATTGCCGGAGTGCCTCAAACGCCCGCACCCCTTAGGGCGTCCACACCACCCTCTGGGGTTTCTCTTTCTTTGTCAAGTCTGTTAAAGGGGCCGCCAAGGAGGCAAAATGCTTTATAAACCGTCTATAGTACCCCGCAAGGCCCAGGAACTGGCGTACTTGTCGTTTGGTGTGGGGCCGGGGGTAATCCCTAATGGCGCATACCTTGTCTAGTAGTGGTTTTAGCCGGCCCCTCCCCACCGTATACCCGAGGTAGGATACCTCCCTCTTCCCGAACTGGCACTTCTTGGGATTAGCTGTGAGCCCGGCCCGTTGGAGCGTTCGCAGGACGGCTCCCAGCTGCTGTAGATGCTCCTCCCACGTCCCACTGAAGACGACGATGTCGTCTATGTATGCCATGGCGTAGTCGCGATGGTCCTCTAAGATCTCGTCCATCAGCCTCTGGAATGTAGCTGCTGCGCCGTGTAACCCGAACGGCATGGTGACGAATTGGAATAGTCCGAACGGGGTGGCGAACGCTGTCTTCTCTCTGGCCGCCGGCGCCAGGGGTATTTGCCAATACCCTTTCGTAAGGTCGATCGTTGATAAGTATTCCGCCCGCCCCAGGCGCTCCAGTAGCTCGTCCACCCTGGGCATGGGGTATGCATCGAACTTTGATACCGCGTTTAACTTACGGAAGTCGATGCAGAACCGTACGGCTCCATCCTTCTTCGGGACCAGTACGATGGGGCTCCGCCACTCGCTCCGTGATTTTTCCACCACTCCCCACCGCAACATGTCCTGCAGCTCTTTTTGGACCGTGTCCCACAACTTCCGGGGGATGGGGCGTACCGGATCCCTCACTCAACTCCCCGGTTCTGTCGTGATCTCGTGGTACGCCCGGGTCGTCCTCCCTGGTCGGCTCGTCAGGCTGGCTGCCGCCTGTTGTAGTACCGCCCGAAGTTGTGCCTGTTGAGTATGGTTTAGTTCCCTCCCCATGGGGCTGGCCGCCCAAGTGACCTCTTCCTCGCCCCAGGGTCCGAACTCGATCTACGTACTAAGGGCTTCCGATGGGGGTTCCTCCCGGGGTACCCATCGTTTTAACAGATTGATATGGTACACTTGGCTCTGCCGGTGTTTTCCCCCTACCTGGACTTCATAGTCCACCTCCCCAATCCTCTTGGTCACCCGGTAAGGTCCCTGCCACTTGGCCAATAATTTGGACTCCCCTGCCGGCAATAGGACCAGCACTGGGTCGCCCGGGTTGAAGACCCTTAGCCGCGTCCCTGCGTTGTAGTGGCGGGCCTGGGTTTCTTGGGCTTTTTTCAGATTTTCTTGCGCCCACCTGCCTATAGTTCGCATGCGGTCCCGCAACTTGATTACGTATTGGACCGCCCCCAGTGCAGTGGATGCCTGCTCTTCCCAACCCTCCCGCACCAAATCTAGTATGCCCCGCGGGCGTCGGCCGTACAATAGTTCGAACGGAGAGAACCCTACCGAGGACTGCGGTACCTCTCGTATTGCGAAGAGCAGGGGTGGCAGCAGCTTGTCCCAGTCTCGTGGGTCGTCTTGGACCAGCCTCCGCAACATGGCTTTTAGGGTTTTGTTGAAACGTTCTACCAGCCCGTCCGTCTGAGGGTGGTAGGCTGCGGTGCGAATCTTCTTTATCTGCAGCCATCTGCACAGTTCTTTCATTAGGCGCGATACCAAGTTCATCCCCTGGTCCGTCAGGATCTCTTTCGGGAACCCGACGCGGGCGAACATTTTCACCAGCTCATCGGCTATTGTGGCCGCGTTGGTCTTGCGTAGGGGAACAGCCTCCGGGTAGCGGGTGGCGTAATCAACCACCACTAATATATACTGGTGCCCACTCCGAGTCCGCTCCAAGGGCCCCACGAGGTCCAAACCTATCCTCTCGAAGGGTTCGGACACTAGCGGCATGGGTACGAGGGCCGCCCGTGGGACCCGGGCCTCCGCTGTCCGTTGGCACTGGGGGCATGATCTACAAAAGTTCTTGACATCCTGGTATACCCCTGGCCAATAAAACCGTTGGATCACCCGTTGTTGCGTCTTCTCAATTCCCAAGTGCCCGGCCCAGGGATTGTCGTGGGCCATCTCCATCACCCGCCACCGGTACGCTTTTGGGACGAGTAGCTGGGTCTCCCCGCCTGCCGTCCCCGGGACCCGGTACAGCCGGTCCCCTTGGATCTCGAAGTGGGGTCCCTGTTCGCTTCGCTGTTGGGTCCCCTCGCCCTCCACCCAGGGCTCTAGCGCGTTTTCCCAGGCGTGCTGTAATGACGGGTCCTCCCGCTGCAAGGCTAAGAAGTCGCCGGTGTCGACCTCTAGGGTCATCCGCGCCTCCTCCCCGCCTAGCCCTTGTGGGGGCATCATCTCCTCCTCCTCCTCTTGGGTAGCCCACGCCTCCCGCGTGTCCCTTACGCCGGTAGGGCCCCGTTCGCCTAGCAGCCGCCGCAACCCGGGCCAATCCCGGCCTAGTAACACGGGGTAGGGTAGTCAGTGAGTCACTGCTACTCGTAACTCCCCACCCTGGCTCCCGTCGTGTAGCCTCACCTGGGCCGTCGGGTACGGCCGGGTGTCCCCGTGTACGCACTTGATCCAAACTTGGGCCCCCGTGTGCCCTGATCTTCCTAACGCGTCTCTCCGCACTAGCGTTTGTCCACACCCCGAATCTAGAACGGCCTCTACTACCTCCCCGTTCAAGCGTATCCGCCTTATCATGCGGGCCCGGCTTACCTCCTGCCCCGGGCCCTTCCGGGGTCTAGGTTGGCCGTAAGTGCAGTCCATCATGGGGCAGTCCCGGCGGATGTGGCCTTCCTGGCCGCACTGGTAGCACGTCGGTTTTGGTTGGATCTTCTGTGTGTCCTCTGCCCTCTTTCCGACTTCGGCCCGGGGTTCCCCTTTTCCGTGGTCCTCGGTACCACGCCATACCGGGGCCAATCGTCGCTCCGGTCCTTGGACTGGGGGGCTTCCAGCCCTAGACCCCGTGTTGTCCCGCCTTTCCTTCCCTTTGGGGCTAGGGCCTCCCCGACCCACCGGGTTGGTCGTTGTGCCTACCTTGCCAGGTCCTTCCGGCGTCTCGGCTGCCAGGAAGTGCTCCATGAGCGTGACCACTTCCTCTAGGGTCCCGGGCAGGTGTCGCCGGACCCATTGTTGGCCCTCCGCGGGGAGCACTTGCAGGTACTGCTCGAGTACGACCAGGTTGGCCACCTGAGTTGCGGTCTTGGTGGACGGTTCCAGCCACTGAAACCCGGCTTCCCGGATCCGCTGCGCGACTGCCCGCGGCCGCTCCCCTGTTGCATATCTGGCCGCCCGGAACCTCTGCCTATACGTCTCGGGCGAAATACCAAGTTGGTCGAGGATTGCCTCCTTGACCTTGTAGTAGCACAACGAGTCCCGGTCGGAAAAACTCTGGTAGGCGAGCTGGGCCGGACTGGACAGGTAAGGGGCGAGTATAGTAGCCCAGTGCTCTTGGGGCCAATGGGCCGCCGTGGCCACCCGTTCGAAAGTTACCAAGAATGCCTCGGCGTCGTCCTCGGCCCCCAGTTTGGTGAGCCTGATGGGGAGTCGCGCTGGGCCCGCCGCCTCCTCCTCTTCTTCATTGGTGGGTCCGATCAGCCCTGTCCCATCCTTCAGCTCCCTCACCAGCTGCTTCTGCTGTTCTCTAAACTCGGAGGTTAGCTGTCGCAACGCCTCCGTTTGTTGCCTCTGGAGCTGGCGCTGGCTATCCACCAGCCATTCTACAATTTTGTCGGCATCCATGGTGCCGTGTCCTATTTGAGACGGCAGTTAGGATAGAGTGGCCACCAGCCAGCGAGAATGGAAGACAAAACAAACCACCACCCTCGCACCCTAGGCTTCAGGGCGCAAAAATGCCCACATTCTCCACCACGTGTCACGGGGTGCAGCACAGTCCGCCGCCCCCCCCCCGGTCTAATAATCACCCAGTCGTGCACAATGCACCGCTTACTTTCGGGCCTCCTCGGCGGAGTGGGGGGTCCGGGCCCGCCCTCACTCCGGACCCCGACCCAGGGCCCTAACACCGAGAGCGTACCTCTCGGTGGTAGCAGGGGGGCTAGCACCCCAAACGCACCTGCTCCCGGGATACACGACCCGCCCTGGGTCCTACTCCACTCCGCCGGCCGCTGCCCCGCTTACCGGGTTGCTCCGCTCTCCGCCTTCCCGTCCGGGGCCGCTCCTCTCGGGGCTCCTCTGCCCGTGGCTCGCCTCTCCTCCTCCTTGCTTCCCCCTTTGCCACTCTCGTCCCAGTCCTTTTCTGCTCCCCTGCACTTCCAGGTTCCCCCCTCCCCCCTCCGTTGTCGCGCCCGTGACGTCACCCGCCACGCTCCCGGGCGCGCCGTGATGACGCGCCACGGCCTCCCCGTCCCCGTTCCTCGCGTCCTCCGGCGCTGCGGCGTCTGCGCCCCTCTCTCCCGCGGTCCCAGCTACCGCTTGTGAGTGGCGGGGCGGTTCTGCCCCGTCACACCATCCCATTGTACTCAAAAACTATAAATAGCAATAAACATTATTCTAACACCCCCTTGCTAATAACCAACAAGTTCGCTGTCATTAAAAGTGAGGAGAGAAAATCAGGCTCCCTCAGTATGTTCTTTGGTGGCTGAGTTCCTCCCCTTCCCCAGCACCTCAGAACAATATAAAAAAAGTTTGGCCCCTACTATCAACGTTAAAAAGCACAGTTATATGAAGGTAGGAAATACCAATATTTGGGGCCTACCCCTCAAAGATACCAAGCTGTGTACACATGAGGCCATGCGGAGAACTAAAAGTTTCTTCCAGGGCTTAAACTGGGGGGGGAGAGAACCTGATGATATAAGGAGGAGCCCTCCAGAGATTCCATCCAATAGGAGCAGCTTCAGACGCAGCCAAGGTAGAAAGGGTGGGGGTAAAATGGGTCCCAGCCTGGGTCACCCTTATGCCTTACACTCTCCGGGCTCAGAACAGTGCAGGAGAGTCCCATGCACAGTCAGCAGAGAGGAGGAACCAGGTGGTAATTGCCTTCTCTTCCGTACATCTTTTGGCCCTGGGGAGAAAACTGCAGAGAGGAACCAGATGGACGTCAGTCAATTGTGGAATCATAGAACCGGACGGGCATGTCTACACTTGGCAATTACTTAGAAATAACTAAATTTGAAATAATAACTCACAAAATAACAAACTTGAAATAGCGTGTCCCCACCACTGGGGAGACTTGAAATTAGTCTGAGGCAGGTTCTGTCGTCGTGCATGCGCTACCTCGACTTAGAATCCCAGGAAGCACTGGAGAGTAATTACTTTGAATGACTCTGAAGACTAGTTATTTTGAAATAGCAGCGCTGGAGCATCCACACTGCCACTATTTCAAAATAACTATTTTGAAATAAGTGTGATTCCCTGAGGAAAGCAGGAAGTACAGATTTTGTTATTTTGAAATAACGGGCTTTCCATTCTGTAGTCTCTTGTTTGCTCCTTTTGGTTTAAAGTAACTGTCTATGGGTTAAAAAAGCAATGATGGTAATAGAATTGCACATTGCCAACAGGTAATGGTGTCCCAGTGACATACAGCTATTTAGGCTTAGCTGAAGCGTTTACCACAAATAAGCACATGAATGAACGATGTTTATTTTTGAAGTGTCCTATCGCTGCCATCATTTAGATCCCAAGCCTTCAAATACTCAAGCGCATGCTTAAATATTTGCAGGATCAGGCACTTCCTGCAATCAGGCCATGTCTACACTAGGAAATCATTTTAAAATGACTACATTTGACTTAAGAACTCCCGATTTAACAAATTTGAACTCGCGTGTTCTCACTATGGGGACACCTCGGAATTAGTCCAAGACAGGCTTCATTAATGAGTGTGTCTAGACTACAGGGTTTTGTCTACAAAAGTTGGCCTTTGTCAACAAAACTATACCTGCATCTACACTACTGCCGTATTCTGTTGACAGTAAGTCGACAGAATGTGGCAGTTTTGTCGACAGCAGTAAACCTCATTTATGAGGAATAATGCTTTTTTTTTTAAAAGTGCTATTGCATGCAAACTGCTTTTTCGAAAGAGAGCATCTAGACTCTCTTTCAAAAAAGCAGCTTGCTTTGTCGACAATACTGATCGTAGTCTAGACGCTCTTTTTCGACAGTAGCCGTCGACAAAGCCTCTGTCCAAAAAAGGCTTGCAGTCTAGACGTAGCCAATGTGGACATGCTACTTTGGTCTTAGAGCCCCAAGAAGCACTCTGAGGAGCTGCAGGAGGCCTCCCAGAGCCTAATTAGTTTGAATTAGCAGCACCGGAGCAGCCACACTAATGTTATTTTGAATTTACAAGTTTGGAATTAGCGTTACTCCTGATGAAAAACAGGATTACAGAGTTGGAAATCCATGGCCCATTATTCTGAAATAACAGGCTTGGTTGTGTGCACTGTAGACCAGGGCCCAGTATAAAATCTTCTACTGTCTCTAACAAGCTTTAAATCACTATTAGCGATGAGGCTGACCCTCTGGGTGTAGATCTGGATCTGATCTCATCCAGCCTCATTGGGGGTGTTTGTTTCTAGGAGTTTGATTGTGCATCAGTTCTAGTCTCTGCCTTTTAGTTCTATTTCAGACAAGAACTATTATTCCAAACAAATTACTTAAAGAAAAAATAAATAAATTGAAGCAATCTAGCTGGTGAATAGTCACTGCGGGAAGTCTGTCCTTGTTGCATACTGAAAGATTAAATTCTGAAGATATTATCAAAAGGGGGCTGTCAGAGCAAAGCTAACATTAACATGTTAAATACAGTTTGACAGTGGATTTATTAAGCTAAAAGGTACAGTAGCTATAATATTATTTTTCTGATCTATGTTGGCAGTGACAGTTCTTGGTATCACTTAGAACTTAGCGGAGGACTAATAGAATTTGGATTGAAGTGATTGGGGGTGACTGATTGGGGGCTGTTTAGACTATATTGGCTTTTAAATTGCTGTGGGTAAGCGCTTCAAAACTCATTGCTCAGAGTTAGACTCCTAAATCCATGATTAGGCACCTAAATACACGGCTTGATTTGTAATACTGACATGCTCAGCAGCGCCCATGGCTGAGACTTTCAAAGCAGGTCAAAAGATTTTAGGGCCAGATTTTCAAAGACAGGGAGCTAAAGATGCAGATAGGCTCCTAGTGGTAGTTTCAAAGGCATCTGTTTCCTTTATTAGGCCCCTAAATACTTTTGAAAACCTGGCCTTTGGCCAGTAATTTTAATGCAACATGAGGTGTCTAAATCTCCTGGGCTACTTTGTACATTATCGAGAGATTTTTTTCAATCTGCCTTAAGGAATTTGTATGTTCAGTTGTGTATCAAAATTAATCAATTTCATTTTGAGGTATAAAAGTGAGATTAAAAGACACTTTAAGCCATTCACATAGCAGTAGAAATCAAACCTCACGTGGCAATTACTGTGTTGAATGAATGGTGTAAGTTATCCAGCTAGATTCAAGACGTTTTCTGTATCATAATGATGACAGATGTGAAGTCTTTGAGAAGTAGATATGGATGGGAAGCAAGTAGCTAGAATAGGGTAAAATCATGTTCAGAAAGGAAAGAAACCAAAATACAGAACTTCCCACAAACAATAGACAGAAAATCCAATGGCAAAGTAGTCTCTCTCAGAGCATTGGTGTACAAACACGTTTACAAATGTTCACTTCCAGATTGAGACTCAAATCTAGCCCAAGTTTATACCTCGTGAAACTTCTTACCATTTGATGACTTATGTAAATGAATTTCTGTTTATGATGGACAAGTTACAATTTCATCCGAGGGGAGAAGCCAGATTAGCCGATCGTGTTCTCCTGGAATCAAGATTGAAGCACATTGACAAAATAGCACAATTCCACTTCTGCTGAAAACCATTTCTCATTAAACAGAGATCGCCCAGTTCCCAGACTGTCGTTCTGTCAGCCTTCATATACTACATCCACTAGTATGCGATTGTCAGAAATGACTGAAAGTCAATGGGATTTGTGTTCTTGTGTCACCATAGGACTTAGAAAATGAAGAAACAAAACAACTGGATTTGTGTTAGTTCTGATTTAGGCCCTGAATCAGGAAGGCACTGTAACATATGCACAGTGTGAAGCGTATGTCTAAGTCCGCTTCCTGAAAAGGGACGTTTTCCTGAATTGGGATTTGTATAGTAATCGCTGATAAATTCTGAATCAGGCATACACTGAATACCAACCAAAAACAAACAAGCCATCTGTGGACCAATTACATGCCATTTTTCTGAAATGAGAAAAGTTACTGTGTCCCATTTTGCTGGCTTTCAGTGATGACATGATGGGAATTACTGTACTGTGTATGTCACACTTTTTTTGGGGGGAGGACCCTCTCTTGATTTATTTTAAAGATCTCATTGTCATAGGTGTTCAAAGACCCTGGTCATCCAAACACTTGCATGTGCTTAACTGTAAGCCCACGTGGAGCCAGACTAACTTATATCAGAAGATTTGGGCTGAAAGGGAAGTATAAGTGTTTGCAGTTTGGGGTCCTGTTACCTACTCTGAAGACCAACTAATACATTTGTCCTCTCATTGATGCAACATGGTGAATGTAGGGCCTGTTCCCTGTTTCCTAGGACTCCTGTCCCATTCCATTGTTTGCTATCACCAAGTAGCTTGCAAAGAAATGAAGCAACTTGCAGATGTACTAGCGTGTTACCCAGAATGCTTGCCTAATGGTAAGATGCTAACCCCATTTCCTCGTGGTGGCACTGACAGGGCCTCTAACCTGCACTGGCCTTTTAAGGGCAAAGCCCAGACCTGAGCAAGGGCTGAGAGCGATGCCCGGACTGAGAGCGATGCCCCAGCTGAGGCGGTTGTTGCTAATTAGGGCCCCACTGGGGGCTATATAAAGAAGGTCCCCAGGAGGGAGAGGGGAGGATGTACTCTTGCTCTGGCTGAAGCATGAGGGGCCTGGCTGCCTGAGAAGCAGGAGGCTTCCTGGAGATAGCACAGTGCTGGGGAAAGGCAGGCAGAGCCAGGGAAGCTCCCAGGCTGCAAGGCCTGAGGCCAGACCTGAGCACAGGAGAGCTGCAGAGAGGCAGCCGGGGTAGGCCAAGGCAGCAGGTCCACACCCCCTTGCCAATGCTGAGTGGCCATTACAGTGGCTTTAAAAACAACAGTAGTCCTGCAGCACATTAGGCTATGTCTACACAGCACCCTTATTTCCAAATAACGTGAGTTATTGCGAAATAACAGAGAGCACACCTACACAGCAAGTCCGGTATTTCAAAATAATTTCAAAATAACGGGCTTCTTATTCTGAGTTCTGTAACCCTCATTTCAGGAGGAGTAAGGGAAGTTGAAGGAAGAGTGTTCTTCCTTCGACTTTCTGCTGCGTAGACAGTGCCAAAAGTCTAGTTAAGCTATTTCGACTTCAGCTATGTAATTGATGTGGCTGAAGTTGCGTAGCTTAACTCGACTTTAGCCCACAGTGTAGATGGGCTAAAGATATTATCTTGCACTTTCATAGGCAGAAACCTCTTCTTGCATTTGCATAATTCCCTGAAGTAGCCTTTCTCCCTCTGCCAGAGTGAAAGAACCTTTAAGAATGGCATTGCTGTAGTAAAATGATTAGATGATCTTTTTAAAAACATTCCTAAAACAAAGCTTTCTGGACAGGTATTTTCTAGGAGTACTTTAACATCCAGGTGCTATTGCTCAGACTATTAATCTGCCCCATAGGTGTGTGTATTGAGAATGCCCGCTATTGTAATTTGTTGACAGCCTGTTCAATTCTACTCTCACTGCTTTCAGATAGTCTAGCACATTTCTATAACAAAATGAGCTTTCACTCTCCAACATTCATGTCCAACTGCATGGGAGAAGGCTCGTTTTGTGTCGAGTTGACACCAAACTTATGTTAGCAGGATTTAAAATTTCAGACAAAGCCGAGCAATGATCATATGAGGTTGCTTGAAGGTTAATGTTGTTTAGGCAGATGGTGAATTGCAGATTCAACCTGTTGTCACAATAATGAATGTGTTAGAAAAGACATTTATGTGGCAAATAGGAAAAAAATGAAGCCGCACACGCGCCCATTCACGCACATGCAAATTTAGCACCGCTGGCTACTGTTTCAATATTTTTTTTATAAAAAAGCTGTTGTATTTGACCTGTTTCCACCAATCAATATGAGAAGCATGATTATAGATTTAAAAGAATGCACCTTTCATACTGATTCACCATAATTTTGCCTGACAGCAATGACAGAAGCATTTGATCCAAGTCGGGCAGAATTTTATAGCTCTATTAAATATAATTCTCCCTCCTCTTGCCATCCAACATGTTCATTTTTTACCCTTCTCTCTCTTCATGGTACAGAGCCATCGCAAGGTTGCCTGCAAAATAAATCTGGTTCTTGGAAAGTGGGTATAGTCTAGATGAAATAGTTCTCCTTTGCTGACAAACTTTGTGGTTGGCTTCTCTTTGGGAGCCATCTCACAAAATGGGACTGCTCTACTAAAATGTAGAAAAGAAGAGAATAAAATAGTTTCCTTCCATTCCTCCATGTATTTGCTTAGACCTATGTGGTTATATTATTAAAACAAATATGTATGACCCTTCTAAAAATATGGGGCCAAATCCTCAGTTGGTGTAAGTCGTCATAGATCCATTGAGGCCTATGGAATAATGATTTACACCAGCTAATGATGTAGCCCAGGCTGTTTTCTCAAGATTAATTATGCTAATAATTTTGCTTAGTAAAAGGAATTCTCTGTTATATGAATTGGTCCCAATCAGGTGTTCCATACTGTGGCAATCCCAGCAAACTAGAAACCAAGCTACGAGATTAACAGCGGCTACCTTAAAAAGCAACGTGGCTCAGGGTGCATTGAAGCCGTCGCTCTTGAAACATTACACATTTGTTTTAACTTTTCAGTGATTCAAAATTAACAATCAGCTTTAAAGAGTCACACGTGCGCTTTCAGCAACCCGGGGCAAAGCGACCTCTTAGAAGAGAGGTGAGCAGGGAATGACTCGGGTGTAGTAATCAGCATTTTAACAATGTAGGTTCAGAATCACAGACCCTGGACATCCGGTTTTCTTTAATCCTATTGCCAACATAGAAACAACCCTTTTATGTATTTGGTAAAAAGGGGTTTGTAACTTAAATTCACACTGAGGCTTTCACATGAAAGAAAGAAGATGTTGAAAAGTACATTAGCCCAGGCATTCTCCTGCAGGGGTCATGACCACCATGGAGGGCCACCCTGCCTTTCCCATCTTCTGAATAGGAGCAGGCTACTTGGTAGATCCTGTCTGTGTGGAAAAGCCGAGAACCACCAAACTTGCCTCTTTTGAGAAATTTAGGTCCATTTTATTTTGCCTTCATGTGCATATTTGCAAGTCTTACTGAAGCCAGTGGGAATCCTGTGGGTGTAGAGTTTGACCCACCAAGTATAAATTTTGCTTAGTATCCTTTATTGAATGAGGGAACCCTCTTTGTACCTTCCTGCTTTTCTGATAAGTAAAGGCAAATTATGGGACTCTAGTCGACTGAATTTGGGTAGAGAAGAAGATGCCGGTTTAGGTAAAAGGGAAAGCACGGTAGAGAATGTCACATGGGACTGAGCTTTAGGGAGAGATTTTCACTTCTTATGCCTGATCATTTTGAATGCTTTCATGCCTTTTTGATCCCTTTTGAATATGGAGCACTGTAAACCCTGTGTACAGCTGACGTGGCTGTAAAAGGAGCAGGGTTCCATACAGCCTGTTGCATGCTGGGACATTTGGCCAAATGATTGGCCGAATATGTAAGAAGGGCTCTGTTCCTGTGCAACAACTGGTAGGTGCAGAGCTGCTCAAAGGACTTACGGATGCAAAGACTTCCCAAGTGGCCTTGCCCAAGCCCTGAGATTTTCTCTCTTCTTTGCACTATATTCTCCAGCTTTGGACACGGGGGTAATTTCATTCCCATGGGCTGCATTGTGGAATTCATTTGCGACTCTAGGACAAGCAGAGAAGTGGGGACCAGATCTTAACCAGCACATATTGTTGTCCATGTTGCCAGAATGGAGACAAGGCCAGGATGGGTTATGGTTGGACTGTCTACTGAGCTAGCTAGCTATAGTTGTATATTGCTGCCCATCGGCATGCTATTTGAGCATCTGTTGTGTGAATTCAGTAGCAAAGGATGAAGTTCTCAGTGGACTACAAGAAGTCCCTAGCTCATTGTAGAATCTCCATCATTGGAGATATTTAAGACCAGGTTAGATAGACATCTATCAGGGATGGTCTAGATGGTGCTTGGTCTTGCTGTGAGGGCAGGGGACTGGACTTGAGGTCACTTCCAGTTCTAGTGTTCCATGATTCTATGATTCTGATAGCAGTTCCGACTGGGTGAGGGGCCTTGTTTTGGACTCTTTGTATTTCATTTTCCCATATTCCTTTATTGGTTTGCTTGCTTGCTGGTGTATGTGGTAGGGGGCTGTTGAGTAGAAAGTGTTGAGTCATTCTTATGACTGGAAACGTTTTTTCAATTAAAGAGGTTTTGCTGTATTTCCTAAAGACGATAGATAAATATTGATGAAGAATAAGAGCTGGAATTGGCCTTATTTGCACTGGAAGTTTTTGTCTTAGCTAGACCCCCTGGACAGATAATGTTTTGTTTTGTCCCTAGCTCTGGGATGCTTCATTTTGGGGTTTACGGTGTAGGTTGTCCCAGAAGCGTATGTTACCACAGTGGTTTATACATTGAAATATGGTCTTTGACATAGTTGGGGCATGAACCATTAATTGCTTTGAAAATTAGGACCAACACCTGAAATTGATATCCAAAAGTGCCTGGGAAGCAGTGGAGTGATTTGCACGCACACTAGTTCTGTATCTTTCTCAGCCAACAGCTGCCATGGGCAGGCTCTCCAGGCTGAAGAACTTTTTACTGTTGAAGTTTCCTGAAACTCCATTTCAGAGCTCATTAGATAGCTCCATTTTCAACCTGCCTTTGGGCCACACAGCCTGGTCAGTCTCCGAGGCTGTCCTTCAAGATGCCAAATTTCTCTCTTAGATGAGGTATCGTGGAACCATTGGCTCCCCTAGCAAGGGCTTGACTGATCGGTGTAGCCTGTGGAGGGAGTCACTTTTCCTTCATCTCTGGCTTGAAGAGAAGCCAAGAAAGTTATTTTGTAGGAATTATTTTTGTTCTAACTATGGCTATCCATTTCGGCCAATTTTTTCAGGGACTTTTTTGCAGCCCCAGTGTAAATTTTTTTTCTTCTGCTAAACTTTTTTTGAGATTAGATTTCCTGTGATGGCATACTTGTGACTATTTACCTGTGTGATCAACCTAATAAATATTTAAAGCTGTGATTCATTTAACAAAAATAGCATGTTAATGTGTCAGCACTGTCACGCCTGTTCTCCCAAGGCTGAAAATCAGTCTATTTGATCAACCTTGCCCTTTTATATACACACTTACTATGTCTGATTCTGATTTTAGTTTCCCCCATGTAATTAGAATTAATCCTGTTTAAGTCTGTGAAATTTCTCCAGCATCGCCACATCCTTGGATTTGCTTTATCAATGCTAATATTATCACATGATGGTTGGGTAGGTTTGTAAATGTAAGAATAAATTCATGACTAGGCAGGGGGTATCTGGATGCATATTGGAAAATGGATCTGGCCAGGAGAAACCTTTTAATTGACTGGCTAAGATAAGTGAGCAGGTCTATATCCATCTTCCACTTTCAGACATATTTCACCAACAGTGAAGCACCATTATTCATCAGGCCTATTATTGAACAGAGACAAGTAGCTTTCATCTTTCAACAAGTCTGTCTGTGCTGCTGCTGTTTGAAGGACTACTTCTTTCCTAATCTTAGTGCACTGAAATCACTATATTTCCAATGACCATGGGGCACAATGGAGAACCCCTGTACTGGTGTGAAAGGTGACTAAAGACCTGCAGAGGCTCATTAACATGTAGGCATAAAGGCGGATTCAAAAATCAGATCTGGACATAGGATGACATCCTCTGCTCCCTTCATTGCCCTGTACTGCACTATGTTCCATCAGCTCATCAGAGCGTTGAAGATGGAGGAGGTTGTAAAGACCAGGACTTTAACAGGGTTCAAGAAAGAACTGGATAAATTCATGGAGGTTAGGTCTGTCAATGGCTATTGGCCGGGATGGGTAGGAATGGTGACCCTAGCTTCTGTCAGAGGCTGGTGATAGGAGAGGGATTGCTTGAATGTTCCCTGTTCTGTTCACTCCCTTTGGGGCATCTGGTACTGGCCACTGTCAGCAGACAGGACTCTAGGCTAGATGGATCTTTGGTCTGACCCAGCATGGCCGTTCTTATGTTCTGTTCTTATGCGACTGTCCCTGTTACATTGTGTGTATCATCCCCTGTCTTTAGTTTCTGAGAGCTGAATGTCGGCAATAGACCTTGTATTTAAAAAGTACCTAAAAATTGATGGAGGGAGCAGCAGAGAGGGTGAGGAAGAGTTAGATGAGAGCTGAGGAGTCACTATCTGAAATGAAAATGGTGAGGATATTGATTCTACTTGCTAAAACACTGGGGTCAGGTTATATATGGAAGTCTGTTCCACATGCTCTGGAGGATTTCTCTCATGATGTCCTACTTAACTGATGGAGTTTTGGAGAAGGGGCACCAGTGAGTGCAAACACAGTTGAAATCAATTCATCGAAACAAAGCGTCTTCACTAGGCCAACATATTGGCAAGTTTCCTGTTGCATGAGGACTGCATTCGGTCCTGATTCCATAGTCCTTCCTTTGTTTACGTTACAAGTTCATCTGTCACATTGCGCTCTTTTCCTCAGATGTAACTCCCAGACTGATTCTATACTCTCATGCACCTTGTGGGCTTGTTTATACCTGTGTGAAGTAACTGCAAAGTTACTACCAATTAGACCTTCAGGGCCTGATTCTCATTTGCATTAAAGCCATTTTGTACTCCTCTGGTTTTGGAAGGGCAAAGTGGTCCGGAAATGAGTCTTAGTTACATTTATACCTGCTTCAAGAGCACTTCAGATTACCAGAGTGAAAGTGGCCTTCATGCAAATGAGAATCAGGCCCAAAGCATTTTACATAAACTCACCCTCCCCATTGCACACACATCTACTCCCTAGAATTATTTTGCCGAAGCTCTGTGATCTGTTGTAGAGGACATTAGAGTGGAGGGTCACTATGGACTTTCTGGCCTTGAAATCTATTAATGTAGGTACCTATAACAAGATGGAGTTCAAGGGAGTGAGGAAGCAGTCCCCGGGTGTTCTATTAGAGTTCTAAAATCTCCTTTTGCTCAGGCAAGAATATTGTGTAGTGTACAATGCACTCACATGTACACTCTGTGATGTATCATTTTCATGAAATACTTGCCTCGCTAAAGTTTCCATCTGTGCAACATTTTAGATCCTAGGGTTTAGTTACTTAGTACAAGAATGGCTTGGCTTCGCTCCTCAAGCTCTTAAGGCTTTCTCACCTTTAGCGTAGCAATACCTGGAAAGCAAACCAGACCCTTCTGGGCTGTTGTACAACACTCCTTGAGTATTTATTCTTCCCGCCAGTCTGCACGTTCTTGACAGCTCCCCGCAGAAGAATCTCCAAGTTGGTAATTACCCCAGCTCTTCATCAGAACCATGTTACTGTATAGCTTTACCATGTTGAGTCTTCTTGACTTATCCCTACCTTGCCTTGCAGTCCGACTAGTATTGTGTTGCATTTCGGTATTCTAATAAAGTGATCTCAGCAGTGTTCTGGTACCTCCGGGCCTATTTATTTCAATGCTCTTTGTACGTGGGTGAGTCTACTAGCACCTCTGTACTAAAGCTATTTTTTGCTGCCAGGGTGGTCTCATTACCACACCCCTGAATTTGGACATGTGTTAGTGCCACAATTACCATCCACGCTGGACCTAGCAATGGTGAGGAAATTATTTTTCTCCCCACAAAAAACTGCTAAAATATGTTTGTGATAATTTTTCTCCAAATTTTTTTAAAATTTTGGTTGAAAAGCATTTGTTGTCCATTTTTAACAGCCCATCCCAATTTTTTTTCAGATGGAAGTAGAATGTTTATGTGAAAAAAATCCATCTAATTATGAAGCCATTTTCTGTTAAAAAAGACCCATGGAGACAGAAGTGTTTAGACCTTTTCTAACTGAACCCACTGAGTACAATGATGGCTTTGGTACTGGAGCATGGAGTACGTTTTGCATTTGGGCCCTACAACTGTGTTGGCATCCCCATTGTAGGAAGTTGATGGGAGAAAATGCTTCCATTGGCCTCCCTTACTCCTTGCAAAAGAAGGAGTACCAGACACTGGCAAAGATGCCCTTTGAGTTTGATTTAGAGAGTCTTAGACATACTCAATCAATCACCAGAAGCATGATCGTGACAGCACCAATCTTCCTTTTGGTGTAGACAAGGCTTCTCTTATATGTACTTGCCACACACACTGTGATACATCTCATAAGTGGAAGCATCTTGTCCTAATGTCTCTTGCTCTGGGGTTGATGATGGTTGTAAGTGTTCTGAGAATATGGTCTGACTTGTGATTTAACCTGACTGGCTGGCAATGCACTTGTTCCCCTACATGTATGATTTGTTGAACAAAGACATCACTTTGGAGGATGCAAATGTTCAGTCTGTGTCATCTCCAGGGGGTGGGATGTAGGGTTCTTGATCAGCCATCAATACTGCCATCTTGAGCCCTGTGGGCAATTAGACTGTATGCAAGATGAGATGCAATAGAAAATCTTTCTTGATATTGTCAAAGGAGCAGGATGGTAAGGTAAGTAATTTTCTCTTACATGGAGTATGAATTATTAATACAATTTAGACTCTTTCGGAGGGTTATTAGCTCTCATTTACTGTCCATGTGCAAATACTTTCTTGAAGTGTCTGTTACCAGACAGCATCTCAAGAAACAGAACTTCTCAATGAAAGGGCTGTTCAAAGAGTAGCTATGTGAAATTTGAGAGAGGATAAGGTCTGTTATGAATTCTAAACATACTTGTCTTACACTTTGAACTCACCAAATTCAAAACAATACAAAGACCTGTGATCTTAAAATGAAACAGAATAAAACAGTTTTTTGGAATGGCTTGGCACATTTAATTTTGAGGGTTTTTTTTCTTTCTGTACTCTAGATTGCTGTGCGAACCCACTGAGTTACACTTTGGGGAAACTGATATTTTTGTGTGCATAGGCAGAAACTGAAGCTGGGCAAAATTCCAACAGGGAACACAGCTTTTATAGGAATTCCAACTGAGCGGACGGGGAGTTAAAATCATGCCTTTTCCCTGGCTTGAGTAGCAGTGGATTTCTGTCTCTCTTTTGATTTCACAAAATAAATCCAAGTAGAAATTAAAAATATGTGGCCTTTTTCCAATCCTCATATAATTTTTTTTCTCCTCTTGCACAAATTTACATAATAGAAATGGGGTTTTTTTAGATTGCTTTCCAACAGTCACCACTTTTTTCCACAATATTTTAACCTCACTGTTATTATTTGAATCCTGTTGTTTACCTCATTGGTTGCAGCTGTTGTGTTCTGGAGGGAATCCAGGCTAAAACCAGCAGTGTCTCTTGACAACATCTTTACACTGGTAAGTTGATGATAGCCAACAGAACAGCACCGGGCACCTTTGGAAAATGACAGTTACAGTCATCAATGGAGGTGGGAAAAAATTTAATTTAATTTAATTTTTTCCCCACTTATTTTTCCAATGTGGTATCATCATTTTGTAGGTAATTCACTCACGTGGGGGAAAAGAAAGCTAGAATCTCAGAACCATACTAAGCAATCGCTGCATTTCTATCTAAAGGTGTCCAGCACAAAGCATTGTGGAATTTGTCCCAGCTTGTGTTTTGGTGTTATGGTGCTAGAACCCAGAAAGCAGAGGCTAACAGGATTAACATAGGTTACACTCAAAGCCTCAACCTTTCTACTTTCTGGGTACCAATATTTACCTCCAGTATAATCCAACTGAGCAGCAAATTGGAGAATCCAAGGTACAATTAGCTGTGTAGACACAACTGCTTAATTTCAGAGATCAGGATAAACAAGTTGGAAGAGAATCAGAGGAGAAAATGGTTTGATTTGATCAGCCTCATTAGCAAAGAATTGCTGCACTGACTTTTTTTTTTTCCCTCTGGATTTTCTGTTTGTGTGTTGTGAATTCCTGGCCTTTCCTTAGAAGGGATTCTGGTTCATTTGTGGGCAGAGCTAAGGTGAGAGAAGAAGGTTTTACATTTCATGCTGTGCTATGCATCTTTATATCAAAGAAAAAGACTGTTTATTATTCCAGCTGGAGAGTGCGGGGTACTGGCAGAGAGGGCAGTAGCTCCGGAGTGCTGCAGGAACGATCGCTTTTATAATGTAGGTTGGATGTGTATATGCTTTTCATTTGCACTCGGTCATTATGGACATCTTCAAAAGAAATGATCAGATTGTAGATGTCTGCCTTTCTGTGTTCCAGCACAATGTCATCTTTTCATTCAGGGGAGATGGGCTGATTATTCACACCGTGTAAAAATCTCCTGATTAAGGATGATAGGAGTGTATCCTCTGGGAAACTGTCCACTCTCTCTTGTATATTGGCCTAGAAGTTGGAGTCTTTTTCCCACCTGGTATGGCTAAGAATTACCTCCACCAAGGTCCTCTTCCCTCCACCTTTCTTTGTGTAGGATCTAAATCACTAAAACCATCGTGAGTTATGTTGATTTCAGTGGTTCTTGGAGCAGCTGTGTCTCTTTAAGCAAAATCATGTAGCACAGTCTTGACTGAGGGGGGGAAAAAAGCTGCTTTTACAACAACGGTAGCTCTGCTTGTCTGCACAGTTGATCTTACAAAATGCGAAGGTCCCCATTCGGTGCTCAACAGCCACTGTTCCACTTACTTGGAGGGGAGGGTGCTCAGGAGTTTGAAATTTGGACTGTGAGTAAAACGGCGGGATTGAAGTGCGTGCCTCTCTCCCTTGTCTATATACAACTACCTTTGTTTCAGCTTTCTCGACCCCATTGACAACACTTTGTTTTGATGCTGCATAATGGGGCAGGGTGTCATGGAAGAAGAGAAGAAAAGCATGTTGATTTCAGAGCACGGTCATATCTGTTTACTGCCTACCGCAGCAAAGAGGGAGGGGGCTGTTCTGAGGATTTACCATTATTCTGTCAGGGCGTGCTGGTGTTTTCCCAAGGAAACACTGACATTTCTTAATTATTCTCTTCATGTGTAGCCATGTGTAGAGAGCACTGAAGGCTCAGCCATGCATTGTTCTTCCGAAGCCTTGGAGAGATGAAAATTCTGGCAGTACAATGCTCCAATGTCCAACATTCTTCTCCTTTTTCTCCCTCTTCATTACACCAGCTAATTACTTCGACTGCTAGTGGCTGGACAGAAATGCTCTTGCACGGTAACCCCAGCAGCCCTCCACTGCTGGCGTCATGTACAGTAATAAAGTAACATTCTCTGACTGTTTCTGATAGGCCCAAGAGAAATATAAAGGCACACAGCCCCTCTTTTTACCAAGTTCAGATGCTGAATCAGCATTGTCCAAATGCATGCCTACCCAGGCTCTTGCCTGGTGAAAATACAGAGATGCCACTTGGGCAACAACAAGCTATTACTGTGAGGTGGTTTGTACCACAAGGAAAAAGCAAGTGCTCTTGGTTTTGACTCATTGCTGTTTAAAATAGTGAAAATAATTAGGGTTTCATTTTAGCTCTCAGATATGCCCGGAGCTCCCAGTACTGAAGGTAAGAACAGCAGCTCTGTAGACTTTCCATTTGTTCTGCCTCCCTTCACGATAAACAATTACATTTAAGTAATGCTTTGCGGATACTACCTACGTTTCTGTGTGTGCTATGTCTGTGGACATTCAGTTGGTGTTAGATTTACATCCAGAAAAGTTAATTATACAGGAGACAGAGACAATCCAAGAACCAGACAGATAACCCACAGAGAATGGACCCTTGCCAGCTATCAACCCAAGTTTCAGTGACTGGTTTGGAATGCACCTTCCTTGCTGGTTTGGAATTTACCTGCCTTGTTGGTTTGGCTTTGCTTTTATATAGGTCTTTACAGGCAGGTCTATCTATGTGCTAACCTATACCTGTAATCTGTATTTTGACTAGCGAATAAGCTCTCAGAAACCAAAGGAAATAATCTGCAAAGCAATCAGTGACTTCCAACAAATAGATTGTTCTACAATAACGGAAGTAAATCCTTGGGAATAAGTCATTACCGAACTTGGCAATTGTGGTGTTACAGAATTAACTATCCTCAAACTTGTCTTAGGCTGCTAATGAGCAAACTGGTTATTATTGGTAGTAATGAGTGATTTAATGGGTATTAGAGCTTAATTATAAAGCATGGAGATTGAATAAACAGCTGTATAGTTCATTGCAAAGCCAGCTATGTTTTTTGGCTTTCAGGCGGACAGGGATAGTTGTAAAAAAATGAGTAGTCCTGTGGCACCTTACAGACTAACAAAAAAATATGTCTAGTATCGTGAGCTTTCGTGGGCAAAACCCACTTCCTCAGATGAGCTTGAGAGAGTTGTGTGGTTTAAGAATTTCTGTTAATTTCAAGACATGGAGAATATACTACATACAGAAGGGTAACGGGTCAGTCATCTGAAGACATGATTTGGCTTCTGAACCATTTGCTGGTGCTAGGTTTTGGCTTTATCTGGTAATCTCCAGGAGATCATCAGGGGTATGGGCAGGAATAACCCCATTCTCTAATATAAGCCTTTCCAGTAACCACGCATCACACCTAAAATGTACTCACCCAGAAACCCACCCTGCAGT
The DNA here is from genome assembly GCF_049634645.1 of Pelodiscus sinensis. Classification (NCBI taxonomy): domain Eukaryota; kingdom Metazoa; phylum Chordata; order Testudines; family Trionychidae; genus Pelodiscus; species Pelodiscus sinensis. The sequence goes on along the minus strand of NC_134717.1, from coordinate 58,731,368 downwards.
AAATTCTGGCACCAGCCATGTCCTCACATCTGCACAAGAGACATCATCATAGGACCTAAGCACATAAGCCACTACATCAGAGGCTCATACACCTGCACATCCACACTAATGGAAAATGCCAGCAATGCCCCTCTGCCATGAACATTGGCCAAACTGGACAGTCTCTACAACTCAAATTGGATTAATTGAGGCAAATCAAATATTCAAAATGGTAACACACCTGTTGCACCTGTAACACCAATGTACTTGTTGGGAAACATTTTCACTTGCCCGAGCACTCATTAAAGGATTTAAAGGTTGCTATTCTCTTAGGGTATGTCTATGCTGCGCTCTAAAATCGAAATAAGATACATCTACACAGCACCAAATATCAAAATAAAGCGCTATTTTGAGACATCCCTAATTCCTCATGGAGCAAGGTTTACAAGGATGCCGAAATAGCACGTCCATTATTTTGAAAATTATTTCAAACTGCCGGATGCATTCCTTGGACATAGGGTAGCTATTTCGAGATGCCCCGAAATAGCATTGCAGTCTAGACGTACCCTTACAAAGTAATTTCAGAAATCAACTAGAGTGAGAGTCTGGGGAACTGGCCTTCATATGCAAAATTTGACACACTCTCTCATGGCTTGAACAAAGACATGAACTGGATGGGTCATTATATTCAACACCCAAACGACATCAAAAGCTGAGTATCCGACACAGCCAACTCTATTAGTCTCATTTAGCATGGACAGTCTAATTGACAGGTTTTTTACCTTCCCCTCTCCCCTCTTTTTCTGCTTTATATTTGAACCTCTGTGCCTCTTGTTACATATTTGTCATCTGGAGAAGTGGGCTGTGCCCACAAAAGCTATATATACTATCTATATATTTTTATATAATATATACTACAGTATCTATATATATTTTTAGTGCTACAGGGCCATTGTTGTTTTATAAGACTGAAGCAATAGTCTGTGTGTCCAGAGGAATTCGAACCTAATGTTTTCTGGTGAATCATCTAAAACATAAGTTTATAATCTAATTCATAATTGAAGTCTCTCGAAAATATTGAAGATGCTAGTTAAATACTGTTGAGTTGGCGAGTGTGCTGTGAGAGTAGATAGTTATTAAAAAGGAAATTACAGTGTCCATAAAAAATGAGGTTTTCTTTTCTTTTCTTTTCTTTTCTTTTCTTTTCTTTTCTTTTCTTTTCTTTTCTTTTCTTTTCTTTTCTTTTCTTTTCTTTTCTTTTCTTTTCTTTTCTTTTCTTTTCTTTTCTTTTCTTTTTGTGGAAGCAGTTTACAGAAGTTACTGTCATCTGCCAAAGGTGCTTCCACAAAGCTGCTGTGTATGTCCGCCTAAACTGCAGGAACAAATACCCTGGGGTTTTGCTCAGGCATATTCCAGCCAGAGGATGCAACTGAACAAGGAAGGAATGTGAATGGTATCTGTGTCAGTTAGTACTGATGCTAGTGCTGGGGGTGTTTTGAGGCTCTTGTGAAAGGGTCATGCCAGCACACAGTTCAGTGTGTCCGATTGGCCAGCTAAGGTCAATTAAGTTATTTAATATTGGTATTATCATGGTTCCTGGAATCCCCATTCTACTATATACTGTACAAGGGCTTGGCCAGAGAGCCTCACAGATTCGACAAAGGCAGGATGAAGAAGTGCTTGGAGTTTGTGACTTTGCCACAGATTTTCTGCATGTCCTGGGGTGAGACAAGAATTTAACTCCGATCACTTGACTCTCAGTCCAGGGCCTTAACTACTTGATCAGCCTTTTTATTTTGGAATCCTCCTCAAGTGGGATTTTTTGCCTGGGCTTCGTTCACATGCCCACACTGTTCTTGGCTGGTGACATTTTGTTGTCGGGAAATTCAAAGCCCTCCACAACTATGAACTTTGATGTTTTGGAAAGTCTCGTTCAAACCCCGAAAACAGGACTTCAGAATGCAATACGCTTGGTCGCCGCCAGCCCCGGAAGTTGTTTCATTTCGTTTCAATCTGGGCATGTTGCTTCTTCTGAGAAAGGGAGCCAAAATGATACATCACAGGAGGAGTCTGGGGATAGAGAGGGAGACACCCCAGAAAATGAGGAAACAGGTTTCAGAATCCTAGTGTGCAGTAAACAGCAAATGGATATATTTGCCTTCTCCACTGAAAAGCATAGTGCTCGACCACTTACTTTACTGGTGGGGAAAAATGTGAACCTCTCTTTCTCTCCACTCCAGAGAGGTGCTTCAGGGCTCTACACTGGGAGCAAAGGAGACTCGGCACCTTGAAAGATGGAGCTCTCTCTGGGTACATCTAGGCTGCACTCTAAAATCAAAATAAGATACGCAATTTGCATTATGCAAATTGCGTTTTTCATTTTGATTTTATTTCAAAATAGGCTATTTTGAAATTTGTTGCATCTACATGGCACCAAATTTCAAAATAAAGCACTATTTTGAGACATCCCTTATTCCTCATGGAGCGAGGTTTACGGGAATGCCGAAATAGCACATCTGTTATTTCAAAGATTATTTCGAACTAGAGGATGTGTTCCTTGGATGCGAGGTAGCTATTTAGGGATACCCAAAATAGCCTTTCAGTCTAGACGTACTCTGTCAGATCTTCTTCAGATGTGAAAGTTAAAGACTTTGGTGAATGAGTAAACTCTTTTTACCGTCACCACCCCTTTAAAGGGTTTTAATAAATCAACCTCCTAAAAACATAAACAGTGCTAATGACGCTGCCCCTATCTCATTTATATGGCCATTTCTGGTACAGACTCAGTATTGCTTCCACAGTTCAAGACAGGGCAGTGCTACTCCGCCCTCTAGTGACTGAAGAAGAATTCAAACCATAATACGACTGCTGAAGCTACAAAAAAGCAAGTGTCTGCACCCAAAATGATAAGGCGTACGGGACTTGTCTCACATGTTCCGTTGGAATCGCTAGGCGCTTGGTTCAGAGACCGCATATGCTCATGTTTCACTTTCTGGACTATTACTGTCACATTTAGTTCCATTCAAGTACAACGTGCCCTTTTATCTCTATCACAAAGTGACTGGGCTTTATCTTAGTTCTTGTATTGTGTCTTTTCTGAAAGCATAAGGATAGTGAATCACTCCCGTAGTGGCTGAGTTTAACAGAACGATATCGCACACAGAGGAAGGCCTATATAATACCTTCCGCTTCCAGATTTGCAATCAGGAAACATCCCTAGTGGATGCTGATTTTTTTTTTTTTTTTTTTTTTTTTTAGACCTGCCGTTTTTCAGCCGACTATTTAAAGGAATTTACATGTCCAGTCTTGGCCTTAAAAGAAAGTGGAACCCGATGGACAGTGCAGTCAAATAAGTTGACACATGAATATTTTGCATTAAATAAGTTTAAAAAAAATTGGGTGTATGTGGTTGCTGTCTTTTTACGTGGGAAGACAACTAGCCTTTACCTGGAGAAAGGGAGCCAGAGGTAAAAGACAGTAAATCAGTTTCCATCCTGCTGTTTTTATACAATGAGGACTCCCAGTACAAAGGCATTGTGGAAAAACAGACCCTTCTATTTAAATTGTAACATTCCAATCACCTACTCTTTGCATTGTCATAGGATGGCAGCGATGCTTTGCCGTCTCTTACACTGGGTTCCCATTCTGTTAAGAGTCAAACATTGAGTAAGCTCCAGCCATTGACAACCTCGCAGATCTGCCATTATTGAGGAAAAGCTTCCGGCCCAACAATTCTAGTAGAGTTACTCCTGATTCACGATGAGTATAGAATTGGGCCCTTTATTTCAATACAATACCCAGCTGGGTGTGCGAGAATTCTGAATGGTGCATTCAATACCATAGCTCTCCACCTTCTATCAAAGGAACCGTCAAATGCCGTGAGCAGGGG